>NC_090446.1:385262379-385900649 GCF_031143425.1 Pleurodeles waltl | reverse complement strand
CCGCCATCTCCTCACCTGCCCCAGAGGACGTGCTCTATAGAGGAGATCAGCGAGCAGAGGGTCAGCCAACACTGAGGTACGAAAAAACAACTTTATTGCGCACATTTTTTAATCCGCTATGTGCCTGTCTTAGTGTGTATGCAAGACCTAGATATGTGTGACACATTTAAAAATAATGCCATCTCCTCACATGCCCCAGCAGACGGTGCCTATGGAGGAGAACAGCAAGCAGAGAGTCAACCAACTCTGCTGTATGTAAACACAGCTTAATTGGAAAATATTAGCAAATCGACATATGCCTGTATTAGTGTTTAAGCAAGGCCTAGATATGTGTGACGCAGTCCAAAATAATGCCATGTGGCCCCCTGAATTGGCTGCTGCCTGACCTGTAAAGTGGGATAAGGGGATATGAGGTAACTGCGCTGGCGTTGTACACCGTCGCGGTAGTCGGTCGAAGACCGCGGCCAAACCTGCATTGGTTAACATTGGACCCTATGGGTCCCAGGAGCCAATGACGATGTACGCCGGTGGTGAGGGTATGCACCGCCGCGGATGTGACCACCATTTTCTCTCTGTTCAATTACTTGATGCCTGATCTTCGACAGGAGAGGACCTACACTGCAAGTGCTGCTGTGACCTCAGTCTGGAAGAGACAATGGCTCGTGTGTCTTGAGGTACTGGGTTTTTCAGAACCGGTACTGATCCGGTAACCCAGTGGTGCCAGGGTACACCCAAAGACCTCGGGTACTTTCCTGATTCAGACCACAGAAACTCAGAGTCTTCTAGGTGAAGTGAAAGATCGAATTTATTGGCTGCAACCAAGTGACAAGCGTCCTAGAAGTACAACAGCACGGTTTGTATGTTCTCAGGAGACTGTGTTTCAATGCAAAGTCAGGTTTCCTTATATACAGTTTTTTAAGCTTCAGGCAAACATTCTTGACATTTTGGTTGGTCATTCACATGTTTTCACTACAAAGGAAAAAACAGTGTCATGATGAAACCTCATATTTCATGTCATCCAACCCATAATAAATTACCCGGCAAGGCCTAGTATTTTACATCAGATAAGTGTGGACCCCCAATAAAAACGGGCACCTCCCCCTCGTAAAGTAAGAAGAAGAAAAGAGCAGGTGCAGGTGTGAGCAAGATTAGGCAGGGTGTGTGAGCGATAATAAGGGTTTTATGGCATGGTGTGCCTTGATGCTATCTGATTCGGCCACTGGGAGAGGGACTGACCAAACAGGTTTGGCCTGAGGCAATGGTTCCAGCTTGCCCAGGTCAGAGAAAAGTCAATCAAGGTGTACGTGTCCTTGGAATCAAATCTGACTGTATTATAAGCCTATGTGAGGGCAACTTTTAAAAATGGCTGCCGTGTATAAAATGGGAGCCACGAGTGCAGGACGAAAATGGCGATTTCGAGGTGAAAACGCTGCTGGAATTGAGCGAAAATGCTCATGCTTAGTGTACTAGTCATTATCGGTCTTTTGATACTAAAATCGTACTGCTGTGGCAAAGTACATTACATGGGTCCAGAATTTTTAGAACCACTAACCCTCCTTTTGCCCTTACATAGGCAATAAACCTATTCTCATGCTAATCTGAGTCCAGGTCTATGTTTCTAAAGTCGTTGAGATGTTGCTGTAACATCATCCTAGTATTTAGCTCGTCTCTTGGTGCAGGTTTCCTTATGCATGATGTAACACAGAGGCCACATATGGCAGGACAAAGTAAGGAATACCTCTATCTGCAGTAGGTGGCATAAGATCACACACCCACCAATTAGTGATGTTCACTACTAACTAGTGTTGATGCAGAAGCTGTACAAAAGAATTGCTTACGAATTCTGATCTTCTAACCTGCTCATGTTCAGGAAAAGGGTGAAAAGAGTGCAAAGAAACAATAGTAGGAAAAGACATAGGTTGGGAAGTGGGTGCAGAAGTCAATTGAGTAGAGAAAAACAATCCCACCCATAAATGACAACGTCATGTTTAAAAGACAATAGAAAACATGTTATTAAGAACATATAGACAACGGGAGAAAGTAGTGACCACTATTACAAATGAAATAATAATTTTTCACAACCCTAACCAAAAAGCAAATCCTAAAATTATCTAGTAACATTTTAGGGCTCCTCTGCATTTCAGTAATTTTGGTATGTTCAGGTGGAACAGTGGTGACTCTCATCAATGCTCTAAGGTGAAAAGGGGGTACTCTTTCCACATAAAATGGACTTTATTCTGCTTTTACTAAACAGAATAGTACTTTCAAACAATGCCAGCAAAACAATCAGTCTCCTAACACCTAGTCTATACAATCACACGGAAACCTCTTGTGAAACCAACTATGCCCAGAGTCCGTTTAAAAAGCCTCTCTGGCAGGCTTCTATTGTCCATCAAATTTTCTTTTGTTGTTTTCTTTCACATGGGCCTCTCAATTCAGGCCTCTTCGTGAGAAAAGTACTGCTTAGTTGGAGTGCCCTCCTGGCAAACACCCACAGCTCACTCGAAAGTCTCAATGTCTTAAAGCAATGCACCAGTGTCTCTCCTCTGAGGCAGACACTACAAACAATGTGCTCTTCATTGATCAAGGGCACAAATCATCTCGTGCAGACCCAAGCACCATTAAATGGGAAATAGCTCAAGCTCAGCAGCACTTTCAGACTCCAACACTCATTATTTAGTGTCAGAGGACGCTCAAGCTACTCTTTCATGGGCACCACAATATAGTGCCTTTTTCCAAACTTGAAATCTCCGGTGCACTGCCCTTCTTCCGTTGGAGCAAAGAAAAAGGGGGGGTGTGGCCAAAACTCAGGCCAAGGGGCTCAAGGGATTGCACACTGTCAGAGGTTACCAGCACATGACAGGTAGAGAAATGAAACCTCAAAACAGCTCTGCCATCAACAACAGGAATCCTTCTCTTTAGCTCTTTTACACTGAAACTTTGGTTTTGTGATGTCCAACGCCGTCTGATGGAGCAAGTACAATACCATGCGCTGGCGATCGCTGTCCAGCTTTGCTACTTTCTGGGTGCTGAGACTGTAGGGCCAAAACGTCCGTCCTTCATCTGTAGCTGTCACTGATGGGAATTAGGCTTAAATCAATGTCCTGCAGGTTATTATGACTTGATACCCGCAGAATCTAGTGACGTAGGAAATGTGCCACAGTTGTTAGTTCCCTTCAATTTAGTACAAAAACAGTTCATGGTTTTTAACAAGGGGACTGCAAGCAGGTGGTCTGCAATCTTCAAAGGAGTAGCCATACACCATGGGCATAAAATACAAAGACAAAGGCAGAAGGGCAAAACAGGGTCTCTAGCATCTTTAATTGGGTTCTCTCCATTATTCTCTGCCATCTATAGCTACATGAGAATTCTATCTGAATGGATTTCCTCACACAGTGGCATTGTCTAATGGGGTAAACACATATTTTCCTCAATGATTAAGTCTAGGTGTTCCTCCTTATCTTAGAACATCTCAATAGAGAAATCACATGATACCGATTATCAGGGACATGTAGAAACCTTCCTTTAAAAACTGTGCATCAGGTGCACTATGCAAAACACAGGCTAATAGTCAAATGTGCAAACAAAAAGACAAGAACTAGAGGGTCCTGATATTTGCATGATTAGGACACATCTGATCCCACCAAAAATTAAAGTAGCAGGAACAGAAGGGAACCGAAAACCAAATTAAAATAGACATTGAAAATTCGTCATGTTCAAAAAGGTAAACATAAGATATCTCCTATTGAGATGGAAAACTTGTCTTACTATAATATTGAGTCAGTTAACCAGTCTATCGCTACCCTGACAGTCAGGCTGGAAAACATTGAAGCAGGCCTAAGGCAAATTCTTGAAAACCAGTCTGGTCATAACAAAGGGAATTATACATAACATGGGGGTCCCTGGTACATCACTGCAGTCTGGAAATGTGAACCTGAACAATACATCAATAATAATAAAAGGTCTGACTGGTGAAAGGAATTTGAAAAAGAGAAATGGGACTAGGACATAGCTAAAATCTCAATAACTAAGCATGATGCGACATTGGTCAGGGGAAGTAACAAAAGAAAAAATCTATAGGAAGAACAAAAAAAATATTTTGGTGATAGTCAGGCATGTGACACAACACCAAGAGTACGGGTGATACACAAAGGCCAAAGTTACACAAATTTTAACTCTACCGTTGGTGACTACACCATATACGGTACTCCTAGCTAATGTTTCAGTTCCTTCTTCAGGAAAAAATGAAAACCTGGTTTTCTTTTAAGGAACAAAAGCCATATGCTACTTAGGAAACAGAACATCATTAACTAATGTAATATAGAAATTAGGCCACCTTGAGTCACAGATCTATAATTTCATCCTTAGGTCCAATCAAGGCTACATAAATGTAGGGCTGCCTGTTCCTTTAAGGGAAGGGGCAGTAACATAACTAACTGCAGGTGACACACTTTGATCCTGTATATCTCTTTTTATTTTCCTTCAATACCATTATAGCCAAATAGACATGTACTGGTGAAGTGTTGTCTCTTATGTTCACAGCATGAAATATCATTATCTGTGGAATTTAGTAACCAGAACAAGTTCAACCAACTGTTGCGTAGCGATGGGCATCGTCATGACCATCCCCTCACAACACAGGGGAGCTTGTAATAGTATCAAAAGCAGCAACAAACATGCAAAAAAAACAACAAAAAAATAATAAAAACGCACAAAACGTCAAGCTATCAGATATACTTGCTGTGTATCAAACACAAAAAGCATAGACAAAACAATAGCATGTGTGAATAAGCGGTGACACACAACACCATGTCATGTACTTTATGCACTGTAAACCTGCAGCCCAAAACCCAATATTTGGGCCTGTTTAATTTGTCAGGTTTAAAATCCTTACCCTCCTTTTGACAGTAGATCACCAGGCAATGGAAATCTGTTGTCAAATATAACTTTACTGTTTCTCTTCTAACATACAGGACCAGCAAGAACAATTCATGATAGGACCAAATACACGAAAATAAATTTCCATTACTTAACTGTTACCCTCTTGTCAGTTACTTCGCAACATCAAGCCACCTTAGTTTTACCTTTCTAAAAGTAAAAATTGTTACACTGACACTCCATATTAATTCGGCACCTACAATTTCCACTGTGAAAAAATAAGTCTTAATTGGTAAATCGTTCTCATTAAGGCATGTAGCCTTCAAAATTTTAGAAAAGGGCTGCATCTTATTTTCTGTCTAAGACTTAATGCAACACTTCGTTTTCTGTCAAAATAAAAGCAACTAGCAGGCATCATTTTATTTTTTTAGAGCGGAGACACAAATGTATCAGTTCTGCAGAGCATTTAACATGATGTTGGGACTTTCGAAGAAACCCCTTTTTTTTATATTTTCCCTTTGGAATTAAGTTCTTTAATTGTATTGATGTTCTTCTGGAGAAACCAGAAATCCCACTTTTAGAGGCTTGTAGGGTCATTCTGCATTTCACAGAGACAAGGCCCTAATTTAAAAGGTCACAAGTGTCAACATGACAGCCTCCTGTTTTCCTTCTAACCTGCAATAATTCACTCTATTTAAAAAAAAAAAAATTTCCTTTTTAGGCGCTAAAAAAATGATCTCTATTTCCAGATTATTAAACTACAATTACTGTGAATAATTCACAAACCTTAATAACACACATACCAGTTGTTAGAATAAATGCTTGTTGCAATCCCATGCAATGGTACATATTTCATCAACCTCGAATGAATGAACGTCTCAGTAGGCCCAGCTGAAGTTAGAACCTTCAACCTCGATATTAAAACAAGCCTTTGTACTGGCACATTGACTCATTGAATCATAAGAAGGCACAACCTGCAAATATATATCAAACCTAAATGTATGCATTTACTGAAGCCTGAGACACTTTAAAGAGTACTCTGAATGAAAGAAAATGCAGTTTAAACAGTGCTTTTGCCCAAAATCGACTTTGATATTTTAGGCATTAAAAATCAGTATCCTACAATTTTCTTGCATAATATGCATTACCAGAATGTCTATTACACAATCCATGAGTCAGCCATTGAAAATATTAACTTATACTTTATAGAAATGAGCTTGTTTGCTCCTGCGCCAAGGGAAAATTGCACATACAAATGTCATTTTAGCGGTGCAACATAACTTAAATTAAATTTTAATGCTAGGAGGTCATAGTATAGGTATTAAGCTTTATAAATATTAAAAAACGATTTTGAAAGGCACTTATTTTTTAAATAATGTTTCCATAATTAATAATTTTCATTTTTTTTTTTTAAACCCAATTATTCTTTTTTTTGTTGATAATTCTACATATAAAAGCAAGCTGCATCCCTTGCCTATTATTTGGGATACATTAACTCACAAGCCTAAGCGCATAAGCCTAACTTGAAATGCGTCACATTTTTGCGCCACTTTCATTTAAAAGGAAGGTTATGCAAAATTCCACCCGTGTTTAACTGGGAAAGTGCTGGCTGAATTGAACATTCCTATCAAATATACTGCAGCTGAAAAGTTTGCCTGTGAACATCTAATACAATGCATCTAAGAAAAATGCTGTAAATGTATTTTATTTTTTGCAAAAATAGATAATTTTTTTTTTTTTTTGGGGCCCTATTTATATCTATTGAATGTGTTTTCTAATTTATTAAGCATTTAACGGCAGTTTTGTATATGTGCACAATTGCTCATTCTATAAATTAAAGAGCAACATATAGCTATGTTAGCACATCACATGGTTCATTTCTGGATTTTTTCTAAGTTTCTACTTAATATTAATTAACCAACATTTTACTTAACAAACTGAAAACATCAAGAAGACCCACAAACACACATTGAGCTCATTTCAGATATAAACAGAAAACACTCAGGACACACAATACAGCGCGCTTTAGCCATTTTTCATAAATAGCGCCGTCGCAATTTACTTACAGAACCGTTTGCAGATCCTAGTTGTAAGTCATATTTACAAGAGAAAAGAAAACTTTTCTCAATAGTGTTCCAAAAAACTGCAAAAACAGCCTCACAGACATTTATTTCCAAGAATAGCGGACCCATACTTTATTAAACGTGATGGGGCCCACTCCGTGCTTCACATGTAGTTCATAGGTTGGAGTTCCAATCGGAGGAACCGGACATGAGTCCTTCAACCGGGAGTCCCTTTTACAACCAAGACAAAACAAATTTCCAAGTCTGCTAAGACCAGGCATCTTCGCTCACTAGTCTAGCTTCAAACTTCAAAGGATTATCGTTTACGATAGTCTCGTGAATACACGAGTCCTTCGGCTTTGGTACTTGCAAGTTCCAAATCAAAGTGATCCCGAAGGGATACCAAACCAAATGTCCAACTAAGGACCAAACCAAGTGTCCAACTAAGGACTGGGAGACGCTCCACTTATACTTAACTGAAAATATCGATGACGTCACCAGAAGACTCGTCTTATCGTTTTGCTCTACCAAACATCAAGGGTCCAAATCAGGGCGATAGCCAGGGCAGCAGTCCTTCGTAGCCGTCGGGAAGCGGGGAACCTCGCAGCAAAGACTTTCGGACCACGTCGACATGCAGGGGTCGATGAAGTGGCGGCCTTCCTCCAGAATTTTCACACAAAGCTCCCCACGGACCTCAGGCTTGGACCGGTACCGCTGGTATCGCCCCACGTTGGGCGCCAACTGAGGTACTGGGTTTTTCAGAACCGGTACTGATCCGGTAACCCAGTGGTGCCAGGGTACACCCAAAGACCTCGGGTACTTTCCTGATTCAGACCACAGAAACTCAGAGTCTTCTAGGTGAAGTGAAAGATCGAATTTATTGGCTGCAACCAAGTGACAAGCGTCCTAGAAGTACAACAGCACGGTTTGTATGTTCTCAGGAGACTGTGTTTCAATGCAAAGTCAGGTTTCCTTATATACAGTTTTTTAAGCTTCAGGCAAACATTCTTGACATTTTGGTTGGTCATTCACATGTTTTCACTACAAAGGAAAAAACAGTGTCATGATGAAACCTCATATTTCATGTCATCCAACCCATAATAAATTACCCGGCAAGGCCTAGTATTTTACATCAGATAAGTGTGGACCCTCAATAAAAACGGGCACCTCCCCCTCGTAAAGTAAGAAGAAGAAAAGAGCAGGTGCAGGTGTGAGCAAGATTAGGAAGGGTGTGTGAGCGATAATAAGGGTTTTATGGCATGGTGTGCCTTGATGCTATCTGATTCGGCCACTGGGAGAGGGACTGACCAAACAGGTTTGGCCTGAGGCAATGGTTCCAGCTTGCCCAGGTCAGAGAAAAGTCAATCAAGGTGTACGTGTCCTTGGAATCAAATCTGACTGTATTATAAGCCTATGTGAGGGCAACTTTTAAAAATGGCTGCCGTGTATAAAATGGGAGCCACGAGTGCAGGACGAAAATGGCGATTTCGAGGTGAAAACGCTGCTGGAATTGAGCGAAAATGCTCATGCTTAGTGTACTAGTCATTATCGGTCTTTTGATACTAAAATCGCACTGCTGTGGCAAAGTAAATCACATGGGTCCAGAATTTTTAGAACCACAGTCTGGGGAAAGGGCCCCTGGCGTAAGCACGGAGGAGTTGAAGAAACTAGTGGATGGGGTCCTCCCCCAGTACACGCTACTCTATGGACCTACAGACAAACAGGTAAGTACACTGTGAGCATGCTGTATGGGCAATGCCTGTGTGGAGTGGTGTGGATGAAAGAGAGGGGGGGGTGAGAATGAGGCATGCATGAAATGACGGTGAGTGCATGTGCATCATGGGAAGGGTAGGGATGCGGGCCAACGACTGTGACGGTGCGGACGGTAATATCTTCTCCTTTTCCCCTGTACTATTTGTGTAGGTCAGCGCCCACCAGAAGAACGACATTTGGCGTGTCATCACCAAGGAAGTCCGAACCCTGGGAGTCTACCACAGGCGGAGCACCCACTGCCGGAAAAGATGGGAGGACATGCGCCACTGGAGCAAGAAGACGGCGGAGGCCCAGCTGGGGATGGCCTCCCAACGTGGGAGGGGTGCCCGTTGCACCATGACTCCCGTGATGTTCAGGATCTTGGCGGCGGCCTGCCCGAAGTTGGATGGGCGCTTGAGGGCATCACAGCAGCCACAAGGGGGTGAGTACACTCTTATTCTGCTGATTCAGCGTGCATTGGAGGTCTCTGGGTGGGGGAGGTGGGCTGTGGGCTCCCTTGGGCCAGGGGGAGTTTAGTGGGCAAAGTCCCTTCTTGAGGCAGGCCCTGTGGCACCCCACCCCACCTGTGTACAGAGCCAACTACACCTAGTCAGGCTCCTGTGACTTCCATGTGTGCAGCAATCGGGCATAGCCTTGTAACCCATGTCCCTGTGATTGATTAGGGAACTCCAAGTGCACGGCGTAGTGCAGGGGGCTTCTGTGTCTCTAGTGTCCGCCAACGGTAGCGGTATTGCATGCATTCAACATGTCTTTCTTCTGTCTCCCCCCCCCCATTTTTGTGGTCTCCCTGTGCTTGTGTGCATTAGCATCATCAGACGGAGGAGCAGTGGCACCGGAGCAGGAGGGAGCTGCATCCCACATGGCCCTGGAGGGCGACACAATTAAGTCAGAATTCACCAGTGGGACGGAGTGCGAGGGGAGCTCCACAGCGGGGACAGGAGCTGAGACCAGCGACATGGACTCCTCCTCTGATGGGAGCTCCCTTGTGGTGGTGGGCCCCTCTGTGCCCCCCGCATCTACAGGTACAGCCGCCACCCCCCTACCAGCACCGCCCTCCCAGCAGCCCCTCAGCGTGTGTCCCGTGCCTGCTCACCCACTGAGGCCGCAACGAGCTGGATGAAGCACTCTGGGCACAAAGCCCCCTCCAGAACCAGTGGAGAAAGACATCCACTACCTCAGTCCTTGGCAGGATGAAGCACTCTGGGCACAAAGCCCCCTCCAGAACCAGTGGAGAATGACATCCACTACCTCAGTCCTTGGCAGGATGAAGCACCCTAGGCACAAAGCCCCATCCAGAACCAGTGGAGAAAGACATCCACTACCTCAGTCCTTGGCAGGATGAAGCACTCTGGGCACAAAGCCCCCTCCAGAACCAGTGGAGTATCACATCCACTACCTCAGTTCTTGGCAGGATGAAGCACTCTGGGCACAAAGCCCCCTCCAGAAACCAGTTGAGAATGTTATCCACTTGAGAGACTGTGGCTTTGCACTCCCCAGGATTGAACAGTGGGCAACCCGCCCACTGGAGAGACCTGAGAGACTTTGGCTTTGCACTCCCTAGGACTGAAAAGTGGGCAAACCACCCACTGGAGAGACTTGAAAGACTGTGGCTTTGCACTCCCCAGGATTGAACAGTGGGCATGGAGCCCCCTGGTGGATCTGGCACCGTGCACTCATCCGGCTGAGGTGCCCCCCCCTTCCCTTCCCCCTGAGTTGCCTGTTTTATTTCTGTCTGATGCCCCAGCAGTGTTCTCTCCGTCTTGTTCGGGTATTGAGTGTGGGCCTCACCCATGCCTTTTGGGCCCAGTGATCCACGGACTATGATAGTGGAATCCCTGGGACTTGTATTCTTGGTGTATATATTTGTTTATAGTGTGAATATCTTTATATATGTATATATTTTTGATTACTGTCTTTGGATATATTACAATAATTCGACTCATTTCCTTTTTGTCCTTGCATTCTGCCAGGAGGGGTTGAGGGGTATAACTGTAATATATCATGGTTTATTAGCGTGTGTGTTGTCGTGGGTGAGGGTGGGGGTGGGAGTGTTGTGTGTTGCGTGTGTGTGTCACTGTTTTTTCCCTCCCATGTGCTGTAGGTGCAGTACTCAACGTGGTCTTCGCCGCCGGCATTTGTGCTACTGGTAGAGGAGCAGGAAGATAAAGGCTGGAAGAATCTGAAGTTCCTGTTCCATGGCGTCCTGGTTCCTCGTGGGATGTGTAGAGGTAAGCGTTTCCCCTTCCAAGTCCTGTTTCCGCCGTGTTTTTTATCGCGGTGAATCCGCCCCGGAAAAGGTGGCGGATTGGCCTGTTGTAATTCTGTGGGCGGTACATTGTCCTCCGCCTGTCTGTTGGCGGTTACCGCCACGGTGTTTGTTTGTACCGCCTTGGCGGTCGGAGTGTTAAAGTGGCTGTCTATGTTGGCGGTTTCTGCCACGGTCGTAATTCCATTTTTTTTTCGCCGGCCTGTTGGCGGTTTTACCGCCGCTTTAACACCGACCGCCAGGGTTGTAATGACCACCTTAGAAAATTGCCATTTTCTTGTGCTAACTACATGGTGCCTACAGTCAGTTACAGAATCACATGACTAGGTGTAGTTGGCAGTTGGTCTTTGTGTAGTGCTCCCAGACAAAGAGACAAAGAGAAGATAGGTGTTAGCAGGATGGGCCACTCTGAGTTAAGGAGGAGGATGGGCTGTTTCCTTCCCCCCTTGAACATCACAAAGGCTCTGCCTGAGTACTCTCACTAAGGGTTTGACAGTGGTATTTTGTGACCCTAGGCTTGCTGAGCCCAGAGAGGGAGGAAGGAGAGGCCTGACACCTCATAGGGGGTGGAAGCCTTGAGGAGCTTCGTCCACTTCAGTTCAGTTCAGGTCATAATCTTTATTCGGCTATACCAAGAGTAAGATATAAAAGCGCATGATAAAATACAATAAAAACAGTAGGACATGAATGAATAAGCTCATAAAAGGATTGGAAATTTAGAATTTAAAATCATAAAATAAATAAAATACAATTGATACTTTAAACAAATTTTAAAGTGCGGTAAGGCTTTTCCTAACATGAATTGCTTTTAGGATATAGTTTGCCACCTTGTAGCATACATTCTGGGAGTCTAAGGGCAGCAAGAATTCCAGTGCATCCTGATAAGTTCTTATGTTAAGATCACTAAAAAGAGGTTTAAAGTAGGTAATTCTAAGATGTTCATAGAATTTACTGAATAAGACCAAATGCAATGTGCATTGTTTGCTAACTGCTTCACAAGGGCATCTATCTGACTCTAGTGGACAATGCCTAGTTTGGGGAAATGCTACTATGTGGTGCGCAATGCCTAGTCTTAGTCTAATTAACACAAACCTGTGCTGCATGTTGGTGACTATGGAAAGATAGCCAAACCTACTTGCATCCAATGAATGAGACAAGTAAAGACCCACAGTGGTTTTGGTAGATTCAGTTAGCTTCCTAGCATTCGCCTTATATATCATAAAAGTGTCCTTGATACATTTTTTTGATAATGACAGCACGTCCTCTGGATTATGTTTTATAGATCCATTAAAAACAGATTTAAAGGAGGATTCAATAAAAGCTAGCCAGGGTATGCACATGGTGTATTCCAATTTGATACTAATATAAGATCTTTAGTAAAACATGTGGCTTCCTTAAACCATATGCTATGCCATAGAAGCAGAGGTCTCACCTATAGCACCTCTTCCAAATATCGTATGCCCATTTCCTGATGCGTGATCCAATTAGTGCCTGGTGTGGGTAGGCATAGCATGCGTTTTAAGAAACAATTCTCTAATTGTAGGGGAGTGCACCATACTCAACCGTGGAAACAACTCTAGTCCTGTAGATGTCCAGCATAGTACCTATTGGGGGCTACCTAGTTTTCTAGCAAATCTGAATATAGCACCTGAATTTCTTCTAAGTTTGTTCCTGCCCAAACAAACCATCTGGTCCCACTGCCCATTGCTAGAACACAATACGCCCAGATAGTTAAAGCAATTGACAGTACTAACCTCCATGTTCTGAATGTAAAAACTTCTGCTTTTCTTCACCTTCTTGCCACATTCCATAGTAAATGTTTTGGATTTATTCATTATCATACCCTTAGACTGTTCAAATCCACACATTAGCTTCTGGAGCCCCATGGGTGTTCTGGAGATCAGGACAACATTGTCTGCATAAAGTAGGGTAAGCATAGGGCATCCAGCCACTTTCGGAGAATCGGTCTGTACACCCTGTAAATATTTATCTACCCTATTAATATATAAAGAGAACCATAATGGGGCAAGGACGCAACCATGGTGGATACCTCTTCCTAACTCGAAAGAGGTGGTGCATTCTCCAAGTTGGCCGAAATGGACTTTACATGTCAGTCTCTATACAGGAGAGCCAAAAAATGTGTGCTATACCTCCTATCTCAATTAGAGTAGGCCATAGGAGAGCATGATCTACTAACTCAAATGCACTACTGAGGTCTGCAAAGCATAGATATAAGGCACCTTTTTTTGCCTTGGTGTACTTCCCTATAATTAGGTTTAGGTTAACACATTGCTCTATGGTTCCTAGAACTTTCGTAAAACCAAATTGTACAGGTGATAGGATGTTGTTTTCTATGACCCAGTCGTTTAATCTTTCCAATATAATTCTACTAAATGTTTTCAGAGAGGAATCCAGCAGTGAAATTAGTCGATAGTTTTTAGGTTCGGCCTTATCTCCCTTCTTATATATTGGTATAATAATGGATGTGTACCATGTCAACAGAATGTCACCAGATGTGGCCGAATTGAATAGCCTAGTGAAAATTGATACCCAGAAATAGATGTTACCCCATCCGGTCCTGGGGCCTTACCTTCAGCACCAGCTAAAATAGTAAACTTAATCTGTAGTAATCTGTGGATAGTTGGGTTGTCCCAGCTCGATATGCCAGATTAAATCTACAGACCCAGTCCCTTCCTTAAAGACCTCTGAGTAGTGAGCCACCCATGTTGCACAGACTACACTTGATCCCAGATCTGATGGCATCCATTCAGAAAGGAAGGGGGCATTCATTGTTTCCCAAAACATTTTGGTATTATTAGTCTCTGTTGCCAGGGCTAGTTTGGACCATGCCTCTTTCCTTAGGTCCTTTTTCCTTTGTTCCTGTGTCTTCTTATACTTTACTCGGAGTGACTTAATTACTATTGGGTCTCTAAGAGATAAGATTCCTCCTGGCTTTCGTGCAGGCCTGATTGAACCACCCCTTTTTATGCAAAGGTCATCTATGTTGTGGACTATAGGTCAGGAGTCCCTGCATATAAGCGGAGATTGTACCAAAACATCTTAGTAACATAGGTACCTCGATATCCTCCCGTAAGCAGTAACCAATTTCTTGCGGGCAGCCACAAATGGCATCTCGCAGAATGTCAGCAGGCTCAATATCTTCCCATTTCCATCTCACCCCAGTGGTTCTATGTACTTCGATCTGATTGGGGGTGGTATAAAACACATCCCTTGGCCCCCAAAAGAACATAGGGAGAATAATCGGATCATGATCACTAAGAAGGGTCAGCTCAGTATAGGGTGTGTCACAGCCATTTAGTGCAAAGGATGACAAAATAATGTGGTCTATAACAGAGGATGAGTTGGGGCCCCTATGAGATGGAATTATTTAGTCGAAAACTTTGGCCCGTATTTATACTCCGTTTGTGCCGAATTTGCGTCGTTTTTTTCGACGCAAATTCGGCGCAAAACGAACGCCATATTTATACTTTGGCGTTAGACGCGTCTAGCGCCAAAGTATGGGCAAATAGCGTCATTTTTTTGCGTGAACGCCTTCCTTGCGTTAATGAGATGCAAGGAAGGCGTTCCCGTCTAAAAAAATGACGGCGACGCAAATGCGTCGTATTTATACTCCCGGGCAAAAATCACGCCCGGGAGGTGGCGGGTCAAAAAACCCCGCATTTGCACCACTATTTAACGCCTGGGTCAGGGTAGGCGTTAAGGGGCCTGTGGGCTCAAAATGAGCCCACAGGTGCCCTCCCCTGCCCCCAGGGACCCCCCCTGCCACCCCTGCCCACCCCAGGAGGACACCCAAGGATGGAGGGACCCACCCCAGGGACATTCAGGTAAGTTCAGGTAAGTATAATTTTTTATATTTTTTAATTTTTTTTGGGTGGCATAGGGGGGCCTTATTTGTGCCCCCCTACATGCCACTATGCCCAATGACCATGCCCAGGGGACACAAGTCCCCTGGGCATGGCCATTGGGCAAGGGGGCATGACTCCTGTCTTTACTAAGACAGGAGTCATGAAATGGCGTCTGGGCATCGTAAAAAAATGGCGCAAATCGGGTTGAGGCGATTCTTTTGCCTCAACCTGACTTGCCCCATTTTAAGACGCCCTAACGTCATTTTTTCCCAACGCCGGCGCTGCCTGGTCTACGTGTTTTTTTTCCACGCACACCAGGCAGCGCCGGTCTGCTTGCGCCGGCTAACGCCATTCCATAAATACGGCGCCCGCATGGCGCTTCAGAATGGCGTTAGACGGCGCTAAATTTTTTTACGCTAAACTGCGTTAGCGCAGTTTAGCGTCAAAAAGTATAAATATGGGCCTTTGTGCTTACGTTCCATAAGAGATAAGTCAAAAGTGGACAGCATCAGATTAAGGGCCTCCTCGTACTCATTGTGACAAAAATGGTCTAATCCTGTCCCATCGGGGTAGTGAGTCCACAGGACAGAAGGGAAGTATGGGTGTGTGACGGGCTGGATGGTAGCCGCCTGAACATTGCCACGACTTGTGCTGATGCTGCCACTACTACACCAGAACACCGCGGATCATCCTCCAATGGGAGAGCTGCAGGCAGGCTGACGCAGGAAGGAGGGGCGCTAAAAGAGGCAGTGTCGGGATCGAAAAGGCAAAGGAGGTGGGAGAGGAGACAAACCAAACAGACGAGGAGCAAGACGGAGAACCGACAGGTCGAGAGGATACCGGGGCGAGAAAACCCGGCCGGAAGATTTTGAAGGTTGAAGAGCCGTTTTGCCGCGACCGGAGCGTGAAGTCCAACGTAGCCACCGAAGGAGACAGAGGCAACGCTGCAACCCGGGAAGCCAAGCGCTACAACCCGCCACGCTTCTGGAGAAGCATGTCAAACTCAGGGATTTAAGACCGCCATAACTTGGGAAGGGAGGACGGGTGGAGGAAAGTTGGAGTCAAGGAAGGGGGTGGGAGACGAAATGGGAATATGGGACAGATGGGGCACGATAATTGAAGCACGGGTGGGGAAGGGAAATATCCCAGAACATATATAAAGAAAACAGACCCCAGGTCACATTAGTAGCACGAGAGAAAAGAAAAAACAGGAAAATCAACCACGGACAGGAAAAGAAGAGAGAGAAGACAGATAAGGGAAAAAGCCACAAGAGAAGGCTAAGGCAAACCCTGACAGGAGGGAAAAAAAAGAAGAAAGATAAAAAGAGAAGGAAAGGAAGAAAGAGAGAGAGAGAGAGAAAAGTAAAAAAGAAGCAAGAAAAGACCAAAGACAAGGGAAAACAAGAAGCAGTTAGGAAAGATAGGAAAAGAAAATTCAAAGCACTCACCGCTCTTATTTTCCTTTTCTCCACATGCGCTTCCCGGGAGTCCTAAGAGACGAAGAGAAATAAGGAAGAGGGTCAGAACTGGGGATCGAGGGAGATGTAACTAAGAAAGACGGAAGGACAAGAGGAAGAAACTAGCAATCACTCATCCACTTTATCAAACAATAAAACCTCACTTACCTACTTGAAGACTGACTCTTACGTTGTTCATTACACTGCGTTCGCCACAGGGTGCAAGGCTGGATATTAAAATCCCCGGCCCAAATAATAATGGGGTTAGAGCTGATGGGGTATAAAAACATATTTAGGCTTTGATCCAGGGCGTGGCGGGTGGCATGTGTCACCCTCAGACAGATGCATCACTTCTGCTGAGTGGACGTTCCAGATGCAAGGACTCACATCGCCTATCCAGCCCATCGGAGCCAACAAATCTCCTCACAAGGACATCAGCTCTCACTTTGCAGCTCCCAGGAACTGCTGCTATGCGATGCATCCCTTCGCCTGGAGCTCAGATCTTCTCTGACGTGCAGCTCATCCTCAACATGGGACTCCATATCTACTCACAACCAGGATTAAGGTACTATGTTCAGTGGGTCTAACTAGTCTCTGTAGCCCACGCTCCTTCATAGTTGACCTGAATTTGTAACTTTGTTCCGGTCGGGCGTGACCAGATAACCATAGTTGGCACTTTGTGCTATTTGGTGCTATGTTCAAATAAATCTTTAAACTTGCATATTTCCAGTTCTACTGATTGGATTCTTGCTCTTTTGGTTTTAATTTATTTATTTAAGTGTACTCTATTGTTCAAAATTGCTGAGGGATTTTTCTTGTTATGTTATGTTGTGTTAATATAACTTGTATCATGCTTGACTCACCTCGGGAGGGGTATCTTATTGCCAGTTTGATCACCAACCAAGCAACAAGCGGTTATGCCATAAACAGCTCAGTTTTCAAGGGCTTCCTTAATTTAAGGTGGTCATGGCATTACCGTATTTGGTATGGAAGTTCATTCCAGCATGAGGATCCAGACATAAGAAGGCTCTTTCTCCTGATCATGCTTTCCTAATCCGTGGGACTAAGAGCAGAGCTTGACCCAAGGAACATAGAAATCTGTTAGAGCAGTACTGAACACGCTTGTTAACTATATAGAGTGGGCCTTTTCCATTTAGTGCTTTATGAGTCAAACAGCACACTTTAAAAACAATGTTCTTGCTTATAGACAGACAATGGAGAGCATGCAATAGGGGAGAAGATGCCGATCTAGATGGTAGACTATAGATGAGATGTGCCGCTGTATTCTGAACAACTTGAAATTTGTTCAATATTGACTTGTTAGAGGGGGCTAATAAAGCATTGCAATAGTCTAAGCGGTTAACCACCAGTGCTTGGACCAAAATCTTCCTAGCCAAGTAAGGAAGTAGGAGAAAAACATTCCGTAAAAGACGGAGCATGTGGAAACAATTGCCAACTGTGGCCCTGGAAATTAGGTAGCAACCAACTCTCTCCACAGCAAATGGTATCAACCGCATGGACCGGAGAGTCAATAGGTGAAAAGCACTGTCATTAAACTATCTAAACTAAAAATAAGGAAAGTGGAACATGCAGTTTTGTTGTGTTTTTACTTTATTACTTTTGAAGTGCTTTAAAAATACTTTACACATTACCTCTAAGTTAAGCTTGACTGCTCTGTGCCAAGCTACCTGAAGGTAGGCACAGCTAATTTGGGGGTTGCTTGTGACTTCACCCCGACAAGGATTTTGTTTCCTCCTTGAGAAGCGTTTCACCCTTTTCAACAAGTAACCCAATTTATTACTCTCTCAATATGGGAATGCCACTACAGATGCTTCAGGATGTTAGGTTGTTTGTAATTGACAAAATTGTGAGTTCTCCAGTCTACCCTTTTGGATATCATCTGCCACCTGCTGCTTCACCAAGCTTCCGAAATCACTGACAGCCTTTCTCAAGACAAGAGGCATGCATATTTTATTATATGTTGATTTTCATGGCCCAGGAGACAAACGATCTCTCCTAACAATTCTGTTTGGTAATTCAAGTGCTGCAAGATCTGAGCTATTCAACCCACTCAGTGCTAAGAATTTCTATGGGTCAAGGTGGCCCTGTTCTACATGGTCCTTCTACTTCCACTGAGGAATCTTTGCTCAGTAAAGAGTGAAATCTCACTGGCTTACTTTTTCTGGAAGGCTTGGCCAGACTTGTGGGACTGCTGTCACCATTAATTCAAGCAATACTCTCTGAGCCATTACATTACAGGGCTGAAAAAATAGGCCTGCATGATGGTTAGCATTACTCCAAATGGTTTTAGTGGTTGGAAGAAACATAAACAGAGCTGGAATGGTGCTTACTCTACAAAGACACTTGGAACAGGAGTTACATTTTTGGATTAGCTCTGAGGTAGTCATGGAATTAGATGTCAGCTGGTCAGATTAGGAGCAATCTGGAGCAGAACTTAAAATAGAGCAAATGGGTAGCCCATGACCTAGCTTTGCTCTTAAATTGCCCTTGGATATTAAATGACTTCTTGGTTCTAAGAGTATGGATGAAGAACAAGGTGAAATGTTATTCCCTCTTCAAATGGCCAGTGTATCAGTAATCCAGTACATGAATAGGTTAGACTGTCACAGATCCAGTATTCTGGCAGAACTCGCAAAGGACTTCCTGCATTTATTTCTTAATTTGTGAGAGGGAGAATCTAAGCAAAGCTGGCGAGACTCGAAAGAAGGTGGCGCCAAGATCAGACTCTAGACAACCTCACAGCCTTAAAAAACGCCATCCGCAGATACCACCAACTCAACCGAGCCGCCAAGAGAACCGCCTTCAAAGACCAAATCAACAACAACGCACACGGCCACAAGGAGCTCTTCAACGTCGTGAAGGGCCTCTCCAGCCCCAGCTCTCACACCAACAACATCCTGCCATCGCAAGACCTCTGCGACTCCCTAGCCCCCTACTTCCACTGCAAGATTGCAGACATCCACAACAGCTTCAGCACCCAGACCCCTCCAGCAACCACCAACACCACAGATTCATCTCCAACCAACCTCCTGCTCTCCTGGACCCCCGTCAATGACAACAACACCATCAAAATCATGAACACCATCCACTCCAGCTCTCCATCTGACCCCTGCCCTCACCACATGCTCAACAAAGCAAGCTCCGTTGTCGCACCCCAACTAAAGAAGATCATCAACAGCTCCTTCGAGTCTGCCACCTTCCCGGAGAGCTGGAAACACGCCAAGATCAACGCCCTCCTCAAAAAAACCAAAGCGGACCCAAAGGACCACAAGAACTTCTGGCCTGTCTCCCTGCTCCCCTTCCCAGCAAAAGTAATGGAGAAGGCTGTCAGTAGACAACTAACCCCCTTCCTCGAGGAGAACCGCACCCTTGACCCTTCCCAATCTGGATTCCGCAGCAACCACATCACCAAAACCGCCCTCATCGCCACCACCGACGACATCAGAACCATACTGGACAGCAGCAAAACTGCGGCCCTCATCCTCCTGGCCCTCTCTGCTGTCTTAGACACCGTCTGACACCATACCCTACACTCACACCTCAGCAATGCTGGAATCCGTGACAGAGCCCTGGACTGGGTCACCTCCTTTCTCACCGGCAGAACCCAGAGAGTCCTCCTTCCCCCCCATTCCGTTTAATGGCCACTGAAATCATCTGTCGTGTACCCCAGGGTTCGTCCCTCAACCCGACCCTCTTCAACGTCTACATGGCCCCGTATTGTAATATCGCCCGATCCCACAACCTCAACATCATCTCATACGCCAACGACACCCAGCTGATCCTCTCCCTCACCAAGGATTCCACCAAGACCTACCTCCACAAAGGAATGAAGGCCATCGGCGAATGGATGAAGAGCAGCTGCCTCAAACTCAATTCTGCCAAGACAGAAGTCTTCATCTTCGGCTCCACCCCCTCTGCATGGGATGACTCCTGGTGGCCTGCCACTCTCTGAACCACTCCGATTCCCACCGACCACGCATGCAACCTAGGATTCATCTTGGACCCCTCACTATACATGGCCCAGTAAATCAACGCCATCTCCTCCTCCTGCTTCAACACCCTCTGCATGCTCTGAAAATTTTACAAATGGGTACCCATAGAAACCAGCAGAACAGTCACCCAAGCCCTTGTAAGCAGCAAGCTGGACTACGGCAATGCCCTCTACGCAGGAACCACAGCCAAACTCCGGAAGAGGCTGCAACGCATCCAGAACGCCTCAGTACTCCTCTTCCTGGACATCCCCTGCCACTGCCACATCACAGACCACCTGAAAAACCTGCACTGGCTCCCAGTCAACAAGAGAATCACCTTCAAACTCCTCATCCACGCTCACAAAGCACTACACAACATCGGACCAGAATACCTCAACAGACGACTCTCTTTCTACACCCCGACCCGGCATCTCCGCTCCGCCGACCTCGCCCTCGCAACCGTTCCACGAGTCTGCAGAACTACAACCGGCGGTAGATCATTCTCGCACCTTGCTGCCAAAACGTGGAACACTCCCCCACCCGACTGTGCCAGACCAAAGACCTCCTTACCTTCAGGAAACTTCTCAAGACCTAGCTGTTCGAGCAGTAGCAGCACCTCCCCTTTCGCCTCCTCAGTGCCTTGAGACCCTCACGGGTGAGTAGTGCGCTTTACAAAGTCCTGATTGATTGAGGGAGAGAGACAGAGAAAGAGAGAGAGAGTGTGAGAGAGGGAAATAATGAGGCTTCGTAAATCATCACCAAATATATCACACCAATGGTGTTTATAGCTTAACCTCTCACTCAGTGAGGGGATACTCTGACTAGCCCTAGTCCTACGAGGAATCATGTCTGGAGACGAATGGCGAAGTACAGGACTTAGGGTGGTTGAAACTGATCGAGTCAGCACACTAGTTCAGCACGATCATTGCAGAGGTTACCGCAGGAACTGGTACAAATGCCACAGAGATTTGCTGCTGAGATGGAGAGTAGCAGCAGCATGCTTCTCGATATGCAACACACTTAGGTGAAGAAGCAAAAGAACTTAGGGGTTTATTTAGAGTTTGACAAACACAGTACTCCACCCAGTGGTGTAACACAGTTCAGGCTGTCAGTCTAAGTACCTCAGATCATCAGCCCATTTAGAGCCGATGGTCTGATGTGCTTTTTCTCCTCTGCTCTTTTTCTTGCCCAGGACCTAAAAAGAAACAAATACAAAATGACAGCCACACCTCAGAAGAAATCCTTCCTGGAGTCAGGGCCATTACTGTTTTTCTGTTTTACAAAACAAATTCCCGGCTTCACAAGACAAGAAGGGGTGGGGAACAGAGAAGATTAAAATAATCAGCATTGACGGATCGCAAATACCAAATGTGAACTGACGGTGAAGCAGGAAACATAACTGGAACAAGTTGCCAGGCACTGACCTAGTGCTTGCATTGGACGTTTATAGTCCCTGTAGTGTCCTTCTGGACATTTTCTAGTGTTTGCTACACAGCCACTCTAGAGGGCTAACCCATACACCCACCCCACACCCATACAACACAGGCATCACCGGTCATATAACCCTGCCAATAAAAGAGCCTGAGTGCACATGTCCGAGGCCAGTTCTGCAACGTGTCCGTGTGGTCCTTTAGTCAGCATGGGGGCCTCTGGCCCATGACACAACAATCACTTGCCCATAGAGATACAGAGGTCCCGTCAACAACCTGGTACTGAGAATTAGCCCAAATTTCATATTCCCATGCTCCATAGTCTGACTTCTTCTAAACTTAAAGGAAAGTTCAAATACTGCATGGATTTGTAATGAGAATGTGCTAGTGTGATCTTTCCTGATATTTCTGAGAGGATCTCTTGAGGGACACAAGTGGAGGATTTCACTAAATGATAATTTGAGAGATCCTGTCATTGGCTATGTGCAGCTGATGGAGCCTGAGCTGCCTTTCAGAACAGGCTGAAGGGCTTATCATAAATGCATGGCTTCCAAAATGAATTAGAGCAATAGGACAGCTGGCTTGATGAGTAAATTGGAGGCTAAAAAGCGATCCCCATCCTGTTTCAACAGAGCCAGTGTTAGTGTTGAATTGTCTGGAAGAACTGGCCTACAAATAACAGGTATTAAGTGGTGAGCTTGTATAGGCCAGACACCAGCATAACATGCTTTTGAAATTGAATACCGAGAGGGGAACACTCCTGGCTTGCTGGTTCTTGGAGGAAGAAAGACAGCAGGCTCCTTCAGTCTCCATATATTCTTCTGTCTGGAAGGTTAACAATGTGTTTAACCCCGTGGGTGCCCAGGACTAGCTGGTCTTGCCCTTGGCAACAGTTGCCCGGTGCTGTGGACGAGACCAGCTCGTCCTGCTATGGACCCCCAGGGGGAACGCAAGCACTCCCCTGATGGCCAAGCACCCCCCCTTCCCTGGGCAGGGATGGAAGGGGAATCACTTCCCCTTCCCCCCTGCCCCCGCGGCGTCTGATGACATCAGGGGCCTTCCCATCCGTGCTGGAAGCTCAGCTTCCAGCACCAATCGGAGGAGAAATGCAAAAGGATTTCTCCTCCGATCACGTGGAGGGGCAGAGAGGCATGAAAGGAGAGGAAAGACCTTTCCTCTCCTTTCATGTCTCTCTGAGCATTTCTGCTGCCCGATCGCGGTGCGATCGGGCAGCAGAAATGCCCACTAGGCACCAGGGAATTTTTTTTTTTTTTTGTATAGGGCCGCTCCCCAGGAGGGCAAATTATTTCTAGGGGGCAGAAAACCACTAGAGACCAGGGATAATTTTTCTTTTTTTCTTTTTTTTATGTTTGGGGAGAAGAAACCCCTTAGGCAAGGGTCGCTCCTGGGGGGCCAAATTATTACTAGGTCATTTCTGCCCCCCCCCGGGGGCAGATCGGCATTGTGATCTGCCCCTGGGGGTGGGGGGCAGAAACCACTAGACACCAGGGACTATTTATTTTTTTCATACTTGGGCATAAGGGGAGCGGCCCCTTGGGCAAGGACCGCTCCACAGGGGGGCAAATGATTTTTAGGCCATTTCTGCCCCCAGGAAGGGCTGAAAACCACTAGACACCAGGGATAAATTTTTTTTGTTTATTTTTATTTTTTTATGTTTGGGGAGCGACCTCTCCCGGGGGGCAAAGTATTTTTAGGCCATTTCTGCCTCCCCGGGGGCAGATCGGCCTAATATAATTATGCCGATCTGCCTCCAGGGGGGGCAGAAACCACTAGACATCAGAGATTATTTCTTTTATTCATACTTGCGCTTAGGCAAGGGTCGCTCCCAGGGGGCCAAATTATTTTTAGGCAGAAACCACAAGACACCAGGGATTTTTTTTTTCATACTAACGCATAAGGGGAGCGGCCCTTTTGGCAAGAGCCACTCCCCGGGGGGGGGAGGCAAAATATTTTTAGACCTATTCTGTCCCCCGGGGGCAGATCGGTCTAATATATTTAGGCGGATCTTCCCCCGGGGGGTCAGAAACCTGTAGACACCAGGGACATATATATTTACTTTATGTTTTTATGTATGGGGAGCGACCCGTTAGACAAGGGTCACTCCCCTGGGGGGCAAATTGTATTTAGAACATTTCTGCCCCCATTGGGGGCAGAACGGCCTATTTTTGTGAGGTCAATCTGTCCCCAAAGGGGGCAGAAACCTCTAGACACCATGGATTGGTGTGTGTGTATGTGTATGTGTGTGTTTTGTTTGGGGGGTGCAGCCTCTTGGGCAAGGGCCGCTCCCCATGGGGGCACATTACTGTTGACCATAACTGCCCCCATTGTTGGCAGATTGGCCTATTTTTGGAAGGCCCATCTGCCCCCAAGGGGGGCAGAAACCCCACCAGAGACCAGGGAAGATATTTTTTCTTCAAAATAAGAGGTTGGGAGTATGGCCATACCCCCACCCCAAATAAATGGGGCCAAAGTTGTTCTGCCCACCAGTGGGCAGATTGGGCAATTACCCCGGGTCCACACCACGAAAGTCTACTAGATGCCAGGGAATAAAAAAATAAAAGAAAATAGTGGGGTGGTGGCTACCAACCAGTATGGGCCTGGTTATGCCCCCACCCGAATTGAAGGGGCTAACAGTCTTTCAGCTCTCCCCCACACACTAAAACATCTTATCCGATGGCAAGCAAGAGGACTTTTGATTATTTTGGTTTTTGTTTTACATTTGGGCCATGAGAGCTTGGTAACTCTCAAAATTGTCCCACTTGGAACGGTGAGGGCTGCACTTTTTTTTTTTACTTTGGGATGCTACCATGTAGAAAAATCCAAAAGACCTAGACACATCTGAAAACTAAACATCTAGTTGATTCCAGGGTGGTGTGCTTCACATGCACCATGCACCATTTCCTTACCCACAATGCCCTGCAAACCTGCAACTTTGCTGGAAAGCACACATTTTTGCCACACTTTTGTGATGGAAGCTTCTGGAATCTGCAGGAAGCCACAAAATTCCTACCACCCAGCATTGTCACTCCTAGGTTAGGTTGCACTTGATGGAAATCAGCCCCATGTCAAAGCAGTTGTAAAGTTAAGTAGGCATGCACTAGACAGAGTACCTTGAAGAACGTGAATTGGGGCCTGCACAGATGTCTTCTTGTGCTGCAGGGTCACCATGAATGATTTTTGACTCCACAATGGCTTCAAAGCAGCCCATTTGTACATGTTCGTACTTGACACTTTCAGTTGTGATATAGACAATAGATTGTGAAATTATTCAACTGGCCTGATGTTGATCAATGCACCACTATCGATTACTAATGTTGACTTTCAGTTTATTTTGGAGCAATGTTCAAATTTGTTCTTATGTTTTCTCAGCTCACTTGTTTCTGACCTTTTTCCATCTTCCATGCAAGCAGCAAGGCCCATTTATGAATTTTGTTCTCTTTATCTGTGATCATCGCACGTTCACCCTCTTGACTGTTGCTCAACGGTGACATCAAAGAACTCTTGCAGGATAAACTTGATGGCGATCAACTTTGTTTAGTTTTGACCTCTCACAGTTGAGGTCATTTTTTATCTTTGTGGGTGTGGTGAGACTGCTTCTGGAACCTTCTGGTGTTCATCTTCTCCTCCTGCAGTGACAATCTTGGTTATTTCTGCGCATTACAATCGGTTATAAAGTGGTTCTCTTTTCTGCACCCTTTACATGTTTGTCAAACGGCTGAACATTTATTCTCATGTGGCAATGAAATGACACATCGGAAACACAGTTTTTCTTTTTCTGAAGATGTTTTCTTACAAACATTTGCTTAGCCCTGTCAGGTGCTTGCCGCTATGCTCATTCCTCAGCTACAGCCAATAACACCTTTTCAAAACTGAGTGTCCCTCGCAAAATAGTCTTCTGAACAAGTCGGACAAACATCCATCAATGACTCTTAAGCGCATGGCTTCTTCATCATTAAATTCACTGAATTTGCAATCTTTGATGAGCACATCAAGCCTTTCAACAAACTCATCAATTGTTTCAACAACTTATTGTCTAGCTTGATTCAAAATGTACCTTTCATAGTCAATGTTTGGCATCAGGTTGAACTTGGCTCCTAACGCTTCTTTAATTTGAAAGTATAACATTGTTTCAGTCTGTGTGGGTTTCTTGGTCACTTCTTTTACTCCATCACCAGCTAGATTCTATAAGTATTTAATGATTTGCTCCTCACTTAGCTCTTCCAGCGCATCTATGAAATCATCTAAAGTCTCGATCCACGTGGTCCATCTGGTGCCAATATTCTGTTTTTTGGCAGCTTCGAATGGTGGCGGAGGTTGCAGGAAAGTGGCAGCACCGTACTCTGTACTTCTGTGGCAGCCACTGAAAAAAATTATAATTCAGAAGGTGGATTCAGTGGTTCCTATGGGGCAAAGAAAAAGCCAGAGTGGATCGGGAGAGGACACGGTGGGGTAAGTGGGGCTGGACAGAGGTGGAGGGTGGATTAAGGGTTTGGGGTGGGAGGAGGGGTTGGGGGCAGGCAAGTTTTTTTAAGTGACATAGGTGGGGGGTTTGGGTGTGTTTTTTTCTAGGGTGGGGTAGGACTATTTTTTTTTAGAGGCGGGAGTGGGGGGTTTGGGTATTTGTTTTATTTAGGGCTTAATGTGGGGGTGAGATAGTTTATTTTTAAAGGGGTGGGGAAGCTTTGAAGAAGGGTGGGAGGAGGGAGGAGAGAAGAGAAGGAAGAAGGAAGAGGACGTACCGAGGTAAGTGGGGTTAAGGCAGGGTTGATGGGTACTTTTTAATGGTGGGATGGGTTCAGGACTTAGGGTGGCTTAGATTGATGGAGTAGTTTAGTTTTTAGGGGCAGGGGTAGTTTTTTTTAGGGCTCAGAGTGGGTGGCGGTAGGGGTAATTCATTTTTAAGGACATGTGTGGGGGTTGGGATAGGTTTTGCAGGACTTAGGGTGGATGGGGGGTCGAGATAGTTTACTTATTAGGGGAGACGGTTTTAGGGCTCAAGGCGGCTGGAGTTAGTCAGGGTAGCTTAGTTTTTATGGAAAGGGGTGGGGGATCAGATAGGTTTTTTTAGGGCTCTGGGTGAGTGGGGGGTGTTGGGGTAATTTAGTTTTATGGGGCAGGAGTGGGGGGCAGGGGTGGGTGTTTGGGATAGTTTTTATAGGGCTCTGGGTGGGTGGAGAGGTCGGGGTAGTTAAGCTATTAGGGGTGGGGGTAATTGTGGGTCTCAGGGCAGGTGGGTGGTTGTATGACAGAACCACACATGCTGTTTCCACATATGCCTTTACTAGGCATGTTTTTACAACAAAATTTGTTGTAAAGGCATCAGTGGTAAAGGGATGCGTGGAAACAACGTGGTTGTGGTTCTGAAGGTATTGTTAAGGCATGCGTTTGTTCCAGCATGCGTCATACAACCATGTTCAGCAGTTGAGTATAGAAGACAGGCAGGGTACTTTGCAGGAAAGAAACTGAGATCAGAGACTGGATTTCGAAAAGGCAGAGACAGCCTGATACCGATTCATGGCAATTTGCCTGAGGATTGTGTATTTGAGGATTTGACAGAATAGAGAGGCAAATGTGGTACAGAGGAGACAGATAGAGAGGAAAAGAGGAAAGACAAAGAGATAAGGTTGATTTGGAACAGGATTTTTTCAGAGGTGTCTTGAAAGCAGTGTGTTACAAGATCACCCATAGGGTTGGTGGAAGGAATTTCCAGATTCCAGAAGCTTAGCCACAGAAGGATTGTGAAAGAGTGTATTGAATTTAGGAGTGTCCATGCAGAGTAGTTCATTACTGTTGAGACTGCATTGTCCTACAGTGTTGATCAGGTTCTCAGTTCACACTAATTAAGCTCCAGGATTTTTTTTAACGTTTTTTTTCTCTCTGCCATTATCTCTACCGTATTCTCCCCAGAGATATCTGCGTGCAAGTCTAGTCAGGTTTGAGAATGTCTTGCAGATCATGCCAGGCACTGCAAACGTACTAGCACATGAGTTCCTCCGAGTCATCGGGTGAACACTTAAATTACATTATATTATAAATCACATGACATCCCGTTGGGGAATAGCTGTACACGACGTAAAATCCAAGGTTGGCACATCATGCATGCTTGAAAGCACTGACTCAGCAGGAATCACACCTGAAAATATAATTAGTAAACGTGACCTTTTCCTTCAGGCGAGCACCACTCCACGGTTTTGCCCTTCCGCCTTGCAGAAGTAAACAGGATTTTGAAACTTGGGAGTTGTCCGCTATCAGGTGGCTAAATCTGAATATTGGCGTTCCTTGCTCTTTGACTGATGATTTTCGAAAATGTGTTTATGACAGCACTGCAAATGTATTTTCAGTACGTGACATGAAGAAAAATATTTAAAAAAATATTAAACAAACAATATTACCTATTGGAGAGGGCAACACCTTACAAAGAGTAGATAAGCGATCTTCCTTTGACCCATGTTTTTTTTTATAAGCTTTGTTCTCTGTAACTTACTTTGGTTATTGTGTAAGACCATACCATATCGTACAGTACTATACCATAACAGTACTACTAGTTTAAACCTTAAGGGGTTGAAGAGGGCACAGTTAGGGGTGACATCACTCCAATCAAAAAGTGCGGAGGAATGCACTAGTAGGGTAGGGAGCTGCATGAAACCGCAAATGCACAGAGAAATTGGCAGCAGGAGTACACAGTCTTAAAGTAAAGAACAAGCTGAATTACTACCCTGTTTCTATTGATTGGCAGAAAAAATAGGAGAGAAATAATGATGTGCGCCTTTTGTTATATTCAGGCATCATTTTAAATAAAGTTTCCACTTATCCCCGGTTTTCACAGATAGTTACAGTTTTCAATATGTTGTCCTCAACTGACCTATATCCTTTCTCCCCATAACAATATCTTTCATTGATCTTCTCGGGACTTGGGTCGTCTCTTGAATGTTACTTTTCTACAAATTAATCTTTGACAAATTAATATCAAATGCTGGTTGCTAAGACCTGAAGGTCCAGCTATTTATTTAATCGTTTGGTTAAACGTTTGCACCAGTACCCCGTCACATTCATGAACAAGCAATGCATTCCTGAAAAATGAGAAAAACAAACCAGATTGGTGGAAAAAAGCTATAGCTCCCATGAAGCTATAATAAAATTATGGGGGTTATTTAAAATTTGGGAGGAAAGTAGAACTACAGTAACTCAGCTGGGCATCAGCCTCCCGAAACGTACTTAGCGTCAATAGAAACGTTGTATTTCGCCATCAGAAATCTCTGACTTTGCAGCCTGCCTGCCACGGAGTCTTCAGGTCACATTGACAAGTGTCCTGTCTTGTTTAGGCCGGGGTGACTGTCACTTATTTTCCGTGCTCCTGTCCACCACCAACAGACATCCCTACTAGGTAGACAGGTTACTGTCAAAATGGTAGGCCTGCAGGTCAGCGGCACATCCACCCAAACATGAATAGCCCCGTACGCCCACAATTCTATTTTAAGTACAATTTAAGAGGGAAAAACACAAGTCCTCCTCCAAACGTGAACCCCTTTGAGTGCAAGAACAAAGTATAAACCTTACAAATACTCAACCTCAGTTTCACTGCATTCCTTGTCACCTGCACATGACCCGAAGAGAAAACAATCAAATAAACCTGGTGGAACTGGCACATTGAAACCATCAAAGCTGCAAAAGTACTGCAAGGATTTCCTTAATGTGACCTAATTTCTTCCTTCTAGTAGACATGTTTATGTCTACTGTTTTGCTAAAAGATTGATCACTCAATTATTTTGCAAAGTGTCTTATGGTAATGATACAGGCCATCATCCTCTCCCATTGTGACAAGGAGAATAAGTGGCATGGTGGCAACACGATTCGTAAGAGATCACAACATTTGCACTTAATGTGAATTAATACTTTCAGATGTCTGTTTTAAATAAGGCTTGACCACCATAAATGCACTCACATGCTTCAGGGATATTTTTGAAATGTTAGTACAGATTAATGTTAATCATGACTCTTGGGACTGTTTTCATTTAGCTCCTTTGTAGAATTTGAATTATCTCCTCACAAAAGAATAAGCCATAACTTGAAAAAGTGCCAAGGAGTTACTATTTTAAACAATGTAATTTTTACGTCAATGAACAACTTTGAAGTTAGGTCTGAATGTCATAATGATTTTCTTCCAAGTAGCTCTTTATTGTTTTATTTTTTTTGACTCAGTAAAAATACAGGAATACAGCTCAGAAACACCACCGAAAACCTAATCCATAGCCACTCTTCCCTAGAGTCAAACATCGGTGAATCAGCAGCGAGATGTTTTAAAGATGCATTAATACATATCTTCCGATTAGTGGTTACAGGGATGCAGTAACAAGGAATACTCAGCAGGACAATGTGGTTCACCCGATTAACAACTGTGACTGTCGACGGTGTTGAACATGGTGTGGCTACGCAGGGGGTAGTTGAAATGTAGTTCTGCACACTAGCCAATCCACTGCCAAGAAAGGAGCAACATCTCAGCAACAACAACCATGTGTAAAAAGAAAAACAGGCAAAGAAAAGCTTCATGTTTGTGAAGTCAGTTGTGCCCACCAGGTGTGCTTATAGCAGTAAGCGTGTATTGGGAAGTAATTGGCTGTTATATGTGTATAGAATGTATTCTGAGCACGTGTTGCCACGAGCTCATGGGTACATTCGAGTCTTTCCACATGGAGATTCCGAGCAACGGTTAATGATGATAGTTGCTCTGAGAGTCTCCCATGAAGAGATGTGTCTGGCGGGCTCTTTTATTTGGAATTGAATAAATACCTCTTTTCAACATACCAACAGTAGTGGAGTCTTACATTACATATTGGCAACGAGTTCTGGTACTTATTAGAAGCCCATCAGTGGATTTTCGACGGCTGGCATATTTCCTGTTGCTGCACTTTTGCAGGCAGCAAAAAAGAACACATTATTATATTACGTAAAGTGTTGTCGGTTTTCAAAGCACAGACCTTAAGGTCTGACAAGTGTAAAATTTTAACAAATGAAATTGATTATTTAGGGCATAAAATAACATCAGAATGTATCAAACCTATTGGCTGTCTTATTAAGGCAATTAAAGAGGCACCTGTTCCCAAAGATAAGGATTAACTTAGGTTCTTTTTAGGACTTAGTGAATATTATTTACGATTTGTAAAAGGTTATGCTTTTGCAGTTCAATCTCTTAGAGCCCTACCTAAAAGGTGAAAAACTCATTTGGCACTCAGAAGAGTTAGAAGCATTCAACAAGATTAAAGACATGCCAATCTCAGCACCTGCATTGACACCTTTTAGAACAATGTTTACTTATGGTTGATGCAAGCCAAGTAGGTCTTGGTACAGTATTATCTCAATGGATTGATGGAAAGGAAGTTACTGTAGCTTTTGCTTCTAGATGTTTAAAAGGATCAGAGTGCAATTACAGTACAATTGAGAGAGAAACTATTGCTTGTGTTTGGGCAGTAGAAAAACTTTCAATGTTTTTGTGGGGTGATATATTCACTTTATACACTGATCACAAACCACTAGTATATCTTATCAATGGTACTGAAACAGGTAAAGCTTCTACATGTCTTAAAGAAGGTAAAATATTACAAGAGGTGGTACAATTCCTAAACATTGGATGGCCCTCGGACAAAAACGTAAGCATAAAAGTCAGAAATTTTTCTCAAGTAGCACATGAGTTGTACATTATGAAAGGAATACTTATGCGCAATGACACATGCATTCTTCCATATAAAATCAGAAGCATATTACTTGAGTTAGCTCTTAAAGGTCATTTAGGGGTTAATAGTACTGCTAAAAACTTGAAACAATTTTACTGGTGGCCAGGTTTAGATGTTCAAGTAGCTGAATGTATAAATACCTGTACTACATGCCTGCTTTCAGATAAGCATTGGAGAACTTCAGAAACACCTTTAAATGTTGTACCAATGCCAGAAGCTGTCTGGGACAAAGTGGCACTTGATTTTGCCGGACCGTTTGAGTGTTTAAACTTGGATAAGAGATTCATGATTGTACTAGTAGATTACTTTACGAAATGGGTGTATATGGATTTTGTACCAACTCCAACCACTTACAATGTAATTAGATTTTTTTTAAAGATATTTGAGATTGAGGGTCCATCTAAATTCTTGGTTACAGATCATGGCACACATTTTACATCTAAAAGTATGAAACTTTTTGTAAAATCTCTAAACATTTAGGGCCATGTTTATACGTTAACGCAGTTTTGCATCAAAAAATTTAACACGGGCTAATGCCATTGCTTAGCACCATCCATGTGTCAAATTTATACTTTGGTGCACGGTGGCGCTAAGCACGGGTTAGAGTAATTTTTTTTACGCTAACCATTGTGCTGTGTCGTAAAGCAAAATGACGTTAATGCAGGGAAAATGACTCTAATCAGGTTTGCGATGTTGCAAACCGGATATGCGCCATTTCCCACCGGAATAGCGCCAAGAAGAGTTGCAAATGCAGCAGACAGTGCTAAGGAGACCCAAAATGGATCCCAGAAGCCAAGAGAGACCCCAGGGAGACCTCAATCTACCAGGAAGACACAGACAAGACCCATGAGAGACAAGAAGTGTTGTTTCAGCGCAGAGGAGCATGAAATACTGGTCAGAGAGGTGATCGAGCACCAGCATCAACTTTTCATTACCTCAAAATTGCCAATTGGGAGGAGAGAGGCAATTTGGCAAAAAATTGTCGACAAGATAAGCAGTGTGGCAGAGGTCAGGAGAAATGTCACGGATTGCAAGAAACACTGGCGTGACTGCAAGTGCATGACAAAGGAAAAAATGGCAAGGAACAGGAAGGCAGCACTGCAGACTGGAGGTGGGAGTCCAGCACTGCAGGAGGCCCTGAACGAGATGGAGGAGATGGTTGCAGCCATCATCCCGGAGGAGATTGTCACAGGAATCACAGGACAGGACAGCGCAGGCTACCAGGAACCAACACATATGCAGGGTAAGTTGCATGGGGACCAAAATGCCTAAATGGTAATTGCAAGCAGGGGGAGGTACATACCTGCTTCACAATGCATGTCAGCCATGGAACTCAGGCAGTAAAAAGGGCAAAGGGGCACAGCACAACACAACACCAACAACCTTTGCATGGGGGTACTCTGCCATGCCAAGGTTGCTGGAAATGCTGTAGCAGACCAGGAGGGTAGGGTAGAACTTATAACTGGGCTGCTGTCACAGGACAGCTGGCATTGTCAGAATGTGAACTAGGGGACAATGCCTAGTCTCAGGCCATTTCATCAAGCACCATTTACCATTGACAACATTTGCCACTATTACCTGTGCTGTGTGTGCTGGTCAATTAGGAAATGGCAGTTAGGTGTCCATGGCAAGCACACCCAAAATGAGGGTTCAGGATGACTATGTGATCAATCCCCTTCAATTCCTAACCAAGTGTAACTCCTGTCAAATGCTCATGTCTATAGGCGCACTAAACATCAGGTATTGTTACTTACATTATGAAGTACACAGCAGTGATGTCATACCTATGCTGCCCATTCCAGGGTCTACCCCGTGCCTGTGTTACAATAGCTGCAATGCCACCTTGCAACATCTGTGTAGATAGTGAAACACACCCGCACAGTCATAAGAGGAAATGGAACTCTGACAGGCCAATCATTGCAATGCAATGTAGCACACATTCGCAAACATCAGCATGACACACTACCAATGCTGACACCTGTATTGTGTCATACCAATGCAATACATGGTACGTGCTAGGTCTCAGAAACGTATAGGTGTATGTGAAATATCATAGACTGGGTCAGTCCCATATTGTTATGGGTGGTGCAAGTGGCATCAGAACACCAACAGGCATTGCAAGGACTCACCATGCTAATGGTAGTAGAGGGAGGGTTGAGTAGGACAAAGAGGTGGCAAAACACAATTTGGACAGAACCTACACCTAGAGGATGTGACGCAGACAATTCCCCAATCTGCCCACACTACATGTGACATGCAGGTGGGGCATAGGCCTGTGAGAATGCTAAAATTAATGACAGGAACAATGAACAGGAACCCAGATTACAGTGTTCCACTAATAGGAAGTCAGTGATGTCATATTACAACTGCCACAACACAGACATACTAATTGTACAATATCTCATTGCAGAGGACGATGGCTCTCCTGTGGATATGTCTGTCCTGGGCTACCCTGATGACATGGATGATGAGCTGACAACCATTAGCCAGGAAACCCTCCAAGATGTCCTGGGAACCCTCCAGACCCCACCTTCAGTCACAAGGAGGAGAACAGATGTAGCATTCATTACAGAGGACACACCCACCACCCCACTAGTACAACCTGCCAGCTCAAACACAGCTGAGGACTCTGATGACACTGGGATCACCTTTGAGAGGACAGCTGTGGGAGTCCAGCAGGAGCTGGCCAAGGAGCTGCGGGTGGGGATGCAAAATATGGCGGCCAGCCTTGAGGGGTTGCGCATGTGCATGATGACATCCGCAGAACAGTCAGCAGCCATGCAAGTCCAACAATCACTACTGCAAGGACTACAACAGTGTGTGAGGGGCTTCACCTCTGCAGTGAGGGAGTTGCCACAACACCTGGCCTCCCAAACATTTCACTTCATGCATGATTACAATTACATAGGGCCGACCTGGCTGCCTATCACAGCGATGTTGCTGCTATACTCAATAACCAGTAGATCCTCCTTGCTGCAGTTATGCACTTAATAGTTCCACAGTTAGCAGATACTGGGAATTCAGAGTCTACTTCTCCAAACACTGAAGTGTGTGTTGCCCCCTCCAACCCACCACCACCAAGGGCAGAGGAGACCACACACACATCAGAAGATGAAGACATGGAACAGATCACCTTCACCCGTAGGAGTACCTGGTAGCACCAGTTCATGCCACATGGGCAGTGATTTTCCTATGTCCTATGCTTGACAACATGCCAATCTTGCTACACTTGGTAACATGCACTGTTCTCCAACACACTGTTTACCTTACCACTATGGACTGCAATTGTCTCTCACTACCTAATTGGCAATTCATGTTCCTCTGCACTGAATGACACTCCATTGCAGCATGTCCAATGACATGTCCCTCACCAATGCACTTGTGTTGCGTCACAATAGAATGCGTCACACTAATGGACTTACAATCCTGGGCTATGTAAATATTGCACTACACCACTTTAAATTAAACAGCACCTACAAAACTACTCTGTCTTTGAGTAATGTGACACATCCCCTGTTCAGGAGTTTTGTGATGCATGCAACATGTCAATGGCCACAGACTGTCAATACAATAGTGTAGAAAGAATGTGGTCTGATATCTATGCACAAGGGTCTGGATTTTACAATCATCTGTGCTGCTTGTGGCTTATTTCTTAAGTTAAAGCATCACAAACAGTATGATGCTGTGTAAAAATTGTATACGTCAGGCCCAAGGTATCTACAAGATGAAACTCAATGCTACCCACATCCCCTACAAGACAATCATTGTGTATGTGACGTGATTCTAAACTTAAATCCCACAACCACACCATACAGCAGGAATGGGTGTGTAAGAGTGTCTGGACAATAACGTCACCTGGGAGTACAATGTAAAAAATCATAGGTGTGATCTATGTATACTGAACTTCATAAGATTATGACACCACTCAGTTTATCCGGGTTCACATGAACATCAGGCTGCAGGCATATGTCCTACAGTGCCCAAGATTCCAACACAGTACCCAAACGATGACAGCTTTAAAATCACACCTACCTCTACAATACATGGGAATCATAGTCACCTTGAGTGGTGGGTTCAATTGATGGCAGATGCATAGACATGTAGCTTTGTTGTAGCTGCCAAGGTGACAGCTCATTTAGAAGTGGGAATAAACATGTCAAGAATGGGATGTGGATGCAGGATGGAACACACAGGCAAACACAAATTTGACACTGTACATTCATGCAGAGGGCCAGATCCCCAGGCATATGACACATACCGTAAAGGAGTACTAAAACTTTATTATCTTTGTCTGAAAGAAAACTTAAACTATGTCAAACACCTATACTAACCTAACCTATCCTAACTATACATTACCCACAACTGGCCCTAACTACCCTATGCTAAACTTACTTACCACATGTAACTAAACACTCTAAATATCAACCCCCACCCCCTTATATGACAGGACATGTGTAGGACAACATATACTAACCTAAACACATACTAACTAATCCTAAACAAATATATATTTTTTTGTATATTTTTTTCTTTGGGAATACACAAACACCCCAACATCAACCGCCAACACAAACCAACATGTTATAATATAACTGCCCCCACCCACTTATCCTATCTAAACTAATAGCCTACTCTAACCTATCACTAAACCCCCTAAACCCACTAAAAACAGTATGAGGAAAGAGGAGGGAGGGGACGGGATTAGGGGTGAGGGAGAAGTGTACTCAGAGGTTTGCCCTCCTCAGAGTTTTTTTGATAGACCTCAGTCTCCTGCTGTTGCGGGCCACCTCTTGATGGAGACTGTCCATGCGCCTAATCATCCTTTGCATGTCCCGTTGTAGGTGGCGCAATGCTGCCATGTCCTGTGGTGGTTTGTGTCGCACTGGATGTTGCAGGTGCTGGTGCCGTGGATGGGGGTGGTGGTACAGATGGTGCAGCAGCTGTGCCTTGTGCTGCTGATGTTGAGGGTCCAGCTGGAGTGGCTGAGATTCCAGTGTCCACTGTGCCTGCAGTTTGTGTGGTGGCGGCACCTGTTGTGGCCAATGCTGGTCCCCCTTGGCTAAAAGCTCCTGTGGCTCTTTCTTGACGATATCGCCTTCCCATCATGCGATACCCAGCCTCCAAATCGAGGATGTGCCTGTACTGCACTGCCCGCCTCTGAAACTCATGAATTTCCTGGGCATGTATGTGGGCAGCTGTAAAAAAGAGACAGGCAAACATTAGTGTCATCAATGTGTGATACATATACAGAGGATAATCTAACGCTTCCTCACAAATAGCACATGCAGTCCAAATCACCGTACAGATGATAGAATGTCCCTGAGGAATGACATGCCAACGCAGCCTACCCATCAACTATCTAACAGCATAGCAATGCACAACAAGGTGTGTACCAAATGAACTGATCTGTGCATTTATGTAGTTCTATTGGTCACATTACAAATGGTGAAAGTACTCAACATGTACCGGCCAACTAATCCCTATCATCTGGATCAACTTCAAGGCACAAGAGACCTGTGGTTTGTATATGGAACTGGCAGGATGGTATGCAGTTGCTAATCATAAGGGGTCATTGTAGTTTGGTACACATGAATGCTTGAATAACATGTCTGTCATCTACACTGTGACCATCACACCTAGCTACATATATTTTCTCCCCCTAACCCTGTGCCTCAGGGGGGATGGGCATGCAATACATTTTTCAAACATCAAGGACAACCACAAAGCTTTGTCCAGCTGTACATGGATTTAGTCAGTGTAACACAGGTAAGGAGGCCTGCCAACTAGGAGTGAGTCAACCATTGGTCAATCACATCTCCATTCATGTTTCCATTTGTGGACAACCATCAACATCAGATCTCATTGACACATTTCCTAAATCAACCACATTGATGCAAGCACACATCTGGCCTTATCACTCAGGGCCATGTGTACCTATATCATGTATTGTGAATCACACATTGCAAGATTCAGCAACTAGCAATTAGCAAGTTGATGATTAGATGTAGAACACCCAAAATGACACTGTTTGCAAATGAAAAATGGGGTAGCAAATGACCTACCTCTTCAATCATGATGAGGTAGGTCTCTATTTTTAAACCTCTTGGGAATGGCGCAACTAACAGGAATGCTGGCCTACTGAGCTCAGCAGACCACCATGTCTGTGACTGCCTTCATACTGAGATGTTTACATTTGTGGAAATGCAGCAATATTTCAGCAGGGGTGTTCAAAAAGTAATTTAACAACCTATTTCATCACTAAAATTGTATTTTGGAAGCAGTCAGTGGTCCCTTGCACAACTTCATGCTCAGAAATAGTTTGTGACCGTGCATTCACAAAGAGGAGGGATTCCATGATGACCCTTTCCCTTTTGAAAATGGGTTGGCACCAATGTGACACAGATGGTAACTGCAATATCTAAGTCCCAAGAAAAAAATGTTGTAGGGGCCTGCTACTCAATGATAGGATTTCAACACCTAATCCTAAGAACCTGTTTTGTGATAGTGCAATCTGGTAGCATAATGGCCCACTTGGGTTTGTCCATGTGAATTACTATTTGTCCTGACGTAAACACACGGATACAGTGAACTTAGGCCCAGATGTATATTCTTTTTCAGTGCCGCATTTGCATAATTTTTTTATGCAAAAGCTGTGCAAATTTGGAACAAATATTTATATGTTGCAAGTTTGCGCTACTTTTGTGCCAAGAAATGATGCAAATGCAGCGCTAAAAAAGTAGAAATATAGGCCTAAGATAATAGTGAAGGTAATGAAGAGCTTAGTTCATATGGCCCTGAATACTGTTGGGACATGACTCAACAAAATTGTGGACTGCATTGTTACCATGTATTACCATGTGTAATACATCACATTCCTGCTACACTTACAGTTTGTTAAACTAGCATTCCAAATGCCCACAAACATTGCATGCAGCATGTCACGACATCTGCTACTGTCACTCCAAATCATTAAACTGTACACATTTGTCAATTTGGTACTCACCAATAGGGCCACCAATCACCACACCCAGGTGGACCAGAAGGTCCTGCTCTCAGGCAACTAGGTCAGCCCAGCGATGCTTCAGCTGGTGCTTGTTGCGTGCTGTGTTAAAAATCCTCCTCAGGTGGAACAGCATCTTTGCCCACCGCAGCTGTCTTGCCCCAGTCTCCAACATCATGGGGAGGAAGTAGCACACCAGCCACACAAATGCCCCACACTCCTACTCACCCATGCACCCCAGCCATACCCTTCCCGACATCATACAATACACTATTTATTAAAGTAAACAGGGAAAAACAGGGAAAGGAGGTAGAAAAAAGGAAACTTATATAACCCAATGAAAGCCCCAAACTACCCCAAATAATCCTACCCACAAACAGACCCCCAACAGTATAAATACAAATCTCACTACAATAAAAGACACAAAAACACTCACACAGGTACAAAAAACAGTTACTAAACACCAAAAGACAAAATATAGACCACACAGGAGACAAACGTACAAAATCCACAGAGAAAAAATCCAACACACAGCCACACAGTCTAGAAAATCACTGCAAAGTGAAAGTGAAAGTACACCCACTGTACCATTTCTGTAAACAAGATATCCTATTACATCACTTCCTGTCTCATTTGCGGGCTGTTTTTTGTCTTGCGTGTACATTTTTGACACCTACGTAGTTTGCGTAAAATATTTTTGATGCATATGCATCAAAAACCCATGCATTCATGGATCAATACATTTTCAATGGTATCCGCATGCCTGGGGTGCGCTGGTGGAATTAACGCTAGGGACCCATAGATGTATATTGTGTGTTTGCGTCATTTTTGGACGCGTTTGCATCAATATTTCTGCCTCAAACTGTGTTTGCGTCATTTTTCATATTTTAACATGCATGCAGCCTATAACTAGACAAAGATAGGCTTGTAAGGTATTGTGTGTGTTCTAGTGTTTGGTCACATGTGGCAGACCATGCTATTGCGGCCCACAATACTCATATCGTTGTGCAGGATTAGCTTTCTTACCTGACGCAACAGCAGCGCAAACTTTGAAAATTAAAATGGAAATTTTAAGTTTGCGCAGGTGTTGCATCAATAGAGGACAGCAAGGCTATGCTACAAAAATATGAATCATGGCCTGTGTGTTTTGTGTGTGAATTGACTGTTAAAACTATTTGTGTGCTTCTGTTGGAACGCCATGAAAAACATGACGTAATGTTCATGTACGAATGTTTTACAATGGGTATCACCATCAGATGCCCATCAATGAGGTACAACAGTCATGAGATGTGTTTGTAATATCTGTTGCCTCTTTTGCTGTGTGTAGTTGCTTGACTTTGGCGACAATACATTCCCCATGACAAACAATACACAGGAAAGATTGAGGATGGCTGATGAGGGCTATGTCAGATATGTTACTCCTCACATGTCATGAAATGTTGGCTACCACTTCATGGTCACTTGTGTGTATACTACCCAGGAGTCAGGCATTTGAACATGTTTGGTAGGTATAGTGTTTTCGACACTGAGCCTCAAATCCAATCATAACATTGTTATGTACACCACAGTTTGACTAATGTAAATGACCTATGTTCCTCCTGTGGCGGACCAGCAGCCCAGGCTGCATGTGTTTACATATTTCCAGTGGTTCATTGCACAAAAGTGTCCAGTTCAAGTGTGTGGCCATGTGTACCCTGTGTCAGTATTGGCCTACATGGTGTAAACGTTACGTGCAGGTCTAGTCAGGAGTCTGTGGAGCAAACCCTTGGGTTAACAAAGTATATTTCAAAGAAGATTTGACCTAAAGCCAAAGATCAGCTAAAGGCATACAAGGGAATATGGCAGCTATGGTACAGCAGAAATTACAGAAGAGTGACGACAGAGCAACCTTGTTGTGGTCAAATATGTTATGGATCAGTAATAGACAAACACGCAGGTATCATCACTACATTTGTACACAGGGTAGGGCTCTGATCTTTCCACCGCAACAGGGAACATCAGTACCTCTGTGCAGATTAATCACACAGCTAGTCACCACACAAGCCCCATCAAAAGGTGGCGGCTGAAGTGAATCTGTGTCTTGACTGTCAGGGCACAAACATGTTTTGTCCTTACATACACATTACCAGCTCTTGTTTGTTGGGCTGGAGGCACAGTACCAAATCCAGGAATACAGCCATAGCACACTGTCGCTGTTTGGCACTAATGAATACATGCAAAACTAGACAATGTTCCGGTACATAAAATAAAGCGAATTAAACTATTCTATACAGTTGAGGACTGATCGTAGACTTACCAGACACAATACCCCATGAGGAAATGGAGGGCATGGAAACCAACTATGAGGCAAATGTAGGCACAGGGAACAGCTCTGGTTAACACAAAGACTAGAACCAGTCTGGCTAACAGGAAGCAGGCTCTGTCAGGAACAAACATGAACACAGCAGAAAAACAGGGAGCAGAGTCTGACTGGAACAAGCAGGAACAACACTGTGGAAACAAAGAGCAGTTTCAGGTGTACTCAGCACTGTAACACAATCCAACAAGGATTCTGGTACACACATTAATTGTTCTCCAATGCCCACAAGGAGCTTCAGGGAACGGCAGCGTCTAAGCAGTTACAGGCAGCAGCAAGGGCAGGGCAGAGACAAATGGCTGGCCTGCATGACAGAGCTTACAGGTGTGTGCAGCTTCAGTCTCTCACAAGTCCTGGAGTAAAGAATCCAGTATAAGGGGCCAACCGGACTTTTCCCATGGGACTCAATGGACAGAAGATTACAGGTCTTACTGACTACATGGCAGTGCATTATGGGACCTGAAGTCCGTGCAGACTGATGAAGTTGAACTATGGCATGCCATACTGAAAAGGGAAGCACACAGGAGTCAGAATGGGAGTCTGGGTGAGTGTAGATGATTTTGTTTTGTTTAAATGTTTTTATTGAATTTTCAGTTTAGATCTTTTTCCGACATTTAACATTTACAGTTTCAGGATATGGTAGATCTGTTATGCGATTATCATACAAATAAACAATAAAACTTAACTTAGGTCTTGTCATTATACTCAGAAGGTGTTCAGGTGCGTTTTCTGGATAATCAGACTAACAATGCGGCTTTAGTGGATTTGTGTTCCCCGGCTTGGTAATGCTCTTTCCCTGGGCTATGCAATTATTTACGTTGGTGGGAGAGGTCCAGTCTAGTGGCAGCTTGTGGCGCATGGCTCCCCTTGACTTAATATTCCTGCACTGGGTACTAGATCCGTGCTTGTTGATCACTATGGGTTGTATCAGGTGGAAGGGGTGGGCGTGTGAGCGTTCTCTAATTTTATAATTTGTCCCATCCAGCTTACTTGGGGTATTGAGATTGGTTAGGTATAAGTGTCACTGTCTCAGGCCCACATATGTTCCAATTCATGGCGGTTTCTCATCGCTCTTGGCCTCTAGTCTGCTTATTAAAGTTTCCCATACCTCGCTTCCTGTATGTTGTTGGCCCTCCCTTGCTGATTTTCGCAGTACCAGTGACACTGCAGTAGCCCACCGCAGTGTCATGCTATGCCAGGTTTTCAGATCTGGAGCTGTGGCCGCTTTCCAGTTCATCGCTATCAGTCTTTTGTACATCAGGTATGCTAGGTCTGTGAACTTGTGTAGGTGCTTATGTTTCTTTTCTCTCTGTCTCAGGCCCAGCAGGCAGGATTTAGGGTCCACTGTGAGCGCCAGCCCCATCAATTCCGATACCCTCTCCACCACTCCGCTCCACTCCCTGTACACCTGGGCGCATTCCCAAACCATATGGTAGAAGTGTGCCAAAGGGGCCTTACACCTAGGGCAGGTTGGGTCCGAGCTGGGGAGCATGCGTTTGATCCTGGCTGGTGAGAGGTACGTTTGATGTGTGTAATTGAATTGCGTATAGCGGAATCTAGGGTTTCTCGATACCCCCTGTGTGTGATGTAATGTAAAGCGTTCGGCCACTCCTCTTGTGAAATTGGGTTTGGAAGAACTGCGTTCCACCTTCCCCGTACATTCTCCAGGTTGGGTTCAGGGTATTTATTCAGGGTTTTATATAGATTCGACACAACCTTTGTCTGATTTTCATATTGCAGCATGTGGTGCGTGCGGGGGAGATCATTGGTTCTTGTTTCCTGCCGACCATGTCTTCATAGTTGAATGGCATATGGCGTAGTATGCCATAAAGTGCCCAGGATTTACTGATGTGAGGGCCCGTACCGATTCAAAAGACATCAATGTTCCTTCCTCAAAGCAGTCTCCTACCGTCACTATGCCCGCCTCTGTGCAGGCCGTTAACGTGTGCTTTCTATCCCCTCCGTCCCATCCAGGGACTAGTCCTAACTGGATGAGCGGCGAGTAGGGGAGCGTGCTGCGGCCATTTTGAATATATCTCTTCCAGCATGCATGCGCCACTAGCATAAGCGGTTTATCAGATGCTCCCTTCGGAGATTTGGTTGCCAGCCAAGTGACCAAAGGTTCACAGCGCAAACTCGTCAGTACCCAGGCAGACTCCGCCTGTGTGGGTCTATGCAACCAACTCAGTATCCACTGTAATTGTGCAGCCGCGTAATAAAGTTCAAAATTGGGGGCTCCCAGGCCGCCCGCATTTACTGGGCGCTGCAATGTAGTGAGTGCGACGCGCGCTCTACCCCCTTCCCATATGAGCTGCAGCAGGGTTCTGTTCAAATACCGAAAGAAACTCCTGGGGATCAAGAGCGGCAGTGCCGCAAAGTAATATAGAAGCCTGGGTAGTATCAGCATGTTTGCTATCACCACTCTGCCCATCAGTGACAATGGTAATTTACTTCAAAATCGTAATGAACCCTTTATGGAAGCCAATGCTCTCCCCAAATTTCCATCTCTGAGATCATCTGGTCTGTGATATATTTGCACCCCCAGCTATTTGAACAAGTCAAAGCACCATTTCAGGTGCCCAGACAGGGTTGTTTCTCTACTTAACAGGGGCCATACGGTCAATGGGAACACGCACGATTTTTCCCAATTCACCACCAGTCCTGATATCTCTCCGAATTCGGTCAGGAGTGAAACTGCTAATGGAATCGTCTTGCTTCCTTTCCGCACGTATATTAGGGCGTCGTCTGCATATAATGATATTATATGGTGTGCCCCATTCCAGAATATACCCCAACTGTCCTCCATAATCCGCAGGCGGGTCGCCAATGGTTCCATTGCTATTGCGAACAGCAAGGGGGACAGGGGGCATCCCTGTCTGGTGCCTCTAGCAATCGGGATGCTATCAGATACAACTCCTCCCGTTTTCACGCAAGCTTGTGGGTTAGTGTACAATGTCTGTACCCATTGTATATAATTTGGGCCAATTCCCATTTTCTGCATAGTGGCAAATAAGAAGTCCCACCCTAGTGTATCGAATGCTTTCTCAATATCTAGTGAAAGCACCATTTCCTCATGCGCCTCTGGCGGAGTGCCCCCCAGTACACCCAATAGTCTGTGGATATTTTAAAATGTGTTGCGTTTGGGGATGAAGCCATTTTGGTCATTGTGTATCAGAGTGTGTATGACGGGAGCTAACCTATTAGCCAATATTTTACCCATGATTTTGCAGTCAATGTTTAGGAGTGAAAGTGGTCTATAGGATTTAACATCTGTAGGATCCCGCCCCTGCTTGGGTAGGACCACTATCATAGCCTCTCTCTGTGTGGGGGGCAATGCCTTGTGGTTCCAAGCCTCCTCATATACTTTCAACAGAGGAGGCTTTAAGTGCTTTGAATACTTTGCATAGTATTCTATTGGGAGGCCATCTATTCCTGGTGCTTTATTCCTGGGCATCTGTGCTAGTGCTACATCCAATTCCTCTGCACTTAGAGGGGCCTCTAGTTTCTCGCCATCTGCCTGAGATAGTCGTGCCAATTGAGATCCTGCAAGAAAGGATACAAGTTGTGCGGATGTACAGGCCGAGCATTTGGTATAGAGGTTTGTATAGTATTCCCTGAACGCCCCATTTATCTCTTCTTGCGTGGTGGCTGTCTTATCGTTGTCTAGTTTTATAGCCCCTATTGGAAACTGCTGTTGGTTCTCCTGTAGGATCCACGCCAGCAGCCTGCCTGATCTGTCTCCCTCAGACTGTAGGCGCATTAAATGATATTTGTGGTCATGTCTGCAAAGGCGAGAGTCTACTTCATTATATTTTATGTGCGCCGCTTTTAGCGCAGTGTAAGGTATCTCCTTCCTTGCCACCGCTGTTTCGAGTGTTCTCAATTCCTTTTCTAAGTTACTAATCTCTGCGTGTAGGGTACGCCTCACTCCCCAAGTGGTCGATATACAATGCCCTCTGACTACTACCTTGTGCGCCTCCCACTCTGCCACTCTTGAGCCTGCGGAGTCTGTATTGATTTCCCAGTACTGCCTCAATGCCGTGTCCAGTCCCTCTGTGAATGTCTGGTCCTGGAGTGCTTCCACTTGTAATCGCCGGGCGTCTTCTCCCCCAATTTAATGTCATTCTAAGCGGTGCGTGGTCTGATAATGTCTTAGCCAGGTATTCTGTCCCGTTAGTCAATGTGCATATGTCCGCAGTGCCCCAGAGTATATCTATTCTAGTGTGCACCTTGTGGGGTATTGAGTAGAATGAGTATTCCCTCTCTTGGGGGTGTTGCATACGCCATAAGTCGTGTAATCTCATATCTTCTGCCCATGTCTGCAAAGGGCACTTAGCATTTCTATTTGTTATTCCTTTCTTGGGGGGGTTTCATCTGTCCAGCACTGCATTTGGTAAGCTATTGAAATCGCCCCCCCGCCATATGGACGGGTTGCGGGGTTTATTAGTAGTGCCGGGGTGAGTGTACCCAAAAATCCTGCCAGTGCGTTGTTGGGGGCATAAATCACTATAATCGATAAATGTCTCCCATCTGGTTGTCCCTCTACTATTACGTATCTGCCCCCTTGATTTAACTTATACGAGGTTCGGACAAATGGGATGCCACCTGCTATCCATATCAGTACTCCTCTAGCAAAGGCTGAATAGGCTGTGCCTGTTATCTGCCCCCCCATTTCCCGCGGATCTCCTGTAGCTCAGGCTCCAGTAAGTGTGTTTCTTGTAGAATAGCTATGTGCACTCTCTGGCGGCCGAGACGTGCGTACACTCGCGCTCTTTTGCCTGGCGTGCCCATGCCCCTCACATTCCACGTGACTATTTCATATTGATGTGTATGTATATTTACGTGTTGGGACATGTAATATTGTGTGGTGTACCTCTGCAATACCCGCTCCAGATTGCGACGTCCTTCCGAGCTCCCCCCATCTCGCCAGGTGTGTGCTTAAGACTGATATCCGCAGTAGTGTACCCTGTCCTCTGAGTTGACCTATTACACACAACTTAACTGCCCCCTCGCCTCCCCCCATTCTAACTATTTCCCTAAAACAACTGCTATCTCGCAGTGAACCACACAACACACTACTACTTGATGAAACCTGTATCCATACGAATACCTGTGGGGGAGCCATTTTGATTTCCAGATGTGACTCTTATACGGAGCTCACATCCTTCCTCAGACCTAGACTGCGTGTATGTATATGTGTGAGTGTGGGCGCTCCCGAAATGTTACCCCCCCCATTCCATGTGCACTCGAATATTAAACAGCGTTCCCAGCAAGGAGGAATTAATTGTTCAAAAGATACTCGTGGGTAGCCACCATGGCTAGCAGTTCGGTTCCTGCTGCAGTCACCCCTGTTCCCTGACCGCTTGTCACCCCAACTGGGCAGGGGAGGCAGTCTAGTTATTATCGTTCACAGTTCATCTGCAGTTCTGGGGGTGACATTCGGGCCCCTGAGCGCCTCTGTAATCGCGGAGTCCGAGCTAGCCGAATCCGAGTCAGAGCCCGCCATGGGGCATATCTGGAATGCCTCAAATGAGTTCTGCGTGAGCAGCGGGGTTTCTTTCAACACTTTTGCCCTTTCCTCTGCTGCCTGTCTCTCCGTGGGTTGACCCTTGGGGCGTCTCCTGGTGCGCTTCCACGATGAGGAGGTCAGTCATTCCTCCTCTTCATTCGTGCCCTCGTTAGTTTGCGCTATGCCTTTGGCGTACTTCCAGGTCCAGTTGTCTTCGGGGGAGATGAACATGTGAGTACGTTCTTTGGAAATTACTCTCAGTTTGGCAGGGAAGAGAAGAGCATATTTAATATTGTGCTCCAGAAGGCGTTGTTTAATTTTTACATAGGAGTTCCGTCGCTTCTGTACCTTCTGTGTGAAGTCTGGGTAAGCATGGACTACTGAGCCTTCATGTCGGAATGGGCTTTTGCTGCGAAATTGCTGCAGTATCAGGTCTCGGTCCCTATAATTTAAGAATCTCGCTATTAATGGTCTGGATGGCTGACCCGGTGATGGCGGTCTCCCCGGGACTCTGTGGGCCCTTTCCACAGAGAAGGTCTTCGATGGGGACCCACTCAGCACTTCTTTAATTAGCCATTGCTCTATGAATAGTTCCGAGCTCTGTTCTGGTAAATTCTCAGTAAACCCTACGAAGCAAACATTGTTGCGCCGGGATCTGCTTTCTGCTTCTTCGGCACGCCTCCATAGTTTCTTCACCTCTGCATCCAGACGCTGAATTTGTGTCTGGTTATCCGAAACTATAGGACTCGTCTTGCTTAGAACATCTTCCGTCATTTTCACTCTCTCTGTCAAGCTCCGATGGTCCACTCTAAGTAAATTCAGATCTTGCGATACTGTGTCTATTCTGAGTTCTAACGAGGATTTAGTGTCCATGATTGCCTGTGGCACTTTTTCGAATTGTATAGAGCGGGATTGGAGTGTGCTCTCCAGTGATTGTAAGGTTGGGATTTGCTGTTGGTCGCTGGACGCCGGGCCAGGCGCATTTCGTTCTTGGTTTTTGGCAGACTTGGACTTCCCAGCCATTTCTATTTCTTTTAGGTAACTCTCGCAACAAAGGGAAGCTTTATTATGTGTTTCTTGAGCGGCCGGGTGCCCTAATAGCACTGGTTCTTTCTTCGGCGTATATTGCCCTGCTGAAGTCCCTTCAGCCTGCCTGTGGACCCAGTCTGTCAAGCCGGTCTATGGCGCATTGAGCTGGATCAGTTGGGGGGGGGCACTGCTGCTAGTGGTTGGATGCTCCAGTCCAGGGGTGCATATTGGTGCTCCCACGGCGTGCCTACCCTGCATGGAGCTATTGGGTTCCGGGTGGCCCAGGTACCCACTGTGATCCGCCTCAGACACCACCCCTGCGTGTGTCCGTGGGCACCTGCCCACGCAATGCAGGGAGCCCTAAAGAGGAGGTCGGCATTTAATCAAAGACGACGGTGCGGAGGGGGAAGCCTCCTGTCCTGTCATCCCCTTCCCCTATATTTCACTGCCCTTTTTTCTGCCCCCTCGTTGCTGGGGGGGGGAGGTGTCACAAGTACTTGGACGCTGCACCCCTAAGTTGGGTGAGCGCCCGCGAGTCCAATGCGGCTTCTGGGCAGCCGGATCAATGCAGCCCCTGCTGTCTCCTTTTTTCTCTTTCGTGCCGCTCTGTTCAGCAGCTCAATGCAGCTGGGCTGTCCCTGGTGCCCAGCCACGGCACCACTGCGCTGCCGCTCCTCCACACGCTCTGCGGGTGCGAACCGCCCAACAGGGAAGAGCCGGTCCAGCCGGACCCATCTGCGCGCTCCGCCACTGTACGCCGGAGGGGGGAAAGGGGGGGTGCAACGAAGAGGGGAGAAGCCGCTCCGATGCGCGGACCCCACTCCTCATAGCTTCCCCTTCACCAAAGCCCCCCCGCCTCTTACCTCTGCCCCTCGGTCACCAGGGCTCTCCGATCGATGTCTTCGGCAGTTCAAGCCTCCGAGGCGCTGCCGCGCCGCGGACTCACTCGCACTTCGGTGCCCGCACGTCTCCAGCTCCTCTGTTACTCTGCTCGGCTCCTCAGCTCCGCGACGGACCCCAGGGCCAGTTGTAGCGTTCAGGGCTCCAATCTCCCCGTCGGGAGCGCCCTACAGGATTATTATTGTGGGTCATTCCCAGAATTTTTGTTTTTGCCTCCTTATTTTTCTGACCTTTGTTGGCTGACGTTTTGAATCTGAGCACTTTTTCACTGTTAACCAGTGCTAAAGTGCATGTGCTCTCCCTTACAAAATTGGTATGATTGGCTTATACCTAATTGGCGTATTTAATTTACCTATAAGTCCCTTGTAAAGTGGTATCCCTAAACCCAGGGCCTGTAAATTAAATGCTACTAGTGGGCCTGCAGCGCTGTTTGCGCCACCAACTGAAGTAGCCTGCCAAACCTATCTCAGGCCTGCTAGCGCAGGGCCTGTGTGCACAGTTTTCTGCCACAGGGACCAGGCATCTAAATTTACTTGCCAGGCCCAGAACTCCACTTTTACTACATGTAAGTCACCCCTAAGGTACGCCCTAGCTAGCCCTATGGGCAGGGTGCCATGTATGTAGAAGGTAGGACATGTGCCATGTTGCAATGCCTGTCCTGGTAGTGACAAACAGCCTAACTTTGTGTCTCACTGCTGTGAGTGCTGCCTTCTCATAGGATTGCAATGGGAATGCCCTGCATTATGTGTAAGGGGTATTGTCTGATTTATGAGGGGTAGCGTAGGCATGTTTGGTATGGTTGTGATAGTGGTGAGAAATGCTGCTTACTGGTGTAGGTGTATTTTTTATCACTATCACAGAAATGGCACTTCTAGAAAGTGCACATTTATCTGTGCTTATGAGTTTGGTGTTTTTCAGCTTGCCTCCAATCCACGTCTGGGCAGACTGACTGTTGGGGTTTTGTGCATACTTCTCAGACAGCCTGAACACAGTGAGGGTGCAGGTGTCACAGAGGTGCATCTACACATTGTAAAGCCTTCCTGGGCTGAGAGAAGGGAGAGGCGGGCACACCTGCATTTGTAAAGGCTGTGCCCTGGCCTCACACAATGGGGTCGTTTACCCCCCACTGATGTTTGGAGCCTGTGCTGGAGGAGAGAAAGGGCACTCCCAGAACCAGTTGTAACTGGTTGGAACCCCCTCTCCTCCCCATTGTAAAACACACTGTAAAGCTAGTATAAGTACAGGGGAATTTTCCCCACAATTTAGACATCACTTTGGACATTCTTGGAACTCCAGGAACCTTACCTGGAGCTGGACAGGACGCTGTTGAAAGGACTCACCAGGACCACCTTGGACTGCTGCTGCTGTGCGGACCTGTGACCTGCCTGGTCACAAGGAGGAACTGCTACTCCTTGTACCCCCTTGTTTTGCTTACCTGCTACTGGGTTCTCCAGCCCTGCGCCCCCTTCTTCATCTGTTGTCTCCAGAGGCAGGGTACTGTGGCCCCTGACCTCTGTAAACGCTCTGCAGCACAAGGAGTACTGCTCTGACTGACTAAAGCGCAGTGGAAGCGCTCCTTCATGACTTGTTGGTCCTTTTTAAAGAGCTCTCTGGCTGCCAGAAATCAGCGGCGCAGCCCAGGGTCACCGTGGAGCCCCTCGCGCTCTTCACGAAGCATTCTCTGTGCCTGGAAAAATATCACAGCCGCAACCCAGGCTTATCGTAGGGCCCCTCGCGCTTGGTGAAGTGCTCTGCATGAGGCTCGCCGCAGCCCGGGGATACTTTCACTCTTGGGAGCGTGCCCCGCTCCACTTTGTGGCCCCAGGGCACCCAAAGGAAGGAAAAGAGGAGTGAGCGCGCTCTAGCCGTGCCCCCGGGGCGAGGAGCGCACTTTGACCCCCCCAGGGGCACCTGCAGGCACTATCCTCGGTGCCTACCACACGCCACAGCCCAGGCCGGGCTGGAAAGCGGCTCACGCACAGTGCGGCCGCGTGGGGCAGCAGAAGGGAATCCTCATCGGAGGCCTCTGCTTCCTCCCTCATTCCCGGCACTCGCATCGAGGATGAGGGCAGCTTCCCACTATCCCATAGGGCATGGGTCAGAAAGGAAGTTCCCTCCCCCCCCCCCCGGTCACTGCCCTAGGGGTGCGATCGCCCACTGCTTGATTCTTTGTGGCTTTTGCCCCCCCCCCTTTGGGAGAGGGCCATTAGAGGCCCAGAGGGGCCCCACAAGGATCACGGGTCCCAGGAGGGGCCCGTTTCAATACCGCAGAGAGGGCGCTGTCCGCCCCTCTCCCCAGGAGCACTGCGTGGTCCCTGTTTCACGCATAGGAACGCCGGGGGTCCCCATGCTCCTCTTCTAGGCACAGGGAGTGCCTCTGCTACAAGAAACCAGGTACTTTTCGGAACATAGTGGCTCTGTGAGCCAAGTATGGATGTCTCTCATAGCTGTGGTCCTATGAATTTACCCTTCAAATGTGAAATAGACACAATGTTTTTCATACAAACTGTGTGTGATGTTTGCTGTACATTCCTACCCATCAAATGTGATGTGGCATCAGAAGTAGTCAAATTTGTCATTCTGCAATGCTCCCTGAGGTAATATTCTGATTCCTAGAGAACATGTGATGCATAAATAATTACCCAGAGCATGATTTAGTGATAAAGTGAGGTGTTTCATTCCATATTGTAACAAAGTGTTGAAAGTGACTATTGTTGAAAAACGTTTTGTACTATCTGTTGTCTGTGACGCATTCCTGCAGCTGTGTTAGGATGTTCCCCCACATTTTGCCGGACAGCATCCACCTCCTCCTCCTCTCAGGCAGTTGTTGCTCAGGTTCATATAGGTGAATGTTCTTCCTAACACAAATGTTGTGCAGGATGGCACAGGTCAAAATGATCTTGCAGACCATTTCTGGGGAATATAGGAGGCTGCCTCCGGTGATGTCCAGGCACCTGAATCTGGACTTCAGGATGCCAAAAGTCCATTCAACTATGGTGCATGTCCTCCGATGTGCCTCATTAGAGGCATGCTCTGCTGCTGTGCTTGGGTTGGCAAATAGGGTCATGATCCATGGCTGGATCTTGTAACCCTGATCAGCTGAAAGAGAAAATAGGGGTAAGTATTTTGTTGTTGCTTGCATCAGGAATGCCATTTTGGATGGCAGTTGGTATCTTGTGTCGTCGGTGACTCATATGTGTCTGTGGTATTGTGTGGGATCCTGGGCTTCTGTGAGGTTCTTTCTGTATTGGGTTGTTTGACCTGATATCTCTGGTATATTTTCAAAATTGCAGTTCAGTGTGTATCTCCCATGCGTTATGTAGTGAGCAAGATGTTTTAGTGTGCATTCACTGGAGGTGACATGATACTTCTACACACACAATAGATTCCACTGTGGTGGTAACATGGTTGCACTACATGGCCTGAACATCCTATCCAATTAGACATATGTATTTGCAGATGACATGCAACAGCGAGGCCCTTTGATTAGGCTGGGTGACAATGCACAACACATCTCCATAAGTTGGCAGCACTGAGGTGTTCAGTTTTGACAATGCACAATTGTCTCATGTGCGACCAGTTCTATGAAAACCTTTTTTGTTTCCTCTGCCAGTTGGCTCATGTGCAACTGTACACCTACACTACTGAACTTTCTCCAGGTGAGCTGGCTAACTTGGTTGTGGAGGTGGATGTATTTGTGTAGGAAGGTCCATCTCCCTGTACATCTGTTATGTAGATGGGAAATTGTCTCTTTCAGTATGTGTAGCAGTGTGCACTTTTCATTTGTGCCACATCAACATGTTTTCATAGCACAGTCCTCTTCCTTATTGCTAGCTGGCAATGTCACCCCAGGAGTGATGTGAGATGTTGGTACTGCCTCAGTAATTCCTTGTCACCTTCATTTAAGTCAGCGTCATCATGCTATGTGTCTCATGGTGTTTGACCTGCTACACACATTGCACACCCCTCACACATTACATATTGCTTGGAAGGGTGTGGGATTGACTATGTGGTCTTATGTGATATTGATATTAATCTTCCAAGTTGTACTGCCAGTGCAGGCCATGTCATTGTCACTGTGTGGTTTAAAATTGGTCCCTTGTCGCTCTAGAGTGGCATCTATTGTTATTGGCAGCCGTTGTTTGTCCATAGGTGTGAATCCCATTGGGTCAGGATATCCAACATAACTACCTGTGTCACACCTCAGTGTCATCCTGCCCATGTGTCAATGTAGTGATGTATGTATTGTGTTTCCTACAGGCTTGCTGTGCTGTGTGTATATTACTAGTTTTCTGGACTTACGGACAAGAAGGCCATTGCCATATTGTCCATCTTGGAAGTGCCGATTGATGGTGCTGTGGCGGAAGATGAAGGAATCATGTACACTCCCAGGATACTTTGCCATGATGTTGGTGAACTATCCCTGGTGATCAACAATGGCCTGCACATTGATGGAGTGGGTGTGCTTTCTGTTGCGGTATAGCTACTCGGTTGCAGCAGGTGGTACAATCTGGACATGTGTGCAGTCAATGGCACCAAGCACATGCTGGACGCCATTTATTTGTTAAAACCCCTGTTTGGTCTCCTGCTGCTTCTGCTGTGTGTTGGGGAAGCTGATGTGGCGGGTGTGAGGGAGATGATGGCATCAAGAACCTTGGGAAGGAAGGCGGAGAATGAGGGCTGTGAGTCCCTATCAACCAGGGCACCGGTAGTTTGAAAAGAGCCACTTGCCAACATGTGCAGGACAGCTAGCAGCTTGGTCTCCGGGGGAATAATGTGGGGTGTCTGCAGGATGGCTGTTAACTGTGGCTCAATTTGGCGCAGCAGCTGCTGTATGGCTTGCCAGTTGAGTCTGTACCTCTGGATGATACCCTGTTCCCTCAGGCCCAGGAGGGTTGTCCTGGTCCTCAAAAGCTTCTCCTGCCTTCTCCGTTGCCTTTCGGGGTAACTTTGGTGTGGTGGTAGCTGCTGATGTTGGTCCTGTGCTCTGCATCATCTGGCATGCTGCATGAGTATCACCTCCATGTCGTCCATCTTGAGCAATGATGTTGCTTGTGTGAGTTTTCTTCAAGTAGTGGTGTGTTTGCCCCATTTTAGCACCTTCCCTGACCCAGGCGTTAAGATGTGACAGAAATCGGGCTTTGCGTCATTTTTCACGTCCGCTTCCCAACCAATGCGTCATTTTTGCCCGGTTGGATAAATATGGCGCATGGGTGTTTGAGTCATTTTTTCGACTGGAACGCTTACCCTGCATCTCATTGACACAAGGCGGTTTCACGCATCCAGAAAATGATGCAAACTCAGAAATGTTGACGCTAAACGAGTCTAGCGTCAAAATATAAATATGCTGTTAAATTTGTGGCAGATTAGCGTAAAAAATAATTACGCCAGTCCGGCGCAAAGGGAGTATAAATATGGGCCTAAGCAAATTCAAGTGGCTTTATATTCACCATCCTCAAATGGTGTAGTATTTGAGTTAATAGAGTTCTAAAAGAAGGGGTTCAAACAGCAGTAGCCAATAATTTAGATGTAGAAAGTTTTGTCAGGCAAAATTTATGGACCTATCTTACAACTCCACATACCACCACAGATGTTTCACTATTTGAACTAATCAGGTGCAGAACCCCTAGGTTGCTGATGAATCCTGGGTGCAGGTGTTGAGGATGAAAAAAAACAAAGTCTAAAAGACAAATGAGTGAAATCTTGGATAGAGCTGACAAATCTCAAAGTAAAACAAAAGTCTAGTTTATTAAAAAATTTAAGGTGAAGGATGTAATCTATAATGTGGGTGATTGGGTTTTAATTAAAAAACCTAAAGGTTTAATGTTACTTTTTGAAAAAGGCTGTTGGAGTAAAAGGGAAAATTGATGGATTTACAAGCAAAACAATTTCTTGAAGTAAAAAAGAAGGATGATAATTATATGTGGGTTACTGATTCTGCATTCATGATGAAGTAAGGCATGATTGATTTGCCAGTCAAACTTCTTCAGTTGTTTCGTTTCTTCCAGGGTCATCTGTAAATGAGGAAGCTACAAATTAAGACTCTACTGTTTTTGACTCAAACTCACATTTGAGTTTAGAGGATTGTACAGGACATGTTAGTCCTAAGTTTAACAGACCGAGTCGCAAGGTGTCAGTACCTTCAAAATTTAAAGAATTTTATTTGTATTGACCATTTAGTTATATAAGAACCTACGTATAAGAATGTTAATTGTTGTCGTTCATAAAGGGGAAGGTGTGATATGTGATATGTGTATAGAATGTATTCATGAGCGTGTGTTGCCACAAGCTCATGGGTACATTCGAATCTTTCCACGTGGAGATTCCAAGCAACGGTTAATGGTGACAGTTGCTCTGAGAGTCTCACGAGGAGATGTGTCTGGTGGGCTCTTTTATTTGTAATTGAATAAATACCTCTTTTCAACATACTGACAGTAGCGGAGTCTTATATTACAGTGGCACATCTGTCAATAATCTATTCATGTGTACTCCAGTTTCCGGTGGTGGGGGAGCTGATTGCACGAATGGGCTATCCCCCCTGTAGGAGTTGTCAAATACCTCACTGAATGTCATAATGATTTAATTTCTTTTTTGCAAAATATATAATAGTTCCGCCTTTTCCTACTCTTCATTTACCTAGTGAATATGAAAATATGAACACATTTCTGGCTTGTTTTTATGGTAGATTAGAAGTGGACTCATCCCACAATGAATATGTTTGGAAACGTTTCCTTTTGTAATGTGTTGTTTTTCTTTTTGTCAGATTAATATCTTGGATGTGGTCACATAAATGTCCATTTGTGATGTTGTACATAATGATTCTAGAGTAGTATTAATACAATGGAAACTTACACATACAGTCTTGAGTTCTCTCTTTGGAACTTACATTTTTATTCAATGTTTTAGTTGCCAGATGTACTTTAAAATGTGCCATTTGGTCATATTAAAAAAAATACAACTTGTAGGGAATCAAATAGACATTGAAAGACATAAGCCACTGGGCTAGTGTTCTGTGCTTGCTCACAAAGTGACATGGTGTCAGGATTTGAATGTATGTTATAGTTCCACAAAGGATTACAGCCAGCAGTCTGAATGTCCAGCTATCCCACCTGAAGCGCTAATTGAGAATAATTTGATAAGGACACTCGGGGAAATGAATGAGACATTGGACGCACAGGATACTAATGGCACCTAAAACAGCCAGGATTGTCTCACAACTGCCACTAGGTAATCTTGTCAAAACACAGAGTAAATCAAACTATTAGACTCTGGCAAACATATTACGAAACTGACATTTTGGAGAACGTTGAAAGAGGCTTACCTCTCACTCATCAGAGAAATTCCATGACCAGTCCTGGTCCTCATAGGACACAGGCCTTGAGCCTTGAACGCCCAGGAGAGTTTCTCTGCACAACACAGTTCGAAGGCGGTCACTCAAAGCTATCAGTTCTTGAAAAGGTTAATGAATGAAGCTAATGGTCAAAGAGAATATGACAGAGTTGGGGAGATAGTAAACAGAAAAATAGGGTAGCAAGGTAACAGGGATTTAGGAAACTTAAAAGGGAAGAAAATAAAAGGGAAGAAAATAACAAAGTGTAGGGATGCAAGAATTCGTGGCAAATTGAGAGTAAGTGGAATGTGTGACGAAACAACTTGGAGATAATGCCAGGCATCTTCCCCTTGGCTGAGTGGACCTTATATAACATCTCTGTCAGTCTTGCTGCTTCTAGCTTCCATCTTCCTGTTCTCCACATCCTCCATACTTGCCCTCTGCTGATATTAAAGGAAGATCAAAACTGGAATTATTAAATTTTGTACTCTAGCTTCCTTCCTATTCCTGGCATATGGAGGCTAAGGATAACATGTCCCTTATTCCTCTCAACAAAAATATGCTGACTTTATCTTAAAATGACGCATATGCACTAAAGATCTTGTACTAAAAGATGTGGGCCTCACTGTCTGACACAGAAGGTCATCCAGCGGTATAATCCACAGTTATGGTCCATATAATCTACTGTGTGTGACAAACGGTGTCCTATCACATAAAGTAAACAGTGTAGGCTCTAACTTAAGACTCATGGCTTTTATAGCTTTGGGGCTAAGGGCAACAAGGAATAGTAGTTGTATTTTACCTCCCTTGAGAATAGCATATAGTTGGTTGTCAAAGGAAATGTAAACTCAAATGCTGCTTTTGGCTAGAAACACAGCTCCCCGCTGTGCCTCCAGGTGCTCAAAGGTGACATCTCTTGTAAACAATGGAACAAAAAACAATAACATAACACAAAGCAATACAACAACACAATTAAAACACAACTTTGCACAATATAACAAAATAACCAAAATAGAACACAACAAAACAACAATAGTACAACACCAGACAATCACTTTGCAATAATGCTGTACAATAACATGAGAGCACAAAAGCAACATCGCAAGCTTAACAAAAATCAGCACAATAAATATGCGCAATCATTCTTGTCACACTTTCAGAAACCTGCTTTCATAATAAAATGGTTAGGGGTGTTTGCATCAAGTTCTGACTTACTCATTACAGATGACGCTCAGGTGCCATTTTTCTTGGTTCTCTTCTTTTGACAGACATTTTTAGGAGGTCGGAGGGGTAAAGGGAGCTAAAAACAATACTTCAAATAACTAAACAGTGTAACCTATTTGGTCACAAATTAAACCCTGGAGTCGGAGATTTGAGTTGAAAGGTTTATTACCAATTTAAGACCACATTTTTGTAAATGAGTCTCAGAAACATGCTATATAAGGTCTGAATTACCAAAGGTGAAGTAAGGCATTGAATCAAATTAAATCGTACACGCATAATGCATACAAGAATCTCTGTTGCAGCAATACAGAAGGTAAGAAATAGGATTTGGTGATCAGTACACAAGTCATGGTCCGCTTGTCTATTCATTTGAAAACTAATGTAAACTAAATATTCTAGCTTAGCTATTTTGGAATCCCAATTATAACTCAGAAAATGTAGGAGATTATGAAATTATTAGGAAAGTGTCAGCATAACAGAAACCTCAGTAGAAGTTCCGATAGAGAGGAGTGCGCGCAGGATGAAGCAACTCAACCAGATTAGGAACAGAGAGGTCTGTACCTCTCTAAGAGTCAGAGGAATCTTTTTGGCATTTTACTGGGACATACCACATTTTTACTCTTTTTTGAGATTTTAGCCTTCTTTCAGTTAATGACAGAAATGGGTCTAAAACTAATGTTAAACATTTCTGAAAAGTAGACAAAATTCTGAATTCACCAACGGGTCATTTGTGTAGATCCTACAATGTTTCGCACAGACAAAAACAGCTGAAACAAAAAAATATTGAATTTGAGGTGGAAAAAAAAGGCATATTTCTCCATGTTTTACTCTGTAACTTTTTCCTGTGATGTCAGATTTTTGAACGCAATATACTGTTACATCTGCTGGACTCTTCTGGTTCCGGGGATATATAGGGCTTGTAGGTTCATTGAGAACCCTAGGTACCCAGAGCCAGTAAATGAGCTGCACCTTGCAATGGGTTTTCATTGTATACCAAGTATACTGCAAATCATTTTGTGAAATATAAAGACTGAAAAATAGGTATCAAGGAAACCTTTGTATTTCCAAAATGGGCACAAGATAAGGTGTTGAGAAGCAGTGCTTATTTGCACATCTCTGAATTCCGGGGTCCCCATACTAGCATGTGAATTACAGGGCATTTCTCAAATAGACGTCTTTTTTACCACTGTCTTAAATTTGGAAGTAGAAAATGCAGAGAAAGACAAAAGTCAATAACACTTGTTCTGCTATTCTGTGTTCCCAAAGTCTCCTGATGAAAATGGTACCTCACTTGTGTGGGTAGACCTAATGCCTGTGACAGGAAACGCAACATGGACACATCACATTTTTACATTGAAAACTGACGTGTTTTTTGGAAAGTGCCTAGCTGTGGATTTTGACATCTAGCTCAGCCGCCACCTAGGAAAACCTACCAAACCTGTGCACTTTTGAAAACTAGACACCTAGGGGAGTCCAAGATGGGGGGACTTGTGGGGCTCTCACCAGGTTCTGTTACCCAGAATCCTTTGCAAACTTCAAAACACTTTTTTCTCACATTTCGGTGAAAGAAAGTTCTGGGATCTGAGAGGAGCCACAAATTACCTTCCACACAGTGTTCCCCAAAGTCTCCCGATAAAAATGATACCTCACTTGTGTGGGTGGTCCAGGTGCCTGCAACAGAAAAAGGCAAAAAATCTGTGGAGATTGAGGGGATAGCACAGCAAGTTGATAAGCACATATTTTCTTTTATATATCTTTAGGCTGACTCTGCTTTGGGGACCCACACAAGTGAGGTATTATTTTACTTGGGAGACTGAGGGGAATGCTGGGTGGTAGGAAATTTGTCCCGGAGTGGTGATTCTACAAAGAAAAGTGAGGAAATATGTTTTTTTAAGCAAATTGTGAGGTTTGCAGAGGTGTCTGAGTAAGAAAATGTTGGGGGATCCACACAAGCCACACCTCCCTGGACTCCTTGGGGTGTCTAGTTTTAAAAAATGTCTGGTTTTGGTAGGTTTCCCTAGATGAAGGCAGTACTCGGGACAAAAAACATAGGTGCCCTCCCCCCCAAACACAGGTAGTGTTGTAATAGATAATTTTGATGTGTCCATGTACTTCTGTGATGGTCCAAACACTAAAATTATGAAAAGAAATGCACTTAGGTTATGTTAAAAAGACCCCTCACCCACCAACCAAGTTGGTGGCATGCTTCATCATCGGGGTCCCATCAGAGACACCTAAGCCCATATTTATACTTTTTTTGCGCCGCATTAGCGCCACTTTTTGACGCAAAACCGGCGCAAACGTACAAAATACAATTGTGTTTTGCAAGTTTGCGCCTCTTTTGCGTAAAAAAATTACGCAAATGCGGCGCTAAAAAAGTATAAATATGGGCCCAAGCATGTCCTGGGTGTGCTGCAACGCCTGATTACAGTGGAGCAGGTTTTGTCATTTTTACCACACATACTAGTTGGATTTGGTGCGAGGGTGAGTGATGGTTCAGCAGATCAAATTTTATTAACAATATATTTCACAAAAATGAAATGCTGAAAGGCCAAAAAACGGAACCAATGACTCACAACTCGTGAGCTGTAAAGCCAAGACAAGGCACCAACCACTTTACAGGTCATTCACACACCTTTCATACATGACATGCAGAAGACCATTCACGCCGCCAGCCACGGGCCCAGCACATTACAACACTCGCATCGACAGACAGAGCCACTCATGCCTAATACAGCAATCACACCAGCTGGTGGGAGTGTGTGGACTGACGTTTGGCTGGCACTGCTATCCATGCGCCACTCCACGCACACCGCCAGCCAAGCTCCACCCCATGCACACCGCCAGCCAAGCGCCACCCCATGCACACTGCCAGACAAGCGCCCCCAAATGCACACTGCCAGCCAAGCGCCACCCCATGCACACCGCCAGCCAAGCACCACTCCACGCACACCTCTAGCCAAGCGCCACTCCATGCACACCACCATCACCTTTTTTGTTTTTAGACAATAAAGAAACCACTAACTAATTATGAATAAGTACAAAACTACAAACACAAAAGCTTTAACTGAATACATGACAGAAATGCCAACAGTGAAACTCAACATATGAAAATATAAAACAGGCGGTTTACGCTCACAGTATTTCCCAGAAATGTATTTTGGTGTGGTAACTTTTGAAACAGCCGGCCACACACAGCCCAGGCTTTGAAGGGCAATCGGGGCAATACACCGGCTCTCCCTTCAGGTACCTCTTTGGGCACATACTCTACATTTCTTATTGGGCAAGTCTCTTTTGGGAGTGGGAGGAATGTGATCAGGGAAGTGGCGATCTTTCAATCTAGCCACATCCTCCACCACTGCTACTCTAGGAACTCTTGCCTGTTCTACCACAATAAGGCTTTCTATCACTGACTCCTGAAATTTAACAAATTTCATCCTTGACCCAGGGGAACAATCCTTGAACACAATAATATCATTACAAGTTGCCAAATGAATTAAACGTATGGCCAACTTTTTATACCACACGTAAGACGTACGAAGAGCAGTGTAAGGTTCCAACCTCTGATCTACTCTATCAACATCACCCATGTGCTTATTTTAGCCCAAAATGCACACAGGTTTGCACACTTCGGCAACCTGACCCTAAACAGTCACAGGGGAAGTACTCTCATCATGGATGGTAGTTAGCATGTACACATCCCTCCTGTCTGAAAATTTCAGAGCTAGCAGCTCATCATTCCGCAAGGCATTGCATTGTCCCCTCTCAAGTTTTTTACAGACAAGCTTCCTTGGATAGCCTTTCTGGTTAGAACGGATTGTGACAGAAGCAACTCTGTCCACTCTGAACAACTCCTTGAAAAACTACACTACAGTGTAGAAATTATCTACATACAAATGGTTGCCTTTGTTAAACAGTCATCTACCAGGTTTCCACATAATTTTCTCGCTAAATCCAAAAGTGGGTGGACAACCAGGGGGGTCAATACTGGAATCCCTACCAGTGTGGACCCAAAAATTATGCATGTATCCTGTACTACTTTCTGACAGCATATACAATTTGATTCCATACCGTGCCCTCTTGCTAGGAATGTACTGCTTAAAAACCAAACGCCCCTTGAACAGGACCAAAGACTCGCCAACACTTATTTCTTTGCCTGGAACATACACCTCTGAAAACCGATCTACAAAATGATCAAGGACAGGCCTAACCTTAAAAAGACGATCACAATGAGGGTGATCTCATGGCAAGGCTAAAGCATTGTCAACAAAATGCAGCATCCAAAGAAGAAGCAAATAGCGATTACGAGACATGGCTGCAGGAAATATAGCCGTTGCCATCAAGGGACTAGTAGACCAATAAGAAGCCAGTGACGGCTTCCTTATCAACCCCATCGAAAAAGTCAAACTTAAGAAATGTTTCATCTCTTCCAAATTTGTGGGAACCCCCTGGTTAACTCTAGACTATCGCTCCCCCCGTGGGCCCAGTGCAGGACGAGCTGGTCTCGTCCCCGGCACACAGGAACCGTGTTCGAGGATGAGACCAGCTCGTCCCAGGCACTGTGGGGGTTAAAATAAGGATTTCTATTCATATGTTTGAACATAGGAACTTCTGAAAGGACCAAATCATAGTTTGAAAAATAATATCGAAAACAACCCTGTCTATAAAAGATTCTCAACAAAAGACTGCAAGAAACCTCAATTGTCAAAGGAATGTGGTGGTAAATGATGCTCTTGTAAACGGTTGTATGATGGAACAACGCATGCTATAACAATGCATGCTTTTACAAACCGGATATTACAAAGCACCTACCATTACAACACATGATTTTACCACGCAAGTCACTAACATGCATCTCCATTCATATACATTACATCAACCATTACCACGGATGCCATTACCACACATACAACTACAACGCATACCATTACATCGCAATCATAAACATTTGACTGAAAGTCAATTTACATGTTAAAAAAAATACTATTGAATTTCAGAGAGTGCTTTGGGAATCGCTAGTGTACAGTACTGTTTTTTTAACCGTATTCAGTACTTAAATAAACATAAAACACAGCGGTATTGTAAAGCTGCGAACGTTCATTAAAACCTTTCAAATAATTTTGTCCTTCCACTGTTTTTACTATCTGTGCGCAGCCTGTGTCCATTCAAAATGGACGGCGTTCTGAAAGGAAAAGGAATAAAAATATTTTTTCCTCACAACAATATAAATAAACATTCAGTCAGAATTTAATTCGTAATAAAACTCCATTTCAATACATGTTTTCATTTAAATGATCAAGTTCTACTTTGAAACATATAAATTGTGCTGCCCACCATTTTGTGTTCAGTGGACACTGACTTCGTAAGTGCTTCCGTACATGTTTCTGAATTCAGAGGAGACCTGTGACAGTTAATTGATTCTACACTGCCGCCTACCTGCTGAAGTAAGTTCCCCGGTAACAATAATCACACATTAAATTAAACAAACAGTCTCCCCATGCATATAACTGTACAATGCATGCCTTTGTTTGTTGGATGCCATCTCTGTAGGATAGACACAAATGGCCAAAGGAGTGTTCCTGTGGTACAGATACATAACACAGAACCCCACCCTCTGAAGTGGCATGATTCTGCATTTGTTAGGCCACATGTGTACACATGCACAAGGAAGACACTTTCTGTACCCACCCTGCCTTCCTCTTGATTGTTACTCATGTGTAATGTTGAAGTTTGTACTCTGGCAGTTGCCTGTCAGGACTGCATTCAGTGAGTCATTCTCACAGAGTATGAATGTGTTGGTCCGTTCATGCCTAAGGAGTTTACCCTTCAGAAGCTGCATAGATGTGTAGTGTTTCATTGTGGCTTACATCACAGAACAGGTTGCTAAAGCATGGGCAACCTGATGTCAGTAAGCTTGCTTAGTCCTTGTAGACCATGAGCAGGGCAGTGGGTTAGTCTGCAGGTGCAAATACATGTATGTAGTCATATCCCTGTACTTAGTGGCCTGTAAGTTTCACACTTGGGGAATATTGACAAATAGAAAAGCCCTAGCTTGGTTTTATTGACATGTATGTGACTCAACCATTTGTGATGAAACTTGTCATTATAATTGCTTGATTTGTGTTTTGCACCCATGCAGTTCACCCCCATCAAAAAAAGGAACTATGGAGAGCCATCATCAAGAAGGAGCAGACTCTGGAGGTTCACAGTCAGCGGAGTGTCCACTGCAGGAAAAGCTAGGAGTGCCTGAGACACTGGGCCTGGGAAATTGCAGAGATCCAGCTAGGGATGTCTTCTAACATGGGTGTGGTGGCCATCAGACCATGACCCCCCAGTGGCCTGCATTCTGTTGGTAGCCTACCCAGACCTTGATGGGCGTTTGAGGACCGCAAAGCAGCCAAAGGGGGTGAGTACAGGGCATATTCCTGCCTTTCACATTGCCAAGTGAATGTGTTAGGTTCTGACAGCTCCCTCTGACGATTCATGTTGTGCCACATACAGGAAAGTGTCACCATTATTTATTGGCTGACAGTTTCCCTCATGCATCATGGCATGTTGTTTGGCATGTACATCTGCAGTAACAATGAGGGACATGACAGGTTGGCCTAGAGTTTTGAGCCAGAATGCGCATTTTTATGCCATTGATGTGGTGTTATGTAGAAAGTTGCACTGCACATGTGAAATGGGTAAGGCTTGTAACGTGACTACTGGCATGCATCATGGAGTGAAATGCAGTTATGTTGAATTCACATGTGTTTGGGTTCAAGCATTTATCCACAGACATCTGGGTCTGCATGACCATAATAAAGACAATGATGTAGCTTCCATTTGGCCAACATGTTGAGGGCATTTAGCAAGTACTTGCAAATCTCTGGGCTTCTCCAACATCCAAAGGACTAATGGTGTCTATACTCAGAGTATGTCATTGTAAGGGGTGCCAGACATTAGTGGTGATTTCCCTGGGACATGCTGATTAATTTTGTAGTGGATTTTAGGGACATCTTCCCAGGCATATTGCACATGATGTCTACAGTGTCCATTTCCATGCCACATGTGTGGCTTATCTGAGCAACATTAGTACTACCTCAAATGACTCAATTGAGCCAAATATCACTTAATGAAGTGTGCATTGTGGAACTGCTTCCAGTGTGACTTGAGTAGTTTCATGTCATCTTCTCCAGTCTATTGTATTTTTGTCAGCGACATGGCAGGATTTAGTGCATCATTTCTTGTTGTTGGGTCATTATGTATGTGACAAATAGATGTGTGCATGACCTTGTGTGGGATCTGTGGAAATGCAGTTGGCATTGGCCTACTATTGTATGACAACAGGTAATGAGGTCTGCTCCATGGGGCAAAGCTTTGAGGGTAATGAGGTCTCCTACTAGTTCAATGGTTACTGTGATTGCACAACTTCAGCCATGCAATTGTAGTTGACTGAGGCCCAGATATTCCAGAGGGCAAATGTTACAGATCGGATGGCATGTATGTTTATGGTATGACACATGTATGGGCCCCTTCGGTAGAGTTTGTTGCTAGGGCCTCCTTGACATCATGGTAATGTCTGCTAATCAGAGCGCTGTTCAAGTGTGATCATGGATATGTGATGACCCTATTTCTCTTTGTATTTGCAGAATCAACCCATCTCTTTGTATTTGCAGAATCAGCCCAGGGTAGTGAAGGAGACAGGGCACAGCTGAGTGGCCAATACACCACAGACACAGAGGGATCCATTGTTCCGGAGGGTGAGGGGACTGCCACGAGGGAGACCGGAACGTCATCTTTATCATCAGAATCCTTCAATGGACACTACCTAGTGGTGGCAGACCCATTGGGGCATACCTCTGTACCATCTTTGTCCGCCACCCCCCTCCCTGTTACTTCCCACCTAGCTGGCTGTGCCCGCTCACCCAAGACAGTGGGTGTCTCCTTTCCCGCTGGCACCTCCGCCCCAGCCCCTGTTACTCCTGCTCCCCTCAGCGAGGAGATTACTGATCTCCTGAGGAGTATCTCTCTGGGTCAGAGAGCCATTATTAATGCCATTTAGGGTTTGGCAACCCAACTACAGCAGACTAATGCATTCCTTGAAGGCATTCATGGTGCAATGTCTGGCCTACAGAGGTGTTTTCAGGCTCTGTCCTCCACACTAATGGCAGCCAGTCATCTCCCACCTTCTGTACCCCCCACCTTTCTCTTCCCAATCTAAATCCCCCATTCCCCTACCTACCCTAGGCACACAGACCAATTCGGACGCACCCACCTCAACACACAAGAGCAGCACACACAGACACAAGCATCATCAAACACACCAGCACACAAACAAAAAATAGACACACAAAACATCAGTCACCATTTCCCCAGGACCCCCACTGGCCCACACAAGACATCAAGCATGCCTACAGGTACCACCACAACAGTCAGTGACACACCCACTACACCCAGCATACCCGCAAACACCACCCCAAAAGACACACAGACATCCACCACAACCACCATACCCACAGGCACCACCCAAACAGACAGAGACATCCACCACATCCACCACTCCATCCCCCAGCACCTCCAACTCCCAGCCCCCAAGACACATAAACGCATACACTCACCCACTCAACACACATCACCCAAATACAAGCATACCTCCCACATGCACACAACTGTGACATTCACATGAGATAGGAGACAATCGCTCCCTTGACCCCCAAATCCCCACCCCTTTCTGATGACCATCCCCATGTGTGTAAGAACTTTTTTTGTTGACCTTGACCTTTCCGCCATTCGCTCCCCCCAGTCCCAAACCCAAAGGCCACAGGCCCACCTCCCTACACCTCCCTTCTACCTCAAAGTACTCCCCGTCACACCACACCATACCCCCCTGCAAGCACCACTACACATCCCCCCAAGAAGAAGCCCACCCCTCCCAAAAGCAGTCCACCCCTTCCAAATCCAAACCCACCCGTCCCAAATCCGACCTCCCTACTCCCAAAGATGATCCCCGAGGTGACTGCCTGCCCACTTGATGCACCTTACAGAAAAATATAAAGTACAAGAGGCACTCATTATAACATGAAAAATAATAGTACTCATAAGTCAGTATACATAGGTAATGTTTTGTCATATATTTCTGAAAATTAATAGGATTATTTCCAACATAATCCCCAATTACAGTATCACTGTCCAAATCCAAATAGTAGAATTAATTGATCTGTTGTTCCAAGATTGCTATGATCCAAAGTCCAAGTCCAGATTTCTCTAATCAAAGTTCAATCATATTCTTCAAAAGATGATATAGCTTATTATTTAAACTTTAGCAGCCGCATCCAAATTGATAGCCAGTCCAGATTTTCTCAAATCAAGATTCAATCATATTCTTCAAAGGATGATATAGCTTATTATTTAAATTTTAGCAGCCGCATCCAAATTGATAGCCAACACGTGTTTCGTCCGGGAGTTTCCCAATGACTTCATCAGGGCTAAACATATATGTAGATGCGTCCTATATCATAAGTATTCCTTGCAAGCGAATCCCAGAATAATTCCGTTAAGCAACTTATCTGCTGATATCAGTTATATCAATCCACCTTCAAATGAGTCAAAACGTGAAGCGCGAGTACGCGTGTGTATCGATGAAGTATCAAAACTGATACTTCATCGATACAGGACGTATCTACATATATGTTTAGCCCTGATGAAGTCATTGGGAAACTCCCGGACGAAATATCTGAGCTTAAGCTCTTTCTGCACGGTCTTTTGAAGAGCACCCTAGTTTATAGTGTTTTATTTTTTGCGAGGCTGCGATCAGGTCTCCATGTTAGTAAAGATGTAACATACATAAAAGGGACTGCATTCAAATAAATGCGGTCGTGAGAGTGGGGTGGATAATCGAAGAGCACATATTGTTGTGTTTTATGTTAAAAAAATGATATAAACGTTTCCGTTTTCTTCATCATAAATACTTATTGAAAGAATTTCTGGTATAGCTAAGATACTTGTTAAATCTGCGCTCCACTACAGTTTTTGTTTTATGTTCCTATCAAGATTGGTCGATTCACTGAGTCACATGAACCATATTGATTGGGTCAGTTATACATGCCAGACAGGCCATACTCATCATCATATTGTACATAGTATCATACCACTGACATGGCTTGTTCGGTTTGCCCTGGCACACCATCATCTTCATTAAAGCCACCCCCTCTGAAATGTGGCATGTTAAAGGGATGTAAAGACCTGAGCACAACACTTATAAGCCACACTGGCTTTCACTTTAATTGTGCAGTCTAGATCGGTGTTTCAAAATTCCCACTCATTTGATTTAGTGATATGACCTATTGCCTCACAAATTGAATTGTCATTTGTAAACAAATTGATGGATGCAATTTTATCCAAGCCACTAGTGCGGATTTTATTGAATTCTGAAAAATGATAGGCTATGTTAGCTCTGCCAGGATTTGAACCTGCAACTAGGAAGTCGCCCATCGATCTTTGCAGCAGACATTTAAATAATTGACCTATATTAAACATTTCGTCACCCACGACGCCCATGCTGGTTGTGAAAACGGCCGCTCACCTGTCGACAACTTTTCAAGGAAGGCTGTAACTTTTAAAGTCTCAATATTTGTCATGAAGTCCTTCTGGGGCTACTAAATTTGGAGGGCGCCATTCCACTAGAGTGACTAGACCCATGCTGGGACTACCTCATTTCTGACATATTGGTAGCAGGTGAGCCCGGAAAGGGCTGGAGAAGCCTCCATGGCAATTGGTGATTACCGCCAAGTGAAGTGGCAGACTATTTTGATCATATTCCACTATATAAAACTGTCAAATAAATGCATAAACTGTTTTACCAACATTTACTTCATTGACCAGGCAGTAGTCCATAAGACATGCCCTCGCAGCATGATATTTAATCTTGTCAAAGACAGTCCGTGTTTCCTTTAAAGGAAAGGGGCTTCACTCCGGAGAAAAAAGATAGCATTTTGCGTTTTTGAAAGCAGCAATGGAGGTCTGGTGCCCCTTGCAGGCCTCCATCAATGCATTCACATGCATTCTGTGGTATTAAGAAAACTAAATCCTGCCCCATTATTATTAATGAGGCAAAATTCTTCTTCTAATCATACCTAGTGGTCATGCTGTACTGTATATCTGTATATATGTTGCAATTCAAAATGAAAGTGTGGTCGCAAAGCAGGCAATGGCCAACAGACACTGACTGATTTGTGACCCCACCTTAGTATATCAAGACCCAGATCACCTGTGGTTCAGGAATGCTCAGCAGCCTCTGCCATGATTGATACACTTTAGCTCATCACCAATGTTTTCTTCACTTTATCTTGCTGACGTGAAATGTGGCCTCATAAGTCAAAAGCCCCTTGAAATGTAGACATTCCCCCATGGTTGCCACGTTCTCAATCTATTCAGAACTACAAATCCTTTATCAACTATATTATATTTGTTACAAGCATAGCTGTGCTCAGAGTTCTTTCCACTCTTGATCTCCTTACATTTTGATACTGACAGCAAAATATGAGTGGCCTTATATGTCCTTCCAGACAGTATTTTAATTTTATTGTTAAAGTAATTTAACTCTGTATCTTCAAAGCCACTGTGCAGTTATGTTCTTACAACATAGGCCATGGCTGCCATCTGACTTTTGCGATTTACACTAAATACGCAGCCTCGTGTTTGTGTCTCCAGATATACGAAGATAAACATTTATTGTGCAACTTGAGCAAGCCATGTTACAAACAAAAAGTAAACAAAATGCCTTTGGAACAGTAAAGCTTTCCTCTCCTAATCCCTTAGAAACCTCTTTCAGGAAAACAAACAACTATGAATAGAAACCACTTCCGCTTGCTAGGTTGTAGACAAAGGTTGTGTAAGAAAACCACTTTAAAGGAAATTCAGGGGCATATTTATACTCCGTTTGCGCCGAATTTGCATCGTTTTTTTCGACGCAAATTCGACGCAAAACTAACTCCATATTTATACTTTGGCGTTAGACGCGTCTAGCGCCAAAGTTCATGGAGTTAGCGTCATTTTTGGGCGTGAACACCTTCCTTGCGTTAATGAGATGCAAGGTAGGCGTTCCCGTCTTTCTTAAAAAATGACTCCCAGGCATGTGCGTGGTATTTATACTCCCGGGCAAAAATGACGCCCGGGAGTGGGCGGGGCAAAAAACCCCGCATTTGCGCCTCTTTTTAACGCCTGGGTCAGGGCAGGCGTTAAGGGACCTGTGGGCTCAGAATGAGCCCAGAGGTGCCCTCCCCTGCCCCAGGGACACCCCCTGCCACCCTTGCCCACCCCAGGAGGACACCCAAGGATGGAGGGACCCATCCCAGGGAAGAAAAGGTAAGTTGTGGTAAGTATTTTTTTTAAAAAAAATTTGTGGCATAGGGGGGCCTGATTTGTGCCCCCCTACATGCCACTATGCCCAATGACCATGCCCAGGGGACATAAGTCCCCTGGGCATGGCCATTGGGCAAGGGGGCATGACTCCTGTCTTTGCTAAGACAGGAGTCATGTTAATGGCGTCTGGGCGCCAAAAAAAAATGGCGCAAATCGGGTTAAGACGATTTTTTTGCCTCAGCCTGACTTGCCCCATTTTTGGACGCCCAAATGCCATTTTTCCCTACGCCGGCGCTGCCTGGTGTACGTGGTTTTTTTTCACGCACACCAGGCAGCGCCGGTCGGCTAACGCCATTCAATAAATACGGCGCCCGCATGGCGCTTCAGAATGGCGTTAGCCGGCGCTAATTTTTTTGGCGCAAAACTGCGTTAGCGCAGTTTTGCGTAAAAAAGTATAAATATGGCCCTCAGTCTCTCGACTTGTGGTCTCCTTGCTGTTCACTAAATATGTAAAGGCCAATCCTGCAAACTTTCACACCAAGCTCTAAAGGAAATGAGTACATTATGCCAATTGACATGTATTTATTAATGTGTAAAGGTAGTTACACTTTCTAAATTTGCTGAACTCTAAGAAGCATGATCTCCATTACCTTAAGAAGTCCGACAGCAGGAATATTAGGAAAGAAGACAGCAGGAAAAAAAGAAAAGGAGAAACTGATCTGATCACAAAGCGTGTGCCGCTTTACAAAATCTTTTTTAACCCACTGGGTTTGAAAACAATGTTTTGCTTGTATTATTTTCTGTGTAGCTCTTAGTTGTTATTATATGAACTCAGCTTTTGTTTGATTCAGTATGGCAATTGAAGGCAGAGAAGACGTGGCATTTTTCCTCTGGTCCCCGTCCTTGAGCGGGGCTCATCTAGCATTTCTGTGCTCTCCCTGTCACTGTTCCTTGATGCATTTGGACATGTTGAGCCGGCTCTTGCCTTCCACGCCCAACTCACAAATATTACTGCCTGCATGAGAGCAGCTCAGAATAACAGGAATATGTCTTGTTTTATTAATTAAAAGTTTTGTTTTACTTCACATCAACCAAAACATTGTAAGAATTCACAGTACAGGGCGTGTAAGAGGAAGCCAAAAATAATCACAATATAATAAAATAATCAGTATAGCAGTCACCTGTTCATGATTTCATGTATTACATTCAGTCTAGAATGTGCTTTTGGGCCAGATGGTGCAGGAACACCACGGCAACCATTAGAGAGAAAAGGGCTGCTTTATCAGGATTGGTCTACATTTGACTTTCAAACATTACAATTCAATAAAAAATTCCCTCCCTGACTAATAGATTTTTAAAAACTAACCCCAGAATCCTATCCTTAAACCTCCCTCACAATTATCTCCCCAACCAAATAATCAAAACATCCACTTCCCACCTGCTTACTCTCTGCCCACCCGTCCTTTCACACCTGACCCGTCTTGCTTTTCATCAGTGGCGTAACAAAACTTGAGGAGGCCCCCCTGCCCAGTACATGGAGGGGCCCTCTCTCTGGACTCACTCAGGTGCTCTCGGGCCAGGATACTGTGCTGAGGGCCCCCCTGGAGCTTGGGACACCCCTGCACCCTAGGAGCTGAAGGGCCTTTGTTATGCCTGTGATTTTCAGACACTATGGCCCTCATTACAACATTGGCGGTAAAAGCCGCTTACCGCTGTGCAGAAGATCACCAACACACCGCCGCGGCAGCAGAAATCCGCCACAGCTATTATGACCCACAGCTCGGAATCCGCCAAAATCCAGACACCCACACAAGTACGCCACACCAAAGGTCAGTGATAAACTGCTGATAACAAATCCTGCACCGTAACGCCAACAGAAATACGCCCACACTATCACGACACACAAATCCATGCGGCGGTCTTTCAACTGCGGTATTCCATTGGCGGTACACACCGCCGCGCTCAAAATACACACACATATACAAAACACAGCCACATTGGACAATTCAAAATACACACACCTGATACACATACACACACAACTCCCACACACCCATTACAATGTAAAACACACACCCACATCACCCACAAACCCCTACGCCAAAATTACTGAGAGAAGGCCAGAGAGAGACACTACAAACAACTACCAAGCATCCACAGGCACACAATACCATCACCCACATAACTTCCACGCACCTCACACAACACACCACTAAATATCACCCCACTTATCACTACACACACCACCCCACACATCACCCACACCACCCCATGGCATGGCAAAGACACCCCAGGTTCTCTGAGGAGGAGCTCAGGGTCATGGTGGAGGAAATCGTCCGGGTAGAGCCAACGCTATTCGGATCACAGGTGCAGCACACCTCCATAGCTAGGAAGATGGAGTTATGGCGCAGAATAGTGGACAGGGTCAACGCAGTGGGACAGCACCCAAGAAATAGCGATGACATCAGGAAGAGGTGGAACGACCTACGGGGGAAGGTGCGTTCCGTGGTCTCAAGACACCACCTTGCGGTTCAGCGGACTGGCGGCGGACCCCCACCTCCTCCCCCACAACTAACAACATGGGAGGAGCAAGTCTGGGCGATTCTGCATCCTGAGGGCCTTGTAGGAGTAGAGGGAGGAATGGAATCTGGTAAGTCAACTCTTAACTATTACATCCCCCACCCTACTTGCATGCTATCACATACCCCCACCCTCACCCTCACCCCCATCACTCCAACTCCTCACAAATGTCCCAACAACACAAACCACACATCCTAACACCAAGCCCTGCATGCAACAACAAAGCATGGACACCCATCACCAAAGCATGTCCACTGCACATATCCATACACCCCCCTAAACCATTATTACACAAGGACCCACACAGGAATGCAAGCACTGGGGTACACAGTCACCCACCCATTGCACACCATGGCACACATAGATGTAATTAACATCCTTTTATACCCCTGCAGGACCCCTACCCAATGATACCGGACAGGAGGGTCCACACATGTCCACACCACCAACAGAAGAGGCCCACAGCGATGACAGCAGCTCTGTCCAACTGGATCTAGATGACCAGCCCGGCCCATCGGGGACCTCTGGACAGTCGGTTCCCCTCACACTCGCACAGGCCACCACAGAGCTTACCCCCTCTGGAAACACCAGCACAGCACCCACCCAGCGGGCCCATACCTCTGTCCCCAGGACACGTCAATCAGCAGTGTGTCCACCACTACAGGGAACCCAGGCTAACCCACCACCCCAGCAACAACAGGGACCTGGGGGCAGTGGCATTGGGCACACGGTCCAGGGGATGGAGGCCCAGGAACACAGGGGAACTGGGAGGGCTGCTGTGCGACAGGGGGAGGACAGGCCAAGGGAACCCACTCTTCACGAGGCAGTCTCCAACATCATGGGAGCCTACCACCATTCACAGGAGACGATGGCAACGGTACTGGCCAAGTATCAGGAGACCCAGCGCCTGCAGGAGGAACAGTATTTGGGCTTCAGGGAGGAACTCAGATCCACCAATTCCAACCTGGGCACCATCGTAGGGGTGCTGAAGGAAGTCCTCAACACCAGGAGAGACACTGTGGCACAACAAGGGGCCCCTGACACTAGCCTGGACGATGAACTGCCCACCACCTCCGCCGGCGTTAGTGGACAGGAGGCACCACCACAGAACCACCACACCAGCACCCCACCCCCTGCAGAGGGTGAACCACCCCGCAAACGGTCCCTGAGATCCAGGACAAAGACAGAGAATGATGCCAAGACCCCCGCCAAGAAATGAGACCGCCCTGAATGTCATCCTTTTGTCCCACTTTGTCACCCTGTCCATCCTCAAACTGCCCAAACTCCACTTCCAATGCCCATTTGGGCAATGCACCTGTGAGACTAATAGACTGGACTCTGCCATGGACATTCCTACACCATCACCCCTCACCATTTTACAACCCCCTCCAATATTGTGCACTTATATAAACACCGTTAAAGTACAAAACAATGTGGAGTCTGTCTGTGATTTCGAAATAGTGTATTAGCAATTACAGTGACAAACTGCTGTTTCAAATGTAATGTCAACATACCTATGTCACAGAGCTCTAGTCCATGAGGAAACAAAGCAGATGTCACACAGTGGGACCCACATCTGTGAAATCGTAAGGGAAAGTGACAACTCAGTGACCATACACTGGGTGTAAACGACAGACAGTAGAGAGGTAGTAGTGTTAAAGTACATGTAGTAGGCAGGTTTGTCTTCTTACCTGTGTCTCACTGGAAGTATTGCAGGATAACCGAGTTCCTGTTGTCGATGTCCTCTTCTTCTGCTTCCTCGTCTTCACTGTCCACAGGCTCCACAGCTGCTACAACACCGCCATCTGGACCATCCTCCTGCAGAAAAGGCACCTGTTGTCGCAAAGCCAAGTTGTGAAGCATACAGCAGGCCACGATGATCTGGCACACCTTTTTTGGTGAGTAGAATAGGGATCCACCTGTCATATGGAGGCACCGGAACCTGGCCTTTAGGAGGCCAAAGATCCGCTCTATAATCTACCGAGTGGCTGGGGTCAGTAGCCATGACAGGTTGGGGTAACGAGAGTCACCTGCAAATGGCGAGGGCAACTGATAGACACAAACTAACCTGTAGGGATATCCCCAGACCCAGACAACCATTCCCACTGACTTGCTTCCAGGTGCTCACCTAATAGCCACACACGGTGCCTCTGGAGTTGCCCCATCACATAAGGGATGCTGCTATTCCGCAGGATGTAAGCGTCATGCACTGAGCCAGGGAATTTGGCATTGACATGGGAGATGTACTGGTCTGCCAAACACACCATCTGCACATTCATGGAATGATAACTCTTCTGGTTTCTGTACACCTGTTCACTCCTGCAGGGGGTACCAAAGCCACATGTGTCCCATCAATGGCACCTATGATGTTGGGGATATGTTCCAGGGCATAGAAGTCACCTTTCACTGTAGGCAAATCCTCCACCTGAGGGAAAATGATGTAGCTCCGCATGTGTTTCAGCAGGGCAGACAACACTCTGGACAACACGTTGGAAAACATAGGCTGGGACATCCCTGATGCTATGGCCACTGTTGTTTGAAATTACCCACTTGCAAGGAAATGGAGCACTGACAGCACCTGCACTAGAGGGGGGATTCCTGTGGGATGGAGGATAGCTGACATCAGGTCTGGCTCCAGCTGGGCACACAGTTCCAGGATTGTGGCACAATCAAGCCTGTAGGTGATGATCACATGTCTTCCCTCCATTGTCGACAGGTCCACCAGCGGTCTGTACACCGGAGGATCCCGCCATCTCCTAACATGCCCCAGCGGACGGTGCCTATGGATGAGAACAGCGAGCACAGAGTCAACCAACTCAGAGGTACGTAGCCACAGCTTACACAGAACAAGAATCATAATCCAAAATTTGGCCTCTATGAGTGTTGAGGCAAGGCCTAGGTATGTATGACGCAGTGAAAAATAAAGCCATGTGGACCCCTGAAATGGCGGCTGCCTGACCTATAAAGTTGGACAATGGGATGTGAAGTAACTGCGCTGGCGCTGACACCGTTGCAGTAGGCGGTCGAAGACCACGGCGCAATTCTGCATTGGTTAACATTGGACCCTATGGGTCCCAGGAGCCAATGACGATGTACGCCGCGGACGTGACCGCCATTTTGTATCTGTTCAATCATTCGATACCTGATCTTCGACAGGAGAGGACCTACACTGCAAGTGCTGCTGTGACCTTGGTCTGAAAGAGACAATGGCTTGGGTGTCTGCGGAAAGGGCCCCTGCCTTCACATCGGAGGAGTTGGAGAAACTCGTGGATGGGGTCCTTCCCCTAATGCACGCTACTCTATGGTCCTCCAGACAAACAGGTAAGTACACTGGGAGCATGCTGTGTGGGCTATGCCTGTGTGGAGTGAGATGGATGAAAGATGGGGGGGGGGATTGAGGCGTGCATGACACAACGGTGAGTGCATGTGCTACATGGCAAGGGTAGGGAAGGGGGCCAATGACTGTGACGGTGCGGACGGTTATATCTTCTCCTTTTCCTATGTCCTATTCCAGTAGGTCAGCGCCCACCAGAAGAAGGCTATTTGGCGTGCCATCGCCAAGGAAGTCCGGACCCTGGGGGTCCACTACAGATGGAGCACCCACTGCCGGAAAAGATGGGAGGACGTTTGCCGCTGGAGCAAGAAGACGGCGGAGGCCCAGCTGGGGATGACCTCCCAATGTGGGAGAGGTGCCTGTCGCACCATGACCCCCCTGATGTTCAGGATCCTGGCGGTGGTGTACCCGGAGATGGATGGCCGCTTGAGGGCATCACAGCAGCCACAAAGAGGTGAGTGCATCATTCTGGTGATTTTGCGCACAGTGGAGGTGTCTGGGTGGGGGAGGTGGGATGTGGGTTTCCTGAGGCCAGGGCGAGTGTGCTAGTTAGGTCCCCTTGTCCTGGCAGACCCTGTGGCACCCCACCCCACCTGTGTACAGTGCCAAGTACACCTAGTCAGGCTCCTGTGACATCCATGTGTGCAGATGTCGGCCATAGCCTTGCAGGCCATGTCCCAGGGATTGAACAGTGGACCCCAAGTGCGTGGCGTAGTGCAGGGTGCTTCTGTGTCTGTCGTGTCTGCCAACGGTAGTGGTAATGCATGCACTCAACATGTCTTTCTTCTGTCATTACCCCCTTTTTGTGGTCTCCCTGTTCTTGTGTGCAGTAGCATCATCAGGCGGAGGAGCAGTGGCACCGGATCAGGAGGGAGCTGTATGCCACATGGCCCTGGAGGGCGACACTACGGACACGGATTTCACCAGTGGGACGGAGGGCGAGGGGAGCTCCACGGTGGGGACAGGAGCTGAGACCAGTGATACAGACTCGTCCTTTGATGGGCGCTCCCTTGTTGTGGTGGCCACATCTGTGCCCCCACATATACAGGTACAGCCGCCACCCCCCCTACCAGCACTGCCCTCCCAGCAGCCCCTCAGCCTTTGCCCCGTGCCCACTCACCCAGGAGGGTGGGCATCACCTTCGCCCCAGGCACCTCAGCCCCTGCCCCAGTCACCCCTGCTGCCCTCAGTGAGGAGGCCATTGACCTCCTCAGATCCCTCACTTTTGGGCAGTCTACCATTTTGAATGCCATCCAGCATTCCTGGAGGGCATTCATTCTGGCCAGGCGGCCCTTCAGAGGGAAGCCCAGGCAAACATAAGCACCACACATCCCACTGGCACTCACGCAAGCATCACACACATGCAGACACACCAACATCCACTGCCTCCACTGTGTCCCCCTCCTCTTCGTCTCCCTCCTCCCTCCCAGTCTCATCTCCACTCACACCTGCATGCACTACATCTACAGCCACTACTTCCATCACCAGCACACCAACCACCACACCCCGCTCACGTGCAGTCACCACCCCACTACCATTCACACGTCCCCTGTGTCCTCTCCCAGTGTGTCTGTGAAGCCACCTCCCAAGATACACAAACGCAGCCACACACCCACCCAACAGCCATCCACCTCACGACAGCCTACAACGTATGCACTTTCACCCCAAATCACCAAACGAACCACTCCTACAACCACAACCTCTTCCTTCACTCCCAAACCCCCTCCAGCTACCTGTCCCAGTGTTCCCCAAAAACTTTTCCTGTCCAGCCTTGACCTCTTTCCCTCACCTCCCCCACCCCGTCAGTCTCCTAAGGCCCGACTCTCCAGGTCCCAACCTAGCACCTCAGCCACAACATCTCCGGGACCAGTGGTGCCTGTAGTCACCGGAATCTGGAGAGCACCGGGCAGCAGGGCAGCCAGTGTGGCACGGAGCCACAGCACGGACAGTCCCCCACCTGTCAAGCATCAAAAGTTGGCCAGTGCCCGGCGGGAGAGGGGGAAGACTACGGCCACCAAAGCCGCTCCCAGAGGTACAGGTGGGAGTGTGGATTCAGCTGCAACACCTTCGAAAGTGGGGAAGGGGCACAAGAAACTCAGCAAGTCTGGGAAGAGCAGCACGGCGGAGAAGACCGCCATCATCCCCGCTACCCAGGAGGCCACCGCCATCATCCTCGCTGCCCAGGAGGCCACCGCCATCATCCCTGCTGCCCAGGAGGCCACCGCCAGCACCAGCCCAGCTGCCCAGGACAGAACCGCCAGCACAAGCCCAGCTGCCCAGGACAGGACCACCAGTCCTGCTGCCCAGAAGGCCACAGCCAGCACCAGCCCTGCTGCCCAGGAGGCCACCGCCAACACCAGCCCTGCTGCCCAGAACAGGACCGCCAGCACCAGCCCAGCTGCCCAGGAGTCCAGCACCAGCCCTGCTGCCCAGGACAGGACCGCCAGCACCAGCCCTGCTGCGCCATAAAGGACCGCCATCACCAGCCCCGCTGGGCCCGACAGGACCGCCAGCAACAGCCCCGCTGGGCCCGACAGGACCGCCAGCAGCTGAGTCAATGCCAAGGACACAGCCGCTACAAGCACCGCTGAACAGGACACCGCCGCAACAAGCACCGCTGAACAGTACACTGCCGCCACAAGCACCGCTGCCAAGGACACCGCCGCAACAAGCACCGCTTGCCATGAGCGCCCAGGGCACTGACGCTACTGAGTACGTCACGAGCAGGATGAAGCTCTCTGGGCACCAAGCCCCCTCCAGATCCAGTGGAGATTGACATCCACTACCTCTGTCCTTGGCAGGATGAAGCACTCTGGGCACAAGGCCCCCTCCAGAACCAGTGGAGACTGTTATCCACTTGAGAGACTGTGGCTTTGCACTCCCCAGGATTGAACAGTGGGCAAACCACCCACTGTAGAGACTTGAGAGACTGTGGCTTTGCACTCCCCAGGATGGAACAGTGGGCATGTGGCCCCCTTGTGGATTTGGCGTCGTGCCCTCATCCGGCTGAGGTGCCCCCCCCTTTCCCTTCCCCCTGAGGTGCCTGTTTTATTGCTATCTGATGCCCCTGCAGTGTTCTCTCCGTCATGTTCGGGGATTGAGTGTGGGCCTCACCCATACCGTGTGGGCCCAGTGTTCCACGGACTTCAATGGAGCACTACCTGGACTACTATTCATGGTGTATATACTTGTTTATAGTGTATATATATTTTTGCGTACTGGATTTTAATATATTACAATGGTTACACTCATTTCCTTTTGTCCTTGCATTCTTCCAGGGGGGGTTCGGGGGTGTAACTGTAATGTATCATGCTGTATTAGTGTGTGTGTTGTTGTGGGTGAGGGTGGGGGTGGGGGCGTTGCGTGTTGCATGTGTGTGTGTCACTGTTTTTTCCCTCCCCTCTCCCCCCTCCCCTGTGTCGTAGGTGCAGTACTCACCATGGTCTTTGCCGCCGGCGTTCATGCTCCTGGTAGAGGAGCAAGAAGATAAGGGCTGGCAGGATCTGGAGCTCGGGTTCCATGGCGCCGGACTCCTCGTGGGGTATGTTGAAGTGAGCGTTTTCCCTTCGAAGTCCTGTTTCCGCTGGGTTTTTGTTTGCAGTGAATCTGCCCCGGAAAAGGTGGCGGATTGGCCTCTCATGATACTGTGGGCAGTACATTGTCCTCCGTCTGTCTGTTGGCGGTGACCGCCGAGCTGTTTGTTTGTACCGCCATGGCGGTCGGAGTTAAAGTGGCTGTCTTTGTTGGCGGTTTCCGCCACGGTCGTGATTCCATTTTTTTTTTTCCACCGGCCTGTTGGCGGTCTTACCGCCGCTTTAACACCGACTGCCAGGGTTTTAATGACCACCTATGTCTGCAAGCATTCAAACTGTCATGCATCAACATTTCCAGCTTAGTGCCCTAATCCTGAGAATCTTGAGTCTCCTTGCCTCAGCCTGTCCTAATCTAATTGCAGCACAGAAACCAGTCCCAAACCTGAAAACCTTAAGAAAGCAACTACAGATCACACATCAAACTGTTACCCTACGCTTACCAGAAAGACATTTTAAATGATGGGATGGATGCAGAGGTCAGCTGTAGCTTCTGTCCCACCTACAAGATCATAGCTCATTGTAGAAGAAGGTCAAACTGCCCTAACCACCCTTCTTATCCCAAGCCCCACCCTATACAAACAAGACTATCCTGATCCTACAACAAACAAATTATTCAAGTATTTTTGGAAAACCTAAGGCCATAGCCTGTCACCAAACATCATGTATAAATGTTATAAAGTTACTAAGGGCCTGATTAGGAGTTTGGCAGACGGTTTTCGCCGTCCGCTGAACTTCTGAATGGGGGGGTTGCTGCCACATTGGCTACCTCTCTGCCGGAGCTATTAAGAGTTTTCCGCTAAGCTGCCGGGTGGAAAGCCAGGTTTCCGCCCATCAGCCTAGCGGGAAACAGGCTACAGCACTGTCTCTGGCTCGTAATTGAGCCTGCGGAAATGCTGTAGCCAGCAGGGTGCATCAACACCCTCGCATTGTTCGCTGTCTGCAAAGCAGACATTGAACATTGCAACAGTGCTGGAAAGGAGTGGCCCCTTCACTGTCCATGCCATGCTGCTGCATGTTACCACCATGAAAATGTCAGCAGAGAACAAGGTTGTAATCCGCAGGGCAGCGCTGCCCTGGCAGATTAAGATCAGCACCACTGCCAGATCCAAGATCCTTGCGGAGCTGGCGGTTCCCTGTCAGTCAGACTGCCAGGGTTGTTTGTGGTGGTCGGACCGCTGCATAGGTGGCGATACAGATGGCCACTGAGAGTGTGACGGTCTTAAGACCGCCACACTCGTAATGAGGCCCCATATCTATAGCTACACCCACTCATGCAGACTTCACCATTGTGTCCTCCTTGGCAATTAAATTGTTAAAGACTGCACCTCCAGCCATAATAAATGGTGAATCAGCTTAAACCTGTGTGGACCTATTTGGGAACTATGAACAAGGGGGAAATCATTAAGGGCCTCTTTACGACTTTGGCGGTCTAATGGTAAGACCTCTGCCGTTGTGGACACCAAAGGACCGCCATGTTGGTGGTCATCCAACCGCATTATTAAGAGATACACAGTTAAAAAAACAGCCAATTTCCCAAAACCGCCAGGATCCAAGCGGGTGGAAAAAAGGCAGTCAGACCACCAGCACCGCCAGCCCAACAAAAATCAACCAATCTAATTACAATTCACAAGAGCAGTTGTTCCATGGCCGAAAACCATTGGCGGTGCGAACCATGGCTGTCTAAACTCACATCAGTCAGAACACAACTCGACATTGGACAGTTCAAATACCCCACACCTTATACGCATTCACACAACTAGCACACCAACACACTGCTCTATAAAACACACCCCTACACAGCCTACAATCCTTTGCAACCAGAATGTCATTCACACCAAAAGAGTAGGACAAACCAAAAAACTAACAAAACAAGCAATAGGTACCCCTACACATAACACTCAGCACAGATCCAATATTTGCACAACAGACACAATACACAATTTACAAACCCACACAATACACAACACCTGCTCATTTCACAGCACACACACCTCATCACAAACATTATTAATCTTTTTATTTACTACCTCATAGTCTTTAGCACCACTCCCATGTCTCCACAAAAACACCCACGTTTCACTGATGATGAGTTGAGGTTCATGGTGAACGAAAGTGTCAGGGTAGAGCAATATCTATTCAGAGCACATGTCCAGCAAACATCCATAGCTAGGAAAATGGAGTTGTGACAAAGGATAGTCAACAGGTTGAATGAAGTAGGCAGTTACCCATGCACAAAGGAAGACATCAGGAAGAGGTGGAACGATCTAAGGGGGGTGGCACGTTCCATGCATCCAGGCACCAGCTGGAAATTCTCAAGACTGGCAGTGGGCCCCCACCTCCTCCACCACAGTTCACATCATAGGAGGAGAAGGTCCTGGGCATCCTGAATCCTGAGACCCTGATAGGAATACATGGGGGAGTGGAGTCGGGTAAGTCAACAACATTCATGTCACCAAACAGTCTTGTCTTGAATGCTCACTCATCACCTTGGCCCACCCCAATGACCAACCACCCACCACCACTCCAAAGTTGCAAATACCGCTCACTGCCATGCCACATCTCAGGTGTACTCACCTTTCCCCACAGTGTTTGGGAAGGGCATGTGAAGTCCTGGGAACTGACAGCACTACAACTCCCAGAAGGTATTTGTAGGAGGCTGGCCTGGCTTATAGTGGGTACCTGATGGTGTTCACACCTTGTGCCAGGTCCAGTTATCCCTTATTAGTAGATTAGTAGCGTTCTAGCACCTTAGGCTGATAGAGGTAGCTATAGCAGAGCAGCTTAGGCTGACCTAGGAGACATGCAAAGCTCCTACTATACCACTCATATCATATAGCACTATATCATAAGAAACACAATACTTAGAGTTACTAAAAATAAAGGTACTTTATTTTAGTGACAATATGCCAAAAGTATCTCAGAGGATATACTCCCTTAGGAGGTAAGTAAAATACACAAAATATACTCACAAACAAAAATCAGGTACGCAAAACATTTAGAAAAGTAGTGAAAACACTGTAGAACACAATAGAATGCAATAGGAGATAATAGGCCTAGGGGCAACACAACCATATACTCCAAAAGTGGAATGCGAACCACGAATGGACCCCAGGCCTAGTGTAGTGTGTAGAGGGTCACTGAGAGTGTAAGAAAACACTAAGGGTGTACAAAATACCCCACCCTAAGACCCTGAAAAGTAGGAGTAAATCTACCCTACTACCCCAGAAAGACAGTAAAATCGAGATAGGGGATTCTGCAAAGGCAACAACTGACTGCAAAGCACTGAAGATGGATTCCTGGACCTGAGGACCTGAAAAGGAAGGGGACCAAGTCCAAGAGTCACGCAAGGAAGGACCAGGAGGTCGCTCCTTGGAGGAGGAGACAGAGGGAGCGCTCAGCAGCAGAGAGAGCCCATGCAGAAGCAGGCAGCACCCGCAGAAGCACTTGAACAGGCGTTGAAGAAATCTGAGCATGGCGGTCATCTCAACACAACAAAAGAGGGTCCCATAAAGCTGGTGGTCAAATCAGCGAGTTGAGCAATGCAGGATGGAGTGCTGGGGACCTGGGCTGTGCTGTGCATGAAGGAATCCTTGCAAAAGTGCACAGAAGCCCTAGCAGCTGCAGTTCACGCCGTGCACAGGATTACTGTCTGGCGTGGGGAGGCAAGGACGTACCTCCACCAAATCTGGACAGAAGGACCACCAGACTGTTGGGGTCACTTGGATCCAGCTCCTGTGTTCCAGGGACCATGGTTGTCAAGATAAGAGGGGACCCAGAGGACCGGTGATGCAGAAGTTCGGTGCCTGCATTAGCAGGGGAAAGATTCGACCACAGGAGATTTCTTCTTGGCTTCCAGTGTAGGGTGAAGGCAGACAGCCCTCGGAGCATGCACAACCAGGAAACAGTTGAGAAAGCAGGCAGGATTAGGCGCTACAATGTTGCTGGTAGTTTTCTTGCTACTTTGTTGCGGTTTTGTAGGCATCCTGGAGCGGTCAGCAGTCGATCCTTGTCAGAAGTCGAAGAGAGAGATGCAGAGGAACTCTGGTGAGCTCTTGCATTCGTTATCAGAGGAGAAACCCCCAGGAGAGACCCTAAATAGCCCTCGGAGGAGGTTTGGCTACCTAACCAGGTAAGAGCATATCAGGAGGGGTCTCTGGCGTCACCTGCTGGCACTGGCCACTCAGAGGTCTCCATTGTGCCCTCACACCTCTGCATTCAAGATGGCAGAGGCCTGGGACACACTGGAGGAGCTCTGGGCACCATCCCTGGGGTGGTGATGGACAGGGGAGTGGTCACTCCCCTTTCCTTTGTCCAGTTTTACACCAGAGCAGGGGTTAGGGGATCCCTTAACCGGTGTAGACTGGCTTATGCAAGGAGGGCACCATCTGTGCCCTTCAAAGAATTTCCAGAGGCTGTTGGAGGCTATTCCTCCCCACCCTTAACACATATTTCCAAAGGGAGAGGGTGTAACACCCTTTCCCAGAGGAAAGCCTTTGTTCTGCCTCCCTGGGACTGGGCTGCCCAGACCCCAGGAGGGCAGAAACCTGTCTGAGGGTTGGCAGCAGCGGTAGCTGCAGAGAAAACCCCAGAGAGCTAGTTTGGCAGTACCCGGGGACCATGCTGGAGCCCCGGGGATGCATGGGATTGGTACCCCAATACCAGATTTGGCATGGGGGGACAATTCCATGATCTTAGACATGTTACATGGCCATGTTCAGAGTTACCATTGTGAAGCTACATATAGGTATTGACCTATATGTAGTTCACGCATGTAATGGGAAATTGCCCTGAACAATGTGGGGGCACCTAGGCTAGTGCCAGGGTGCCCTCACACTTAGTAACTTTGCACCTAACCTTCACTAAGCGAGGGTTAGACATATAGGTGACTTATAAGTTACTTGAGTGCAGTGTAAAATGGCTGTAAAATAACATGGACGTTATTTCACTCAGGCTGCAGTGGCAGTCCTGTGTAAGAATTGTCTGAGCTCCCTCTGGGTGGCAAAAGAAATTCTGCAGCCCATAGGGATCTCCTGGAGCCCCAATACCCTGGGTACCTAGGTACCATATACTAGGGAATTATAAGGGTGTTCCAGTGTGCCAATCAGAATTGGTGAAAATAGTCACTAGCCTGCAATGACAATTATAAAAGCAGAGAGAGCATAAACACTGAGGTTCTGGTTAGCAGAGCCTCAGTGATACAGTTAGGCACCGCACAGGGAACACATGTAGGCCACAAACTATGAGCACTGGGGTCCTGGCTAGCAGGATCCCAGTGACACAGGCAAAAACAAGCTGACACACAAGTACAAATGGGGGTAACATGTCAGGCAAGATGGAACTTTCCTACAGTACTGTTCCACCATTGAAAAAACAGAACAGTGGACTAAATGTGTAATGTCTTGCATGTGAAACTAACAATCAAAGTAATCCATCTTGAATGGTCCACCATTTAACACTACATGGCAATGACAGCTATGCAGTGGGCCACTATCAGTACCATTCCAAGCAAATCACAGTTACAGCTGTGGCCCATACCAAACCGGACTCAGGGAAAACATCCCTAATAATGTCCTGTACTCACCTAGAGGGACACCTAAATGCCAAACTGGATGCACCTGCAGTATATCCATACAGAGGGAGAGGTCATAATGTTAAACCAATTTTTTGTGCTAGTTCTGACGCCATTGTGCATTGTTCTGATACTAGTTGGCTGAACGATGCCTTTCACCTTACTAGGAGAGAAAGGTACATTGTCATGTCTGCACTCAGACAAGATATGAGGGTATTTGCAGCCATTTAAACACCAGCATACTCCAAATGCATGGAGCATGCTGTATGCAAGTGCAAATCTCTGTGTCCCACATTGCACTAACCCAGCTTAAGTAGCAGCTGTCATTTCCATGTCAGGGAATCATGTAAAGACAGTGTGTGCATCTCATGCACCATATTTAGTTCTCTAATTGATGCTTCTACAGGTAACCTTGCCGTCCCCAGTATGGAGAGGATACCAGAGACAGACAATACCCCTCTAGATAAAGGCCCCAGTGAGGAAAATAACCCTGGATGTCTGGACACTGAGGACGAAGCTGGCTTATCAGGAACACCTAATCAGTCAACAACTCTCAGCCTCACCCTGCCCACAATGACTCCTCCCAGCCCTGTAGCAACTACATCAGAAGCAGCCATTTGCCCCCAAACCTGTGTCCCGAGGACAGTCTCTTTCATCATGTGGCCCCCAATACAGGTACCTGAGTCTCCTCATGTCACCCCTGACAAAGATAGTCCTTCTACCAGTGGGAGTGGGCACACTGTGCCAGGGACACAGGTACGTGGGGGTAGGGTGCGTGGGAGGGATGGTGTGGGCCAGAGAAAGGGGGGCTCAGGAGACCATCTCCCAAGTCTTGGGAGCCTGCAAGGAATGATGGGTCAGGTACTGACCATGATGGGGGAGATCAGACAGCTGCAGAGGGACAACCACCAGGAAGCCATGCAGCAGTGGCAGGCACAAAATGCCATTCTGGTTTCCATTGCTGAGGGACATCAATACTACACTAGTAGCTTTGGCACTCAACATCAGGCCTTTTCCACTAACCATGAGACATCAGGCCCCTCAACATCTATGGCAGCTAGTGGAATTGAGGCTCTGCAAGGGGAAGGGAATGCCTCAGACACCCCACCCTCTGTAGCAGAAGAACCCCTCTGCAAACGTGGATGTCCACCCAGACATCCAGGATGTGGACCTCTCCTGATGTGTTCTCCCTATGTGTGATTGATACAGCCTGTTGTCTGTTCTGACACCTAACTCCATTTTCCTATGGTGCAAGGGCACTTGACTTGTGTTTCCAAATGGTGTAGCAGCTACCCTGATGATTTCATGCACCATGACTGAACCCTTCACTGTTATTTTCATTTCCTTTTTGTTTCTATTCACTCATTTTGTTGTTCTCTCCCAATAAATAACACTTAATCACAGATTCTGTGTAAGTGTGATGTATGAACCATAAACAACTGGCATGTATGTCTATTGTACCAAAGTCTTCCTCTAAAATGTTATACCCCTGTAACGTTCATCACACATGTACTGGACATCCAGCATACCCGTTGCATTGTTATTGTAACATACACATGACACATCTGTATTGTACATCGCCACATATTTATTAGGAGAATGGCAAGCAGCACATTGTAAAGTAATGCCCTGAACATCAGTGTTTCAGCATATGTGCCATACACTGCCAACCCACAGATTACAGAAGTTATGAACAAGTCAGTCTATCACCATCCCAGGAGGCAGACAGGTTGGCTCAATGTATTATCAGCTAAAGCCTTATCACATACCCATACCTCATCCTCCCAAATCACCATACTCCATCAAACAGACAGAGGTCAGTACTCAGCTCCCCAGTCACTGAACCTTCCACCTACCATAGTCAGGTATCTGTAAGCTTTTCACTCACCTATGTCAGTCTTCAGGCACATGCACAGTAGTCTGCTATGAGGAAACACATTGACAGCTATGCATAAGTTAGGGCACATACAACACAGACCATAATGTTGGTGGAGGGTCTGGATACCAGATTGTGACATGTGTCAGACTCATATGGACACACACATTCCACCATTTGAGCCACCTCCAATACAAAACAGGTCTTGTTTGTGGAAAAGGACACTTCCAAACCACTGTTCTTACAGTATGGGAATTCGCCTTCCACAAATCAGATGCAAAACAGTACCTGGGCTAATCCATGTCTATTGGTCATGTCAGTCTGCAAATTCCATCTGCTTGTGACACTGTCTGACAATGCCAAATGAGGACGAGCCAAACAGCCAATCTGCACATCAGTGATTGACAAAGATAAGGTATAGGCCTGAGTGGAACACAAACATCACATTGTCTATGCATAACTACGAAAGTTACTTTGTGCATTTGCTGTAACAATAGACCAGATACATTACATTTCTGTACACAACTTGAAGGTACATCCAGAATTCATATCTGAGTCATGAGCTTTGGAGCCACTCAAGACCACACTGATGGTGGCAAGAAGCACATTACATGGCATGCATTACCACAATGATGCCCCATAGAATCTCATTAGTAACATAACATCACATACCTTGAGTCAGTTGAAGTAGAGATTGATGACATCTGCCCTGATGTCTCCAGCTTCATCCTCATCATGCTCATTGTCATTTGGCATATTTGCATTCCCACCCACATGATCTTCAGGCTCCCCTTCATCAGGGTTGAATGGTATCTGACATCACTGGGCAAGGTTGTGGAGCATGCAGCAGGCAACAATTATTTGGCATACCGTGTATGATGAGTAGAGGAGGGCTCCTCCACATTTGTCTCTGCAGAGAAATCTTACCTTTGCTCTATGACAGGCCTTGCCCTTCCATGGGCCTCATTGAAGCAGATTTCCCTTGGCATTGATGGGTACCTCACTGGTGTCAAAAACCAAGGATGTTTTAGGTAGCCAGAATCCCCTGTAACTTTAATCTTGGACATCCACATATATCTGGTAGCAGGAAGAAAGGGACAGTGACAAATGACATACATTACTTACCAAAGAGCCAGGCCCTCTCTGTGTATAGTTGTGTCATCAGCAGTGGGATATTTCTGTTCTGCATGATGAATGAATCATGGACTGATCCTGGATACCTTGCACTAACTTGTGAAATGTAGAGGTCAGCCAAACAGACCACTTGGACTTTTATGGAGTGGAAGTGTTTCCTGTTCCTATATACCTGTTCATATGCACTTGGGAAATGAAAGCTACATGGGTGCCCTCTATGGCTCCAACCACATGTGGAATGTGTCCCAAAGCATGCAAATCAGCCTTCACATGGGCCAGATCCTCACGTTGGGGAAATCTGATATAGCTGTCCAGGTGTTTCAACAATGCAGACAGTACAGCCTTCAAAACCAGACTGAACATAGGTGGAGACATCCCTGCAGTAATGGCCACTGTACTTCGAAAGGACCCAGTGGCCAGGAAATGCAGCAGTTACATGACTTGAATGATGGGAGGTATGCAATTGGGATTGCGAATGGCAGGCGTTACATCTGGCTCCAACTGACGACATTGATCCATAATTATATGCCTATCCAGGCGATTTATTTAGATTACGGGCCATATTTATACTCCGTTTGCGCCGAAATTGCGTCGTTTTTTTTGACGCAATTTCGACGCAAAACTAACGCCAACTAACGCCATATTTATACTATGGCGTTAGAGGCGAATAGCGCCAAAGTTCCCGGAATGTGCGTCATTTTTTAGCGTGAACCCCTTCCTTGCGTTAATGATATGCAAGGGAGGCGTTCCCGTCTAAAAAATGACTCCCAGGCCTTTACGTGGTATTTATACTCCCGGGCAAAAGAGACGCCCGGGAGTTGGCGTGGCAAAAAACGGCGCATTTGCGCCACTTTTTAACGCCTGCTCAGGGCAGGCGTTAAGGGGCCTGTGGGCTCAAAATGAGCCCACAGGTGCCCTCCCATGCCCCCAGGGACCCCCCCTGCCACCCTTGCCCACCCCAGGAGGACACCCAAGGATGGAGGGACCCACCCCAGGGACATTCAGGTAAGTTCAGGTAAGTTTTTTTTTTTTTTTTTTTAATAATATTTTGTGGCATAGGGGGGCCTGATTTGAGCCCCCCTACATGCCACTATGCCCAATGACCATGCCCAGGGGACAGAAGTCCCCTGGGCATGGCCATTGGGCAAGGGGGCATGACTCCTATCTTTCCAATGATAGGAGTCATGTTGATGGGGGATGGGCGTCGTTAAAAAATGGCGCAAGTCGGGTTAAGACGATTTTTTCGACGTAACCTGACTTGCCCCATTTTAAGACGCCCATGCGCCATTTTCCCCCTACGCCGGCGCTGTCTGGTCTACGTGGTTTTTTCCCACGCAAACCAGGCAGCGCCGGTCTGATTGCGCCGTCTAACGCCATTCCATAAATACGGCGCCCGCATGGCGCTTCAGAATGGCGTTAGACGGCGCAAAACTTTTTGACGCTAAACTGCGTTAGCGCAGTTTAGCGTCAAAAAGTATAAATATGGGCCTACATGTCACGCCTCCATGGTCTGCAGGTGTGCTAGTGGACGGTACACTGGAGGTTGTCTTGCTCTCCTCAGGCTTGGGTAACTATGTGGGAAAACACCAGAATGAATGTGAATGACTCAATCCATCCAGCATAAGTATGATCACAACAACGTCACACACATATTAAACCCATGTCACATGAAACAGTGAATATGTGCTATGGAGCACATAGCGGGCCAAATTATGAAAGTGTTCCGGATTCAAATCCCCTAAACCCTCTCATGTTCTAGTTACATCAACCCTGTAGACATGTCCCACATATATTTGTGCACCTACGCCATCTTCCGATTGTCATCAGTATACTTTCATGTACCTAAGCCAAAATGCCTCATTCCACTTCCTCTACTAATTACATGCACATTACTACTTGTAAACAGTAAGCCTACATTTCAGATATTGTCATAGATATGGGGTTTCTGTAAATGAAGCAAGTTTCATTACTTCATCATACATATTAGAGCCCTTAAATGGCAGCTGCCTGACCTACTGCACTGGACATCAGGAAGTGACCTGACTTCGCTGGCGGAAGTCGTCATAGCGGTTGGCGGTTACAACCGCGGTGGACATTGCCATTGGAGCACACTGCTGCCTTTGATGGACTTTGGCCAATGGCGATGTCCACTGGTGGTGACGGTCCTGTACATGGTGGACGTACCGCCATCTTCTGCACAATCCCTCACTTGACTCCTGACACTGGTGCCAGAAAGACCTCCACAACCTTAGTTTCTGTGTAGTACCTCTGGGAGCAATCATGTCATGTCCTGCAGGTGATAGGGCTGCTGCCTTCTCTCCTGAAGGGCTGGTCAAGCTTGTGGAAGAGGTCCCACCCGTGTATGGACAGCTGTATGGTGCACCAGAGCAGCAGGTGAGTCTAATGCAACACCAAAGGGTGAAAAGTAGCATGTTTGATGTGGTAGATTAAAGGTGCATGAATGAAGGATTGAGCTAACGTGTGGGTAGATGGTCATCTGCACATGTGCCTAGGAAGACTGTTATCCCTGATGCATAGTAGGCAGTGTGTGATGTATGTACCCTGATTGACATAGGTACATAACAGCATTTATATCAATCTTTCCATGATGAATAGTTGTAGAGATGTACCATTTAAAGGACATACTTGTGGTCTGGTCCTATGTTTCTAGCCAAAACCTGGTACTGGGTATGCATGTTGTATGCCTGACTCTATATCACACATGGCTTGACTGCAGAAGGTGACTTGCAAAAGAATTTGAAGTGTGAGGAATAGTATGGATGGCACTATTTTGAGTGCTCATCCTACTTGTTTGGGAATGGAGCATGTGCACAAAACTTTCTCCTCTTGTCTCTGCTATCCATGCAGGCCAACACCCATCAGAAAAAGGGGCTCTGGCATGCCATCACCAAGAACGTGCGGACCCTGGGGGCCCACAGCCGGCAGAGCACCCACTGTTGAAAGCGGTGGGAGGACCTGAGACGCCGGGCCTATAAGACAGCTGAAGCCCGGATTGGGATGTCCTTCCAAGGATTAAAGGGTGCCCTTTGGACCATGACCCCACTCTATTGACCCGCATATTGGCAGTGGCCTAACCTGAGTTGGATGGGCGTTTGAGTGCAGCGCAGCAGTCACAAGGGGGTGAGTACTGACTAAAGTCATGAACATTCCTCTGCAAGGGCAGCGTATGATTTGAAAGACTCTAAGCTGTAACAATGTGGTAAGAGGTAAAATGTGTCCTAGGTGAACCTATTTGTGGAGCACTCAACATTGGTACATAGGTGTGCACAATAGGTGTACACAGTGTATTGTGTATTGGGACATATTACTCACCTATGTCATCCATTCTGTACAGTAGCATATGATGTACATGTGACTGTGTCACATGTGTACCACTATACTGCTCTTAGTACCCTACTGGTTGTTCCTTGTCACCAATAGATCCATACTTCCAACATCCTGATGGTAAGTTGTCCTGATCTTTGCCCTCTGTCCATTCAAATACCCCTTAATCTTGCTCTATCAGATAAGTTGAGTAAATGCCTAATATTCCTGAGGTTTCTAATGATTGTGAGGCTGTGATCTGAATTCACATGCCAAACTTGCTGCAATTACTCAGATCTGTTAGGCGGTGTCCCCATTGGTAAGTGAGGACTAAACACGTGTGATGTTTCCTCAGAATGGACCTCTTGCATGTACTATACCATGGTAGTATTACTAGACTCCTAGTGCAAGCCATATAATTGAAATGAGTGTTTAGAATAGTAGTACCAGGTACATGTCCTTTGGATGGTACGTGCCTACACAGCAATTTCCTATTGCAATGTGTTGTGGGCATGCTAAATAGGCGACTACATCTTGGTAATTGGTACAATCTGAACTGATTTTTGCCAATATCATGTGTACATTGTTAGGTCCCAAAATATATCAACATTGTGATGCAACTTAACCATACTTACTCTTGCCATTGTGGATATGTTTTTATGGCTCTTGGTATCAAATCCTAGAGTTAGCACTGACTGAATTGTGTTGCAGATGGGACATTTCACCTTCACTTGTTTGAATGGTATGAGTAGTCAGTCACTTGGCTTGCCTCAAGTCATGTACAGATGTAAGATTGCTCATGTCTGAAGTGTGGATAGTGATGTGGCCACTTGAATAATGGGCTGTTGATGTTGCCAATCATCATGATTAGTTGTAATGCATGTGGCGGTCATGCACAGACCGGTGTACATTATATATAAGGTGATGGTAACAGGCCTTGTCTATGGTTAAATCCAGTGGGCTAAGTTGGCTCCAATAAGTGCACTTGGATTTCTTTATAGGTAGAGGATGACTTAGATGAGTAGCTCCACAAAGTATGTATCATCCTTTCCTACATGACTATTGGGCCCTGTGTTGCTGACATGTGTTTAGACTCTATCATACTCCTATCATTGAAGTGGCAGGTATAGTTGTTGCATATTTGGGTATGTCAATAGTGCAGACTGTGGACTCTGTGACATAAAATGGTTTTGGCATGTATGCAACATGCTATCTTGTGTTTGGCATATGATGTGGTTCCTTTCCTGGAACATGACATCTGCTACAAATGTAGGTATGGGTGGAATTTGAATATGTGATATGTAGAAATGAATGTTACCACTATTTCCCATTGCTTGGTTTTTGGTTGACTATATTGCTGTGGATGGGGACTCAGATTCATGTTGGCAAGTCAGGTTGTCATAGAATGGTTATTGTGATTGCTCTACTGATATGATGGTAAATTAGGTGTCCAATAGGTGGCTTAGCTGGTGTGTGACATTGTTGTAATGTAGGGGTGTAGGTCGTATATATTTATGACATGATGTTGGCATTAACTGGTTCTACCTGGGGGGTATCCCAAGTGGTCATAATGTGATTTATGTGTACAGTGTAATGTAAGTATTTGGAAAGAGTGTGATGACCCTACCTCTCTTTCTGTTTCCCAGCATCTGCATGGGCAGGCGAAAGAGACGGGGCACAGCCAAGTGGGAAAGCTACTGGCCACGGGACCTCAAATCATGATACCACTGACACCAAGGGACCCAGTGGCCTGGAGAGCGAGTAGAGTGCCACGGGGGAGACAGGATCCAGTTCATCATCTTCGGGAATCCTCCTCTAGTGAACACTCCCTCGAGGTGGTGGACCCATCTGGGACCACCCCAGCACCATGTCTGTCTGCCACTCCCTTTTCTACCTCCGCCCTCCCTGTAGCTCCCCACCCAGGTGGCTGTGCCCGCTCACCGAAGATGGTGGGTGTCTCCTTTGCCACAAGCACCTCTGTCCCACCCACTGTTAGCCCTGCTGCCCTCAGTGAGGAGGCTATTGACCTCCTGAAGTCGATATCTGTGGGTCAGTTGACCATTGTGAATGCTAACCAGGGACAGGCAACTTAAGTCCAACAGAGTAATGTGTTCCTGGAGGGCATTCACAGTGCACTGGCTGGCCTACAGAGATCCTTTCAGTCTCTGGCCTCCACAATGTCTACTTCCACCTGCCTCTTCCCAAACCCAAACCTCCTACGGCGACCCAGCCAAAACACACAGACAGACAGGCATGCATCCACCTCAACATTCAAGGGTAGCTCAGATAAACATAGGCACCACAAGACACACCACCAGCATGCACACAAGCAACATACAGATGCAGACACAGCAACAGTGACAACCTGCCCTGACAACCCCACCATCCCCAGGATCACTGACACTACACCAGACACATATGCAGATGCCACTCCAACATTCACAGGTCCAGCCACTACACCTAATCTACCCACAGTCAGCACAACAGCAGACCCTCAGACATCCACCCCAGTCACCACACCCGCTGATATTCCTATAAGCAGCACATCCACCATACCTGCAGCCACCACCCCAACAGAAAGTCACCCACCCACCAGGGCATCCCTCTCAGTCCCATACACATAAACACACTCAATCACCCACCCAACATACGCCCACCACTCACAAGCATACTTCCCACAAACACGCACCCATGACACTCACACATATATTTCAGACAACCACACCCTAATACTCCACACCAAATCCCTTTCAGATAACCATCCCTGTGTATCAAAAAAAGTTTTCCTCTCATGTTTTGACCTTCTCCCTACTCCTCCCCCACGTGAGACCCCTAAATGCTCTGTTTCCCTCCCAGGCCTGTCCCTTCCACCTCCAAGGCCTCCCCTACATCCCTGCAAGTACCCATGCCCTTCCCCACCAAGAAGTCTACCCCTCCCAAGAGAACCCAACCCTCCCCTTAACCTAGACCTAAACACCCCCTTGACAAACACAATCCCAAAGGACCCCCTCCTAAGCCTAGGCCCAAACACCCCTTCTGCCCCCCCAATAATACCTAAGGTTCCTGCCTATCCTCTTGATGCCCCTACCTGTGGAGGTTACATGGCAGTCAGAAGTCAAGTTTGGGGCACAGAGATGTGCATTGTGTGCATGTTGCATATTTTCCACTTGTACTGGCCTATGGCCATGGACATTTCAATAATATTCCAATTTTTTTTAAAACATATTTGGACCAACCAGTTGTTAGTTTCAACGTTACATATTTGTCCTACATTTCTTTTCTTAGGACAGATTTGTTAATGGCTGACATTGTTTGTGTGTGAGTATTTGTGTGTAAGTGGGGCTTGTGCTACTTATTTTGTCTGGGCAGCACGTGAGGTTGTGTGCAGTGCTTTTCTCCCCCAGTGATGAGTGTGTGTTGTGTGACGGGCATGTGTTTGTTGGGGACATGTTGGTGTCATGGTATTAAGTGGAGTTTGTGTTGACGTGTTAGTTGCAGTGTTGTGTGGCTTTGTGTGCTTTGACTGTGTGCATGTGAGTGTTTGGTGCATGGTATGTCAGATACAATGTGCTGTGTGTTTGCTGTGTATGTTGATTGCTGCATTGTATGGTTGTGCATGTTTGTTCTCTGCTGGTGGTGTTGTATGTGTGATTTGTCACTGGGTACTGTCTATTGTGGGTGCTTACCAATACATTGATGGTGTAGCGGTTGTTGTGTTGTGTATTATTGTGAGTAACATGGCCTGTGCTGTGTTTCCGGGAGTTGGTGTGTGTTTTTGACATGTGTGTGTGTGTGATGGCCATAATAGTGTGTGTACACTGTATGTGCAGGTGTGTATGTGGCTGTCTGTGAGTGTGTGTGTGTCAGTGTCAGGTTACATGTGTGTGTGTCACCCTCGCCCCCTGTTCCTGATGGTATGTTGTGTGAGCATACAAACTTTGTCAATATACAACAATGACAGATAAGTGTGTGTACTCACGGCTGCTGTTGTTGTCTTTGACGTTAATTCCGGAGTCTCTGGGTGAGCAGGAGCAGCGGGATGACTTCTAATTTTGGTGCCATGGCAGCTTCGGATGAGTATGGCTCCCTGAAGGTGAGTGTTTCCTTTTATGCAGTTCGTTTCCACCTGGGTTTGTGTAGTGGTGAAACCGTGGTGGAAACCTAGGCGGTGTGCAACCTCATAATCTGTCCGGTGGAAACATGGTCTACGCAGCCCTGCCAGTGCCTTCTGACATCGGTGGCGGTCTGACCGCAGTGGCGGCGGTTTATTGACTGTATTCTGTTGGGAACACCGTCATGGTCATAATTTGGTGGTCTCCTCCTCCAGCCTGTTGGCAATGCGACCGTCAACATGGCAGTCCTCGGACCGCAAATCTCGTAATGAGGCTATAAGTCTTTCAATGGCCAGCAAACAAATGAACCTGCCATTCTACCTTCTTGTACATCTTTAGAGAGCTTCCCCCATATCACTTCAGTATCCTCTTTAGTTGACTGCAAATCTTTTTTTTCTTTGGGACATTTGTACCCCAAATTGAACCCCTTCTTAAATCCCCACTCCAGCAACACTGCTGCTTTCCTGTCTAGCTAGTAAGACAGACACCCTCCCATGTTCTCTTTGTTAAGTTGAATAAAAGTTTTTGTTCTCAGGCTGTCACTGCAACCCTCACTCTTTCCTTTGTGGGTGTTGACCACATGCCAGTAGCTCACCGAAAGATTGGTTAATTGGATTCTCTCCCCATGACCCACATTTGAAACATTTGTGTTTGTACCTAAATGGGTTCCTATTGCGAAAGCCCTTGTTAGATCTTCAACAAGCTCCAATTTTGACCCCTGACCCTAACTCCCTCCACCACAAGAATGGGACACTTAAGAAAGGGCCACAAATATATTGGTAGCCCACTTTCTGTGTGCAGTGCTCGTGCAGACCACAAAGATGATGTAAGACATTGGGATAGTGTCTAGGAGGGGTGAGAACTCAACTCAAATAGAAAATCATAATTCTTGTCAGGATAAACCACTTAAATCACTAAATAAACCTAAGCTCAACCACCTTGTAGCTGTGGCACAGAGAAGACAAGCTTAACTTACAGACAATCTGTAAAGTATTTATACAGTACTAAAACACAATTTAGAAAAATGTAATAACCGTGACAAAAATCCAATAAGGGTAACTGGAGATATTAATTTTTAAAGTTTTAATTAGAAATAGCTCCAATAATAAAAAACTGCCATTGATATTCAATGGTCATGGTAGCCTGGACCTACGCACAATTTGACACTGACCACATTGGAGCACGTATTGAATTCACCAACCCGGTTCATTCTGGTCAAAGATTTTAACTTCTGACTTTAGTTCTTTAGGTGGCAGTCTGCAAACAGGAGTACACTTCTAAAGCCTCTAGGGCCTCAGTGGATGCACTTAGTGACTCACAGGGTGGCAGGCAGAGTCTAGTCCAGATCCACTATCCACTGACCAGCTGGGTAGTTGCAGGGAAGGCCTTTTGTAGCTTGTTGTATCCCTGTAGCATGGACAGGAGCTCACCCTTATGACCCTAAGGGAGAGCAGGCCTACTTATTTAGGGTTATCCTCAGGTCTTGGACAGAAAGTTCTGTCCCCTTCTCATCTTCCACGGGTCCAGAAGTGTTCTGAAGTGGGTCTGTGGAGATACCACATTTATGCCTGGCACCAGCTAGTGGGTGAAAATGACCCCTGTGGATGCACTAACCAATGGGATAAGGTTCCCAGGATCATCCCTACCCACATTGGACATTTTCAAGATGGCCAAAGTCTTCAGCCACACTAAGCTTGGGCTCTGGGGGCAGGGAGTGAGCGAGTAGTGTACTTTGGTAATCCTGGTGTCCTCCCACATCTAGAACTAAAATCCAGTTTTAGGAAGTTCATGTACTCCCAACTAACTCATGGACACAAGCCTAGCAGAACAAAGCTGAGCTTTCCTCAACCAGATAGTGGATACAAACAACTTGTTTGGGCATTCTGTTTCCTTCTTTGAAGTGTGCCCCTAAATGTCATATGAAAAGCTCAAGCGGACCGTCAAGCAGTTCTTGAAATTTCAGCGCAATCTAACTCTGTGATGTCAACAAGAGGTTCCCTGTGATGGAGGCGGGTCTTGTTGGGGTGGGGGGGCAATAGTAGGATGCAGGCCTGGGTGTTAGATATATCTGCTTGTGACAGGGCAGGCCTCTTTGAAGTTTATCAGGTCCTTCAGCCCAGCCCACAGGCCATCCTGTCAAAGGCATAACAACATCTCTCTCCACCCAGAGCCTTTTGTCCTTTTCCTAGGAGCAAGTTCACAATTCATTCATGCCCATTGAAATGCTACTTACTGGCTGGCAGAAGGGATGGAGCACAAAACAGATGTAGCTTTCAGGGACTTCAGGCAGGGTAAAAGTGACTTTCGTAGCAATATTTCCAAAATATTTGTTTAAAATCTGACATCACTAGTGAATTGGGCTTGTAAGAAATATTTCAAAAAATCCACAAAATACATTTGTAGCCATTTCCTAGCCAGAAAAAAACATTTACTAAACTTAAGATTGTATCCCAGTGCTTTCCTACGGAATAGCCAACACTGCTACAGTGAAAATAGCTCTGAGGTGCTAACCATTATAACGACATGTCCTACGTTTAATTGTCATGCACAATGCCTTAATGGGCAGTACGGCTTGCTTAGAGGAGGCTTATAAATATTTAATAGGGGGGTTTTAGAAATGTAAAAATAGGTTATTTTGATAGGTCAAATTTGCAGTTCATATCAGCACAGCTAGACTCCTGGTGACAGTCATGTTTGAATATATTAAATACATTTAACAATGTGAAATTTGTAACAGTTATTTTCTGGATATATAGGCCCTCATTTTGACATTGGCGGTAAATGCCGCTTACCGCCGTGCAGAAGACCGCCAACACACTGCCGTGGAATTCCGCCACAGCTATTATGACCCACAGCTCGGAATCTGCCAAAATTTAGACACCCACACAAGTCCGCCACACCAAAGGTCAGTGATAAACTGGCGATAACAAAACCTCCACCGTCACGTCAACAGGAATACGCCCACACTATCAAGACCCACGAATCCACGTGGCGGTCTTTCAACCGCGGTATTCCATTGGCGGTACACACCGCCTCGCTCAAAATACACACACATTGACAAAACACTACCACATTGGACAAATCGAAATACACACACCTGATACATATACACATACCACTCCCACACACCCAATACAATATAAAACACACACCAAGATCACCCACAAACCCCTTCGACCACAATTGCGACTGAAGGCCAGAGAGAGACACCACTAGAAACAACACGAGCATCCACAGGCACTCAACACCATCACTCACACAACATCCACGCACCTCACACAACACACCCCTAAATATCACAACACACACCACCCCAAACATCACCCACCCCACCCCATGGCACCGCAAAGACGCCCCAGGTTTTCTGAGGAGGAGCTCAGGGTCATGGTGGAGGAAATCATCCGGGTAGAGCCACAGCTATTCGGATCATAGGTACAGCACACCACCATAGCTAGGAAGATGAAGCTATGGCGCCGAATCGTGGACAGGGTCAACGCAGTGGGACAGCACCAAAGAACTAGGGATGATATCAGGAAGAGGTGGAACGACCTACGGGGGAAGGTGCGTCCCGTGGTCTCAAGACACCAGATTGCAGTTCAGAGGACTGGCGGCGGACCCCCACCTCCTCCCTCAGAACTAACAACATGGGAGGAGCAGGTCTTGGCTATACTGCATCGTGAGGGCCTCGCAGGAGTTGCTGGAGGAATGGACTCCGGTAAGGCAAATCTTAAATACTTCATCCCCCACCCTACCTTCATGCTATCACATACAAAACAAAGACAGAGAACAATGCCAAGACCCCCGCCAAGAAATGAGACCACCCTGATTGTCATCCTTTTGTCCCACTTTGTCACCCTGTCCATCCTTAAGCTGCCCTAGCTCCACTTCCTATGCCCCTTTGGACAATGCACCTGTGAGACAAATAACTGGACTCTGCCATGGCCATTCTTCCACCATCACCCCAGACCAATTTACAACCCCCTCCACTATTTTGCACTTAAATAAACACCCTTAAATCTCAAAACTATCTGGAGTCAGTATGTGCTTTCGAAAATGTGTATTTGCAATAACTGTGGAAAAATGCTATATCAAATGTATCGTCAACATACTTATGTCACATAGCTCTAGTCCATGAGGAAACAAAGCAGATGTCACACAGTGGGACCCACATCTGTGAAATGGAATGGGAAAGTAACAAATAGGGTTCATACACTGGGTGAAAGTGACAGACAGATGAGAGGTAGAAGATTTATATCAGATGTAGCAGGCAGTGTTGTCTTCTTACCTGTGTCTCACTGGAAGTATTGAGTAATCACTGTGTTCCTGTTGTCTATATCCTCTTCTTCTGCTTCCTCGTCTTCACTGTCCACAGGCTCCACAGCTGCCACAACACCTCTATCTGGACCATCCTCCTGCAGAAAAAGCACCTGTCGTCGCAATGCCAAGTTGTGAAGCATACAACAGGCCACGATGATCTGGCACACCTTCTTTGGTGAGTAGAATAGAGAACCACCTGTCATATGGAGGCACCTAAACCTGGCCTTCAGGAGGCCGAAGGTCCTCTCTATAATCCTCCTTAAAGAGTCAAATGCAATACTCTCTTGTACTATCCAAACTGGATTATGCCAATGGCCTCTACCATGGATCATCTCTATCTATTATGAAAAAACAATAACGTATTCAGAACTCCGCAGCCAGGCTACTAATGCATGTAAAGCCGCAAGCCCACATATCCCCTGCCTTGAGAGAACTACACTGGTTACCCGTTGCCAGAAGATTCACTTTCAAGCTTCTTTGAATCACCCACAAAGCTATATATGGAACAGGACCGCTTTTTATCAGAAACAAAATAACCAAATACATCCAACAAAGAAACCTCCGCTCAAGATTGGCACCCTGACTTAGAACACCACCATACAAGAAAAAGACCATAGGTGGTACATCCTTCTCTGTTCAATCAGCCAAACTATGGAATTCATTACCCCAACTATAAGAGCCACAGATAACTTTCTTGTCTTCAGAAAACTACTCAAGAGTTGGCTCTTTCCTTCATAACCACCATATTCAAACAACTATGGACTGCATATGCCTATGTTGATAAATATGTTTTCTGATTATGTGTATATTTCTAGTTATGTATAGTTGTTTAGAAAATATGTATTGCTACTATATCATAACAATAAAATACACACACACTCTTTAAACTTGTTTGACTAAGTATATTTACCCATGGTTCTAATTATATATTGTATGTACATATATGTGTGCATGTGTGTGTGTATTCATGTTTGTGTGTGTGTGTGTATATATATATATATATATATATATATATATATGTATGTGTGTATGTTGTTCTGTGCTTGGCATGTTCGTTGGTCATTGCATGGCTCCTGGGTGGGTTGGGTTGTTATACTAGATATCTATGAATCTCTGCTCTCATCTTATCACACTTATCTACCGATCATCATATGCCATGTCTCTATCAATCTATCCTCCATTCCCACTCTGACTCATCCCAAATCCATTCTACTACTTTCATCTCCTAAATAACTCTGCCTAAGCTCTTCCCTCCTCTTCCACGTCTAACTCACTAAACCTCACTCTTCTACCATGACTTCCCAAACAACCCTACTAAATTTGCCCTCATTTATTTCACCCTGCTACTATGATCTCCCTAACCCTTCCACAGACTCTTCCCTCCTCCATCCCCCTTTACTCAACCCAAGCCTTTGAGATGAGTAAATGAGGGATATACTCCCAACGAACACTTCTGGATTTCTTTCCTCCTCCACCCCTCCATTACTCCAGTCAATCTAACTAACAAACTCTCATATCCGCGGCTCAAATTAACTCATAATAATACTAAAACTATACTCATACTTCCTGATACTAATCCATCACTAATTCTTCTTGGGTTCCGGAGTAGCGTGCGCTTCGACGCCTAGTCAGGGGTAGTAAGCGCTATATAAATACTATTACAATTACAATTACTTCGCCCATGTGCCTCATTGTAGCGTTCCACTGCCCTTGTCGTGGGATTCCTCACTGGGGTCAGTAACCATGACAGGTTGGGGTAACCAGAGTCACCTGCAAATGTCGAGGGACAACTGTTAGACACACACTAACTCTTAGGGACATCCCCAGACCCTGACACCTAGTCACACTGCATTGGGCCCATGTCCTCACCTAATAGCCACACACGGTGTCTCTGCAGTTGCCCCATCACATAAGGGATGCTGCTATTCCTCAAAATGTAAGCGTTGTGCACTGAGCCAGGGAACTTGGCATTCACATGGGAGATGTACTTGTCGGCCAAACACACCATCTGCACATTCATTGAATGGTAACTCTTCGGGTTTCTGTACACCTGTTCACTCCTGCGGGGGGGACCAAGGCCACATGTGTACCATCAATGGCACCTATGATGTTGGGGATATGTCCCAGGGCGTAGAAGTCACCTTTCACTGTAGGCAGATACTCCACCTGAGGGAACATGATGTAGCTGCGCATGTGTTTCAGCAGGGCAGACAACACTCTGGACAACACGTTGGAGAACATAGGCTGGGACATCCCTGATGCAATGGCCACTGTTGTTTGAAAAGACCCATTGGCCAGGAAATGGAGTACTGACAGGACCTGCACTAGTGGAGGGATTCCTGTGGGATGGTGGATACCTGACATCAGGTCTGGCTCCAACTGGGCACACAGTTCTAGGATTGTGGTACGATCAAGTCTGTATGTGACAATTACATGTCACTCCTCCATTATCGACAGATCCACAAGCGGTCTGTACACCGGAGGATGCCGCCATCTCCTCACCTGCCCCAGCGGACGTGCTCTATGGAGGAGAACAGCGAGCAGAGAGTCAACCAACACTGAGTTATGTAAACACAACTTTATTCCATAAGTTTTGAAAATCGATATATGTCTGTATTAGTGTTTATGCAAGGCCTAGATATGTGTGACGCAGTCAAAATTAGTGCCATGTGGCCCCCTGAAATGGCGGCTGCCTGACCTATAAGGTGGGACAAGGGGATATGTGGTAACTGTGCTGGCGTTGTACACCATTGCGGTAGGCGGTCGGAGACCGTGGTGTAATCCTGCATTGGTTAACATTGGACCCTATGGGTCCCAGGAGCCAATGACGATGTACGCCGGCGGTGACAGTACGCACCGCCGCGGACGTCACCGCCATTTTCTCTCTGTTCAATCACTTGATACCTGATCTTCGACAGGAGAGGACCTACACTGCAAGTGCTGCTGTGACCTAAGTCTGGAAGAGACAGTGGCTCATGTGTCTGGGGAAAGGGCCCCTGCCTTCAGCACGGAGTAGTTGGAGAAACTAGTGGATGAGGTCCTCCCCCAGTACACGCTACTCTACAGTACTCCAGACAAACAGGTAAGTACACTGTGAGCATGCCGAATGGGCAATGCCTGTGTGGAAGATGGGGGGTAGGGAGAATGAGGCGTGCATGAAACGACGGTGAGTGCATGTGCGTCATGGCAAGGGTAGGGATGCGGGCCAATGGCTGTGACAGTGTGGATGGTTATACCTTCTCCTTTTCCCCTGTACTATTCCTGTAGGTCAGCGCCCACCAAAAGAAAGATTTTTGGCGTGCCATCACCTGGGAAGTCAGGACCCTGGGGGTCCATCACAGACGGAGCACCCACTGCCGGAAAAGATTGGAGGACATTCGCCGCTGGAGCAAGAAGACAGCGGAGGCCCAGCTGGGGATGGCCTCCCAACGTGGGAGGGGTGCCCGTCGCACCATGACCCCCTGATGTTCCGGATCCTGGCGGTGGCGTATCCGGAGTTGGATTGGCGCTTGAGGGCATCACAGCAGCCACAAGGGGATGAGTACACTCTCATTCTGCTGATTCAGCGTGCATTGTAGGTGTCTGAGTGGGGGAGGTAGGCCAGGGCGAGTTTAGTAGGCAAGGTCCCTTCTTAAGGCAGGTGAGGTGGCATCCCACTCCACCTTTGTTCAGAGCCAACTACACCTAGTCAGGCTCCTGTGACTTCCATGTGTGCAGCAATCGGGCATAGGCCTTGTAACCCATTTCCCTGTGATTAATTTGGGAATTCTAAGTGCACGGCGTAGTGCAAGGGGCTTCTGTGTCTGTAGCGTCCGCCAACGGTAGAGGTATTGCATGCACTCAACATGTCTTTCTTCTGTCTCCCCACCCCCTTTTTGTGGTCTCCCTGTTCTTGTGTGCATTAGCATCATCAGGCGGAGGAGCAGTGGCACTGGAGCAGGAGGGCGCTGCATCCCACATGGCCCTGGAGGGCCACACAATGGAGTCAGAACCCCCCAGTGGGACGGAGGGCGAGGGGAGCTCCACGGCGGGGACAGGAGCTGAAACCAGCTACACGGACTCCTCCTCTGATGGGAGCTCCCTTGCGGTGGCAGGCCCCTCTGTGCTCCCTGCATCTACAGGTACAGCTACCACCCCCCCTACCAGCACCGCCCTCCCAGCAGCACCTCAGCATGTGTCCCGTGCCCGCTCACCTAGGAGGGTAGCTCCTTCGCCCCAGGCACCTCAGCCCCTGCCCCAGTCAGCTCTGCTGCCCTCAGTGAGGAGGCCATTGACCTTCTCAGGTCCCTCACTGTTGGGCAGCCTACCATTTTGAATGTCATCCAGGGTGTAGAGAGGCAGTTGCAACAGACTAATGCATACCTGGAGGGCATTCATTCTGGTCAGGCAGCCCAACAGCAAGCTTTTCAGACTCTGGCCTCAGCACTGATGGCAGCCATTGTCCCTGTGTCCAGCCTCCCCCCTCCAACTTCCTCCACCCAAATCCCTGTACATCAGACTATCCCAAGCACACCATCTGACCAGCATGCACACACCTCAACAAACAAGGGAAGCTCAGGCAAACATAAGCACCACACATCCCACAGGCACTCATGCAAGCATCATACCCATGCAGACATACCAACATCCACTGCCTCCACTGTGTCCCCCTCCTCCTCGTCTCCCTCCTCCCTCCCAGTCTTGTGTCCACTCACACCTGCATGCAGTACATCTTCAGCCACTACCTCCATCACCAGCACACCCACCACCACACCCCGCTCACTTGCACTCACCACCTCACTACCAGTCACACATCCCCTGTGTCCTCACCCAGTGTGTCTGTCAGCCCACCTCCCAAGGTACACAAACGCAGCCACACACCCACCCAACAGCCGTCCACCTCGCGACAGCCTCCAGCCCATGCACCTTCACCCAAAGTCAGCAAACGTACACCTCCTACAACCACTACCTCTTCCTCCACTCCAAAACCCCCTCCATCTACCCCGTCCCATTGTGTCCAAAAAACTTTTCCTCTCCAAACTTGACCTCTTCCCCTCACCTCCCCCACCCCTTCAGTCCCCTAGGGCCCACATTTCCAGGTCCCAACCCAGCACTTCAGCCACAACATTTGCAGGAACAGTGGTGCCAGTAGTAACCGGCTTCTGGAGTGCGCCAAGCAGCAGGGCAGCCAGTGTGGCAAGGAGCCAGACCACGAGAGTCCCCCACCTCAGAAGCACAAAAAGTTGGCCACTGCCCGGTGGGAGAGAGGCAAAACATCTACCACCAAAGCCTCTCCCAGGAGTATAGTTGGGAGTGGGAAGACAGCTGCGCCACCATCCAAGGTGTGGAAGGGGCACAGAAAAACAGGCAAGTCTCCGAAAACCTGTACGGCGGACAAGACCACCACCAGCACTACTGAACAGGACACCGCCGCCACCAGCACCGCTGCCAAGGACACCATTGCCACAAGCACCGCTGAACAGGACACTGCTGCCAAGGACAAGACCGTCACCAGCACCGCTGCCAAGGACACCACCGCCACCAGCACCACTGAACAGGACACTGCCGCCTCAAGCACCGCTGAACAGGACACCGCCGCCACAAGCACCACTGCCAAGGACAAGACCACCACCAGCACCGCTGAACAGGACACACCGCCACAAGCACCGCTGCCAAGGACAAGACCGTCAACAGCACCAATGCCAAGGACACTGCCGCCACAAGCACCACTGAACAGGACACCACCGCCACAAGCACTGCTGAACAGGACACTGCCGCCACAAGCACCGCTGCCAAGGACAAGACCACCACAAGCACCGCTGAACAGGACACCGCCGCCACCAGCACCGCAGGTCAATGAGCGCCAAAAGCAGGATGAAGCACTCTGGGCACCAAGCCCCCTCCAGAACCAGTGAAGTATCACATCCACTACCTCTGTCCTTGGCAGGATGAAGCACTCTGGGCACAAAGCCCCCTCCAGAACCAGTGGAGTATCGCATCCACTACCTCTGTCCTTGGCAGGATGAAGCACTCTGGGCACCAAGCCCCCTCCAGAACCAGTGGAGTATCGCATCCACTACATGTGTCCTTGGCAGGATGAAGCACTCTGGGCACCAAGCCCCCTCCAGAACCAGTGGAGAATCACATCCACTATCTCTGTCCTTGGCTGGATGAAGCACTCTGGGCACAAAGCACCCTCCAGAACCAGTGGAGAAGGGCATCCACTACCTCAGTCCTTGGCAGGATGAAGCACTCTGGGCACCAAGCCCCCTCCAGAACCAGTGGAGAAAGGCATCCACTCCCTCTGTCCTTGGCAGGATGAAGCACTCTGGGCACCAAGCCACCTCCAGAACCAGTGGAGAAAGGCATCCACTACCTCAGTCCTTGGCAGGATGAAGCACTCTGGGCAGAAGGCCCCCTCCAGAACCAGTGGAGAAAGGCATCCACTACCTCAGTCCTTGGCAGGATGAAGCACTCTGGGCACAAAGCTCCCTCCAGAACCGGTGGAGTATCACATCCACTACCTCTGTCCTTGGCAGGATGAAGCACTCTGGGCACCAAGCCCCCTCCAGAACCAGTGGAGTATCACATCCACTACCTGTGTCCTTGGCAGGATGAAGCACTCTGGGCACCAAGCCCCCTCCAGAACCAGTGGAGTATCATATCCACTACCTCTGTCCTTGGCAAGATGAAGCACTCTGGGCACAAAGCCCCCTCCATAACCAGTGGAGACTATTATCCATTTGAGAGACTGTGGCTTTGCACTCCCCAGGATAAAGCAGTGGGCAAACCACCCACTGTATCGACTTGTGAGATAGTGGCTTTGCACTCTCGAGGATAAAGCAGTGGGCAACCCACACACTGGAGAGACTTGAGAGGCTGTGGCTTTGCACTACCCAGGATACAGCAGTGGGCATGGAGCCCCTCGTGGATCTGGCGTTGTGCACTCATCCGCCTGAGGTGCCCCCCGTTCCCTTCCCCCTGAGGTGCCTGTTGAATTTCTATCTGATGCCCCAGCAGTGTTCTCTCTGTTTTGATCGGGTGTCTTGTGTGGGCCTCGCCCATGCATTTTGGGCCCAGTGGTCCACGGACTTTAATGGTGGAATACCTTGGACTTTTATTCTTGGTGTATATATTTGTATATAGTGTGTATATCTATTTTAATTACTGTACTTTAATAGATTACAAACGTTCAACTCATTTCCTTTTGTCCTTGCATTCTTCCAGGGGGCGTTGGGGGTTGTAAATGTAATGCATCAACATGTACTTGTGTGTGTTGTAGTGGGTGAGGGTGGGGGTGGGAGTGTTGCGTGTTGCTTGTGTGTGTCACTCTTTTTTCCCTCCCCCCTCCCCTGTGTTGTAGGTGCAGTACTCACCGTGGTCTTCGCCGCCGTCTTTGATGTTTGTGCTAGAGGAGCAGGAAGACAAAGGCTGGCAGTATCTGGAGCTCGGGTTCCATGGCGTCCTGGTTCCTCGTGGGGTGTGTTAATATATTACTATGGTTACACTCATTTCCTTTTGTCCTTGCATTCTTCCAGGGGAGGTTGGGGGGTGTAACTGTAATGTATCATGCTGTATTAGTGTGTGTGTTGTTGTGGGTGAGGGTGGGGGTGGGGGCGTTGCGTGTTGCATGTGTGTGTGTCACAGTTTTTTCCCTCCCCCCTCCCCTGTGTTGTAGGTGCAGTACTCACCGTGGTCTTTGCCGCCGGCGTTCATGCTCCTGGTAGAGGAGCAAGAAGATAAGGGCTGGCAGGATCTGGATCTCGGGTTCCATGGCGTCGGACTCCTTGTGGGGTGTGTTGAAGTGAGCGTTTTCCCTTCCAAGTCCTGTTTCCGCCATGTTTTTGTTCGCGGTGAATCGGCCCCGGAAAAGGTGGTGGATTTGCGTGTTGTAATACAGTGGGCGGAACCTTGTCTTCCGCCTGTCTGTTGGCGGTTACCGCTGCGGTGTTTGTTTGTACCGCCATGGCGGTTGGAGTGTTAAAGTGGCTGACTATGTTGGCGGTTTCCGCCACGGTCGTGATTCAATTTTTTTTTACACCGGCCTGTTGGCGGTTTTACCACCGCTTTAACACCGACCGCCAGAGTTGTAATGACCACCATAATCTTTTCCTTAGACTCTGCTACATGTAAAGTCACTACATGTGGAGCAAATATAGTTCCCAGTCCAATTGCATTTGTCTGAGAATAGAAAGAACCATCAAAGAATAAATAATTTTTGCTCTAAACCATTTCTACATAATCAATGATAAGTAAAGTGGGTAGCCTGTGTGCACAAGCTCTAGATTCCACCATGTTTTCTAGAACTGTTAGGCCTCTATTTGAGGAATGTTGTAGAACAAACTTTTATTGCCAATAGGTACTAAAATATCTGTAGAAACACCAAAAGTACATTATTCTAGAACATTGATGATAAACTTTCTATCATGAGCAAATGATTTCCTTGAAGGGAAAAATGGTTTAATGAAAAAGTCAACATGTTTTGCTAACGGCTGGAGAATGTATTGACAATCAGTTACTATAGGTATGCCAAAATGTTAGTGCTGTTTTCACGAATTTTCAGAAGAGTATATACATCTGGAATTTTGTTATCAGGTGTACTAAGGTATGCATGTTCTTTGTAATTCAACAATTTTATTCTGTAGATCTTTCCTTGTTAATTCATACATTTGTGCCTTATTGGAACTCATTGAGTCACAGAGTATTTAGTGATTTTTTAACATCTTCAGATCTTTAATTCTTATTATAATCTGTGTCTACCTTTGTCAGCCTGTTTAATAACTCTGGTTTAATGACTCTGCAGTAATGGCAAAGTATCAAACTGAGATTTGGAAGACTGTATTTAACATATATCTTTTATTGAACAAAAGGCCAGTTTCTGAAAGGACTATGATTTCTCGACACATCAGATGTAATGGTGAAAAAAGGTTGAAGTACAATGTGAAAGCCGATTACATCTAATATAGGATGGGATTCTTGAATGTCGAAGAAATATATATTTTAGATATATCATCCTTAAAAAAGATAATATTCCCAATGTAGTAATGAAATAGTCATTCTTATGAGTGGGAACAAAGGAGACACCCGCCCCCCCCCACTTAAAATGCTAGTTTCTGTTCATAGAGTGTTTGCAAGCAAAGATTTAAGATGAGAATAGAATATGTATTGGACTTTGTTACATCTGCTACTCATAATATTGGTTCTATGTCTAGCATTGACCCGATATGCATTAGTTCACATACCAACCCATCTTACCACCCCCTTTAGGTTGTCTCTTAGGTTGGCCACTGACACCGTTGTCTAAAAAAAAAGCAGGTGGTAAATAGATGTTTGTTCACTTACAACCAAGTAATGTGGAATTCTGTAGTATTGGTTGTCCATCAGATTCTGATTCTATATCAGAAAAAGACACAATTTTGGGTACACTAACACTGGACGTGTCTTGAAATATGATCTCTTAATATTGTTTTTTTTTATTTATCATTCTTTATGAGCCTTTTCAAAATTATTGATTTGTTGAAATAATTTTATAGTGACCCATGTTGTCTTTAACACTTTGTCGGCATTGGCAATATTTTGGCCTCCTAGAAACCTTTTCTCAAGATCTTGTGTCTCTGCTTTCAGTTTGTAAATATGTTTTGAACCGTTTCAATCTTTAGAACCATCCTGCTATGAAACAATATGTTGGACACATAACTAAAACTTACTTTGAAATCATCCAGAAAGATGTATGTTTATAAAATGTAATCATAGAGATTATATTTGAATTAAGACACTCATTTAAGAATTACATTCTGCTCTAATGAGTTTCTTTTGCAGTCTCTCAAGGGTTGATAATTCAGCCGGTTGATGGGGACCATGATTGCCCATGAAAAGCGGTCCACTTGCAACTTTGTATAATCGTCTGTATAGAATAGTGTTTCTGATTCAAACAAAGGGATAAACAAATAAGAGAGACACTCAAAAGGTGGACTACTAGAAAATCACAAAGGTACTTGAAAAATAGGGGATCATACCTACAAAATGCCTGCGGTAATAGATACATACCAGAATAGGGCAACTCAGTATTTGTTACGAGGCTGGGTAAGTATAGTGCAACACACAAAAGCTCCCAAAGAAGTATTTAACTAGATGGTTATACAAATAATTTTACAAATCAATCAAATGAAATTTGCAAGTGACAGCCTCTCCTAAAAGTAATATAAACATATATATATATATATATATATATATGTATATATATATATATATATATATATATAGGGATTGTCAGCGTTTGTGAGACGGGTTAATTTGCTTCGGGTAGGCTTGTTTTCAGGGATTTGTGAAAATTCACTGCAAACATTTTGGGGCGCGACTCTGAATTTCAGCAGCTGCGAGCAAGCAGGATCGCATGGAAGGACGCTGCAATCGAAAACATTCTGGTGGAGAGAGGAAGCTGCAAAGCCACAGTCTCACAAGTCTCTACAGTGGGTGGTTTGCTCACTGTTCAATCCTGGGGAGTGCAAAGCCACAGTTTCACAAGTGGATGACAGTCTCCACTGGTTCTGGAGGGGGCATGGTGCCCAGAGTGCTTCATCCTGTTAAGGACAGAGGTAGTGGATGGATCTCTCCACTGGTTCTGGAGGGGGACTGGTGCCCAGAGTGCTTCATCCTGTTAAGGACAGACGTAGTGGATGGATCTCTCCACTGGTTCTGGAGGGGGACTGGTGCCCAGAGTGCTTCATCCTGTTAAGGACAGAGGTAGTGTATGGATCTCTCCACTGGTTCTGGAGGGGGACTGGTGCTCAGAGTGCATCATTCACCCCGTGACGGACCTAGTTGCGTCAGTGCTCCTGCCGCTCATGGGCTAGCGGTGCTTCAGATGGTGGTGCCCTGTTCAGCGGTGCTTCAGATGGCGGTCTACATTGTAGGGTCTTAGCTGCTGGCGGTCCTTCATGCCCAACGGGTCTCAGCCGCTGGCGGTCCTTCATGGCCCAACGGGCCTTTTGCTGGCGGTCCTTCATGGCCCAATGGATCTCAGCTGCTGGCGGTCCTTCATGGCCCAACGGGCCTTTTGCAGTCGGTCCTTCATGGCCCAACGGGCCTTTTGCTGGCGGTCCTTCATGGCGCTGGCGGTGGCCTCCTGGGCAGCTGGGATGGGGCTGGCGGTGGCCTCCTGGGCAGCTGGGCTGGAGCTGGCGGTGGCCTCCTGGGCAGCTGGGATGGGGCAGGCGGTGGCCTCCTGGGCAGCTGGGCTGGGGCTGGCGGTGGCCTCCTGGGCAGCTGGGCTGGGGCTGGTGAGGGCCTCCTGGGCAGCTGGGATGGGGCTGGCGGTGGCCTCCTGGGCAGCGGGGATGATGGTGGTCTTCTCCGCCGTGCTGCTCTTCCCAGACTTACCAGGTTTCTTGTGGCCCTTCCCCACCTTGGAAGGTGCCACAGCTGACTCCACACTCCCAACGGGACCCCTGGGAGCGGCTTTGGTGGCTGGAGTCTTCCCCCTCTCCCGCTGGGCACTGGCCAACTTCTGACGCTTTACAGGTGGGGGACTGTCTGTGCTGTGGCTCCGTGCCACACTGGCTGTCCTGGTGGCCGGTGCACTCCACATTCCGGTGACTACAGGCACCACTGGTCCCGGAGATGTTGTGGCTGAGGTGCTACTTCGGGACCTATGAGATGGACGGGGTGGGGGAGGTGTGGGAAAGAGGTCAAGGGTGGACAGGAAAAGTTTTTTGGACACACTGGGACGGGTAGCTGGAGGGGGTTTGGGAGTGGAGGAAGAGGCAGTGGCTGTAGGAGGTGTACGTTTGGTGACTCTGGGTGAAGGTACATGCGCTGGAGGCTGTAGTGAGGTGGATGGCTGTTGGGTGGGTGTGTGCCTGCGTTTGTGTATCTTGGGAGGGGGCATCACAGACACACTGGGAGAGGACACAGGGGACGTGTGAATGGTAGTGGGGGTGGTGACTGCACGTGAGCGGGGTGTGGTGGTGTGTGTGCTGGAGAGGGACGTAGTGGCAGTAGAAGTAGTGCATGCAAGTGTGAGTGTAGATGAGACTGGGAGGGAGGAGGGGGACACAGTGGAGGCAGTGGATGTTGGTGTGTCTGCATGTGTCTGATGCATGCGTGAGTGCCTGTGGGATGTGTGGTGCTTATGTTTGCGTGAGCTTCCCTTGTGTGTTGACGTGTGTGCATGGTGGTCTGTAGGTGTGCTTGGGATAGGCAGAGGTACAGGGGATTGGGTCGGGTGGTGGAAGTTGGAGGGGGGAGGCTAGAGACGGGGACAATGGCTGCCATCAGTGCTGAGGCCAGAGTCTGAAAAGCTCGGTGAAGGGCCGCCTGACCAGAATGAATGCCCTCCATGAATGCATTTGTTTGTTGCAACTGCCTCTCTACACCCTGGATGGCATTCAAAATAGTAGACTGCCCAACAGTGAGGGACCTGAGGAGGTCAATGGCCTCCTCACTGAGGGCAGCAGGGGTGACTGGGGCAGGGCCTGAGGTGCCTGGGGCGAAGGTGATGCCCACCCTCCTGGGTGAGCGGGCACAGGGCAAAGGCTGAGGGGCTGCTGGGAGGGCGGTGCTGGTAGGGGGGGTGGCGGCTGTACCTGTAGATGCGGGGGCACAGATGTTGCCGCCACCACAAGGGAGCTCCCATCAGAGGACAAGTCCGTGTCACTGGTCTCAGCTCCTGTCCCCGCCATGGAGCTCCCCTCGCCCTCCGTCCCACTGGTGAATTCTGACTCCGTAGTGTCACCCTCCAGGGCCATGTGGGATGCAGCTCCCTCGTGCTCCGGTGCCACTGCTCCTCCCCCTGATGATGCTAATGCACACAAGAACAGGGAGACCAAATAAAGGAGGGGGGAGACAGAAGAAAGACATGTTGAGTGCAGGCATTACTGCTATCGTTGGCGGACACAACAGACACAGAAGCCCCCTGCACTACACCGCGCTCTTGGGCTCCACTGTTCAATTCCTGGGAATTGGCCTACAAGGCTATGGACGACATTTGCACACATAGATGACACAGGGGCATGAATAGCTGTACTTGCCACTCTACAGAGGTGGGGTGGGGTGCCACATGGCCTGCCTTACGGAGGGGCCTTGCCTACGGAACTCACCCTGGCCTAGGGAAACCCACAGCCCACATCCCCCACCCAGACACCTCTTAATGCGCGCAAAGTCAGCTGAATGAGAGTGTACTCACCCCCTTGTGTCTGCTGTGATGCCCTCAAGCACCCATCCAACTCCGGGTAGGCCACCGCAAGGATCCTGAACATCAAGGGGGTCAGGTGTGACGGGCACCCCTCCCACGTTGGGAGGCCATCCCCAGCTGAGCCTCCGCCGTCTTCTTGGTCCAGCGGCGAATGTCCTCCCATCTTTTACGGCAGTGGGTGCTCCGTCTGTGGTAGACCCCCAGGGTCCGGACATCCTTGGCGATGGCATGCCAAATATCTTTCTTCTGGTGGGCCTACATGAAATGTACAAGGAAAAAGAGAAGTTATTACCAACTGCACCATCAAACTGATTGGCCCCATCCCTACCCTTACCATGTGGCACATGCATTCACCGTCTTTCATGCACGCAGCACTCTGCCCTCTTCCTTCTTACATCCAGTCCTCTCCACACAGGCATAGCCCATTCAACATGCTCCTTGGGTACTTACCTGTTTGTCTGGAGGACCCTAGAGTAGCTTGTACTGGGGGAGGACCCGATCAACGAGTTTCTCCAACTCCTCCGATGTTATAGCAGGGGCCCTTATCCCAGACACTCGAGCCATTGTCTCTTCCAGACTGAGGTCACAGCAGCACTTGCAGTGTAGGTCCTCTCCTGTCAAAGATCAGGTATCGAGTGATTGAACAGATAAAAAATGGAGGTCACGTCCGCGGCGGTGTGTACCGTCACCGCCAGCGTACATCGTCATAGGGTCCAATGTTAACCAATGCAGCATTGCGCCGCGGTCTTCGACCACCTACTGCAATGGTGTACAACGCCAGCGCAGTTACCTCACATCCCATTGTCCCACTTTACAGGTCAGGCAGTCGCCATTTCAGGGGCCCTCATTGCTTCATTTTCAACTGCGTCACACATACATAGGCCTAGACTCAACACACATACAGGCCACCTTTTGTGTATGAATGGTGTTCTGTGTAAACTGTGGGTACGTACCTCTGAGTGGTTTGACTCTGTGCTCGCTGTTGTCCTGCATAGGCACCTTCTGCTGGGACATGTGAGGAGATGGCGGCATCCTCCGGTGTACCAACCGTTGGTGGACCTGTCGACAATGGAGGAGCGACATTTGATTATCACATACAGGCTTGACCGTGCCACAATCCATGAACTGTGTACCCAGTTGGAGCCAGACCTGATGTCAGCAATCCACCATCCCACAAGAATCCCCCCTCAAGTGCAGGTGCTGTCAGTGCTCCATTTCCTTGGAAGTGGCTCATTTCAAACAACTGTGGCCATGGCATCAGGGATGTCCCAGCCTATGTTTTCCAACGTATTGTCCAGAGTGTTGTCTGCCCTTCTGAAACACATGCGGAGCTACATCCTTTTCCCTCAGGTGGAGGATTTGCCTACAGTGAAAGGTGACTTTTATGCCCTGGGACATATCCCCAACATCATAGGTGCCATTGATAGGACACATGTGGCTTTGGTCCCCCCCACAGGAGTGAACAGGTGTACATAAACCAGAAGAGTTATCATTCGATGAATGTACAGATGGTATGTTTGGCAGACCAGTACATCTCCCATGTGAATGCCATGTTCCCTGGCTCAGTGCATGACGCCTACATCCTGCGGAATAGCAGCATCCCTTATGTGATGGGGCAACTCCAGAGGCACTGTGTGTGGCTATTAGGTGAGCACCTGGAAGCAAATCATTGGGAATGGTTGTCTGGGTCTGGGGATATCCCTACAGGTTAGTGTGTGTCTGACAGTTGTCCCTTACCATTTGCAGGTGACTCTGGTTACCCCAACCTGTCATGGCTACTGACCCCAGTGAGGAATCCCAGGACAAGGGCAGAGGAACGCTACAATGAGGCCCATGGGCGAACAAGGAGGTTGATCGAGCGGACCTTCGGCCTCCTGAAGGCCAGGTTCAGGTGCCTCCATATGACAGGTGGATCCCTATTCTACTCACCTAAGAAGGTGTGCCAGATCATCGTGGCCTGCTGTATGCTTCACAACTTGGCTTTGCGACGACAGGTGCCTTGTCTGCAGGAGGATGGTCCAGATGGCGGTGTTGTGGCAGCTGTGGAGCCTGTGGACAGTGAAGACGAGGAAGCAGAGGAAGAAGACATGCACAACAGGGACTCAGTGATGCTGCAATATTTCCAGTGAGACACAGGTAAGAATACAAACCTGCCTACTACATGTACTTTAACACTACTACCTCTCCACTGTCTGTCATTTTTACCCAGTTTATGGTCACTAAGTTGTCACTTTCCCTTACGATTTCACAGATGTGGGTCCCACTGTGTGACATCTGCTTAGATTCCTCATGGACTAGAGCTGTGTGACATAGGTATGTTGACATTACTATTTAAAAAGCATTTTGTCACTGTAATTGCTAATACACTATTTCGAAATCACAGACAGACTCCAGATCGTTTGGTGCTTTAGGTGTGTTTATTTAAGTGCTCAATATTGGAGGGGGTAGTGAAATGGTGAGGGGTGATGGCGGAGGAATATCCATGGCAGAGTCCAGTCTATTAGTCTCACAGGTGCATTGCCCATATTGGCATAGGAAGTGGAGCTGGGGCAGTTAAAGTATGGACAGGGTGACAAATGCAGTTAGAGGATCCAGATGGGACTTTCAGACCAAATAGTTTATGCACTGGTGATGTTGAAACTTTACATACAGTAGCTTGTCTACATGAGGACATAGAGACCCACGAAGATGCTTTCATCAACCTTGATACTCTTGGTCTTGAGGTTGACAAATCATGTCCGGGCCCTTTCACACTCAAATCTAGTTTTCTACCTTCAGTACAATGTGATGCCATAGAGGTGTATGAGAGAGATGTTATGAGGCAAATCAAAGGGAAACCAGCGGAGAATGTGAAAAATAATCTAGCTCTAGCTGAAGCTACGGCATTAGAGAATCTAAAAAAAGATGAGACAATCACGCAAGGCTGGCAATGTTGTCATTTTGGAAGCCAGTATATTCAGGAAGGCATGAGACAGAGTGGGGATCCTAACTGTTATGCCAAATCCAATTTTGAATTAGTCAAACAGTCAGACAGTATTTTCAGAGGCATGCTTTATAATTGGAAACAACAAGGGCTTCTTGAGTGGGAGGAATATCAGTTCCTTAAATGTGATCGTCCCAAAATTCCAGTTTTATATCTTTTGCCCAAACTACATAAATATAAGAGCAATCCTCCTGGGAGACCAATTGTGTCTGCTATTGGGTCTCTACTGGAAAACACTTACAAATACATTGATTTCTATATTCAACCTTTTGTAGAAACCTTACCCTCTTATATTAAAGATACCACACACTTTCTAAAGATTATAGAGGGCATTCACTGGGAACAGAATTATCTGTTGATGACAATAGATGTTGCAAACCTATATGCTTGCTTAAATCATGGTTTGGGACTAAGTGCAGTAAGTCATCATATGAGGGCTAGATCTATCTCTTACCTGATGCACACGGAAATTATACTGGACATGATAGACTTCTGTCTTCAAATATTTTTTTCACATTGATAAGACAGTTTACAAACAGCTACAAGGAACGGAGATAGGCACCTGCTTTGCCCCCAGCTATGCTAAATTGTTCATGGGCTGGAAGGAGGAGCAGGTGTTCGTTCACTATATGAACTTTGAGGAACAGGTGATATTGTGGTATTGTTACATTGACAATGTGTTTGTCATTTGGAAGGGGGACTGTGACGGGCTGGAACCTGTTCGCCCGCACTCAGCTCCTGCTTGTGCTGACGCTGCCCCTGGTGCTCTGAGGCTCCCTGCCCGTGATTGGTGGAAGGGTCGGCAGTGGCGGGCGCTGGAAGTTCAAAAGTGCTGCGGCATACTTTTACGGCGTTCAGAGCTTTGGAGGAAAAACCAGGAGACAAGGGAAGAGCTGTGAACCTTTTCGTGGAGGAGGAAAAGCCCAGCAACAGAGAGGTGAATGTGGGAGCCCAGGAGCGGATCCTGCCAGAGAGTCAGAGACAGCGGTCCCGTCCAAGCACCGGAGCTGAAGACGGAAGACGAGCGTCAGGAGATCCTGTTCCAGGCAACCGAGAAGACGAGTGGCTGCATCCCGCCACGCTTCAGGAGAAGCGTGGCCATTCAGGTGCGTGGGACTACGTCCCTGAACGAGAGTGCGAGTGAGAGACAGAGAGCGGAGGTGGGGTCGGAAAGCACGGAAAGGCGGGAGGGAGGAGGACAAAAACAAGGAAACATAACAAAAACGAGCACGGGGAAGGGGAGGGGGTTGGAAAAGAGAAACGGACAAGTACAAGAGGAGGGGGGGCGAATAAAATACTTACCACGAGTCACTATAGAGCACTGTCACCAATAGTAGACCAGCAAACCCACGCACAGGTCTGTTTAGCACACTAAAGGAATATACAAGACAGAAAGGACAGGAGTGGAAGCACCGAGAGACAGAAGGGATACAACACCTACTAATCTATAACAATCTGAATACAATAAACCATAAGAAGACCAGTGAGTCAGGGAAGGGAAAGAGAATACATAGACTAAATAGAGACCGGTGGCATGTACACTTACCGCTATATTCTCTTCTCTCCCCATGCACTTCCCGGGGACCACCTGTGAACCAGGGAGACAGAAACGAAGAGTGAAGACCAAGCCTCAAGAACATCCCCACCCTCAAGACCCACAACCAAATACTCACCTGTTTTCTACTACATCTTCTATCCTCAATAAAATACCTTTTTTCAGACTACCGCGGTCTAGATTGCTTTATCCGCGTCCTCTCGCTCACAAGTGGTGTCAGAAGTGGGATTTTCAAACACAGAAAAGAATCCACAACCATGGAGGAGAAGGCAACTATGGCAGATGTCATAGCCCAGTTGGCAGAGGGGCAACGGCATCTTCAGTTGATATGGGAACAACAAATGAAAGAAGCCAAAGATTAACGGGAGGCATTGCTAACAGCGCTCAAAAGCCAGGTGACGAATATGGCTAATAACCAACTGGTACATGAAACAGCACTGGGTAAACTTACCAGCACCATCGCCCATACAAAAGTACACCCCATGGTACCAAGTGGTGTGTTGCAACGCTACCAGGAACAGGAGGACCCAGACTCTTTCTTCACAAACTTTGAAAGAGTGGCCAGTACTGCTAATTGGCCTGAGGACAAATGGGGCCAGTATATCGCCCCCCTACTCACCGGCCACTTGCAAACAACCTATCAAGCTATCAATCCGAGTGGGAATCTACCATATAAGGACATTACGAAAACTATTTTAGAAGGAGTGGGCTTGGACAGTGAGAGTTATCGCACTAAGTTTAGGCAAATGAAATGGCAGCACCAGGAGAATCCCCGTGCATTGTATTATAGAGTCCAACATTCAGCCGGGAGGTGGTTACAACCTACAGAGAAGACAAGAGAAGAAATGTTTGACATAATAGTTTTAGAACAGTACTTGAATGCTTTACCCCCTACCACTCGGAACTGGGTACAACAGCATCCAGGACTCACAAACGAAACAGCTGTAGATCTTGCCTGTGCTTATCACAGAGGCTCTGACTTCCAGGCTACCGTTAGCCGGGCTCCTCCTCCTATGGTCTGACCAGCCATTCCTAGACTACAACAACCACGGCCAGTTGGAGCCCACAGGCCGGAACGAACGCAACCAGGGGGCCCGGGACCCTCTGGATACTCAGGCCCTGGTCCTCAATGCTACAACTGTTCAGAGTGGGGCCATATAGCCAGATATTGCCCGCATAAGAAAGATGCTGAGGAACCCATGGAGATAGGTCTAACCAAGGGGAGAGTATTCTGGACTGGAGGAGAGAAACTGAAATATACCCTCCCTATCTTTGTCAATGAAGTGGAAAGACTGGCCCGATGTAGCCAGAGCGTGATCCGGGAAGATTTAGTGATGCTAGGGCAGGAAAAACCCGAGGCCCAGGTTCTCATCACCTGTGTACATGGGGATCAACGGTATTATCCCCTTGCCACTATAAGGTTAAAATGGAGAGAACAAAACGAGAACCTCCGGGTAGGGGTACTCTCCACCCTGGATGAAGACATAATCCTCGGGACTGATTACGAGGACTTTCCTTCCTTATTGGAGAAAGCAGGGCAAGAGCACCTTCTGAGGGGTTGGTGGACGGAGGCACCTAGTGGAACCATAACAGAAGAACCCACACGGGAACGGATTATCTTCAGCAGGAGACAAAAAAGAGAGCAATGACGGGCTTATATACAGCAATGCTCATCACAAGGTGGTCCTGTTACTAGGGGGAAGATTTGCATGATCACCAGGGATTTCCGGCGGAATCAGAGAGAGGACCCAACTTTAAAACACGCATGGCACCAGGCTGAGGCTGGGGCAGCACCAGGGGTAGGTCCCAGGTCCCTGATTCGTAATAACCTGTTATACAGAAACCCCACACCCACTAGAGGAAACGACCTGCAGTTATTAGTGCCCAAAAGCCACCGCCAACAAGTGTTACAATTAGCACATGGGGATAACGGGGAAGGGTATTTGGGAAGGGAGAAAACTGAGGAAGCAGTCCTTAGACAATTTTATTGGACAGAGGTTTATGGTGAAATAAGAAAGCATTGTTCAGAGTGTCCCAAATGCCAGTTGTATAACCCCTCTCCACAAAAACCCGTACCCCTACAACCTCTTCCGATTATTGACATTCCCTTTACCAGAGTTGGAATGGACCTTATCGGGCCCTCACCCCTTCCACTCGAGGTAGACAATATGTTTTAGTCCTAGTGGGCTATGCCACATGCTATCCCGAGGCCATACCCCTTCCCAGTATACACACTAAAGCTATTTCCCAGGCAATGGTAGAGTTCTTTTCACGGGTGGGTTTCCCAAAAGAAATATTGACGGACCAAGGGACTCCTTTTATGTCCAGGTTAATGGCTGAAGTATGTCGATTACTAGGGGTAAAACAAATCCGTACCTCAGTATATCATCCCCAAACAGATGGGTTGGTGGAACGATACAACAAAACCATTAAATCCTTACTAAGAAAGAGCATATCTGAGGCCAGTAAGGATTGGGAAAAGAAACTACCGCTGGTTCTATATGCTATTCTTACCCATGTACAAGCCTCTTTAGGTCATAGCCCTTTTGAAATGTTATTCGGTCGACAGCCACGCACACTGTTAGATATGTTAGCCGAACAGTGGGAGGACACGGAGGAGGAGGTAAAAGACCTCTTGACATACACCTGGGATTTAAGAGAAAACCTTCATACAGTATGGGAGGAGGACCATGCTGCCTTACAGGAAGCTCAGAATAAGCAGAAGCAAATCTATGATACCCGAAGTGCAGTTCGCACCCTAACAGTAGGGGATAAAGCTCTAGTCCTACTCCCTAGCACTGAGAATAAATTATTGGCCAAATGGCAAGGGCCGTTGGAAGTGATAGCACAGATCAATCCCACCACATATAAGGTGGCCTTTTCCCAAGGAAGTGGAAGGGAACAGATATATCACATCAATCTTCTTAAAAAATGGCTAGAACCCACAAGAGGCTCTTCCATTCATTTTATCAACTCAGAGGTTACTGAGGACATCCCGTATCCCATGTTACCTCACCGGGACCTGCCTAACCAGGCACAACCATGGATCAATCCCACTCTTGAAAGAGTGTATCACAATCAACTAACCTGCCTAGTACATCACAATCAAGATGTCTTCTCTAAATATACAGGCAGAACCACCCTAGTCCAACATCCCATTCGTCTGAAAATGAACACTGTCTCACGACAGCGACCATACCGTATTCCTGAAGCAAAACAAAAGATTATTGAAGAGGAAGTCCAAGCCATGTTGGCAGCCGGTATCATAGAACCATCAGCCAGCCCATGGTGCTCGCCAGTCGTGTTGGTTCCCAAGCCAGATGGTAGCACCCGGTTTTGTGTAGATTACAGGGGTGTCAACAACTTAACCTATTTCAATGCATATCCTATGCCTACAATAGAATAGACAAGCTTATTGAGAGGCTAGGCCAAGCCAAATTCCTCTCCACCCTGGATCTCACCAAGGGTTATTGGCAAATACCCTTGAAAAGGGAAGACAAAGAAAAAACAGCATTTGCCACCCCCTCTGGCTTATATCAGTTTACTGTCCTCCCTTTTGGGCTTCATGGGGCCCCCGCCACCTTCCAAGGACTCATAGACGAAATCTTACGTCCATTTAAGCAGTATCGGGCTGCCTATCTCAATGACTATAGTAACACTTGGGAGGAGCACTTGACACACCTAGATACTATATTACAAGCTCTTCGAAAGGCCCAGTTAACCGCCAATCCTGAAAAATGTAGACTTGGACAGACTAGTATCAAATACCTGGGGTATATTGTGGGGAACGGTCGGATTAGACCCCAAGTAGAAAAAGTGGAAGCCATCTCCAGAATGTCATTCCCCAAGAGAAAGAAAGATATCAGAGCATTCTTAGGTTTGATTGGGTATTATAGACGTTTTATTCCCCATTTCTCTACGGTGGCGGAACCCCTTACTGAGATGCTAAAAAACACATATCCCAACACCGTTGGTCCTCCCTCGGTGACTGCCTTACAGAGCTTTGACAAGTTGATAACCGCCCTCATGTCCGAACCTGTACTTTGCTGTCCTGATTTTTGTAAACCCTTTGTGTTACTGACTGATGCCTCCGACGTAGGTCTTGGAGCAGTGTTGTCCCAACCACAGGATGATGATGCCCTCCACCCTATAATATATATCAGCAGGAAGCTTCTACCGCGGGAGTTGCATTATCCAACTATAGAGAAGGAATGTTTGGCGATTAAGTGGGCGATTGAATCCCTCAGATATTATCTGTCTGGCAGGACCTTTACGTTGATTACTGATCACGCTCCTCTTACTTGGCTTGCCCATCATAAGGACACTAATTCCCGTGTTCTCCGCTGGTTCCTTTCCCTACAGCCCTTTTCCTTTCGGATACAGCATCTTCCGGGTAAACAAATGGTGACCGCGGATTTTCTTTCCTGTTATCCGGTCTTGGAGCGTCTCGACAGGCCGCTCTCTAGGGGGGCTGTATCTGACGGGCTGGAACCTGCTCGCCTGCACTCAGCTCCTGCTTGTGCTGACGCTGCCCCTGGTGCTCTGAGGCTCCCTGCCCGTGATTGGTGGAAGGGTCGGCAGTGGCGGGGCGCTGGAAGTTCAAAAGTGATGCGGCATACTTTTACGGCGTTCAGAGCTTTGGAGGAAAAACCAGGAGACAAGGGAAGAGCTGTGAACCCTTTCGTGGAGGAGGAAAAGCCCAGCAACAGAGAGGTGAATGTGGGAGCCCAGGAGCAGATCACGCCAGAGAGTCAGAGACAGCGATCCCGTCCAAGCACCGGAGTTGAAGACGGAAGACGAGCGTCAGGAGATCTTGTTCCAGGCAACCGGGAAGACGAGTGGCTGCATCCAACCACGCTTCAGGAGAAGCGTTGCCATTCAGGTGCGTGGGACCACGTCCCTGAACGAGAGTGCGAGTGAGAGACAGAGAGCAGAGGGGGGAGGGTCAGAGAGCACGGAAAGGCGGGAGGGGGTAGGACAAAAACAAGGAAACATAACAAGCACAAGCACGGGGAAGGGGAGGGGGTTGGAAAAGAGAAACGGACAAGTACAAGAGGAGAGGGGGGATGAATAAAATACTTACCACGAGTCACTATAGAGCACCGTCACCAATAGTAGACCAGCAAACCCACGCACAGGTCCATTTAAGCACTAAAGGAATATACAAGACAGAAAAGACAGGAGTGGAAGCACTGAGAGACAAAAGGGATACAACACCTACTAATCTATAACAATCTGAATACAATAAACCATAAGAAGACCAGTGAGTCAGGGAAGGGAAAGAGAATACATAGACTAAATAGAGACCAGTGGCATGTACACTTCCTGCTATATTCTCTTCTCTCCACATGCACTTCCCGGGGACGACCTGTGAACCAGGGAGACAGAAACGAAGAGTGAAGACCAAACCTCAAGAACATCCCCACCCTCAAGTCCCACAACCAAATACTCACCTGTTTTCTATTACATCTTCTATCCTCAATAAAAGACCTTTTTCCAGACTACTGCAGTCTAGATTGCTTTATCCACGTCCTCTCGCTCACAGGGACAAAGCATTGGCTATGAGGTTTGTATCTGACTTAAACAACAATGATTACGACTTGTGTTTCAGTGCAAATGTCAATGAGACTTGTATTGAATTTTTGGATGTGGAGGTCAAGACGAAGGGAGGATGCCTTAGTACAAGATTTAGGAAGAAAACAGCAGGGAACCACTTGCTGAGTGCACACAGTGCCCATCCATCCAGCCTTATAACCAGTATCCCCTACGGGGAGCTACTGCATGCAAGGCGGATATGTAGCACCGTGGAGGATTATGAACAAGAATGCAGCATTATGTTTAAGAGGTTCAAAGAAAAAGTTTATAGCAAGCAATTGGTATCCCAGGCAGTAGAAAAAGTGAATACTATCACAAGGGATAGCCTGCTATCCAATATTTTGAACAAGAAGACATCACATGATGAGACTATCAGATTCACCACTACTTTCTCTAAACAATCACATAATGTCCGCCATATATTGCACAAGAGCTGGTATATCCTCCATACAGATCCTTTATTGTCACAATATTTACATGATGCACCGCAAATCACGTTCAGGAAAAGTAAATCTTTGCAGGATGATCTCAGTTGAAACATGATCCCCTGTGACAGCTCTATTCGTGACATGGTGGTTTCAGGGTTTGTATGTTGTCTACACTGTGAGGATTGTTCCAGTAGTGATAATTGTAAACATCTACTGATAGGACCGGGGAACAGACATTTCTGTATCAGAAGGATCTATAATTGCAACACTGACTTTTGTGTATATTGTTTGATCTGTCCCTGTAGCAATCTATATGTGGGCAGCACCATCCATCAGGCAAAGAAAAGGGTTCTTGAACACAAACGAGCCAATCGCCACAATGATAATGATTATCCTCTTGCCAGACATTTCCATGTAATGAATGGGGGAGATGAAAGGCTGCTGAAATTTGTAGTGACAGGTCATGTGAGAAGCGACATATGATGAGGAGACAGAGAATTAAGACTGAGAATTTTGGAGTCAAGATATATTATTGATTTTAAAACTCTTGCTCATAGAGGATTGAATTCAAGTGATAAATAAGCAGTACACTAAGGGCAGTAGATCTGGGCACTTTGGGGGTCATTCTGACCTCGGCGGTAAAAGCCGCTTACCGCCGGTCAGAAGGCCGCCACAATACTGCCGCGGTCAGCCACCACGGACATTCTGACCCACAACTGCAAAACCTCCGAAAATCCGCCCTCCACTGCAGTCCGCCACATCAGCGGCCAGCGGTAAACTGGAGAAGACCAAACCTCCACCGCCACGCCAACAGAAATACGCCCATCCCATTATGACCCGCAAATCCACGCGGCGGTCATTCAACCGCGGTATTCCATTGGCGGTACACACCGCCGCGGTCAAAATACACACACCTTTACAAACCCCTACCACATTGGACAATTTGAAAGGCACACACCTGAAACACATACACACACCACTCCCACACATCCAATACCATATAAAACACACACCCACATCACCCACAAATCCCTACCAACAAAAACCAGAGACGAAGGAGAGAGAGAGACACATCAGAGAATAGAGAGCCAGACACACAGAGGCACACCGCAACATCACACACACCACATAGAAGCACGAAGCACCACACACCAACACACACATCATCACATACACCACCCCACACCTCATACACACCACCCCATGGCACCACAAAGGCACCCACGCTTTTCGGACCAAGAACTCCGGGTCATGGTGGAGGAGATCATAAGAGTGGAACCCCAGCTCTTCGGCTCACGGGTCCATCACACCACCATAGCAAGGAAGGCGGAGCTCTGGCAGCGGATCGTGGACAGGGTCAACGCGGTGGGACAGCATCCCAGAAATCGAGAGGACATCCGCAAACGATGGGACGACCTACGGGGGAAGGTGCGCTCGATGGTCTCGCGACACAACATTGCAGTGCAGAAGACAGGCGGGGGACCCCCACCCACTCCACCCGAATTCACAACATGGGAGCAAGAGGTACTCAACATCCTGCATCCTGATGGCCTCGCTGGAGTACACGGAGGAATGGACTCTGGTAAGTACAAGGCCAACCACTTCACCCCCCCCCCAGCATGCTAACCCCCACCCTCACCTCCAACCCCCCAGCACACATCCTCCCTGAGAATGTCTCCCCAGCACAACCCACCCAACACCAACCCCTGCATGCCACCCCCAAACTATGGACACCCATCACCTAAGCATGACCACTGCACATACCCATCACCCCCCCCCCCACAAAACACCCTCACAACACCTCCCCCAAGGGAATGCCAGCACTGGGGGACAAGGGCACCCATAAAACGCAAGCTAATGCACACACAGAAACAATAACCATACCCTCTTACCCCATGCAGGACCCGAACGACAACACACTGATCAGGAGGGACCAGAAATGTCCATCCCACCCCCGGAACAGGCCCCTAGTGATGACAGCAGCTCTGTCGACCTGGAACCTGACGACCAGCCCGGACCATCGGGGACCTCTGGGCAGTCGGTTCCCCTCACCCAGACACAGGCCACTGCAGACCCAACCCCCTCTGGGAACAACAGCACAGCTCCCACCCAGCGGGCCCATGCCTCTGTCTCTAGGACAGGTCAAGCAGCGGTGTGTCTACCACTACAGGGCCCCCAGGGTAACCCACCAACCCAACAACAACAGGGACCTGGGGGCAGTGGGAGTGGGCACACCGTCCAGGGGACAGAGGCCCAGGGAAACAGGGCAACTCGGAGGGCTGCTGTGCGACAGGGGGGGGAGGAGAGGCCCAGGGAACCCACTCTCCAAGAGGCCCTCACCACCATCATGGCAGCCTACCACCACTCACAAGAGACGATGGCGACGGTACTGGCCAGGTTCCAGGAGATCCAGGCACAGCAGGAGCAACGCTACATGGGGTTCAGCGACCAACTCAGCAACATCTCAACCGCTATGGGGAGCATAGTCCAGGCCCTGAACCGTATAGAGGACACGTTTCGGGACTATGTGGCATCACACAGGGCCCCTGTCACTAGCCAGGAACAGGAACAGCCTATCACTTCCGCTGGCGCTAGTGGACAGGAGGCCCCACCACAACGACAGCCCACCAGAACCCCACCTCCTGCTGAACAACAACCGCCCCGCAAAAGGAGCCTGAGATAAAAAAAACGACAGAGTAGGATGTCAAGTCCCCCGCCAGCATCACATACCCCCTGAAGTCCTCCCACTGTTCCACATTGCCACCCTGTCAAACCTTGAACTGCCCCTGCTCCATCCTGCCACAGGCATATGGACAATGCACCTGTGAGACTGAGAACTGGACTCCGCCATGGACATTACTCCACCCCCACCCATCACTGTTTCACTATCATGTACCAATATCTATGCACTAATAATAAATCACACATTGCACTGAAATCAATCAGGACTCAGCCTGTCTTATTTACAAATTTATGACACATTACATATCAATTACGTATTATTAACATTGTGAATTACACATACCGAGGTAACTTAGCATTAGTCCATGGGCCAACCAAGCCGAGGTCACGCAGTGGCTCATACAGCACAGAAAAGGGAAGGGAAAATCAAACATCATGTTTATAGGTCTGGGGGGAAATCGACAAAGTTGAGATGCAGGAGGCTTTCAGGAAATGTAAAATGGCATGGGTGATTATTACCTGTGTGCTACTGGAAATACTGTTCTATTACTCTGTCCCTGTTGTCTGTGTCGTCCTCTGAGTCTTCCTCCTCTTCACTCTCCGCAGGCTCCACAGCTGCTTCAACACCACCATCTGCACCATCCTCCTGCAGGAAAGGAACCTGACGTCGCAATGCCAGATTGTGAAGCATACAGCAGGCCACGATGATGTGGCACACCTTCTTTGGTGAGTACATCAGGGATCCCCCAGTCATATGCAGGCACCTAAACCTGGCCTTCAGGAGGCCAAAGGTCCTTTCGATGATCCTCCTAGTTCGCCCATGGGCCTCATTGTACCGTTCCTCTGCCTTGGTCCGGGGATTCCTTACTGGGGTCAGTAGCCAAGGCAGGTTGGGGTAACCAGAGTCACCTATTAGCCACACACGTTGTCTCTGTAGCTGCTCCATCACATAGGGGATGCTGCTATTTCGCATCACATAGGAGTCATGCACTGACCCTGGGAACTTGGCATTTACATGGGAGATGTACTGGTCAGCCAAACAGACCACCTGGACATTCATCGAATGATAACTTTTTCTGTTTCTGTACACCTGCTCATCGTCTTTTGGGGGTACCAAAGCCACATGGGTCCCATCAATGGCACCAATGATGTTGGGGATATGTCCAAGGGCATAGAAATCACCCTTCACTGTAGGCAAGTCACCCTCCTCTGGAAAAATGATGTAGCTCCGCATGAGTTTCATCAGGGCAGACAACACTCTGCTCAAAATCTTTGAAAACATAGGCTGAGACATTCCAGATGACATGGCCACTGTGGTCTGGAATGACCCATTTGCCAAAAAATGGAGGACTGACAAAACCTGCACTAGAGGGGGAATCCCTGTGGGTTGGCGGATGGGGGACATCAGGGCTGGCTCCAGCTGGGCACACAGTTCATGGATAGTGGCACGGTCAAGTCTGTATCGAAGTATTATATGGCGTTCTTCCATTGTCGACAGGTCCACCAGCGGTCGGTACACGCGAGGATTCCTCCTTCTCATCGCAAGTCCCAGCGGACGGTGCCTAGGAAGGACAACATGGAGCACAGAGTCAGGCAAACCACAGGTACGTACAGACAGCTTGCACAGTTAAAGAATGGCAATGGGTTGAAAGGCGTGTATGTGTGGCAATGCAAGGCCTAGGCCTGTGTGTCGCAGTCAAAATTAAGCCATGTAGGCCCTTGAAATGGCGGCTGCCTGACCTGTGAAGTGGGACAATGGGATGTGAGGTCAATGCGCTGGCGGGGCACACCGTGGCGGTAGGCGGTCGAAGACCCCGGCGCAAAGCCGCATTGGTTAACATTGAAGCCTATGGGTTTCAGGAGCCAATGACGATGTGCGCCGGCGGTCGCGGTACGCACCGCCGCGGTACGCACCGCCGCGGGCGTGACCGCCATTTTCTATCTGATTAATCACTCGAGACCTGATTATCCACAGGAGAGGACCTATACTGCAAGTGCTGCTGTGACCTCGGTCTGGAAGATACAATGGCTGCTGCGACTGGGGAAAGGGCCCCTGCCTTCACGTCTGAAGAGTTGGAGAAGCTCGTGGATGGGGTCCTCCCCCAGTATGCGCTACTCTACGGTCCTCCAGACCAACAAGTGAGTACACCGGGTGCACATGGAATGGGCTATGCCTGTGTGGATTGGGGTGGATGTAAGTTGGTGGGGTGGGGGGCGAATGAGGAGTGCAACGCCCGACAGATGAGAGCATGTGCCATATGGCAAAGTTGGTGGGGGGGGCCAATCACATCTAACATGCAGGTCATTGATGATTTCCTCCTTTCCACCCTGTACATGTCAAATAGGTCAGCGCCCATCAGAAGATCGAAATTTGGCGTGCCATCGCCAAGGAAGTCCGGAACTTGGGGGTCCACAACAGACGGGGCACCCACTGCCGCAAGAGGTGGGAGGACATCCGCCGCGGAACAAGGAAGACCGCAGAAACACTGCTAGGGATGGCCTCCCAACCTAGGAGGGGTGCCAGTCGCACCATGACCCCCCTGATGTCCCGGATCCTGGCGGTGGCCTACCCTGAATTGGATGGGCGCTTTAAGACATCACAGCAGACACAAGGGGGTGAGTATCAGCACATTCTCCTATCTTTCTGCGCAGTGGAGGCGTCTGGGTGGGGGAGGCGGGCTGTGGGTGACATTAGGCCAGGGCGCTTTCTGTAGTGTAGTCCTCTCCCTTAGGCATGGCCCTGTGCCCCCGGCCCCACCTCTGTAGGGTGACAAGCACAGCCATTGAAGGTCCAGCATCTCCCATGTGCGCGTTTGACGTCTCTTAGCCTGTTGTCCTAGTCAGTAGTACTGAGTAGTGTACCCCGAATGCGCGGCTTAGTGCATTAGGCTCCTGTGTCTGTCCTCTCCGCCAACGGTGTTGACATTGCATGCACTCAACCTGGTCTTCTTTTTTCTCCCCCCACCCTTTCTCTTCATCTTCTTGTGCATGTGTGCATTAGCATCATCAGGCGGAGGAGATTTGGCATCGGAGCACGAGGGAGCTGCAGGACACAAGGCCCCGGTGGGCCCAGGAACAGACACCGAGGGCACCAGTGATCAGGAGGGCGAGGGGAGCACCACGACGGGGACCGCTGGTGAGAGCAGCGACAGCGACACGTCCTCGAATGGGAGCTCCCTAGCGGTGGCGGCAACATCCGTGCCCCCCGCCTCTACAGGTACAGCCGCCACCCAGCGCACCAGCCCCGCCCTCCCAGCAGCCCCTCAGTCTTCGCTCCGTGCCCGTTCGCCCAGGAAGGCGCGCGTCTCCTTCGCCCCAGGCACCTCAGCCCCTGCCCCTGTTGCCCCTGCTGCCCTCAGTGCGGAGCTCATTGACCTGGTAAGGACGCTCATTGTTGGGCAGACGACCCTTTTGAATGCCATCCAGGGTGTGCAAAGGGAGGTGCAACAGAGCAATGCGTACCTGGAGGGCATTCATTCGGGTCAGGCTGCCCATCAACGAGTGTTCACTGCTCTGGCCTCAGCACTGACGGCAGCCATTGTCCCTGTTTCCAGCCTCCCTCTTCTTACTGCCTCCAGCCTTTCTCTGTCTCCTGTTCCTCAGCCTATCCCATCCACACCATCAGACCAGCCTGCACACACCTCAACACCCAAGAGCAGCTCATCCAAACACAAGCACCACAGATCCCACAAACACTCACCCAAGCAACACCCAGATGCAGACATGCCAACAGCCACTGCCACCCCTGTGTCCCCCTCCTCCTCGTCTCCCTCCTCCCTCCCTGTGACGTCTACACTCACACCTGCATGCACCCCAACATCAGCCAGTGCTTCCATCACCACCTCACCCTCCAGTACAGTCCACACTTGTGCAGTCACCACCCCCACTGCCATTTACACGTCCCCTGTGTCCTCTCCCACTGTGTCTGTCACCCCCTCTTCCAAGACACACAAACGCAGGCAGCCACCCACCCAACAGCCATCCACCTCACGACAGCCTACAGCACCAGCACCTTCACCCAATGACAGCACACCTGACTCTCCTACAACCACCTCCTCTTCCTCCACTTCCATCTCCACTTCTCCTACCCTTTACCTTGGCCCTAAAAAACTTTTCATGGCTAATCTTGACCTCTTTCCCTCCGATGAGCTCCCCCCTCCATCTTCAAAGAGTCCCAAGAGCACCGCAGCCACCACCAGCCCAGCTTCGGGTGTCACTGTTGTGCATGGGTTCTGGAGCCCACCCTTTGCCAGCAGTGACACATCGATCAGCAGCAAGGACACGTCCAGCCCCCCCCCCCGGCAAGAGGACCCTCAAAAACAAGGGCCGCCGTGCGAGGACCGACAGGGCTGCCCCCAAGGAGCAATGTGCGGCCACTTCACCACCCACACCATCTAGGAGAGGCAAGGGCCCGAGAGCCCCATCAAAGGAGCGGAAGGGCAGCAGGAGCGTGGAGAAGGTGGACCCCACATGTCACATCCCAGCTGGGAAGGAGGACACTAAGGAGGCCAGGAGTCCGTCCCCGAAGGGTCCAGACACGTCACGGTCCGAGGGCGACTGAGCAGGGAGTCCAGGCCAGGTCTGGCTCCCTTGACCTGCTGGATGAGCACCGCTGAACAGGGCCCGTAGTGCAGAAGAGCACCGCTAAACAGGGCCCGCCGTGGAGAAGAGCACCGCTGAACAGGGCCCGCCGTGGAGAAGAGCACCGCTGAACAGGGCCCCGCCGTGAAGATAGGCACCGCTGAACAGGGCCCGCCGTGGAGAAGAGCACCGCTGAACAGGGCCCCGCCGTGAAGATAGGCACCGCTGAACAGGGCCCGCCGTGGAGAAGAGCACCACTGAACAGGGCCCCGCCGTGAAGATAGGCACCGCTGAACAGGGCCCGCGGTGCAGAAGAGCACCGCTGAACAGGGCCCGCGGTGCAGAAGAGCACCGCTGAACAGGGCCCCGCCGTGGAGAAGAGCACCGCTGAACAGGGCCCCGCCGTGAAGATAGGCACCGCTGAACAGGGCCCGCCGTGGAGAAGAGCACCGCTGAACAGGGCCCCGCCGTGAAGATAGGCACCGCTGAACAGGGCCCGCCGTGGAGAAGAGCACCGCTGAACAGGGCCCCGCCGTGAAGATAGGCACCGCTGAACAGGGCCCGCCGTGGAGAAGAGCACCGCTGAACAGGGCCCGCGGTGCAGAAGAGCACCGCTGAACAGGGCCCCGCCGTGGAGAAGAGCACCGCTGAACAGGGCCCGCGGTGCAGAAGAGCACCGCTGAACAGGGCCCGCGGTGCAGAAGAGCACCGCTGAACAGGGCCCGCGGTGAAGATAGGCACCGCTGAACAGGGCCCGCCGCGGAGAAGAGCACCGCTGAACAGGGCCCGCGGTGCAGAAGAGCACCGCTGAACAGGGCCCCGCCGTGAAGATAGGCACCGCTGAACAGGGCCCGCGGTGCAGAAGAGCACCGCTGAACAGGGCCCGCGGTGCAGAAGAGCACCGCTGAACAGGGCCCGCCGTGGAGAAGAGCACCGCTGAACAGGGCCCCGCCGTGAAGATAGGCACCGCTGAACAGGGCCCGCCGTGGAGAAGAGCACCGCTGAACAGGGCCCCGCCGTGGAGAAGAGCACCGCTGAACAGGGCCCGCCGTGGAGAAGAGCACCGCTGAACAGGGCCCGCGGTGCAGAAGAGCACCGCTGAACAGGGCCCGTGGTGCAGAAGAGCACCGCTGAACAGGGCCCGCCGTGGAGAAGAGCACCGCTGAACAGGGCCCGCGGTGCAAAAGAGCACCGCTGAACAGGGCCCGCCGTGGAGAAGAGCACCGCTGAACAGGGCCCCGCCGTGGAGAAGAGCACCGCTGAAGAGGGCCCCGCCGTCTCAAGCACCGCTCCGCTGGGCCCTTCTTCTCAAGCACCGCTCCGCTGGGCCCTTCTTCTCAAGCACCGCTCCGCTGGGCCCCGCCGTCTCAAGCACCGCTCCGCTGGGCCCTTCATCTCAAGCACCACTCCGCTGGGCCCTTCTTCTCAAGCACCACTCCGCTGGGCCCTTCCTGTCAAGCACCGCTCCGCTGGGCCCTTCTTCTCAAGCACCGCTCCGCTGGGCCCCGCCGTCTCAAGCACCGCTCCGCTGGGCCCTTCCTGTCAAGCACCGCTCCGCTGGGCCCTTCTTCTCAAGCACCGCTCCGCTGGGCCCCGCCGTCTCAAGCACCGCTCCGCTGGGCCCTTCCTGTCAAGCACCGCTCCGCTGGGCCCTTCTTCTCAAGCACCGCTCCGCTGGGCCCCGAAGTCTCAAGCACCGCTACGCTGGGCCCTTCATCTCAAGCACCGCTCCGCTGGGCCCTTCTTCTCAAGCACCGCTCCGCTGGGCCCTTCTTCTCAAGCACCGCTCCGCTGGGCACCGCCGTCTCAATCACTGTTTATGGTTCACTGTGCCCACCATGCCTCCTCCTTGACCAGTGGAGACTGTCATCCACCTGATGGACTGTGGCTTTGCACTCCCCAGGATGGTACAGTGGGCAGCCCACCCACTGTAGAGACATTGAGAGACTGTGGCTTTGCACTCCCCAGGATGGTACAGTGGGCAGCCCACCCACTGTAGAGACATTGAGAGACTGTGGCTTTGCACTCCCCAGGATGGTACAGTGGGCAGCCCACCCACTGTAGTGACATTGAGAGACTGTGGCTTTGCACTCCCCAGGATGGTACAGTGGGCAGCCCACCCACTGTAGTGACATTGAGAGACTGTGGCTTTGCACTCCCCAGGATGGTACAGTGGGCAGCCCACCCACTGTAGAGACATTGAGAGACTGTGGCTTTGCACTCCCCAGGATGGTACAGTGGGCAGCCCACCCACTGTAGAGACATTGAGAGACTGTGGCTTTGCACTCCCCAGGATGGTACAGTGGGCAGCCCACCCACTGTAGAGACATTAAGAGACTGTGGCTTTGCACTCCCCAGGATGGTACAGTGGGCATGGTGGCTCCTCGTGGATCTGGCGTCGTGGACTCATGTGGCTGTGGTGCCACCCCCTTCCCTTCCCCCTGAGGTGCCTGTAGTTTTTACATCTGATGCCCCTGCAGTGTTCTCTCCAAAGGACTCAGGTCTCATGTGTGGGCTTTGCCCTTGTTTCTCAAAACTTTGGCCCACGGACATGATGAATTCGTAGGATGTGCAGGACTTGTTACTTCAGTTATACACTGATGTGTATGTCATTTGTTTTCTTGTGAATATCTTTCATGGTTGTACGATAATTTTCAGGAGCTTTTTGGTACATAAATATTTATTCCAAATTTGATTATGTCCGAGCATTTTTCAGGGGTGTTTGGGTGGTGTCACTGTGACTTGTTGCTCTGCATTGGTGTGTACATAGTTGGGGGGGTCGCATATGTGTGTGCCCGTAACCTTTCGTCCTCCCCCCTCCCGTGTGTCGTAGGTGCAGTACTCACCGTTGTCGTCTGCGCCGGACTTCGTACTCGTGGTAGATGAGAAGGTAGACGAGAGCAGGTAGGATGTTTAATTCGGGTTCCATGCTGTCCTCCTTCCTCCTGGAGTGCGTAGTGGTGAGCGTTTTCCCGTTCGTAGTCTGCTTCCACTGTGTTTTTATCGGCGGTGCTCCCGCCCCGGAAAAGGTGGCAGATTGGTGAGTTGTGATAGTGTGGGGGGTACATTGTCTGCCGCCTAGCTGTTGGCGGTGACCGCCGCGCTGTTTGTTTGTACCGCCGTGGCGGGCGGAGTGTTAAAGTGGCTGTCTGTGTTGGCGGTTCCCGCCAGGGTCAGAATTCCATATTTTTTACCGCCAGCCTGTTGGCGGGTTGGCCGCCGCTTTAACACCGACCGCCAGGGTTAGAATCACCCCCTTTATGATAGTACATGCATTAGTCACTTTAACAAGTACAGCCATTTGGCGTTATTGGCACTTTATGGTTGGGGGTGTTATGGATTTTAGTGATTTCTCTATTTCTCTTCTTAAGCACATATGATTTTGCATTTAATGTTTGCATTTATGTCTATGTGGACCATGTTATTAGCAATGGTTTTATGACCATAATATCTCTTGCCTCTGGATGCAAATATAGGACCTCCTGTGAGGCATGTGAGCGATATGAGACTTGTGGTTCATTAGAATATCTACTTTGATGTTATTTATGCAGTTTCTCGCTTTCTAGCGCTCATGTGTGGATAAGGGTAATACATGTTTACATGGAGATTTGTGGCAAAATTGATACTAACATCAGCCCACTGGGGCAGGTTTTTGCTATCACTATTGTTTACATTTGGAATGCAGTAATTGTATATATTTATGACATTTCTATGATATTGGTTTAATATTTATATTTTATATATATTATGATTATGTGAAGTTATCTTAGCACTATAGCATTTCAAGTGTTGCACTAGGAATTCAGTGAGTTCAACTTTACTCAATGAAATGGTGATAACAGTAATGTTTCAATATGGCTGCCACAGTAGTTCTGGTTCTTAGCACTGTTTTTAGGATGGTCCGTCATTTATATTGTTAATATGGCAATTTATATGTATTGGATGGTTTTATGTGTTACCGTGCATTCGTGTGGATGCCAGAATCTATTTTTATATATTAAACTATATTTTGCAGTGCCACAGAGTTCGGACTCTTCGTTACGACGAGGAGGCTGTTTTTGTGTGTATGAAAGTCACTCAATACAGGTATCGGAAGTGAAGGGGCAAAATCAATCAAAATAAAGTTAATTTAGCTATTGCTACGGCAGGTTTAAACTGGGACCCCAAAAACTGGGCCCGAAACATCTGGGAATCTACTGCTTTTTCAAATTCCAGTGATAAAAGACTTAAAAAAAGGTACAGGCCAGTTTGAGCCAGACGAGCCGAAAGTGGTTCGCGCACAGCCAATATTTAGACAAAAAATACAGGGCACTCCACAAAATCCAGCAGTAATTGAGATGCACTCCTGAGAAGATTACACCCAGCAAGAAGTTATTGATATTATAGAAAGATTCAAGCAGAGATCTGGGAAAACATTACTTACATGGATGGTGCGATTATTTGACACAGGAGCCTCTGGAGTAATGTTAGATATAGGAGACGTTCCTAAGTTTTGTACTCTTAGCACTGACCCCATAATGCAGGAGTAGTTCAGGGGTTATTAGGGTAACCAAGAGATCACCCCACGACAGCTAGCAGTTGTTGGGTGGAACCATAAGTATCCTACAGAATCAGAATGGCCACAAAAGAGGTGCAATGCAGGGAATTAAGGAGGAGGGAATGAAAACTGCTATTTTCCTGGGTGATGCTCACCATCTGTCAGATGGACTACTCTCTGTGTCAGTGCAAAATAAAATCATTCACCTTGCTCCACCAGCTTACGATCAAGTAATAATGACTCTCTTAATTAACCAGATAGGGCAGGCAATGAAAGATGTGCTGGAGGCAGTTCGTGAGTTAGGAGAGCTTGGAGACTGGACAAAACCTGAGAGAGCCTCGAGGTCTGAGGGTCGCACAGATAATAACAGAGCATCTGTGAGAGACATGTTTATGGCATTACTGAAGGATGGTGTCAACAAGGAACAGATTGATATGATAGATACCAAAAGCTTGTGGGAGATGTACCGTAAAAAAGGGCTGGACAGAAAGCAAGGCAGCAGGAAAGTTAACAAGCAAGATAATAAATGATTGAATCAGGACCAGCCACGGGCACAGGAGGATGGAAGAGAAAGGGAGAGAAATGTTGTTTCACAAAACATATATCCAGACCTGACTTGGGCAAAGGTTGACAGGTTTAAATCAGATTAGGAAACAGACCAAGCTCCGATACAGGGATGGGCCCGTAAAGATAATGGACCCCATGTTGATTTAGAAATACTCTGGAAGCACAAAAATGTTGAAAGGGTCTAAGCATTAGTTGACACTGGAGCAGAGGCCTCTTTAATTTGTGGAAATCCAAAAAAGTTTACTGGTCAGCACTATACCATCACTGGGATGGATGGAAAACAAACCCTTCCCTTGCAGACTACTGTTCAGATGAACATATGAAGAACACCTAAAAGAGAATATACTGTTTTAATTGTGCCTCTTCTAGAATATATACTGGGAATTGACATTCTGCAGGGGATGACCTTGTACTTGGATGATGGTTGTTATCAATTTGGATCAAATAGATACATTTTAGTGGCAGCAATGCGGGTGGGTCATCTGAAGATACCCATAGTGAAGGTGCCCCCAGCAACCAAGTTGATTCATTTAAAGCAATACTGCATTCTTGGAGGGCATGAGGAAATAAGTGAGACTATGCAGGAGTTGATTAAGGCTGGTGTTGTGACTTCAGTCCCCTGAAGGGCACTATAAAATGACTATTGATTACTGTACATCGAATAAATATGCAACCCCTTTGACTGCTGCAGTCCCCAACACATCACTTTAATTGAAAGAATACAAAAACATAATTGACCTGATATGCAACCATTGATATTACTAATGCTTTCTTTTCTATACCATTGGCCCCTGAGAATCTGAAGCAATTTGCTCTCTCTCGTGACAATTTAAGATGTTATCTTTGCATGTAGGGTACATACATAGCCCCACCATCTGTCACCGGCTGGTGGCAGAACACCTGGATGAAGTATCTGTCATACCAGGGGTGCAATTGACCCATTACATTGATGATGTGATGATTCAGGTAGAGACACAAGAACAGGTGCATCGTGTTAGGGTCAGGTTGTGAAACTCTTGCAGAGCAAAGGGTGGATGATTAATCTAGATAAGACACAGGGACCCTCTCAAAATATGAAGTTTCTGGGAATTCAGTGGAATCAGGGACATAGAGAGATGTTGCCGCAGGCAAAACAAAAGATCTTTTAATTTGCCATTCTCTGCACTAAGCAGGAGACTCAGCGATTAATTGGATTGTTTGGTTGAAGAAGACAGCATATCCCTCACTTGAATCAAATTTTGGCCCATTTGTATAAAGTGACATAAAAGAAACATGAGTTTGAATGGTGAGAGCAGCAGCAGTGTGCGTTTGACTTGGCAAAGAAGGCGATTCAACAGGCTTTAGACTTATGGCCAGTACAGGAAGGAGACATTAGGTTGCATGTAACCGTTCAGGGGCTATATGCAAATTGGAGCATGTGGCACAAACAGGGAGGAACGAGGGTGCCCCTGGGTTTCTGGACTAAAAACCTACCTGATGGTGAAGAGCAATATACTGCCTTTGAAAAACAGTTACTTACTTGTTACTAGACTCTAGTGGATACTGAGCAAATTACCCTAGGTCATCATGTGATTCTGAGTCCTTAGATTCCTGTAATGCAGTGGGTGATGAGTTCCCCTAAAACTCACTGTGAAGGACATGCACAAGAAACTTGTATCATATGTTGAAAATAGTACATACAGGACAGGGAAAGAGTAGGACCAGCAGAGACAGCACCTCTACATGAACAGGTGACACAAGCCCCTGTGCAGGATGATGGGAGGGTGCAGGAGGTGGCACAGATAAAAGAGTCACAAGTGAGATGGGTGAGCCAATTGAGTCCTTGTCCCCTGAGGATAGGAATCATGTATGGTTCAGCCAAGTATGTGGGGGCCAAAAGACAATGGAAGGCAGTGTCATACAACCCAGTCAGCAAGAAGTTGTAATCTGCTACAGGACAAGGGAAGAGTAGTCATTATGCACAATTGAATGCTACGTATTAAGCACTAAAACAAAAAGTGCCTGGGACTTGTCACATTCATACTGTTTCTTGGTCTACTGCCAATGGGTTAGCCACTGGGCTTCCCACATGGAATGCACATAACTGTCAAATACATTCCAAGGAGGTGTGGGACAAAGAGTTGTGGCAAGTTTGGGAAATGCTAAAGGAAAGTACTGTTACTGTGTATCATGTAGATGCCCACTGTCCCATCAATTCACTAGAACGATGGTTCAATTCCCTTGCAGACGACAAAGCTAAAATCTCAGAGGCAGAAGTGGCGACACAGGATTTTTACTTGGTACAGATGGATAAATGGGTGCACCAAAAATGTGGACATCTGGGAGAGAAAGTCACTTACAGGTGGGCAGAGATTACAGGGATGCACATTCCCCTAGACGTGAAAAAAAACCTTTATCTTGCATTGTCCTATTTGCCAACACACACAACAGGAATCTGGCCCGCAAACAGTCAAAAGTCAGTTGGGGAGAGGGAAGTTGCTTGGACAGATATGGCAAATGAATTACATGGGGCCACTACCGACTAGTCGCAGGTGTCAATATGCCTGCACAATAGTGGACACTTACTCTGGTTACCTGATTGCCATCCATTGTAATCATGCCACCCAGTACAACACCATCAAGACTCTGGACTTGTTAATGTTATATTACGGAGTCCCACTCAAAGTCCAGAGTGACAACGGGTCACATTTCAAAGGAAAATAGTAACAAGATTATTGTTCACAACACACTACACACTATTGAGTGGATTTATCACATTCCATATTATCCACCAGCTGCAAGACTGACTGAGAGAATGAACGGCTTAAATGCCCAATTACGAAAATTATCAGATGGAACCTTGAAAAACTAGAGAGAGCATTTAAATGAAGCCCTCTGAATTTTGAATAACAGACCACTGACAAACGCAGAGACTCCCTTGATGCGAATATTAAGCCCAGCATTACATATACAACCACATGTGGTGACTAACACCATCATGTAGTGAGAAATAAAAGCAGGAGCTTTAGCTCCCTACCAAGCCACACATGATTCTGTAGGTCTTGATCTACACGCCTTAAAGGCCTACACATTGAAACCAAGAGACATGGCACTTAGTGAAACAGTTGTTGAAATACAGATTCCCCTGGAGCATTTTAGATTGATTGCTTAGAGATCGGATTTAGCACTCAAAGGTATTCAGGTTTTGGGGGGGTGATCAATGCAGGCTGCCAAGGAGAAATCAAAATCATTCTCCTGAATAGTGGAGACACTGCGTGATAATACAATCTGGAGACAGAATGGTGCCGATTGTAATTATCCCAGTGTATGGATGAATAGTGAAAAAGGGAACTGCCCCCACCCTTCTTACAGTGAGTGGGGAGGGAGGTTTTGTTTCAACTGACAAAAACCCTGGTGCTCAGGTATGGGTAGAGTCTCCAAATCATCCTCCAGAAGCAACAGAAATCATATCTAAAGGCAATGATAATATATTTTTAATCATGAAACCCAGGAAGGAGAGATGGGAGTACATACCAGCTGATAAATGTTATTTGTGAGAATAATCATACTTGTCTCTTTTACAGACCATACTATGAGGTGTCTGTGTGCTAGCTGTGCTACGTGGTCTCCCTTTGGGCATGTGCGTTTGGGGTCGGGAGGGAGCGAAAGCCCCCAGCTCAGAGAAGATTGACCGCCCAGCCGATCTACACCTTTACTGCACTTGACCAAAAATGTCTGGACTCACCTGTCATGAGTCGTACTCAACAGGTTGAATTTTTGCCTGGGACAGATGCAAAGAATGGTGGATGTTATTTCCTCCTGTTTGACGGCAATTCCTATCCCTGCAAAAGTTTTATTATATATTTTTAATGGCTCCAACAATGATGGAGCCGTTCACGAAAGTGACTTGTTATTCCATTTCAGTCCCTACAAATATTGTAGATTTTTTCCAAAAGGTAATGGATGAAAAATGGGACAATTTGACCCAGGTGATTACTTACAATATTATCACAGACAATGTCTGTGACTGAAATTCAATTATTTTCTAAATCAGAATATATCAGTTTAAGGCCCTCATTACAACCCTAGTGGTAAATGCTGCCTACCTCCGTGCTGATGGCTACCAACATACCGTGAGCGCGTCGGTATTCCGCCACGGGTATTATGACCCACACATAGAATTCCGCCACTATATAGACACCCACACAAGTCTGCCACACCAAAGGTCAGTGATAAACTGGCAATAGCAAAACCCACACCGTTACGCCAACAGGAATACACCCACAGTATCACAACCCACAAATCACCGCAGCAGTCTTTCAAACGCAGTACACCATTGGCGGTAGACACCGCCGTGCTCAAAATACACACACACTAACAAAACAACACCAAATTGGACAATTCAAAATACACACACCTGGCACACATACACACACCACACCACTATAAAACACACACCCACAATACCCACAACCCCTTACGGTGAAATAAAAGAGACCAAGCACAGAGAGACAAGCAAGGAGCCCCCACTCAATCAGAGGCACAGACCACCATCACCCATACACCATTCACGCACATCACAGCATACACCATAACACATCACCCCACACATCCTCAAACCACATCCATGGCACCCCAAAGACACGCCAGGTTTTCAGAGGAGGAGCTAAGGGTAATGGTGGAGGAAATCATCCGGGTAGAGCCACAGCTTTTCAGATCACAGGTGCAGCAGACGTCCTTTGCAAGGAAGATGGAGCTATGGCGGAGGATGGTGGACAAGGTAAACGCCGTGGGACAGCACCCAAGAACAAGGGATGACATCAGGAAGCGGTGGAATGACCTACGGGGGAAGGTGCGTTCCCTGGTATTACGACACCAGATTGCTATGCAAAGGACTGGTGGTGGACCCCCAACTCCTCCCCCACAACTAACAACATGGGAGGAGCAAGTATTGGCGATCATGCACCCTGAGGGCCTCGCAGGAGTAGCAGGAGAACCGGACTCTGGTAAGTCAAATATTTACTACTATATCCCCCACCCTACCTGCAATGCCGTCACAAACTCCTACCCCTACCCTCACCCCCATCACTCCACCAACTCACATATACCCCACTATCACAACCCACCCATCCCAATACCAAGCCCTGCATGAAACACCAGTGCATGGACACCCATCACAGACCTGCATAGACACCCATCACCACAGCATGCCCAGTAGAGAGACTTACAATCACAATCAGAGATGGAAACACACCCATTCACAATATGGCCCATGCAGACACATTAACAATACATTTGCATCCCAACAGGACCCCTACTCAACGTCACCGGAGAGGAGGTGCCAGCTACATCCAGCCCCCCGAAGAGGCCCACAGTTACGAAAGCAGCTCTGCATGCCTGGATCACGATGACCAACCTGGCCCATCAGGGGCCTCTGGACAGTCAGATCCCCTGCCACAGTCCCAACCCACCACAGAGCCTCTCCCCCCTAGGAAACACCAGCACAGCACCCACCCAGCGGGCCCATGCCACTGTCCCCAGGACACGTCAATCAGCAGTGGGTCCCCCACTACAGGGACCCCAGGCAACCCCACAAACACAGGATGATCAGGGACCTGGGGTCAGTGGCAGTGGGCACACAGGACAACAGGGAACCTAGGAGGACTGCTGTGCAACAGGGGAACGACATGCCCAGGGAACCCACTCTCCATGAGGCACTCTTCAACAACCTGGAAACATACCACCATTCCCAGGAGACCATGGGCCAGATACTGGCCAAGTTGCAGGAGACCCAGCGGCTGCAGGAGGGACAGTACTTGGGGATCAGGGATGACCTAACAAAAATCTACACCATCCTAGTCACCATTGCAGGGGTGCTGGCTGACATGGGCAACACCATGAGGGAGGCAGTGGCACAACAAAGGGTGCCTGACACTATCCAAACCGAGGAACAGCTTTCAACCTCCACCGGCACTAGCGGACCGGAGGCCCCGTCACAGGACCAACAGGCCACCAGCACCCCACCACCTGCAGAAGGAAAACCACCCTGCAAACGGTCCCTGCAATCCAGGAAGAGGACAGAGAACATTGCCAAGACTCCTGCCAGGAAATAGGACTCTCCTGATTGTCACCCTTCTGTCCCACTCTGTTAACCTGTCCACCTTTAACTGCCATTGCTCCCCTTCACAAGCCCCCTTGGACTATGCACCTGTGATACCAAAAGACTGGACTCTACAATGGACTTTCCTCCACCATCACCCCAGCCCCTTGCACATACCCCTATACTTATTAGCACCTAAATAAACACCCTTGAAACAAATAACAATCTGGAGTCAGTCTAATGATTCACAAACGTATTAGTACGACATTATCAAAGCATCACAACGTATATGTACAGTGAAATATACTACAGGATGGCCTTTGGTGGGCAGCAGTACATATAGCAGGAGCCAGAATGGGGCACAGTGATCTGAAAATAGAGATTCCAAAGGGAACAGTCAGTGGCCATAGACATAGGTAACCAGGCTGCCATGTACATGGCCAACAGAAAACTGAAATGTAAAGTGAACTTACAGTGTCTTATCTGTGTGACACTGGACGTTCTGCTGTATTATGTTTGTTCTGTTGTCCACATCTTCTTCCTCTGCCTCCTTTTCGTCACTGTCCACAGGCTCCACCGCTGCCACAAGACCATCTACAGGCAGATCCTCCTGCAGAAAAGGTACCTGGTGTCTCAAGGCCAGGTTGTGCAACATACAGCATGCCTCAATGATCTGGCACACCTTCTTGGGTGAGTACTACAGGGATCCACCTGTCAGATGGAGGCACCGGAACCTGACATTCAGGAGGCCGAAGGTCCTTTCTATAATCCTCCTTGTACGCCCATGTGCCTCATTGTAACGTACCTCTGACCTTGTCCTGGCATTCCTCACTGGGGTCAGTAGCCATGAGAGGCTGGGGTAACCAGAGTCACCTGCAGATTTCGAGGGACAACTGTTAGACACACACTAACCGTTAGGGCAATCCCATACCCAGACATCAACATATACTCAGATGGGGACCTTTGGCTCACCTATTAGCCACACCCGGTGCCTCTGGAGTAGGCCCATCACACATGGGATGCTGCTATTCCTCAATATATAGGCGTCATGCACAGAGTCAGGATATTTGGCATTCACATGGGAGCTGTACTGGTACAGCCAAACACACCATCTGCACATTCATTGAGTGATAGCTTTTTCTCTTCCTGTAAACCTGTTCATTTCTCCGGGGAGGGGACAAATGCTACATGTGTACCATCAATGGCACTAACGATGTTGGGGATATGTCCCAGGGCATAAAAGTCAGCTTTCACTGTGGCCAGATCTTCCACCTGGGGGGATACAATGTAGCTGCGCATGTGTTTCATCAGGGCTGACAACACTCTGGTCAACACGTTGGAGAACATTGGCTGAGACATCCCTGATGCCATGGCCACTGTTGTTTGGAAGGAACCACTTGCCAGGAAATGGAGCACTGACAGGACCTGCACTAGAGGGGGTATTCCTGTGGGGTGGCGGATATCTGACATCAGGTCTGGCTTCAATTGGGCACAAAGTTCTAGGATTGTGGCACAATCAAGTCTGTATGTGATGATAATGTGTCTGTCCTCCATTGTCGCCTCAGCAGTTGAAGCCTATGGAAGAGAATGGTGAGCAGAGGGTCATATTTCCACATCTATTGCACTAATGTTGATTTTTTTACTTTACAGAAGCAGTATGTGAACTCGAGAGTCAGTTGATGTGCCAATGTGTGCCATGACGCAGTTAGGTGCAATGCCCTGTGCCCCCCTGAAATGGCAGCTGCCTGACCTGTGAGGAGGGACAAGTGGAAATTAGGTAATTGTGCTAGCGTTGTGTGCCGTCGCGGTAGACGGTCGATGACCACCACGCAACTTCGCATTGGTTATTATTGGACCCTATGGGTTCCAGGAGCCAATGGCGATGTACGCTGGTGGTGATGGTACGCACCGCTGTGGACGTGACTGCCATTTTCTAACTATTCACTCACCTGCTACCTGACATTCAACAGGAGAGTACCTACACTGCAAGTGCTGCTGTGACCTGTGTCTGCAAGGGACAATGGCTCATGTGTCTGGGGAAAGGGCCCCTGCCTTCTCTGCGGAAGAGTTGGAGAAACTGGTGGATAGGGTCCTACCCCAGTACACATTACTCTACGGTCCTCCTGACAAACAGGTGAGTACACTGTGAGCATGATGCGTGGGCCATGGATGTATGGAGTGCTGTAGATGTAAGCCACATGTTGGGGGGTGCTGAGGCATTCTGGACAGAGTGCAGCATGTAAGGTGGTCGGTATATGTGCGTCAGTGCATTGGTGGGAATGGTGGGCAATGAGTATGACGGTCCGGACAGGTGAGTTATTTCCATTTCTGCTGTCTTTTCCCTCCAGGTCAGTGCCCACCAGAAAAAGTGTATTTGGCGTGCCATCACCAAGGAGGTGCGGATCCTGGGGGTCTTTCACAGGCAGAGCACCCACTCCCGCAAGAGATGGGAGGACCTGCACCGCTGGTCAAAAAAGATGGCGGAAGCCCTGCTGGGGCTGGCCTCCCAACGTGGAAGGGGTGCCCGTCGCCCCATGACCCCCCCTAATGTTCTGCATCCTGGGGGTGGCCTATCCAGAGTTGGATGGGGGCTTGAGGGCATCACAGTAGCCACAGGGGGGTGAGTACAGATTCAGAGTCATGACTTTGCACGCTTTAAGGTGTTACCTGTGTGGGGGATGTGGGCTGTGGGTTCCCCTAGGCCAGGGGGAACATGGCAGTGTAGGTCACTTGTTGGGCAGGCTCAGGACCACTCCTACCCCAATAGTGTAAATGCCCATCTACTACTGGGCAGGGTCCTGTGGGTTTCTAGTGTGCAGATGCTGGCGTTAGGCATTGTACCCCATGGGCTGGTGACTAGCTGTGTAACTGGTAGTGCATGGCCTAGTGCATAGGGCAGCTCCCTGTGTGTAGTGTACACCAACCATGGTGTTTTTGCTGGCATTGACCAAGTGTATCCTCTGTCTCTCCCCCCCTTTTTGTTTTGTCACCCTGTCCTTGTGTGCATTAGCATCATCTGGCAGAGGAGCAGAGGCACCAGCGACCGAGGAAGCTGCATTCCACATGGGCCTGGAGGCCGAATCCACCGAGGGTGAAGGCACCAGTGGGAGGGAGGGTGAGGGGAGCACCACGATGGGGACAGGAGGGGAGACCAAAGACAGCAACTCCTCCTGATGGAAGCTCCCTGGCGGTGGCAGACACCTCTGTGCCCACCCCAACAACAGTTACAGCTGCCAACCCCCTACTAGCACCGCCCTCCCAGCTGCCCCTCAGTGTGTTTCCCATGCCCGCTCATCCAGGAGGGTGGGCATCTCCTTCGCCCCAGGCACCTCATTCCCTGCCCCAGTCAGCCCAGCTACCCTGAGTGAGGAGGCTATTGACCTCCTGAGATCCCTCTCTGTTGGGCAGTCAACCATTCTGAATGCCATCCAGGGTATTGAGAGGCATTTGCAGCAAACAAATGCATACCTGGAGGGCATTCACTCTGGTGTGGCAGCCCAAACGAGAGCATTTCAGGCTCTGGCCTCAGCACTGATGGCAGCCATTGTCCCTGTGCCTAGCCTCTCCCCCTCCAACTTCCTCTACCCAGTCCCAATCTCCTCAACCTCAGCCTATCACAAGCACACCTTCAGACCAGTGTTCACCCAAATCACCACACAAAAGTGGCTCAGGCAAACATAAGCACCACACTTCATCTCACAGGCACTCACACAAGCACCATGCCCATGCACACACACCAACATCCACTGCCTCCACTGTGTCCCGCTCCTACTCATCGTCCACCTCCCTCCCAGTATCATCTCCACTCACACCTGCATGCACTACATCCTCATCCACTACCTCCATCACCAGCACGCCCATCACAACACACCCCTTACTGGCAGTCACCTCCCCCACAACCATGCACACGTCCCCTGTGTCCTCTCCCAGTGTTTCTGTGACCCCTGCTCCCAAAGTACACAAACGCATTCACCCACCCACCCAACAGGCATCCACCTCACAACAGCATCCAGCCCATGCACCTTCACCCAAACTGAGCAGACAGACACCTCTTACAACTACTCCCTCTTCCTCCACTCCCAAACCCCCACCATCGTCCCATCCCAGTGTGTCTAAAAAACTTTACCTGCCTAACATTGACCTCTTCCCTACCCCTCCCCCCGTCCTTCCCCTTGGGCCAGGGTATCCAGATCCCAGGCCAGCACCTCAGCCACCAAGTTGGCGTCCGCGGTGGTCACTGCAACTCCCAGAGGCTCAAAGGGGCACTCGTCAGGCCAGGCAGTGTGCCTCCTACCCCTGTAAAGGACCAACCCATTCTGCCACCTACCAAAGTGAAGAAGGGGCCAGCAATGCAGCACGGCCAAGGAGCACGACCCACCCAGCAACGCCTCCTCCAAAACTCAAGCTGCCAGTGTCAAGGTCCCAGCAGCATCTGCCAAGGTGAGGAAGGAGCAGAAAAGCCAAAGCAAGGCACTTCAGGCCTCGGCGGCACCAGGTGAGGGCCTGGTGCCCACCATCAGAACCAACAACCCCGCCACCTCTACCGAGGCAAGCACCGCCACAAGCACCGTGGCAAGCACCGCCACGTGCACTGCCACAAGCACCGCCACCTGCACCGTCACCTGCCCCGCCGCTGCCACAACTGTCAGCAGCAGCATCTCCAGTGGGCAGCCGTCCGAAGCTGCAGGAGACGGGCTGGTGCCTTCCTCCACCACCAACAGCACCTGCACAAAAGACAGCACCACAAGCATCCCCGCCGCAGGCCCCGCCACCTGCATCACCACCTGTACCGCCACCTGCCCCTCCGCAGCCACAACAACTGTCAGCAGCAGCATCCCCACTGGTCAGCCGTCCAAGGCTGCAGGAGACAGCCTGGAGCCTACCACTACCACTGGAAGCACCCCCACCAGCACCACAACCAATATGCAGCCTTAGTCGCCGCAGGATGGAGTTGGGCCCTGCCTGCATGGAGTATCTGTAGGAAAGTACCATCTTGCCTGGCATGTTACCCCCATTTTTCACTGTATATATGTTGTTTTAGTTGTATGTCTCACTGGGACCCTGGTAACCCAGGGCCCCAGTGCTCATAAGTGTGCCTGAATGTGTTACCTGTGTAGTGACTAACTGTCTCACTGAGGCTCTGCTAATCAGAACCTCAGTGGTTATGCTCTCTCATTTCTTTCCAAATTGTCACTGACAGGCTAGTGACCATTTTTACCAATTTACATTGGCTTACTGGAACACCCTTATAATTCCATAGTATATGGTACTAAGGTACCCAGGGTATTGGGGTTCCAGGAGATCCCTATGGGCTGCAGCATTTCTTTTGCCACCCATAGGGAGCTCTGACAATTCTTACACAGGCCTGCCACTGCAGCCTGAGTGAAATAACGTCCACGTTATTTCACAGCCATTTTACACTGCACTTAAGTAACTTATAAGTCACCTATATGTCTAACCTTTACCTGGTAAAGGTTAGGTGCAAAGTTACTTAGTGTGAGGGCACCCTGGCACTAGCCAAGGTGCCCCCACATTGTTCAGAGCCAATTCACTGAACTTTGTGAGTGCGGGGACACCATTACACGCGTGCACTACATATAGGTCACTACCTATATGTAGCTTCACCATGGTAACTCCGAATATGGCCATGTAACATGTCTATGATCATGGAATTGCCCCCTCTATGCCATCCTGGCATTGTTGGTACAATTCCATGATCCCAGTGGTCTGTAGCACAGACCCTGGTACTGCCAAACTGCCCTTCCTGGGGTTTCTCTGCAGCTGCTGCTGCTGCCAACCCCTCAGACAGGCAGCTGCCCTCCTGGGGTCCAGCCAGGCCTGGCCCAGGATGGCAGAACAAAGAACTTCCTCTGAGAGAGGGTGTAACACCCTCTCCCTTTGGAAAATGGTGTGAAGGCAGGGGAGGAGTAGCCTCCCCCAGCCTCTGGAAATGCTTTGTTGGGCACAGATGTGCCCAATTCTGCATAAGCCAGTCTACACCGGTTCAGGGACCCCTTAGCCCCTGCTCTGGCGCGAAACTGGACAAAGGAAAGGGGAGTGACCACTCCCCTGACCTGCACCTCCCCTGGGAGGTGTCCAGAGCTCCTCCAGTGTGCTCCAGACCTCTGCCATCTTGGAAACAGAGGTGCTGCTGGCACACTGGACTGCTCTGAGTGGCCAGTGCCACCAGGTGACGTCAGAGACTCCTTGTGATAGGCTCCTTCAGGTGTTAGTAGCCTTTCCTCTCTCCTAGGTAGCCAAACCCTCTTTTCTGGCTATTTAGGGTCTCTGTCTCTGGGGAAACTTTAGATAACGAATGCATGAGCTCAGCCGAGTTCCTCTGCATCTCCCTCTTCACCTTCTGATAAGGAATCGACCGCTGACCGCGCTGGAAGCCTGCAAACCTGCAACATAGTAGCAAAGACGACTACTGCAACTCTGTAACGCTGATCCTGCTGCCTTCTCGACTGTTTTCCTGCTTGTGCATGCTGTGGGGGTAGTCTGCCTCCTCTCTGCACCAGAAGCTCCGAAGAAATCTCCCGTGGGTCGACGGAATCTTCCCCCTGCAACCGCAGGCACCAAAAAGCTGCATTACCGGTCCCTTGGGTCTCCTCTCAGCACGACGAGCAAGGTCCCTCGAATCCAGCAACACCGTCCAAGTGACCCCCACAGTCCAGTGACTCTTCAGCCCAAGTTTGGTGGAGGTAAGTCCTTGCCTCACCTCGCTGGGCTGCATTGCTGGGAACCGCGACTTTGCAAGCTACTCCAGCCCCTGTGCACTTCCGGCGGAAATCCTTCGTGCACAGCCAAGCCTGGGTCCACGGCACTCTAACCTGCATTGCACGACTTTCTAAGTTGGTCTCCGGCGACGTGGGACTCCTTTGTGCAACTTCGGCGAGCACCGTTTCACGCATCCTCGTAGTGCCTGTTTCTGGCACTTCTCTGGGTGCTACCTGCTTCAGTGAGGGCTCTTTGTCTTGCTCGACGTCCCCTCTCTCTGCAGGTCCAATTTGAGACCTTCTGGTCCCTCCTGGGCCCCAGCAGCGTCCAAAAACGCCAAACGCACGATTTGCGTGTAGCAAGGCTTGTTGGCGTCCATCCGGCGGGAAAACACTTCTGCACGACTCTCCAAGGTGTGGGGGATCCATCCTCCAAAGGGGAAGTCTCTAGCCCTTGTCGTTCCTGCAGTATTCACAGTTCTTCAGCCTAGTAAGAGCTTCTTTGCACCAACCGCTGGCATTTCTTGGGCATCTGCCCATCTCCGAGCGGCTTGTGACTTTTGGACTTGGTCCCCTTGTTCCACAGGTACCCTCAGTCAGGAATCCATCGTTGTTGCATTGCTGATTTGTGTTTTCCTTGCATTTTCCCTCTAACACGACTATTTTGTCCTTAGGGGAACTTTGGTGCACTTTGCACTCACTTTTCAGGGTCTTGGGGAGGGTTATTTTTCTAACTCTCACTATTTTCTAATAGTCCCAGCGACCCTCTACAAGGTCACATAGGTTTGGGGTCCATTCGTGGTTCACATTCCACTTTTGGAGTATATGGTTTGTGTTGCCCCTATCCCTATGTTTCCCCATTGCATCCTATTGTAAGTATACATTGTTTGCACTGTTTTCTAAGACTATACTGCATATTTTTGCTATTGTGTATATATATCTTGTGTATATTTCCTATCCTCTCACTGAGGGTACACTCTAAGATACTTTGGCATATTGTCATAAAAATAAAGTACCTTTATTTTTAGTATAACTGTGTATTGTGTTTTCTTATGATATTGTGCATATGACACTAAGTGGTACTGTAGTAGCTTCACACGTCTCCTAGTTCAGCCTAAGCTGCTCTGCTAAGCTACCATTATCTATCAGCCTAAGCTGCTAGACACCCTATACACTAATAAGGGATAACTGGGCCTGGTGCAAGGTGCAAGTACCCCTTGGTACTCACTACAAGCCAGTCCAGCCTCCTACATTGGTTGTGCAGCGGTGGGATAAGTGCTTTGAGACTACTTACCACTCTTGTCATTGTACTTTTCATAAGAGAAAAATATACAAAACAAGGTCAGTGTATATACACATAGCCAAAAAGTTTTGCATTTCCTCTTTTCACTCTTTTCTAAGTGCTGAAAAGTACTTCTAAACTTTCAAAAAAGTTCTTAAAAGTTTAAAAAGTTTTTTTTCTGTCTTTCCAAAAAGTTCTGAAAACCTTTTTCTCTTTGTCTATCACTTTAACTCTCTCTAAAAATGTCTGGCACAGGCCAAAAAGTTGAACTGTCCAAACTTGCATATGATCACCTTAGCTGGAAAGGAGCAAGGAGTCTCTGCATAGAGAGAGGTTTGAGTGTAGGGAAGAATCCTTCCTTAGAACTGTTAATTAATATGCTTAGAGTACAGGATAAGGCCATAAGTGCCCAATCTGTAGAAAAAGTAGCTAATGGTTCTCAATCTGACCCAGGGACTCCCCCAGGAAAAGGTTCAGGAAAGAAAATTCTCAGCCTGCCCATTACTAGACAGTCTAGCATAGTTGGTACAGAGGTTGAATCACATCATACTGATGATGTGCTCTCACATTATGCTGGTAGCCAAGCTGTTAGGGTGCCCCTTGTAAGGGACAGGTCTCCTTCTGTTCATTCCCATCATACCTCTGTATCTAGAAATGTCCCTCCCACCCACCCTGATGACAGATTGTTAGAAAGGGAGCTCAATAGATTGAGAGTGGAGCAAACCAGACTGAAGCTCAAGAAGCAACAGCTGGATTTGGATAGACAGTCTTTAGAAATAGAGAGGGAAAGACAGAAAATGGGTTTAGATACCCATGGTGGCAGCAGCAGTATTCCCCATAGTCATCCTGCAAAAGAGCATGATTCCAGGAATCTGCATAAGATAGTTCCCCCTTACAAGGAGGGGGATGACATTAACAAGTGGTTTGCTGCACTTGAGAGGGCCTGTGCTGTACAGGATGTCCCTCAAAAGCAGTGGGCTGCTATCCTATGGCTATCATTTACTGGAAAAGGTAGGGATAGGCTCCTTACTGTAAAAGAAAATGATGCTAACAATTTCCAAGTTCTTAAGAATGCACTCCTGGATGGTTATGGCTTAACCACTGAACAGTACAGGATAAAGTTCAGAGATACCAAAAAGGAGTCTTCACAAGACTGGGTTGATTTCATTGACCAGGCAGTGAAGGCCTTGGAGGGGTGGTTACATGGCAGTAAAGTTACTGATTATGACAGCCTGTATAACTTGATCCTGAGAGAGCATATTCTTAATAATTGTGTGTCTGATTTGTTGCACCAGTACTTGGTGGACTCTGATCTGACCTCTCCCCAAGAATTGGGAAAGAAGGCAGACAAATGGGTCAGAACAAGAGTGAACAGAAAAGTTCATACAGGGGGTGACAAAGATGGCAACAAAAAGAAGGATGGTAAGTCTTCTGACAAGGGTGGGGACAAATCTAAAAATGAGTCTTCATCAGGCCCACAAAAACACTCTGGTGGGGGTGGTGGGCCCAAATCCTCCTTTAATCAGAACAAGGAAAAGAAACCATGGTGCTATTTATGTAAGATAAAAGGCCATTGGACAACAGATCCCAGTTGTCCAAAGAAAGGCACCACAGCTCCTACCACTACAACCCCTACTGCTACACCTAGTGTCCCTACTAATAGCAGTGGTGGTGGGAGCAAACCTACTAATAGCCAATCCAAGGGAGTAGCTGGGCTCACTTTTGGTAATTTAGTTGGGGTTGGTCTGATTAGGGAGACCACAGAGGCTACTTTAGTCTCTGAAGGGGCTATTGATTTAGCCACTTTGGTTGCTTGCCCCCATAACTTGGAGAAGTACAAGCAACTAACCCTAATAAATGGTGTTGAGGTCCAGGCCTACAGGGACACAGGTGCCAGTGTCACAATGGTGATTGAGAAACTGGTGCACCCTGAACAACACATACTTGGACACCAGTACCAAGTAACCGATGCTCACAACATAACACAAAGCCACCCCATGGCTGTTGTAAATCTCAACTGGGGGGGGGTATCTGGTCCAAAGAAAGTTGTGGTAGCTTCAGAGTTACCTGTAGACTGTCTATTAGGGAACGATTTGGAGACATCAGCTTGGTCAGATGTGGAGTTGGAGGCCCATGCAGCAATGCTGGGCATCCCAGGGCATATTTTTGCTTTGACAAGGGCTCAGGCCAAAAAGCAAAAAGGACAGGGAAGCTTGGATCCTGGAACAATGGACCAAGTGCTCCCTAAAGCTAGGGCTAGTAGAAGCAAACCACTTCCTACTATCCCTCCCTCTACAGTGGATTCTACTTCTGAGGAAGAAGAATTCCCTCCCTGTGCAGAACCTACACCAGAGGAGCTGGAAGCAGACACTGCTGAGCTTTTGGGTGAAGGGGGGCCTGCCAGAGAGGAGCTGAGTGTGGCACAGCAAACCTGTCCCACATTAGAGGGTCTCAGACAGCAAGCTGTCAAACAGGCTAATGGGGATGTCAGTGACTCACACAGAGTTTACTGGGAGGACAACCTCTTGTACACTGAGCATAGGGATCCTAAACCTGGAGCTGCCAGGAGATTAGTGATTCCTCAGGAGTACAGAAAGTTCCTCCTAACACTGGCACATGACATTCCCTTAGCTGGGCACCTGGGTCAAATGAAAACTTGGGACAGATTGGTACCATTGTTTCATTGGCCTAGGATGTCTGAGGACACAAAAGAATTTTGTAAGTCCTGTGAAACCTGTCAAGCCAGTGGCAAGACAGGTGGCACCCCAAAGGCACCCCTTATCCCACTGCCTGTGGTTGGGGTTCCCTTTGAAAGGGTAGGGGTTGACATAGTTGGCCCCCTTGACCCTCCTACTGCTTCAGGCAATAGGTTTATCTTAGTGGTAGTGGACCATGCCACAAGATATCCTGAAGCTATTCCTTTAAGGACCACTACAGCTCCTGCAGTGGCAAAAGCCCTCCTGGGAATATTTTCCAGGGTGGGCTTCCCAAAGGAAGTAGTATCAGACAGGGGAAGCAATTTCATGTCTGCATACTTAAAGGCCATGTGGAAGGAGTGTGGTGTAACTTACAAATTCACAACACCCTATCATCCACAAACAAATGGACTGGTGGAGAGATTTAATAAAACTCTCAAAGGCATGATTATGGGACTCCCTGAAAAACTCCGCAGGAGATGGGATATCCTTCTACCATGCCTCCTTTTTGCCTACAGGGAGGTACCCCAGAAAGGAGTGGGCTTCAGCCCCTTTGAACTTCTTTTTGGACACCCTGTTAGGGGTCCACTCACACTTGTAAAGGAGGGTTGGGAACAACCTTTAAAAGCTCCTAAGCAGGATATTGTGGATTATGTACTTGGCCTCAGATCAAGGATGGCTGAGTACATGAAAAAGGCCAGTAAAAACCTTCAGGCCAGCCAAGAGCTCCAGAAGCAATGGCATGATCAGAAGGCTGTTTTGGTTCAGTACCAACCAGGGCAGAAAGTGTGGGTCTTGGAGCCTGTGGCCCCAAGAGCACTCCAAGATAAATGGAGTGGACCCCACACAATTGTTGAAAAGAAGGGTGAAGTCACCTACTTGGTTGACTTAGGCACTGCCAGGAGTCCCCTTAGGGTGCTCCATGTCAACCGCCTGAAACCCTACTATGACAGGGCTGATCTCACCCTGCTCATGGCAACAGATGAGGGACAGGAAGAAGACAGTGATCCTCTACCTGATCTCTTCTCTTCCACAGAACAAGATGCTCTTGTGGAAGGGGTAGTTTTGGCTGATTGTCTTACTGCTGAGCAGAAAGATAATTGCATAAATCTCCTAGGACAATTTTCAGAACTCTTCTCCATTGTGCCAAGCACCACTTCTTGGTGTGAGCACACTATAGATACTGGAGACAGTTTACCTGTCAAAAGTAAGATCTATAGGCAGCCTGACCATGTCAGGGACTGCATAAAGCAAGAAGTTCAGAAGATGTTGGAACTAGGAGTGGTTGAGCACTCTGACAGTCCATGGGCTTCTCCTGTGGTACTGGTACCAAAACCCAATTCTAAAGATGGAAAGAAGGAAATGAGGTTTTGTGTAGACTATAGAGGTCTCAACTTAGTAACCAAAACTGATGCTCACCCTATACCCAGGACAGATGAGCTCATAGATACACTGGCATCTGCCAAGTATCTAAGCACTTTTGATTTGACTGCAGGGTATTGGCAGATCAAATTGTCAGAAGATGCTAAATCTAAGACTGCATTTTCTACCATTGGAGGACATTACCAGTTTACTGTAATGCCTTTTGGTTTGAAAAATGCACCTGCCACTTTTCAGAGGTTGGTGAACACAGTCCTGCAAGGGCTGGAAGCTTTCAGTGCAGCATATTTGGATGATATAGCTGTATTCAGCTCCAGCTGGGATGATCACCTGGTCCACCTATGGAAAGTTTTGGAGGCCCTGCAAAAGGCAGGCCTCACTATCAAGGCTTCAAAGTGCCAGATAGGGCAGGGTAAGGTGGTTTATCTGGGACACCTTGTTGGTGGGGAACAGATTGCACCACTTCAGGGGAAAATCCAAACTATTATTGATTGGGTTCCCCCTACCACTCAGACTCAGGTGAGAGCCTTCCTAGGCCTCACTGGGTATTACAGGAGGTTCATTAAGAACTATGGCTCCATTGCAGCCCCTCTTAATGACCTCACATCCAAGAAAATGCCTAAAAAGGTATTATGGACAGCAAACTGTCAGAAAGCTTTTGAGGAGCTGAAGCAGGCCATGTGCTCTGCACCTGTCCTGAAAAGCCCTTGTTACTCTAAAAAAATCTATGTCCAAACTGATGCATCTGAATTAGGAGTAGGGGCAGTCCTATCACAACTTAATTCTGAGGGCCAGGATCAACCTGTTGCTTTTATTAGTAGAAGGTTGACCCCTAGAGAAAAGCGTTGGTCTGCCATTGAGAGGGAGGCCTTTGCTGTGGTCTGGGCTCTGAAGAAGTTGAGGCCATACCTGTTTGGCACTCACTTCATTGTTCAGACAGACCACAAACCTCTACTTTGGCTAAAACAAATGAAAGGTGAAAATCCTAAATTGTTGAGGTGGTCCATATCCCTACAGGGAATGGACTATACAGTGGAACATAGACCTGGGAGTAGCCACTCCAATGCAGATGGACTCTCCAGATATTTCCACTTAGACAATGAAGACTCATCAGGTAATGGCTAGTCTTATTGTCCTTCGTTTGGGGGGGGGTTGTGTAGGAAAGTACCATCTTGCCTGGCATGTTACCCCCATTTTTCACTGTATATATGTTGTTTTAGTTGTATGTCTCACTGGGACCCTGGTAACCCAGGGCCCCAGTGCTCATAAGTGTGCCTGAATGTGTTACCTGTGTAGTGACTAACTGTCTCACTGAGGCTCTGCTAATCAGAACCTCAGTGGTTATGCTCTCTCATTTCTTTCCAAATTGTCACTGACAGGCTAGTGACCATTTTTACCAATTTACATTGGCTTACTGGAACACCCTTATAATTCCATAGTATATGGTACTAAGGTACCCAGGGTATTGGGGTTCCAGGAGATCCCTATGGGCTGCAGCATTTCTTTTGCCACCCATAGGGAGCTCTGACAATTCTTACACAGGCCTGCCACTGCAGCCTGAGTGAAATAACGTCCACGTTATTTCACAGCCATTTTACACTGCACTTAAGTAACTTATAAGTCACCTATATGTCTAACCTTTACCTGGTAAAGGTTAGGTGCAAAGTTACTTAGTGTGAGGGCACCCTGGCACTAGCCAAGGTGCCCCCACATTGTTCAGAGCCAATTCACTGAACTTTGTGAGTGCGGGGACACCATTACACGCGTGCACTACATATAGGTCACTACCTATATGTAGCTTCACCATGGTAACTCCGAATATGGCCATGTAACATGTCTATGATCATGGAATTGCCCCCTCTATGCCATCCTGGCATTGTTGGTACAATTCCATGATCCCAGTGGTCTGTAGCACAGACCCTGGTACTGCCAAACTGCCCTTCCTGGGGTTTCTCTGCAGCTGCTGCTGCTGCCAACCCCTCAGACAGGCAGCTGCCCTCCTGGGGTCCAGCCAGGCCTGGCCCAGGATGGCAGAACAAAGAACTTCCTCTGAGAGAGGGTGTAACACCCTCTCCCTTTGGAAAATGGTGTGAAGGCAGGGGAGGAGTAGCCTCCCCCAGCCTCTGGAAATGCTTTGTTGGGCACAGATGTGCCCAATTCTGCATAAGCCAGTCTACACCGGTTCAGGGACCCCTTAGCCCCTGCTCTGGCGCGAAACTGGACAAAGGAAAGGGGAGTGACCACTCCCCTGACCTGCACCTCCCCTGGGAGGTGTCCAGAGCTCCTCCAGTGTGCTCCAGACCTCTGCCATCTTGGAAACAGAGGTGCTGCTGGCACACTGGACTGCTCTGAGTGGCCAGTGCCACCAGGTGACGTCAGAGACTCCTTGTGATAGGCTCCTTCAGGTGTTAGTAGCCTTTCCTCTCTCCTAGGTAGCCAAACCCTCTTTTCTGGCTATTTAGGATCTCTGTCTCTGGGGAAACTTTAGATAACGAATGCATGAGCTCAGCCGAGTTCCTCTGCATCTCCCTCTTCACCTTCTGATAAGGAATCGACCGCTGACCGCGCTGGAAGCCTGCAAACCTGCAACATAGTAGCAAAGACGACTACTGCAACTCTGTAACGCTGATCCTGCCGCCTTCTCGACTGTTTTCCTGCTTGTGCATGCTGTGGGGGTAGTCTGCCTCCTCTCTGCACCAGAAGCTCCGAAGAAATCTCCCGTGGGTCGACGGAATCTTCCCCCTGCAACCGCAGGCACCAAAAAGCTGCATTACCAGTCCCTTGGGTCTCCTCTCAGCACGACGAGCAAGGTCCCTCGAATCCAGCAACACCGTCCAAGTGACCCCCACAGTCCAGTGACTCTTCAGCCCAAGTTTGGTGGAGGTAAGTCCTTGCCTCACCTCGCTGGGCTGCATTGCTGGGAACCGCGACTTTGCAAGCTACTCCGGCCCCTGTGCACTTCCAGCGGAAATCCTTCGTGCACAGCCAAGCCTGGGTCCACGGCACTCTAACCTGCATTGCACGACTTTCTAAGTTGGTCTCTGGCGACGTGGGACTCCTTTGTGCAACTTCGGCGAGCACTGTTTCACGCATCCTCGTAGTGCCTGTTTCTGGCACTTCTCCGGGTGCTACCTGCTTCAGTGAGGGCTCTTTGTCTTGCTCGACGTCCCCTCTCTCTGCAGGTCCAATTTGCGACCTTCTGGTCCCTCCTGGGCCCCAGCAGCGTCCAAAAACGCCAAACGCACGATTTGCGTGTAGCAAGGCTTGTTGGCGTCCATCCGGCGGGAAAACACTTCTGCACGACTCTCCAAGGTGTGGGGGATCCATCCTCCAAAGGGGAAGTCTCTAGCCCTTGTCGTTCCTGCAGTATTCACAGTTCTTCAGCCTAGTAAGAGCTTCTTTGCACCAACCGCTGGCATTTCTTGGGCATCTGCCCATCTCCGAGCGGCTTGTGACTTTTGGACTTGGTCCCCTTGTTCCACAGGTACCCTCAGTCAGGAATCCATCGTTGTTGCATTGCTGATTTGTGTTTTCCTTGCATTTTCCCTCTAACACGACTATTTTGTCCTTAGGGGAACTTTGGTGCACTTTGCACTCACTTTTCAGGGTCTTGGGGAGGGTTATTTTTCTAACTCTCACTATTTTCTAATAGTCCCAGCGACCCTCTACAAGGTCACATAGGATTGGGGTCCATTCGTGGTTCACATTCCACTTTTGGAGTATATGGTTTGTGTTGCCCCTATCCCTATGTTTCCCCATTGCATCCTATTGTAAGTATACATTGTTTGCACTGTTTTCTAAGACTATACTGCATATTTTTGCTATTGTGTATATATATCTTGTGTATATTTCCTATCCTCTCACTGAGGGTACACTCTAAGATACTTTGGCATATTGTCATAAAAATAAAGTACCTTTATTTTTAGTATAACTGGGTATTGTGTTTTCTTATGATATTGTGCATATGACACTAAGTGGTACTGTAGTAGCTTCACACGTCTCCTAGTTCAGCCTAAGCTGCTCTGCTAAGCTACCATTATCTATCAGCCTAAGCTGCTAGACACCCTATACACTAATAAGGGATAACTGGGCCTGGTGCAAGGTGCAAGTACCCCTTGGTACTCACTACAAGCCAGTCCAGCCTCCTACAGTATCATGCTACCTGTTCCCTGCAAATCTCGTGCCTCAGACACCCAGGTGAGGGAATGTGAACTGCCACACCCCAAGTGCAGCATCACTGGGCACAAAGCCCGCTCCAGAACCAGTGGAGAAATGCATCCACTCACCCAATCCTTGGCAGGATGAAGCAGACTGAGCACAAAGCCCGCTCCAGAACCAGTGGAGAAATGCATCCACTCACCCTATCCTTGGCACGATGAAGCAGACTGGTCACAAAGCCCCCTCCAGAACCAGTGGAGAAATGCATCCACTCCCCCTATCCTTGGCAGGATGAAGCGGACTGGGCACAAAGCCCCCTCCAGAACCAGTGGAGATGCCACCCACTTGAGAGACTGTGGCATTGCACTCCCCAAGACCAAGCAGTGGGAAACCCTCCCACTTGAGAGACTGTGGCTTTGCACTCCCCAGGACCAAGCAGTGGGTAAACCACCCACTTGAGAGACTTGAGAGACTGTGGCTTTGCACTCCCCAGGACATTGCTGCGGCATGGAGCCCCCTTGAGGAGCAGTGGCGTAGTTCCAGCTGAGGTGCCCCCCTTTCCCGTCCCCCTGAGGTGCCTGTGTGTTTTCGACCTGATGCCCCTGCAGTGTTCTCTCCGTATTGAGGCAGGAGTCAAGTGTGGGCTTTGCCCATTATTTTTGGCCGAGTGGGACACGGACATTTACAAAGGACAGTGTACGGCCTTCTGTACAGATTGTAAATAATTGTTTATCCTGTTTTTTGATTTGTTAATTATATCTGCCTATTTCTAATATATCACTGATTTTACGGGGGTTACAGGGTATAAATGTAATGTTGATGCATGTTTTTATGTGTATGGTGTTGTGGGTGAGGGTGGGAGTGGGGTTGTTGTGTTTTGCTTGTGTGTATCACTCTCTTTTTCCTCCCCCCTCCCCTGTGTGCTAGGTGCAGTACTCACCGTGGTCGTCGCCGTCGCCACCACCTCCTCCTGTGATATTCCTCCTGTATGAGGAGGTAGACCAGCAGGGGTAGGACCTGCAGCTCGGGCTCCATGGCGTCCTGGTTCTTCGTGGAGTGTCGAGAGGTGAGTGGTTTCCGCCGTGCTTTTGATGGCGTTGGTACCACCCCAGGAAAAGCTGGCGGATTGGCGGGTTGTGATGGGGTGGGCGGTACATTGTCTTCCGCCTGTCTGTTGGCAGTGACTGCCGCAGTGTTTGTTGCTACCGCCGTGGCGGTCGGTGTGTTAAAGTGTCTGTCTGTGTTGGCGGTTTCCGCTGTGGTTGTGATCCCATTTTTGTTACCGCCGGCCTGTTGGCTGTATTACCGCCGCTTTAACACCGACCACCACGGTTGTAATGAGGGCATAAGTCTTTCTATTCTAGGAGTTCCAGGTTTAGCTGTTTATAATACTTGAGTTATTAACAAGTTGGCATGTTTAATGGTTAAGAATATCAATCATACTTCCATCGCTTTAGCTGAATTATTGCAAGATATACGAGGTACTAGAAAAGCTGCACTGCAAAACAGGTATGATATTGACTATTTTGGCTAGTATAAAGCATCCAGCCACTGATAGGGGCATGGAAGTCCAGAATTTGATCTGTGATCTTAATGCTATTATCGCTTTGTTCAAATTACCTTCTAGTAGGTCATCAGGGGAGCGATATATTTGTACCACTAGATATCTGAATGTCTGTTGGGCCATGGGGATCTCCAGCCCACCCAATGGGACTTTGGCAGAGGTGAGCAGCCCCTCTTGGAATGAAAACACAAGTGACTTTCAATGGTTTACTTTCAGGCCTGAGATAACCCCAAATTGTTCAAGGGTGTGGCTAATTAGTTTGTGCTCTCTGCTCATGTCGCATATACATAACAGCATGTCATCCGCATATAAGGACACCATGTGTATTCTCCCCCATTAGGGATTCACCAGTTTCCTCCCTCCCGTCTCAACTTTTAGACAAGGGGTTCCATCGCCAGAGCAAAGTAACAGGGACAGCGGGCAGCCCTGCCGGGTGCTCCAGGATAACTGATAGATTGATTAGATGTGCTCAGCCGTCTTTGCTCTGGCTGTGGGGCTGGAATACAGTACTTTAACCCATCTTATGTAACCAGACAGAATGTTGAACTTCCTAAGGATAGCATATAGATACTCCCAATCTAGTGAATAAAATGTCAGCTGAAAATCTAATGAAAAACATCCTGCCTGTGGGTAGGTCACCCGCGCTACCCCCATCCCTTGATACAGGCAGCAAATGTTTAAGGAAGTGCTCCTGCGGGATATAAAACCACATTGATCAATGTCAATCAATCGAGGGAGGAACGGTAGAAGTCTTTGTGTGAGGACTTTGCTGAGTATTTTATAATCAGTGGGTAATATAGACAGTGGAAGAATGGGGGCATGTTGTGGATCTGATGGTACTTTTGGGGGTGTGTGCCTAGCCACATCCTTAGCTGCCTGATCTGCTAGCGCATTACCGTGATGCTATGTGTATTTAAACACCAACTCCATCTTGCCCACTGACTCCATTTTGTGCTTAGCTTTGCTTCAAATGCTGTCACATTGGTGGCGCAGGTATTTTTTCAACTAACAGCCTGTTAACATGTTTTCACTTTTCTTACCAGGGCAGGGAACATAATATGGGTGAAGAAACCTGATAAGAATGTACCAGGCTGAGAATGTTTATGGTAGAGAATGGTACAGCTCGGTCTTGGAAATACGCCATGAGATCTGGCCAGTCGCTAGTGTGTTTTTTCAACACTGACCTGTTATGGCCAGCGCTTGAATTTCACAACTTACTCGATGGGAGGGGGGTTTCTAGAACCTTCCTCTTAAGTTTGCTTAAAGTATATAAGGTGGGAAAGGTTGACACTGAGGGAGAAGGAACTAATTTCTGAGAGTGGACCTGTTGCTGAGAGAGTAATCCTATTGGGGCTGTTCTATTTTGTCTCAGTTGTCACAGGTTCAACAGCTTGATGTTGACAGACAAAGGGTGGTGCCCAAGGGGATACTTCTGTGTGAGGAAGCTATTATCACCCGACCATTGCAATGGCAGATTAAATAGAACTCCTTGGTGTAATCTTGAGTTCCTAAGACTGGAGCATCTGTTATTTCACTTTTTATGTTCTGAAACAAATCCTTCTTCTATGGTGTCCATATTATCCTGTCCTCTCTGTCTTTTGCATGTTTGATAGCAGCTAACAAGTTGGCTATTAGCATGCTATAGTCAAATACCCACTGTTTCATATAGTTACAGAGACCAGGAAACTTCTGCATTCCTTTGACAGTTTCTGGCTCTGTCGTTTGCTGGATGGAGGCTGCCCTTTCAGGTGCCACACACCTACCAGATGCAAACAGTTATTGTCCTAAATATTGCACTACTTCCTGGCTGTACTGAATTGTCTTCCTCTCCACTTGTATCCTCTCTGGGCAAGAGTTTTCAAAAGAGACATAGGCCCGCATTATAACTTTGGTGGTAAGAACCGCCTACCGCCGCGGCGATGGATGCCAAAAGTCCATCGCTGCGGCTAACATCCGTCAGCCATAATATGACCACAGCTGGATTTCCGCCAGAAGAAGGGCGGAAATCCCGCTGTGGCCATGCTGGGTGACGGTGTTAAGGTGGCGCTGCTACCACCAGCAGCACCATGCCAGTAGACCGCCGCCAGCCATGTTATGAAAAATAATACGGCCTGACGGTGTTCTGCTGGCGGTAGCAGCGCCCCATCCTGTCCCCTGCCGGAAGACCCCCTGGATTCAGGTAGGTCAGGTTTCCCACAGGGGAGGGAGGGTGTTGTGTGTGTGTGGGGGGGTATGTGGTTCAATGTGTGAGTGTGTGCATACATGCAAATTAGTGTGTAGTGTTGCTTGTGTGTGTGTGTGTGCATGTGTGAGAATGCATGAATGAATGGAAATGTGAATGCGTACCTGCGTGTAAGTTTGGATGTGTGTATGGATGTGTGTGTAAATGAATGGATGCATGTGTGTATGAATGTGTGTATGGCTGTGTGAGTGATTGTGTGAATGTGTGGTGTGTGCCTGCGAGTGTGCGTGTATGGCGGGGAGGATTGGAAGAGGGGGAGCGTGGTTTGGGGGTAGGGAGTGTCTGGGGAGTGTTGTGGGGGAGGGGGCCTCCTACCAGTGAGAGGGAAGGAATTCCCTCTCACTGGTAGGGCCTACTGCCATGGTTTTCGTGGCATTACGAACACCACAAAATCCATGGTGGTAGGCAGGGTCATAATGCCACCGGCTGGACAGTAGCGCCCGCCAGGTTGGAGATTGTTATCTCAAGCCCGGAGGCTGCTACCGCCATGGAGGTCAATGTGGTAAACTGGAGGGTTGGTTGCAGCCAACCTGCCAATGTCATAATGTGGCGGTATGTACCGCCAGCCTGTTGGCGGTACTACTGCCACATTTTCACCAACCGCCTAGTCATAATGACCCCCTTAGTGTATTTTCTGTGCTGTTGTTCAGTTGCACTATAAACCAATATGTCATCAACATATTGGAACAGAGAACTGTCACAGTGAAAATTTGACAGATAATTCTTTATTGCTTTTGAACATGCTGGGGGACTCACAATACCCTTGGGGCAAACAAGAGTTCTGAGTCCTCCATAATGAGAATGCTGTCAGATAGTGGCTGCCTGGATGGAGGTGGATGCTGAAAAAGGTTTTCTTAGGATCAATAACTGAGAAATACCTGGCATCCTGAGGATTATTCATCAAGACGATGGAAGGATCATGGACAATTGGGAATTATGGTAATACAATTTTGTTGAAAGGGTGCAAGTCTTGACCCATGCTCCAAGTACTTCCCTTAGCTTTCTTGACCACATAAATAGGTGTGTTGCAAGGAGACACTCCAGGGTATATTACTCCCTGTTCTAGCAATGCATGTATAGTAGGGTTTGATGCTCTCATCCGCCTTCTTGGACAGGGGGTATTGCTTCACTCTGGGTAAAAGGGCACCTTCTTCAATGTAATCCAGAATGGTGTGGCAGTGCAGAGAAGGCCAACATCATGAGGACCCTTAGTACACATGATGTCTGGTACTAGTGAAAGATCTGCTTATTTTACTGAAACAAATTATCTGCTTAGTGTGGGTATTCTGACTTCTAACACAGGCCTTAGTGATATGTCTTCCTGAAAAAGTACAACTCTTTTCTTGGGGTCGTCATCAAACAGTTGATCATCCAGTAACTCCCTAACCATCTTTTCTGGCTCAAAGAAGATGACACATGCTCTCCAAACATTATTATGGTCACTGGCTATTAGCGCAGCATAGATCGGTGTTAATTCCAAAGCCTCTATCTGTAATATCACCTCAGCATCTGACAGCCCAGAGTCCTGTCAATGTTGAAAAGGAATTCCTTCGACAATTGAACCTCCTTTCCCAGTAACTCTGGTGTTTCTGCTATGATGATGTGTACCACTGTAGTAAATGCCTCTATATTAGTGGGTTGTGCTCTAATTTGGTCTCTGCTGAAGTCATCTACTGGTAGTGTCATTATTCTGGAAGTTGGAACTCCAGGTGTGGGCAAATCATGCTACCATCTTGTTAAAAATGAATGTTCATATTTAATTTGCCATGAGATATCTTCCTAACAAATTTGAGGGACAGCTGCAGAAAACAGCAATCAGCCATCAGTGTGCCTCCCTCCTACTTCCATCTCCACTGGTCTGGTAAAAGGAACCTTTATAACTTCCCCCAGAGAAACCCTTGGTGTCCATGGATCTGTTGAAATTGGAATGCCTCCCTCTCTAATACATGATTTTGTTGTTCCTGTATCTATGAGGAATACATAGCTCCATCACAGTGGGTTCCTGATCTAGCCTGTGTGTTACTGACAAGACCGGACACATAGAAATACTCTGCGGTCATCCTCGTTGTGCGTATTCTCCTACAAGGTTCATCTAGAAAGGATTTTCTCCCCTCATAACTACACCTCTTTGTCCACTTTGGAATAGAATCTCTGTGGGGGGTGCTTGGTAATTCTGCTGAGGCAGCCCCTGCTGCACTTGGGGTACTACTGGCAGCTGCACATTTTGCTAGGGTGTCTGGGGCACATATATTATTATATGCTTGTCTGTACTGTCATATTTCCTGGTTTACCATTTATTCTAATTCTTCCATTTTGCTCTTCCCATCTCTTCATAATGCAGTCTTTAATAAGATGCCCAAACCTCTGACAATAATAACATGCCTGATCCTTTCTTGGAAGATTCATCCTACCTCTTCCTACTCATCCTCATCCTCCTCTACTAGTTCCTTGTGTCCTTACATCATTCTACTGTTGCAGGTTCTGTCATTGGTGGCCCCTTGGGCTTATCCCACAGACACTGCAGTCATCTGAGTGGCCACTGCCACTACAACAATATTCATTGCTCCTTTCTACGCTAATTTCTGCTGCACCTACTTGGCTGCTGCTTTCTCTGCTACTTCCTGTTTACCTTTTTCTTTCTCTTGCTTTTTCTTGCAAAATTAGAATATATGTGCTTGAATTGCAGTCCAAGGCTTGGCCTCCAGTGTCAATATGTTATCTAAGTTGTCCTGTATGTCAGGGAGCAACCCTTCCTTGAATACATTATAAAACAGCACTGCATTACCTCCTCTCACTTCCCAACCTTGACCTACTTGCTGGGTCCATTTTGTTTTCATCTTGTTGATGTATTGTGTGGGGTCCTCATTTGGTTGCATAGACTAGGTCATGAGGGATCTGATGTCTGATCGGGGTACATTTTCCTCTGCTGATCCCACACTACAGATCTGACCATATAAAATGGTGGCCCATCACACCTGGTATCATTGAGAGTCACATTTCTAACTCCAGCCTTTTGAAATACTGTGTCTGTTTCATATTCTATGAGGGAACCAAGCAGGGTTTTTACATCCCCTACTGCCAGGGTGATACCTACAGTTTGTTTTTCAAATCCCCTGATCCATTTCCCTGCTCCCTCTGTAAGCAATGGCAACTGTTTTCTAAGGTTTTCCTTGTCCATTTGTGGCCAAGGAACATAATGTGGTGCCCAAGGTCCCTTACGTATCAGGGGCATCTGATGGTGGCATACTGGGGATCGTGCTGTCTGGCGTACTTCTTACATAAACGCAGACATTTCCTTATGTAAAGTTAGTCCCAATCTGGATCACCCGCACTATACAGAATGCAATCTTTAGCATTCGCCATGTCATGTGCGTCAAAGGACCCATCTTGTGACCATGGGCTCATCTATGGAGCTAAACACTCTGTCCAGTCTGCTAAGTTATCTACAAATGGTACAACAATGTGCCAGCTATTTTCTCCTATACCCACGGTGTCACTGGGAGTGAGGTCTGCACTGCCCGAATTTGCTTGGTCACTCATTTGTTGTGCTGGTCTGTTGTGGAATGTCACCAATCCCCTAACCTCGCTGGATCCCATTCTGGGGTCTGACTGACCGTGGGTGCTTTGGATTTGTAATCACTGAAGTTCTGTAGATCTGTGTTTTCTACTTCTAAGGAGCACAACTTGCGCTCTTTCCCTTGCATCAACTGGTTTAGGCAGTCTCCATGCACCCCTTGTGTAGTCTAATTGGTCTCTCTTGGATATCAAAAGTAGGGTGACTTATTTCTTGGGTTGAAGCAATTCACCCATGCTCTTGACACACTGGTGTATGGATTCTATCCTGTCTGCTAATTTCCCAAAACTTCTCTGAGTTTGTCCTATAAAGTCATCGTCATGTCCTTCTCTCCTTAATTCACTTGTCTCTCTCCTACTCTCAGTGCATGATAGCCAGTCCTGCACACTCTCTGGTGAGACTAAAGCACCCCCTTGTTCTTCTGCGAAGGGGGCAAACTACCTTCAGTCCTTCTATGTCCTGCTCCCTTCATTGAGCTATTGGCTGGTGTGTCATATCTACAGTCCTATGCACATAGTAACTCCACTCTGCATTCCTTCTGTCCCTTTGCTGGAGGTGTACACCTCTTCTCTAATTACTCTACCTGTAGTATCTCTTTTAAGAAACAACTGCAACATTGCTGATGAAATATGTGATTGGTCATCGCTATCCCCTGAACTCTGTTCTTTACTCTTATCTTGACGGGGAAATGCTTGATCTAGATGCAATATGATCTGCACCTCTAATTGCCCTAAAATCTGGGGGTCCCCTACCATAGTTTTCTGCCTAGGAATACTTGCCCTCTTTGGCTTCGGTATTTGTAGGGTTACCTTCGGGGTCAATTTCGGAAGTGTGGAGGGGTTCCAATTTGAGGACTCTCAAACCCTACTGCAACTTCTTGCCGATGCACTAGTGGGAAGATGCTAGGCACTGTGGGTGTGGTGCTCGTAGGTTCATATTGGGGTGGGGGAACATATGAGGTATTAGGGGTATCTCCTTGTGAGGAGTCTTTTGACTTCTCACAAAATATTCTCCATAAAGCTATGGCGGATTTCCTTTTCTTTAATTTGCCTCCCACATATTTACTTCGGAGGTATGTGACAACATGCTCAATTATCCTATTGTTGAACGTTGCTTCTTTTGGCTAAAGATAGATATGCTTTTGGGTGGCTTTAAACCACTCCAGGCTATACGTTGTAATTTCTTCTTGTCACTGGGGAATACCTTCTGCATATGCTCTTAGGGGGTTTCCATAATTAGGTGTATTTAGCACTACCAGATTAAATAATCTTTCACAAATCTTACAGTGGCAGTATTTTGTCAACTTTTCTACTTATTGTTGCACAATTTACATTAAAATTTTAATTTTGCTTCACCAATTCTATAGGGAACATTACAGTATAAACTTTTCATTTCATGCAATCTATATTCAAAAGCTCTGTTGTCCCAGTATACAATACTACACAACAACATCACACTGTGGCCACAAAGTTCTATTCTAGAGCGAAAACTACATCTCTAATCTATTTTTTGATAAATGCAACTAGCAACCCCTGGCCACCTTCCTGCACGCCCCAAAGGAGATTCTTTTCTGACGTGTGTTTTAGAAACCACTAAAAGACTACTGGACATCAGATCCCGGATTGGGAATTTGAGTGTTCACATTTTAACTGGAGGTAAAGTTCAGCAACATCAGCTTTTCAGATGATACACCGGAGTCTTCTGATTACAAAGTTCTAATGTAGGCCACTTCCAACTCATTGTTCAGAATCACAGGTAAGCTAGTTATGTAGGTGCCTTGTTGATTGTGCAGCACATGTACACAATCCTCCAACAATAAAATTGCATGCTTTACCCTACTGTCTCTTACTACCTTAAATTGTATATTTACATCATATTTATATCTGCATTTAACATAAAAAGAATAACGCGCTAATTCATAAACAAGGATTGTGATCCTCTTTGTCCTCACCTTTAAAAGACGGCAGTCCCTTGATCCTTCCCAACCCCCCCTGCACAGGCAGAACTTCAACCTAAACTCGGCCTCTGCTTACCTCATCAAAATGTGCGCATTGGTCTCTCTGCAGTGGGGGGTAGGCAGTCTTCCAGTGCCAGCCGTCAGGCGTGGGGTAAAAGAATCTCCTGGAATATGGCTTTTCAACTGTTACCGGGTAGACGAATGCTTCCAACTCAAATACCCACGCAGACGCTTTTTGGCAATTCAAAGACAGTATTTACTAACTGTTGTGACAGGGAGAAAAACACTATGGACTGCACCTGAGCCCTGCTCAAGCTACTGTGTGGTTTTTCTCCAATGCCTTTTTGCAGGCAGGCCTTTTTATACAAATCAAGACATTGCTTTATCACACATAGTAAATAATAGGTAATTTGCAAGTTACAGATTTTAGATGGAAAACACTTAAAAGATATGTGACCCCCATAACCCTGAATTCCTGATCTAAACAATTACACATTCTTCATCTTACCTTTGACAATGCTTTAGGACGGCATTCTTTGGGCTAAGAATGCGTGGGTGTTTGATGGTAGATGGAATTTCCTGAGAGTGTGTGCTGGCAGCATTGTGTGCCTGAGGCCTACATGTGCTCAGAATTTAGTTTCTTTCCTGCACCCATTGTTTAATCTAGTACCTGTGTGTTTTGGGCTAATTCCATTATGAGCCTATTGTGTAATCAGGGCACAATTTGTTTGAAGGCATGGAGTGTGTGCCAGGGGACTTGTATGCTGATATTGTAAATGCTTTGGGGTCAGTTAGACATGAGTTGGCCTTTAACAGAAAACCCTTTCATGTGTTCTATTCCACTACATTCTTAAGTAAACTTTTCACCTCGCTCGTGTCAGTGTGGTCACTCTGGGAGTTGGGCCTAAACAGTTTTTTAACTATGAACAGCTGTGTGGTTTCTGCTTGGGCTTGTTGTTGCACAATATTTTTGTGTTTTATATTTTCTGCATCGTTTTTATTGATTACATTTCCTACCACACTCACCTGGGGAGGCATAGCATAGCATTGTATACCATAGCATTTTGAGTCATTCCCAAGTCTGCCAATAATGGTAAATCTGGGAATGCACCAAAATCGATGAGTAGATGCATGGGAACACCCCGCTCCACCTATAGAATGCCTCCCAGGCCCAGAGTAACACAATGCAGTGATTTGAACTTTGTTGTGTTATTCTAGATTTAGCAAGCTAGGCAGGGCCAAGAAAGGTGGCCTTGCGTTGCTTGATAAACTTGACTTAGTGTTGCGTCACCCTTGTGCCCCTTTGCATGGGTAAGGACGATGTAACTCATTGATAAATCTTCCCCTCAGTGTTCCATGTCCCAGTTGTTAGACCACACCCTAGGTAAGCAGGGTGCTTTTTCTACCACTATGTTTAATTTTTCTAGCACGCGTTATAAATGAGACATGAAAAGATATTGCATTCTTTTTGAGAGTTACAGCAATTGCAATTTGATGCAGGTCCAGTAAGGCTTGGGTCCATTCTATTTCAGTAATTTAATTATAGTTTTATTCAGTACTATTCCAGTAGATCTTTATTATATAGACTGAAAAATGGATTTGGATGTTTATAACCTTGTGAAATATAACTTAACTAGTAAAAGCATTGAAAAGGTTTATTGTATACGTCAACATGTTTTGCCGCGCCCTAAGTTGACCCACACAGATTTTTCAACTGAAAGAAAGGTAGACCATAGCACACCTAGAAATCTTCTGTTCTTATAAAGTTGTTAGAGGTCAGTTATGCCCAGACTGATCTAATACCCACAGCTCTCTTCAGTAATCTTTGTACGTATGTATTTATCTGTACATGGCATTTCTGTAGCCCAAACCTAGCCAGTTTGTCTGTAAGAAAGTTGTGATTTTTCTTTTCTTAAAGAATTTTGTGTTACAACATTTATCAAGATGGCCATCTGGTCCATTTTCTGCTGCAGTGGCATTCTTGATTACACCATCAAACTACCCAAATTCATAATTACGTAGCACTATTTGGATTTTGTGCCACTGCTGAAATAAAATAATTCTCCATATCGAGGAGTGCCCAGCCAGTTTAGGACAGTTGGTGAACCCTTGCTTGGTAATCTTGACAAAACAAGAATTTACTATACAGGCTTTAGAAACCATGTTGATAAAACCAAAAAGGAAATGTGATACAATAATCTAGATTTGAGCAACCTTACCAGGATACCAGACTGGAGCCCACAATACTGAGGAGCAGGATACTAGATATGCAGATATTAAAAGGAGAATGAATATTGTCTGGAAGATAGAATCAGGATGGCAAGTGTTCAGGGAAGCACAGGTAAATTCTGAAGAGGTCGAGACTTGAGAGACATGCATGGTCAAAGGAAGAACATGACTTGCGTGTTTGAGGGAGGCACAAGGATTTGACAATGAGAACCAGGAAAGAGGGAAACGACAAAATGTAAGGAATGCAAAGCCTGGTGACAGACATACAGCAGCGTAACACTGAAACAATAAGTGACACTACGAGACACCTACTAAGAGCAAGTGAAATGTTTATATACTAACTCTGCGCTACTGGCCCCGGATGTTGTTCCTAACTGGGAAGTTTAGCATAAACTCTGTGCTAGTTTTAATGTTCCTGTTTTCCACAGTCTTCATGCCTCACCTATTTGAAACTGCCCTAAACCTGTGATTCTATAGTTGAATGATTTGAGTAGGTAATTGCCTGAGCTTGCAGTATAAGCATTTACTGTACTTTATTGTTCTCCTTAAAGCTTTTCTGTAACATTGCATTGTGGGGGAGTACCTCTGGCTCTGCAGTTGCAGAATGTAGCTTGTAAAGTTGTTCAAGGAAGGTAAATCGATCACCTCCGCTTGTACGTTTCTAATCTGTCTCCCCCCTCTAATTTCTGGCATTAAACTGTATTACTAGACCTCTAAAATATGCCTCAAAAGTGTCCCACGGAGTACTTGGAGATATACTCTTGTTAAACTGTCAGAATAAATCTACATTTTATTTTAGTTTCTGCAGATTTGAAGAGCTCACTATCACCTGGGAGGATAACTTAGCACTGAGCAGGTGTCAGTCCAGCCACAACTAGGGCCTAGTTGGACTGTTTGCAAACGTGAGGTCTTTAGCTGTGTGAGAGCATTTTTGCTAGTTAAAATTAATAATCATTAACCTAATTTGATATGTTTTGTAGGCCTAAATTGATTACTGCACATAAACATAGCTTTGCATTTGAAGCTTGCACATAGACATGTATTTCGTTTAAACTGCTGACAATCACATACACTTCACTTTTTTCTTTCAGTTCCTCTTCCTTTCCTTTTTGTTATTTCTGACCTGTGTCATGGTTATAAGTGTATATCTTTTTCATGACGCAAATGTCTTATTGCAACAGTAGAATTAATAGAGAGAGGGTTAGGTCTTAGCTTTTTACGCATTTGACCCATGTAAAAATTGCTTCAATGTTAGATTAATCTTAAAAGTTGTTTCTTTATGAATAGGTTCTGTCACTGAAGGCATATAAAAAATGGAGTGATCTCATTATGGAATGTATGATCCTTGCCTTGGCTTGTTTTTCTCTTATAGCGTAAGATGGTGAGAGAAAAGAGTAGAATATGGATAATGTTGTAGAGAATGTATAAATGTATCTTGTGCTTCGGCCCTTCTTTGTTAAACTTGCGAAATCGCCAGAAGATTTCTTGTTCTCATGACGACATCATCATCTCATTCTCTGAAACCAGAAGTTATCTCTACAAGTGTCACAACTTGCTTCTTTTTCATATTGTATAAATGTGTGTTCCCAGGCTATGTGAAGAAAATAATAGACGGGAGAGAAGAGAGGACATGCTAGACAAAAGTCCCTATCACAGGCTTTCTTGAGAGCATTTTACTCAGGTAAATTTTTACTTTAACTCTTGCTGATGCATCTTGGATTCACTCTGAGGGCTGCTTGATTCTGTTCTGAATGTACGCTCCTGAGACTTTACTGAGTTTCCTGAACCTCTCTTTATTGGAAGTTCTGTTACAGCTTTTATGCTTTCACTTGTCAAGGCTAGAGATCCTAATGGGTTCTGTTTATGTTTCCTTTTTCATTTTAACTCAGATTAGAATAGGGATTAGACTTTATGGAACACGCTTCATGCATTGTTCTGCCATTTTATTGAGAATTGCTAATAAAATAACTTAATGACTAAAAGACTTAGGGCCTGATTTAGATCTCAGCGGATGGGTCACTCTGTAGCAATGGTGACAGATATCATGTCTGCTTAAATCTAAATGCCATTGAAAACAATGGTATTTAGATTTCGGCGGATGGGATATCCATCACCATTGTAATGAAGTAAACTCTCTGCCGAGATCTAAATCAGGGCCTTAATAAAGACTATGAAAATGTAATCCAACTCTCATTTTTGACTTCCACCCAATCATAACTGATTTTAAATGTTGATAAATTATTGATCTGCACTTCCTCATTATTTCTTATCCACCTCAAAGGTCCAACCTCTTGGGTCCAGTGTGATGTGGGGACTTCATGTATCCATATAAAGTTAATTAATGACAATTGGAGTTCCCTATAGTCCCAGGCACACGTTGACAGCTTCTTGCAGAATTCAAGAAGTAAGGAGGAGGCTCTTTTGTGTAGAGGCAAGTCATGGCCTGCTTTAAGATCGATGAAGGAGAAGGCCCACCTTATGCATGGGATGTGTCCAAGTAGGAACCAGAGGACAGAAGGTGTCTGAAAGGTTTGGGAAAGCAGATGCAATTGTTGAGGTTTGCTGGACCAGTTATGTAGTGCCTTGAAACAGTGGGTGAGGAGATTGACAAGTTCATTTGTGAATGGGAAGCCAGTGGTGCTCCCTCAGGTGTGGTGTGATGTGAATGTGGTGTGGGAGGATGAGAGTGATTCTGGCCACCAAGTTCTTAACAGTCTGAAGCCTGCTGGTGAGATTTTCGTTGATCCCGTCATAGAGGGTATTCCAGTAGTAAATATTTGAAAATCTCCCTCAGGATCTTCAGAGAATGGAAGCATAAGGGGGTGATGGCCTTGGCTTGGGCAGTAATGTCAGGTTTGGTGTTACTGGTGATGCCAGGTTTTTTGGCATGAGTGGTGGGGGTGAAGGTGTGGGTCATAGCTCTGTTGGCCACCAAGTGGAAGCCCTATGTTCCCGAAGATCACAATTTCGGTCTTGCCAGTGTTCAACTTTAGACAGTCGGTCTTCATCCAGTGGGCGATTTCAGTCATGCAAGCATTGAACTTGATCCAAGTACTGGTCATCTTGAGGGAAGAAATGAGTAGTGTGCCGTCGACATAGAAGAAGACGTTGATGTTATGAGAGCAGATGATGCTGGCTGGAGGGATAATGTATGCATTGAAGAGGGTTGGGCACAGGAAGGATCCTTGCAAAACTCCACAGGGGAGGTTGCTGGTGTCCAGGTGTACCGTGCCAGGCTGACTGACTGGGTCCTTCCTGGAACAGTTCAAACAGGGTATGTGTGCTTGGATTCCAATATTGTGTAGATGTTGTAGGGTGGGACACTGTGTGAAATGCTGGGGGAGGTTCAGGAGGATGGTGGCCGCCATGTCTCGTCTGTACAAAATCATGCGGATGTCATCTGTGGTGTAGATAAGGGCAGTTTCTGTGCTGTGGTTGAGTCTATAACAAGACTGAGTAGTGTTGAGAAGTTGATGGTCATTAAGGTATTTGATGAGGTGTCTTTTGATGATTTCCTTTAAGACCTTGCAATGGTAGTTGGGAAATTGGTCTGTAGTGTGCAAGCGTTGGGGGGTTCACAGAGGATTTCTCAAGCAATGGGAGGACAGTTGCATGTTTTCAAGCATCTGGAGAGGTTGCGAAAAAGATGGAGGCATTCAAAATGGGTGTGAGCATGAAGCTGAGCGGTTGCAGCCCTCTGAAGTAGCCTGGGTGGGAGCAGGGGTACGATGGGGACTTTAAGTGGATGGACTTCATGGTGGCAGCAGTTTCTTCTGGGATGATGATGGGCCTTATAGTTACATTTAGCATTGGTTCTTTAAATATGATTAGAAGGTGAATGGCAAACTCTTTCAGGTCCATTTGCAGGTTAAAGTTGGTGTAAATGGTGGTTATTTTGTTGCTGAAGGATTAAAAGAGATTGTTGCAGAGGTCCTGCAAGGGGTGATCAAATTGAAGGCAGTGGCTGGTGGTGTGAAATGTTTCACAATGGTAAAAATTTATTTTCTTCTGTTAGTGCTGCCATCAATGTGGTCTGCCAGTGCGTTGGGTGGCCTGGGTAATTTAATGGTAGCATCTTAGGGCAGATTTGTACGTCCCCCTGTTTGCATTGTCTTGGCTCATTCTCCATTTATGTGGCAGTTGTTTGCCCTGGCATTTCATCAGTTTGAGTTCCTCTGTGTATTGAATGTCCTAGGATATGGATTTCTGTATCATTCCATGTGAGGAGTAAAATTCTGATCCGACAGAACTATGCAGTCCAACCTCCAAGAGTAGAACCGGGCCGTGAGGAATCTGCAGAGGAACTTGTTGGCTATCATAGGTGGGGAATAATGTGAAATGCGGAGGGCAAAGTACTTCATTCAGTACAACTCAGTGGTTTTGAAACAAAAACGTAATCTAACTGCACTTGGCTCTTATAGTGTTGGCTGGGGTAAGTTGCCCCCCTTTCCCCAATGTATCTCCTGTTTGATTTTCAAAAGACAAGCTGAGATGTAGGAGTTTAAGAGAGCATTGTATAGTATTTGATCAAGGGGTGCCACAACTGCACTAGTATCACTCCCCATTGTTACAACAGTAGGAAAGTCTGCATATCTCTGTCATACCCATCTTCCCTTGTCTGAACTGTCTCCACCATCGTCTACCTCTCCTTGTCTCTCAACAGATTCCTTATCAATAATATCCCTCCTCTCTCATCGGCCTCCCCACCCCCTTTCAGCTGCCTCTTTATAACTTGTCTTACCTATCCATCTCTGAGCCACGTCTTTTTTACAAAGCTCACCCACCTACATCTGCCTTTCGGTTGTCCATCATCAGCTGTCCTTTTAGTACTTTTTTCACCTGTCTCGCTCCCTCTGTTTATCTCTCCCATCTCTTTGATTCTATCTCTAACTGTACCGCTTCTCATATTATCATCCCTGTTCACTGATCTTTGCCTCTCTCTTACTCTCAGCTCTCTCTTTGTCACCTGTCTGTCTGTCTCTCTTTCTCTCACCCACCCCCTGCTTTTGTCTCTCGATCTCTTACGTATTTCTTTGTGGAGTCCTCTTTCTCCTCTTTTTTTGCCCCTCATTTCCTCTCAAAGTCTTTCTCCTCTAAATCCCCCCACCCTTTCTCTCTCTTGTAGGAGGCTGGACTGGCTTGTAGTGAGTACCAAGGGGTGCTTACACCTTGCACCAGGCCCAGGTATCCCTTATTAGTGTATAGGGTGTATAGCAGCTTAGGCTGATAGATAATGGTAGCTTAGCATAGCAGCTTAGGCTGAACTAGGAGACGAGTGAAGCTCCTACAGTACCACTAGTGTCACTTGCACAATATCATAAGTAAACACAATACACAGATATACTAAAAATAAAGGTACTTTATTTTTATGACAATATGCCAAAGTATCTCAGAGTGTACCCTCAGTATGAGGATAGCAAATATACACAAGATATATGTACACAATACCAAAAATATGCAGTATAGTCTTAGAAAACAATGTATAGTTACAATAGGATGCAATGGGGACACATAGGGATAGGGGCAACACAACCATATACTCCAAAAGTGGAATGCGAACCACGAATGGACCCCAAACCTATGTGACCTTGTAGAGGGTCGCTGGGACTATCAGAAAATAGTGAGGGTTAGAAAAATAGCCCACCCCAAGACCCTGAAAAGTGAGTGCAAAGTGCACTAAAGTTCCCCAAAGGATATAGAAGTCGTGATAGGGGAATTCTGCAGGAAAGACACAAACCAGCAATGCAACAATGATGGATTTCCAGTCGAGGGTACCTGTGGAACAAGGGGACCAAGTCCAAAAGTCACAAGCAAGTCGGAGATGGGCAGATGCCCAGGAAATGCCAGCTGTGGGTGCAAAGAAGCTGCTACTGGACAGTAGAAGCTGAGGATTCTGCAGGAACGACAAGGGCTAGAGACTTCCCCTTTGGAGGACGGATCCCCCACGCCGTGGAAAGTCGTGCAGAAGTGTTTTTCCGCCAAAAGACTGCCAACAAGTCTTGCTAGCTGCAAATCGTGCGGTTAGGGTTTTTGGATGCTGCTGTGGCCCAGGAGGGACCAGGATGTCGCCAATTGCGTCTGGGGACAGAGGGGGCATCGAGCAAGACAAGGAGCCCTCTCAGAAGCAGGCAGCACCTGCAGAAGTGCCGGAACAGGCACTACAAAGAAGAGTGAAATGGTGCTCACCCGAAGTTGCACAAAGGAGTCCCACGTCGCCGGAGGGCCACTTAGAAAGTCGTGCAATGCAGGTTAGAGTGCTGTGGACCCAGGCTTGGCTGTGCACAAAGGATTTCCGCCGGAAGTGCACAGAGGCCGGAGTAGCTGCAAAAGTCACGGTTCCCAGCAATGCAGTCTGGCGTGGGGAGGCAAGGACTTACCTCCACCAAACTTGGACTGAAGAGTCACTGGACTGTGGGAGTCACTTGGACATAGTTGCTGGATTCAAGGGACCTCGCTCGTCGTGCTGAGAGGAGACCCAGGGGACCGGTGATGCAGTTCTTTGGTGCCTGCGGTAGCAGGGGGAAGATTCCGTCGACCCACGGGAGATTTCTTTGGAGCTTCTAGTGCAGAGAGGAGGCAGACTACCCCCACAGCATGCACCACCAGGAAAACAGTCGAGAAGACGGCAGGATCAGTGTTACAGAGTTGCAGTAGTCGTCTTAGCTACTTTGTTGCAGTTTTGCAGGCTTCCAGCGCGGTCAGCAGTCGATTCCTTGGCAGAAGGTGAAGAGAGAGATGCAGAGGAAATCTGATGAGCTCTTGCATTCGTTATCTAAGGAAATCCCCAAAGCAGAGACCCTAAATAGCCAGAAAAGAGGGGTTGGCTACTTAGGAGAGAGGATAGGGTAGCAACACTTGAAGGAGCCTATCAGAAGGAGTCTCTGACGTCACCTGCTGGCCCTGGCCACTCAGAGCAGTCCAGTGTGCCAGCAGCACCTCTGTTTCCAAGATGGCAGAGGTCTGGTGCACACTGGAGGAGCTCTGGGCACCTCCCAGGGGAGGTGCAGGTCAGGGGAGCCGTCACTCCCCTTTCCTTTGTCCAGTTTCGCGCCAGAGCAGGGCTGAGGGGTCCCTGAACCGGTGTAGACTGGCTTATGCAGAAATGGGCACCATCTGTGCCCATGAAAGCATTTCCAGAGGCTGGGGGAGGCTACTCTTCCCCTGCCTTCACACCATTTTCCAAAGGGAGAGGGTGTAACACCCTCTCTCTGAGGAAGTCCTTTGTTCTGCCATCCTGGGCCAGGCCTGGCTGGACCCCAGGAGGGCAGAAACCTGTCTGAGGGGTTGGCAGCAGCAGCAGCTGCAGTGAAACCCCTGAAAAGGCAGTTTGGCAGTACCAGGGTCTGAGCTACAGACCCGTGGGATCATGGGATTGTGCCAACAATGCCAGGATGGCATAGAGGGGGCAATTCCATGATCTTAGACATGTTACATGGCCATATTCGGAGTTACCATTTTGAAGCTACACATAGGTATTGACCTATGTGTAGTGCACGCGTGTAATGGTGTCCCCGCACTCACAACGTCCGGGGAATTTGCCCTGAACTATGTGGGAGCACCTTGGCTAGTGCCAGGGTGCCCACACACTAAGTAACTTTGCACCTAACCTTTACCAGGTAAAGGTTAGACATATAGGTGACTTATAAGTTACTTAAGTGCAGTGAAAATGGCTGTGAAATAATGTGTGCATTATTTCACTCAGGCTGCAGTGGCAGGCCTGTGTAGTATTTGTCAGAGCTCCCTATGGGTGGCAAAATAAATGATGCAGCCCATAGGGATCTCCTGGAACCCCAATACCCTGGGTACCTCAGTACCATATACTAGGGAATTATAAGGGTGTTCCAGTATGCCAATGTGAATTGGTGAAATTGGTCACTAGCCTGTTAGTGACAATTTGGAAAGAAATGAGAGAGCATAACCACTGAGGTTCTGGATAGCAGAGCCTCAGTGAGACAGTTAGTCATAACACAGGTAACACAGTCAGGCACACTTATGAGCACTGGGGCCCTGGCTGGCAGGGTCCCAGTGACACATACAACTAAAACAACATATATACAGTGAAAAATGGGGGTAACAGGCCAGGCAAGATGGTACTTTCCTACACAACCCCCCCCCCCCAAACGAAGGACAATAAGACTAGTCATTACCTGATGGGTCTTCATTGTCTAAGTGGAAATATCTGGAGAGTCCATCTGCATTGGAGTGGGTACTCCCAGGTCTATGTTCCACTGTATAGTCCATTCCCTGTAGTGATATGGACCACCTCAACAATTTAGGATTTTCACCTTTCATTTGTTTTAGCCAAAGTAGAGGTTTGTGGTCTGTCTGAACAATGAAGTGAGTGCCAAACAGGTATGGCCTTAACTTCTTCAGTGCCCAGACCACAGCAAAGGTCTCCCTCTCAATGGCAGACCAACGCTTTTCTCTAGGGGTCAACCTCCTACTAATAAAAGCAACAGGTTGATCCTGGCCCTCAGAATTAAGTTGTGATAGGACTGCCCCTACTCCTAATTCAGATGCATCAGTTTGGACATAGAACTTTTTAGAGTAACAAGGGCTTTTCAGAACAGTTGCAGAGCACATGGCCTGCTTCAGCTCCTCAAAAGCTTTCTGACAGTTTGCTGTCCATAATACCTTTTTAGGCATTTTCTTGGATGTGAGGTCATTAAGAGGGGCTGCAATGGAGCCATAGTTCTTAATGAACCTCCTATAGTACCCAGTGAGGCCTAAAAAGGCTCTCACCTGAGTCTGAGTAGTAGGGGGAACCCAATCAATAATTGTTTGGATTTTCCCCTGAAGTGGTGCAATCTGTCGCCCACCAACCAGGTGTCCCAGATAAACCACCTTCCCCTGCCCTATCTGGCACTTTGAAGCCTTGATAGTGAGGCCTGCCTTTTGCAGGGCCTCTAAAACTTTCCATAGGTGGACCAGGTGATCATCCCAGCTGGAGCTAAAGACAGCTATATCGTCCAAATATGTTGCACTAAAAGCTTCCAGCCCTTGCAGGACTGTGTTCACCAACCTCGGAAAAGTGGCAGGTGCATTTTTCAATCCAAAAGGCATTACTGTGAATTGGTAATGTCCTCCAATTGTTGAAAATGCAGTTTTAGCTTTAGCATCTTCTGATAATTTGATCTGCCAATACCCTGCAGTCAAATCAAAAGTGCTTAGATACTTGGCAGATGCCAGTGTATCTATGAGCTCATCTGCCCTGGGTATAGGGTGAGCGTCAGTTTTGGTTACCTGGTTGAGACCTCTGTAGTCTACACAAAACCACATTTCCTTCTTTCCATCTTTGGAATGAGGTTTTGGTACAAGTACCACAGGAGAGGCCCACGGACTTTCAGAGTGCTCAACCACTCCCAGTTCTAACATTTTCTGCACCTCTTGCTTTATGCAGTCTCTGACATGGTCAGGCTGCCTATAGATCTTACTTTTGACAGGCAAGCTGTCTCCAGTATGTATAGTGTGCTCACACCAAGAAGTGGTACCTGGCACAGTAGAGAAGAGTTCAGAAAACTGACCCAGGAGATTTATGCAGTGGTCTTTCTACTCAGCAGTAAGACAATCTGCCAGTACAACACCTTCCACTAGAGCATCTAGTTCTGTGGAAGAGAAGAGATCAGGTAGAGGATCACTGTCTTCCTCCTGTCCCTCATCAGTTGCCATGAGCAGGGTGAGATCAGCCCTGTCATAGTAGGGTTTCAGGTGATTGACATGGAGCACCCTAAGGGGACTCCTGGCAGTGCCTAAGTCAACTAAATAGGTGACTTCACCCTTCTTTTCAACAATTGTGTGGGGTCCACTCCATTTATCTTGGAGTGCTCTTGGGGCCACAGGCTCCAAGACCCACACTTTTACTGAACCAAAACAGCCTTCTGGTCATGCCATTACTTCTGGAGCTCTTGGCTGGCCTGAAGGTTTTTACTGGCCTTTTTCACGTATTCAGCCATCCTTGATCTGAGGCCAAGTACATAATCCACTATATCTTGCTTTGGAGCTTTTAAAGGTTGTTCCCAACCCTTCTTGACAAGTGTTAGTGGACCCCTCACAGGGTGTCCAAAGAGGAGTTCAAAGGGGCTGAAGCCCACTCCTTTCTGGGGTACCTCCCTGTAGGCAAAAAGGAGGCATGGTAAAACGATATCCCATCTCCTGCGGAGTTTTTCAGGGAGTCCCATAATCATGCCTTTGAGAGTTTTGTTAAATCTCTCCACCAGTCCATTTGTTTGTGGATGATAGGGTGTAGTGAACTTGTATGTAACACCACACTCCTTCCACATGGCCTTTAAGTAAGCAGACATGAAATTGCTTCTCCTGTCTGATACCACCGCTTTAGGGAAGCCCGCCCTGGAAAAGATTCCCAGGAGGGCCTTTGCCACTGCAGGAGCTGTAGTGGTCCTTAGAGGAATTGCTTCAGGATATCTGGTGGCATTGTCCACTACCACCAAGATAAACCTATTGCCTGAAGCAGTAGGAGGGTCAAGGGGGCCAACTATGTCAACCCCTACCCTTTCAAAGGGAACCCCAACCACAGGTAGTGGAATAAGGGGTGCCTTTGGGGTGCCACCTGTTTTGCCACTGGCTTGACAGGTTTCACAGGACTTACAAAAATCTTTTGTGTCCTCAGACATTCTAGGCCAATGAAACAAGGGAACAAGCCTGTCCCAAGTTTTCATTTGCCCCAAATGTCCAGCAAGGGGAATGTCGTGAGCAAGAGTTAGGAGGAACTTTCTGTACTCTTGAGGAATCACCAATCTCCTGGCAGCTCCAGGTTTTGGATCCCTTGCTTCAGTGTACAAGAGGTTGTCCTCCCAGTAAACTCTGTGAGAGTCACTGACATCCCCATTTGCTTGTTTGACAGCTTGCTGTCTTAGACCCTCTAGTGTGGGACAGGTCTGCTGTGCCACACTCAGCTTCTCCCTGGCAGGCCCCCCTTCACCCAAAAGCTCAGCAGTGTCTGCTTTCAGCTCCTCTGGTGTAGGTTCTGCACAGGGTGGAAATTCTTCTTCCTCAGAAGTAGAATCCACTGTAGAGGGAGGGATAGTAGGTAGTGCTTTACTTCTACTAGCCCTAGCTTTAGGGAGCACTTGGTCCATTGTTCCAGGATCCAAGTCACCCTGTCCTTTTTGCTTTTTGGCCTGAGCCCTGGTTAAAGCAAAAATATGCCCTGGAATGCCCAGCATTGCTGCATGAGCCTCCAACTCCACTTCTGCCCAAGCTGATGTCTCTAAATCATTCCCTAATAGACAGTCTACAGGTAAATCTGAGGCAACCACAACTTTCTTTGGGCCAGTAACCCCCCCCCCCCAGTTGAGATTTACAACAGCCATGGGGTGGCTAAGGGTGTTGTTGTGAGAATCGGTTACTTGGTACTGGTGACCAAGTAGGTGTTGTTCAGGGTGGACCAGTTTCTCTATCACCATTGTGACACTGGCACCTGTGTCCCTGTAGGCCTGAACATCAACACCATTTATTAGGGGTAGTTGCTTGTACTTATCCATGTTAAGGGGACAAGCAACCAAGGTGGCTAAATCAATAGCCCCCTCAGAGACTAACACAGCCTCTGTGGTCTCCCTAATTAGACCAACCCCAACTAAGTTACCAAAGGTGAGCCCAGCTACTCCCTTAGATTGGCTATTAGTAGGTTTGCTCCCACCACCACTGCTATTAGTAGGGACACTAGGTGTAGCAGTAGGGGTTGTAGTGGTAGGAGGCTTGGTGCTTTTCTTTGGACAACTGGGATCTTTTGTCCAATGGCCTTTTATTTTACATAAATAGCACCATGGTTTCTTTTCTTTGTTTTGATCGGAAGAGGATTTGGACCCACCACCCCCACCAGAGTGTTTTTGTGGGCCTGATGAAGACTAATTTTTAGATTTGTCGCCACCCTTGTCAGAAGACTTACCATCCTTCTTCTTATTGCCATCTTTGTCACCCCTTGTATGAACTTTTCTGTTCACCCTTGTTCTGACCCATTTGTCTGCCTTCTTTCCCAATTCCTGGGGAGAGGTCAGATCAGAGTCCACCAAGTACTGGTGCAACAAATCAGACACACAATTATTAAGAATATGCTCTCTCAGGATCAAGTTATACAGGCTTTCATAATCAGTAACTTTACTGCCATGTAACCACCCCTCCAAGGCCTTCACTGAATGGTCAACAAAATCAACCCAGTCTTGTGAAGACTCCTTTTTGGTCTCTCTGAACTTAATCCTGTACTGTTCAGTGGTTAAGCCATAACCATCCAGGAGTGCATTCTTAAGAACTGTAAAATTATTGGCACCACTTTCTTTCACAGTAAGGAGCCTATCCCTACCCTTTCCACTAAATGATAGCCATAGGATAGCAGCCCACTGCCTTTGAGGGACATCCTGTACAACACAGGCCCTCTCAAGTGCAGCAAACCACTTGTTAATGTCATCCCCCTCCTTATAAGGGGGAACTATCTTGTGCAGATTCCTGGAATCATGCTCTTTTGCAGGATGACTATGGGGAATACTGCTGCTGCCACCATGGGTTTCTAAACCCAATTTTTGTCTTTCTCTCTCCACTTCTAAGCACTGTCTATCCAAATCCAGCTGTTGCTTCTTGAGCTTCAGTCTGGTTTGTTCCACTCTCAATCTATTGAGCTCCCTTTCTAACAATCTGTCATCAGGGAGGGTGGGAGGGACATGCCTTGAAACAGAGGTGTGGTGAGAATTAACAGAAGGAGACCTATCCCTTACAGAAAGCATCCTAACAGCTTGGTTAACAGAAACATCATTTCTACTGTGGTGAGAAGGAATACTCTTGCTATGATGTGAGACAACACTATCTGTATGGTGTGACTCTACATCAGTACCAACTATGCTAGGCTGTCTAGTAATGGGCAGGCTGGGAAGTTTCTTTCCTGAATCTTTTTCTAGGGGAGTCCCTGGATCAGATTGGGAACCATTAGCTACTTTTTCAACAGATGGGGCCCTTCTGGCCTTATCTTGTTCTTTAAGCATGTTAACCAATAATTCCAAAGAAGGATTCTTCCCTACACTCAAACCTCTCTCTATGCAGAGACTCCTTGCTCCTCCCAGCTAAGGTGATCATATGCAAGTTTGGACAGATCAACAGTTTGGCCTGTGCCAGACATTTTAGAAAGAGTTTAAGTGACAGAAAAAGAGAGAAAACGTTTTTCAGAACTTTTAGAAAGACAGAAAAAAACTTTTAAAACTTTTTAAGAACTTTTAGAAAGTTTAGAGGTACTTTTCAGCACTTAGAAAAGAGTGAAAAGAGGAAATGCAAACTTTTTGGTTAGGTGTACATACACTGAACTTGTTTTGTATATTTTTCTCTTATGAAAAGTACAATGACAAGAGTGGTAAGTAGTCTCAAAGCACTTATCCTACCGCTGCACAACCAATGTAGGAGGCTGGACTGGCTTGTAGTGAGTACCAAGGGGTACTTACACCTTGCACCAGGCCCAGGTATCCCTTATTAGTGTATAGGGTGTCTAGCAGCTTAGGCTGATAGATAATGGTAGCTTAGCAGAGCAGCTTAGGCTGAACTAGGAGACGAGTGAAGCTCCTACAGTACCACTAGTGTCACTTGCACAATATCATAAGAAAACACAATACACAGATATACTAAAAATAAAGGTACTTTATTTTTATGACAATATGCCAAAGTATCTCAGAGTGTACCCTCAGTATGAGGATAGCAAATATACACAAGATATATGTACACAATACCAAAGATATGCAGTATAGCCTTAGAAAACAGTGCAAACAATGTACTGTATAGTTACAATAGGATGCAATGGGGACACATAGGGATAGGGGCAATACAAACCATATACTCCAAAAGTGGAATGCGAACCACGAATGGACCCCAAACCTATGTGACCTTGTAGAGGGTCGCTGGGACTATCAGAAAATAGTGAGGTTTAGAAAAATAGCCCACCCCAAGACCCTGAAAAGTGAGTGCAAAGTGCACTACAGTTCCCCAAAGGACATAGAAGTCGTGATAGGGGAATTCTGCAGGAAAGACACAAACCATCAATGCAACAATGATGGATTTCCAGTCGAGGGTACCTGTGGAACAAGGGGACCAAGTCCAAAAGTCACAAGCAAGTCAGAGATGGGCAGATGCCCAGGAAATGCCAGCTGTGGGTGCAAAGAAGCTGCTACTGGACAGTAGAAGCTGAGGATTCTGCAGGAACGACAAGGGCTAGAGACTTCCCCTTTGGAGGATGGATCCCGCACGCCGTGAAGAGTTGTGCAAAAGTGTTTTCCTGCCAAAAGACCACCAACAAGCCTTGCTAGCTGCAAATCGTGCAGTTAAGGTTTTTGGATGCTGCTGTGGCCCAGGAGGGACCAGGATGTCGCCAATTGCGTCTGGGGACAGAGGGGGCGTCAAGCAAGACAAGGAGCCCTCTCAAAAGCAGGCAGCACCCACAGAAGTGCCAGAACAGGCACTACAAAGAAGAATGAAATGGTGCTCACCCAAAGTTGCACAAAGGAGTCCCACGTCGCCGGAGGGCCACTTAGAAAGTCATGCAATGCAGGTTAGAGTGCTGTGGACCCAGGCTTGGCTGTGCACAAAGGATTTCCACCGGAAGTGCACAGAGGCCGGAGTAGCTGCAAAAGTTGCAGTTCCCAGCAATGCAGTCTGGCGTGGGGAGGCAAGGACTTACCTCCACCAAACTTGGACTGAAGAGTCACTGGACTGTGGGAGTCACTTGGACACAGTTGCTGGATTCAAGGGACCTTGCTTGTTGTGCTGAGAGGAGACCCAGGGGACCGGTGATGCAGTTCTTTGATGCCTGCGGTAGCAGGGGGAAGATTCCGTCGACCCACAGGAAATTTCTTCGGAGCTTCTAGTGCAGAGAGGAGGCAGACTACCCCCACAGCATGCACCACCAGGAAAACAGTCGAGAAGGCGGCAGGATCAGCGTTACAGAGTTGCAGTAGTCGTCTTAGCTATTTTGTTGCAGTTTTGCAGGCTTCCAGCGCGGTCAGCAGTCGAATCCTTGGCAGAAGGTGAAGAGAGAGATGCAGAGGAACTCTGATGAGCTCTTGCGTTCGTTATCTAAGGAAATCCCCAAAGCAGAGACCCTAAATAGCCAGAAAAGAGGGTTTGGCTACTTAGGAGAGAGGATAGGCTAGCAACACCTGAAGGAGCCTATCAGAAGGAGTCTCTGACGTCACCTGCTGGCCCTGGCCACTCAGAGCAGTCCAGTGTGCCAGCAGCACCTCTGTTTCTAAGATGGCAGAGGTCTGGAGCACACTGGAGGAGCTCTGGGCACCTCCCAGGGGAGGTGCAGGTTAGGGGAGTGGTCACTCCCCTTTCCTTTGTCCAGTTTCGCGCCAGAGCAGGGCTAAGGGGTCCTGAACCGGTGTATACTGGCTTATGCAGAATTCGGCACCATCTGTGCCCATGAAAGCATTTCCAGAGGCTGGGGGAGGCTACTCCTCACCTGCCTTCACACCATTTTCCAAAGGGAGAGGGTGTAACACCCTCTCTCTGAGGAAGTCCTTTGTTCTGCCATCCTGGGCCAGGCCTGGCTGGAACCCAGGAGGGCAGAAACCTGTCTGAGCGGTTGGCAGCAGCAGCAGCTGCAGTGAAACCCCTGAAAAGGCAGTTTGGCAGTACCAGGGTCTGAGCTACAGACCCGTGGGATCATGGGATTGTGCCAACAATGCCAGGATGGCATAGAGGGGGCAATTCCATGATCTTAGACATGTTACATGGCCATATTCGGAGTTACCATTGTGAAGCTACACATAGGTATTGACCTATGTGTAGTGCACGCGTGTAATAGTGTCCCCGCACTCACAAAGTCCGGGGAATTTGCCCTGAACTATGTGGGAGCACCTTGGCTAGTGCCAGGGTGCCCACACACTAAGTAACTTTGCACCTAACCTTTACCAGGTAAAGGTTAGACATATAGGTGACTTATAAGTTACTTAAGTACAGTGAAAATGGCTGTGAAATAATGTGTGCATTATTTCACTCAGGCTGCAGTGGCAGGCCTGTGTAGTATTTGTCAGAGCTCCCTATGGGTGGCAAAAGAAATGCTGCAGCCCATAGGGATCTCCTGGAAACCCAATACCCTGGGTACCTCAGTACCATATACTAGGGAATTATAAGGGTGTTCCAGTATGCCAATGTGAATTGGTGAAATTGGTCACTAGCCTGTTAGTGACAATTTGGAAAGACATGAGAGAGCATAACCACTGAGGTTCTGGATAGCAGAGCCTCAGTGAGACAGTTAGTCATAACACAGGTAACACAGTCAGGCACACTTATGAGCACTGGGGCCCTGGCTGGCAGGGTCCCAGTGACACATACAACTAAAACAATATATATACAGTGAAAAATGGGGGTAACATGCCAGGCAAGATGGTACTTTCCTACATCTCTCATGTCTTTATTTCTCCCTTCACATGCTACTGGGAAACAGGTGGCACAGAGATTTGTTCCACTTCCAACCATAAATAATTGTATTGCAAGTTTGTTACATATCTCCGAGACCTGGAGACTCAAGCAGTTTTAGGGGTTGCTGAAGGCAAGCCAAGGGCTTCTATGACCCATGGTGACCCCAAAAGTCATCCTCCTTTCTCGCACCCACCTGAGAGGTTTCCCATTAGCATTGGCCTTGCCACCTCTCTCTCGCGACGTTATCCTCTTAACAGAGAGCTCTAATCACCTCTCCAAGAAGAGGGTAAGTAAGCTGTGACATGAAAGATCTCCCCCTCCTTACAACACAGACACACAAAGCAGTAAGAGCTATGATAAATTAAATGAAATAAGGAAAATTGAAATAAAAAAAGCAACTCAATTGATTCATATTTATTAATCTAGTTGTTGGCATAAGCAAAGAAGTTCCTTTCCTAATTCTACCCAGAGCTCTCGCTCTAACCTTCTTTAGGAAGCCCGGGGTTCCGGAAATAACCGAGGATGTTTTCATCTCTTCTTCATAGAGCTAACCACATAAACAACCTGGCATTGTTTCCTCTAGAAGTTTAAATTCAGGGATAAACAATCTTTATATTTTCCCTCTTTGAGAAACGGCAAACAAAAAATCTGCAAACACAAGAAGAAAAGCAAACTGAGGCCACAATGGGTCTGATCTGACAGGCTTTTTTGTTTTCTGTTTTTTTAACGTGAACGTCCCGAACGGAGGATGTAAGTCTGCAAGTAGACACACCTACAGGTAGCTTTTGGGTGAGCTTTTGGGTGCTCTAGCAATTGGCAGATCTTGGATGGTGTCCGGGAGTCTGGGAATAAGAACTCTTTCATCAGACTATTCACATAAGACTCAACAAATGTATTTTATTCGGCCTCCTCTGCGATTGTGTAATTAGTGGCATTCTCAAGACATGGAGTCATATGACAGCTATTACCACATACGCACACGTGCCGGAGAGGAAGAAGTATAGCTAATCAAACGGCTTGTTTCTAAAGTACACCAGAAATTTGGCCTGTTAAGGTGGAAGAACTAAGAAGGGTCGTACCTTCTAGCACTCATCTACACCATATTAATTCATACAATATCTCTTGTTAGGGGTCCAGTTCTTCGTCTCATTGGTTATCGCTGACAGAAATAACTAGACAGTGAAATATTTTGCATATTAACTTAGATTTACAATGGGATGTAAGCAGTTTCTACCAATAGAATAAAAAACCGAGAATGGTTTGTGGAAAAACCCATTCCTAGAGTGGACTGCTAAGTAGTGGTGAAACAGGCTTGGCTCTTACCACCTAAAAGCACAGAGGAGAGCTTTTGGTTTTATTGGGGACCCACGACACCTAGATCCCCCCCTAATAGCAACCACCTTTTTAACTGCACCATGTTTGGCCTGGGCTGATCTTTGATCTTGGACCCCTTAACTTTACAGCCATACCTGCCACTTCGCCTATTACAATTGGTGGTTCTGCTTTTACTGCCCCGAAATCCTTCACCGTCCAGGGCTCAAAATGATTTCCCCACCAAGTCATAAGTCACTCTAAGGGGGAATAATGGGTGACAGTAAAACGGCAGCCATCTTCAAACCACTAACTTAAAAGTTTATTCCGGCATAATGAGGGACCTTATTTGTGCATGTGTCTGTATCTCATCCCAATGGCATCATTGCACTGCTGATGTGCTTCTTTAACGAAGAGGTAGAGCTGCTCACAGGTACCCTGAGTGCTTGATAACTTCTGGAGCGTAGGAAGGAGGGATCTAACTTTAGACCGATGTAAACAGCTTCAATGACTATGTGAGTATGTTCTCGACACTGTGAGCTCATTGCATGTGTGGCATTCCTGCCACGTGCCTTTTCTTCGGGGTAGCCCCAGGATTGCGCTAAAACAATGCACACAAGCTTATATTTTTTGTAGTTTATTCGTATTTATTTCTCCCAAAATAGCCACAAATTGCGATTTTTTTCTCAACCAGAAAAGGCAGTACTTTTACTTTTTAAAGTAGAGGCGTCCGAAAAGCTAAAAAAATGCAAAGGTGGTTCCCTTGCACGTCTTCAGTCTTCTCCCTCGACCTCTTAGGTATCTTCTGCTTGGCCTTTTGGAAAGTAAAAATATGAGAAGACAAGAAATCTTTGTTTTTTTAACAGAAGGAGTCCGGAGTGCAAGCCCCATACGTTATGATAGAGACAAGTCAGATACGTTGTTTTGTTTTAAAATAAACGACACTCCCTTGTTCTGTTTTTCTGACACTGCGACTTTAGGTGTGCCACTTCACAAAACCAGCACAAGATTATGGCGGCGCCCGCCAAGCGGAAACCGCCATTTGGCCGCTCCGCGGTCAAAAGACCGCGGAGGCCATTCTGGCTTTCCCGCTGGGCCGGCGGGCGCCCGCCAAAGGAGCGCCCGCCGGCCCAGCGGGAAAGGCCCTGCAACAATGAAGCCGGCTCCGAATGCAGCCGGCGGAGTTGCAGGGGTGCGACGGGTGCAGTTGCACCCGTCGCGATTTTCACTGTCTGCAATGCAGACAGTGAAAATCTTTATGGGGCCCTGTTAGGGGGCCCCTGCACTGCCCATGCCACGACACCCGTTCCCGCCATCCTGTTCCTGGCGGTAAAAACCGCCAGAAACAGGATGGCGGGAAGGGGGTCGGAATCTCCATGGCGGCGCTGCTTGCAGCGCCGCCATGGAGATTCAGCCCAAGCAGGGGAAATCCAGCGGGAAACCGCCGGATTCCCTTTTCTGACCGCGGCTTTAATGCCGCGGTCAGAATGGGCATTGAAGCACGGCCAGCCTGTTGGCAGTGCTTCCGTGGGCCCCGGCCCTTGCGGTCTTAGACCGCCAGGGTCGGAATGACCCCCTATGTCCTATACAGCTCTCCTGTATGCTTCAGGCATGTTATCTCGTTAGTGTTTGGAGTTCAGGGTCAGTATACCAATAAAGTACGTCCTAAAGCATTGTTCTGCTGGACCTTCCTTGTTTCTGAAGTTCCAATAAACCACAGCACAACTCAGTGACCTTCCCTGAAGGAAAAAACAGTGACCCAGATCACAAAACTTTTGTGACTGGGACTATTTCATGTACTTGGTGGTGAGAACACATAACTTTGGCTGTGCCATTATGTGCTGCAGAAGTAATGCACAACTGTAATCAACAATGCATATATTGTATGTTTAGTACTACTAATATACAGTGGAGTATCCAATGTATTGTTGAAGGGACAATCACAGTAGAAAATTAATAATTCCTATTTAGGAGTGTTCAAATGGTGATTTTAACATGCTGGATTTCAATACATGTGCACATTTATATTCATGTATTTTGAATAATATTTTATAGTGATCTTACATATAATTCATAATTTGTTCAAACAATAATTGAAGGTGTACTTAAAATCATGGATTTTGAATGTGCAGTGAATTATCATACTAAATTACCTTGACTAAAACCTGATTGAGGGCCTAACCTTCAACGTGGAGTTTGCTCATGTTGCAAAATTATTTATTTGCAGGTGCACCAATCTGAGGCTACAGTTATTGAAAGGCATATTGTGTATTTCAAACAGTAGTATATGGGATGATATTTTGGCAAGGAAAAGGTATCACTGACAAACTGAGGATGAAGACTCCTATTTGTGTGCCATGCTCCTAGATGCTCTCAAGGTCATCCTGATGTTCGACTTGTGGAATGACAGCTTGAAAGAAGCTGCCAATTCCAATTGTGCATGGAAGATGGAAAACTAATGGTGTTGATGACGTGGGTTCTCGAAGGTTCTGCAAGATCTAAATTGGTATTCATTTAGCTAGACAAGACCAGACCCCTATACCATTTGTCGAGAGCAGATTCCCCTGAGACCTCTTTATTCCTAATCTGGTTGAGTGGGTTGTTGCTATGCACACCTCACTATCAGAACTTCTGCTGATGTTTCTATAATGCTGACACTTTCTTATTAATTCCATCATTTTCCCTATAGCTTAGGTAGAATATTTAGGTTAGATTAGTTTTCAAATGATTAGTATGCCTGGGTGGAGTTTGCGGAGTCGAGCTATGCACATCTCCGCAAAGTGGTTCAAAAACTCTTCCACCATACACAAAGTTCCATGGGTGGAATTTCCCAGCACGCCCATTCGCATTCCATTTTACGTCAAACGCTATGCGGAGTACGTCCTTGCATTTAAAATCGTGCACAAATGGCACCACGCTGTTCGCATGGGCGTGGTCATCTTATTTTCTTACTCTGTTCATGATGTTGGTCCTTTTTAACTCCCTTCCTAATCTTCTCAATCCTCCACCCTTCTAACTAATCTACTGCTCATTTTTATTTATTGTATTAGTATGTGCTTTTGTGTCTCTGTATTTTATGTTTTTTTGATTAATTGTTTGTGTTTTTTGTGACTTTTTGTATTTTTTTGTATTTTTGCCTTTACTTCCTTATTTCTTCATCCTTCCTCCCTTCTCCTGTTTCCTTTCTGTACCACACCCAGTGCCATGGCAGAGCAGGGCAGCAACCAGGTGAATGGCTGCACCAGGCCCCCCAGGCCCATCAGCAGCAGCCGCCTACCTTGGGGACGGTGGCACCGCCAGGAGGTCCAGCCCCAGCCAATCTTTTGTGAGGTGGAGGTGGCAGCATTGTTTTTTTACATACAGTGCCACCTCTCCTCCATGCTGGTAGCTGGCCTGGCAGTGGGTACTCCCTGCGGGAGCATTGTCTGTATTGGGGGGATGCACAGGTGTGTGCGGCGCACCATCCAGGTCCAGCGGACCACTGCTGGGCAGATATCCTCGACTGAGAGCAGGACCTGCTAGACATCAAGATTCCGGGGCTTGGTGAGTATTAATTGCATAATTTGTTGTGTTTTGTTCTACAATGCAATTTTTTTTTCTGAATACCATACTGCTTACACTCAGAGATAACTTACGTCTCTGAGTTACTTCTCTGTCCTCTTGTCACCATAGTGAATTAGTGACATCAGTGAGTTAGCTTTCTCTGTGACCTTTTTATGTAGCTTGTACAGTCCCAAGCAATTTTAGAGTGATGTGTAGTACTAGTATGCATCTATGCATTGCAAAAAAGGGAGACTGAGTCGGTCCATCAAGGGGGTTGAGAAACATGAATAGAATTAAACATTCACTGAAATGCATTAGTTCTAAATGTAATGTTTGTTAAGGAAATGTGGAAAAGGATTTTTAGGATTAGTATAGCCAACTCAACAATAGTCGATTCTAGTACCATAGGAGATCTGATTTAGATAAGTACAATGCTACTGTATTTGCCTGTTAAAATAAGTTTGTGGAGATTAACTATACCACTAATCTATTTTTTTATCTTCTTTATTTCTTGTATCAGCATTCTAGGGCAAGAAGAGGGGCAGTGCTGAGGTGGGTCTGGGAAGAGGTGGGGTGGAGGCACCGACCACCAGTGCCACTGCTCAGGGCTCTGCTCAACCTGGTAAGTCCTATTATTTATTATTAGTATTTCCCTTTTACCTCTGCCCACTGTTATGCTACTTTTGATTTTGCCTTGTTTATTTTTATTTTTTTATACTAGCTCCTTTTTTCCAACTCCCCTACTCCCCTATCCATTTTTTATTTTATTTCTGTTATCTCTGCATTATCTTTTTTTTCCTTATTACTTGGCATTTGTTTTTGGTTGCTGACTTTTTTCGGTCTGTACTAGTCTATAGATTTCTTTTGCTATGTTGTTAGTCTTTCCCTATCTCCTATATATTTTGTGGTACTGTAAGTCTGAGAACAGATTTTTGGTGCTCTGCTGTCTACTGTGAAGATTGCAGGCTCATGCAAGCTAGTATTATAAATAATATTCACCATATATATTTGTTGAGAAGGCTTTCTTGTTCTTGCTGAAGCTCTAACAGTTAATGAGAGAGTGGCCATGGTCATGGACCCCCCCCCCCACAACCCTCAATGTTGTGCTGTGTAATTCAAGTATACACCATACCAGTAGTTCCTAGTGCAGCATGGCTGGAAGGTATAAAGTCCCATTGTATTTGACAACCAATGTCATAGTTTGACTCTTGCTCTAAGCAAGAATGCTAGTTTAGGGATGACAGCACTTTTGTTTGCAGGCTACTAGGCCAGTCATACAATAACTTGCAACTGTTGGCCTAACCCTCCGGCTCAAAAAAAGTACCTCACCAAAACCCAAATAGTAAAAGGGGATTTGTGGCATCCTTTAACCATGGACTCAAGAGTGTGACATCTCAAGGTTGTCGTGGTTAAACAGAGTACCCTTTTCTCACATGAGCAATAAGTCTCAGTCATACATAGGCAATGAAGGAGATGCAGTAAAGTTTTCAATAGGTTTTATTAACAAGACTGCAATCTACTGTAAAATGCATGGACTGCAATAATTAAGATAATGAACAGTGCAAGAAACAGAATTGTAAAAATGAGAGCAATGAATATAAAGACCCCCACCATCTTGCAACAACATGGGATGTGAAATAGGCCCTAATACCGTAGTATGATTAACCTAATCTCTTGCCTAAAGAGAGCTAGGTATGTTAAATCTAATCTGCTGGTACCATGTCTATGAGAAGAGCCCCCCCACCCTTATTAATTTGGAATGAGGTTTCTAGATCAGGCTCCATGGGGACACAATGGCTGGGTCTGCATCAAGGCACATGCAGCATAGATAACATTGATGGCATCTGGTAGGAATCCCTCTGATAACCCTGTATGTGTGAGATGTATTTATACAGATTTTGTGGGACCTATGATGCAGGTATGTTCCCAAACAATAGATAAGAAGACATGCTTGGGGGTGGCAATTATATAAACAATTCCCTAAAAAGGTACATTATGTTACTGTCCCAGGTAAGTGGGAGGGTACCTGATGTGAATACCTACATATATCATTTATCTTTGATGTTGATAGTGATGCCTTTACAGAGTAGCACTGATAAGGTGAAATGAAAACATATTCCTAACTATAAACATAGCAGCCATTTTGGAAGAAATAATTAAAGAAATGTGCTAAAACAGAGCATGCTAAGTAGGTTAAAAGTCACGAGGTGACGGGGCACAGGCCTGCAAGCCAGAAGGCTAAGCTATCTCCTGATTCCTAATAAAACCCAACAGGATCCACTACACCAACACCATATGTCAATCATTGACCATTATTATTCCACCCCTTCATTGCACTTCAATGATTCAGAGTCATCATCATCTCTGCCCCGCCATTATGAAAAGTTATTGGCTGGTTTGTCTAGCTGGCTTTTCTAACATTGTGAACCAACTAAATGCCCAGAGTGATATTTTCGAGTGCTAACTGAACTGTAGTGATGTATTGCAGTTGCATTTTTTAATGAAAAAAATTAGGGGAGGCGTGTCTGGCATTTAAAAAATGTATACTGTTTTTTTCTTTCAACACAGAGTGCCGCTGGCTCAAGTGCTGAGGCAGGAGGACATTCGGTTGGAGGGGGACAAGCAGTGGTAAGTCACACTACTTGCTTATTGAGAATTGCAATTATACTTACTAGCTACAAGGGTGTCATCATGACTCTTGATCGTGAACCCTCTGTTCTGTTCTATCTGCAACTCAGCAAAAGCTCACATAAAGTGTGCTAAAAATGATGGTTTGATCATAATGGCAAAAAAGAGAAGGTTAAAAGAAAGGATGGGTGAAATGAGTGAAAGGAGAGGATGCGCTGTGGGTGAAAAGATGTGTGATTGAGTATTGGATAAATGGATGGATGGATGAAAGGATGATTGAAAAAAAGGTGAATACTGATTGGATGGATTGGAAACTTTGGTGAAAGATGACAAGAGAAAGTAAAGATTAAATCATGGTGGCTGTAGGTGAATATATTAGGAAGAATGAAAGGATGATTGAATAATTGCTTGGATGAATAAACTTCTGGGGCTGGGCATGCTGCTCACCTATTTCACTTACTCTGTTTATATTTATCAACGCTATGGTTCAAAGTGGGGGTTATTTTGATATCTGTTCTAATCCCTTGACTCACTATATTTGTTAAGTGAGGCTGATATATACGCCACCCATTAATATTCATCAACTCCCTGTCTATGGCATTTCAATACCCTTGACCGAAGAAGTGCAGTATTGTTCAATTTGTGACTGCAGTGTTGACTGTGTAATGTACGTCTGCTTCAGTTAATGCAGCATTTACAAAGTTTTCAATGCATCGCAAACCAAACACACAAGGTGTGTTTCCCTTTGTCCACTCAATCACCTCTTAGTAGTTCACTCCTTTATTCTTTCCTAAGTTCTTCCATCCCAGCCTACCAAATAAATTGAAAAATCTATTCTTGGCATGTGCCACATTTTTTATGGACATGTGAAGTGATTTCACAATATATTTCATGGTTTTCCATGACAGATTTATTTTATGCCTGTTCGGATTTTTCCCTTTACACTTTTGCCTATTACAGTGACTGAATAAGCCAAAGCGTAGGCACATGATGAATTGATAATAAATCACCCACCTCTATTCTATATCAAAAGCTCTACCTACCCACCTAATCCCTCTACCTTACCCTTCAGTAGAGTAAGTTGTTTCCTTTCCTTACTGCAATGTATTGTTACTGTGCCACCCACTACTTAATTTTAAACAAATGTTTGCCCAGAGCATTGTTTGTAATTTGTCTTTTTCCTTTTTGTTTTTCTTGATATAGCTACTTCTGCTGGTCCATCAGCACCACCAACCAGGTAGGAGATAGTGGCCCATCTGTGTCGGCAGAGACTGGAAACCATCTAGGCAGAATACTGGTGGCTGGTAGCCCTGGAGGATGACAAGGAGTAAATACCTGACCCAGGCCCCAGTTCCTCATGCCAGCCCCAGACTCCGGGCCATTACATAGCCTAAGCCACCACCAGCTGTCAGCTGACTAAAACTGCTGTGGCCCCCTCTCGCTCTGACTGGGCATTTGCTGGAGTCCATCCTCCAGTGCATGGACAGAATGGAGAACCGGTTCTGGAGGATAGAGGAGAGCCTGGATCAGTTGTGGACTCAAATAGACAATGCCATCTTTTGAGCTCTTTTTGTTTTTTGTTTTGGTGGGAGGGACTTGTTGTGTGTGAAGAGGGTTGGAAGTGAGTTTAGACTGAGTTTTTTAATTTTGGACTTTCGTTGGACTTTTGGGGACAGGGCTATTTGTTTCGGGAGAGGGGTGGGCCTCTTGTGGATGGAAAGGGTAGGTTTTGTAATTGTTAAAAAGAAAGGGAGATAGTTTATTTTATATCTATACCTCAAGTGTTGGTTGTTGGTGTTTTAGTTTGCACTGCTGTCCTTTAATATAGCCTGTTTTTTAAATCTGCTAAAAAAAAGTGTATGTCATTTACTTCTACCTTTCTTCTACTGCCCTCTGCAACTATATTGGCCACTAGGGGAGGATTGCCATTGCCTATTTTGCCTACAGAAACCTAGATATACACAAACAACATCTTCTTCAGTAGAAGTTAGTTACTAACTAAGCAAGTTCACTTCAATCCATAGTTGTTCTCTTACCTGAATAGATGAAGCAAGGGCTGATACCTCAGTCTTCTTACAGCATGGTTTTCCCAAGGTGGCATTTTATCTTAAGGAGGTGTTAGTAGTAGTAGCAAGCTAGTGTGCTAACAGGAAGGGCACAAGGTGCCACTCCCACCTAAGCAAACTCCAACTGCAGGATTATTTATGGGTTATCCATCACTGTCAACTATATTGAAAGAAAACAGATAGTTAGTGGGTCATGTATTACATCATAAATTTCGGAAGACTGAGACCAGACTACCACAATGACAGTATTTGACACACAACAAAGAAAACCTAATATAATAGTATTTAATGAAAGCTAAACTTAGGAAATGAAATCCTCGACTCAGGAGAAGTGGGCTCAGAGTCAGGAGTGGTTGGACTAGGTTAAACATTTACACAACACAAGGCCTTAATGATGATGTTGATGGGCCCGGTGTGGAATATTGCTCAGGTAATAGAAGGTTGTGCCGTGAGCTGGTGTCGCTTTCACCACATCCACCCCAGCAAGTGTGTGATCCATTTATGGTGTCAAATTAATCACACCTCAATAAATCACACATCCTGGAAGAAAAGGGAAAGGGCTTGATGAGTGGATAGGAAAGGGGGTTTAGGGAAAGGTGTGGCAAAGACAAACACTACACAAAAGAAACCACAACAATATTCATCAGGGCACTGAGCAGCACCCCATCATCAATGTGTTGTGGAAGGAAAAGATAAAGTGATATGTATAACACAGTTCAGTTAAATGCATTGCAAGCAGTCCTTCTGCCCCAGACAGAACTCAAAATGGTATATCTCTAAATGTTATGTCTACTAGATTTGAAAAAATACAAATTATGGAGGATTGAAGTTGACTCACCCAGTTCTAAATATTATGATTGATAAAAAGAAAATGATACTGTATTGCCAAATTGGGCGGTGCATCTCCATTCGTCTTGGAATGTCCGACACTCTTAGGTAGGCTGAACCTGCCCAGTAGGTAAGCTGGAGTGTTGAGCTTTCACCAAGTTTTGTTCTTGCAGGAGAGGAGTAGGAATAGGCCTGTGTATTGAAAAACAGTAACTGTTTATGGAGTAAAGGAGAAGGACTCAAGGAAGCCAGATAAGCTTCATGGGGAGCGAGGACCATACCAAGAAAACTCATAGGCAAAGCAAGAACATAAAGCAGAGTTTCACATTTGAGCCAGAAATTCAGCAAAGACACACTCAGCAGCATTTCCCAAATTAATGCACCTCTCTCCAGTCCACAGAGCTGAGTGAGTGGTAGACCTCAGAGTCTTCACCATCATCATGGTTTCTCTTTGAAGTTCACTTTCTCCTTCTAGCTGTTGAGGTAGATCCACTCTAAGTCCTTTTATCCTTTCCCTCCTGATTCTGAGTAACTCTGTCCCAGTCTCAAGACGAGTGAGGTAGACCTGTGTAGTGCACTGCTGTTGAAGAACAAATAGAGAAACATAACTGGAGTATTTTGTGTAGATTTGTGTTTGGTAATTAAAGTGACTGATCTGGTCTCTGAGGAACCAGAAAAAAACAGTGGACCCTTCAGGTATATTTCACTAAGTTTAACAGGTCAATCACTTTCAGGAAAAAATGATTAACCATCAGCCCCCAAACAATGAAAATCATCAAAATCAAGTGAACACATTTGTTGAACTCTCTCCCTCACTGTCAGTCACAACATACATTATCAATCATCACTCACAATCACTCAATGCATCACCAGCATTGGTGCAATGGTTAGTAGTTACCTCTTCCAATCCAAGCATGATGGTTGACACAAAATATTATTTCCTCTTTGTTGATAAGAATGCATTGGGATTTTGCATTGGAACTGGCAGTCCTTTAATCAATGATCTTCTGGGGCAGCCCTGCCAGGTGATGTAAAAAGGGATAGACAATATCATGTGAGGGAGGCAGGCATTGTCTCCAATGTCCTGAAGGGAATGTGGGTGCTTCTTCACTGCACACGGGTTCAACTCCAATCTAGCCATATATGTGACTACAAAATGGTAAGGTAGCGTAAATCCGACACAAACATGTTTCACTAGCTTTTTTCCTGCAAAGAACGAAAGAAGTTCAATGAGAAATAATTTTACAAGTTCTATGGTGGCACTGACATACACAGTCTGGGGAGTAGATGTCATTCTAAAACTGGTTCACCCAGAAGTTGGTTAGCAAACACACTTGATTCTGACCAATCATCCTCTTCCTCCTCCTGTGGTGTTTTGAGAACAGTGTAATCAGGTGGGATAAAATGTTGGTTCACTTTGATCATGGTTAATCTCTCCATGTTTTAAGGCAACAGGCTGGTCCTTCTCATTGTAACAACTGCACCAGCTGTACTGAACACCATTCAGCAGACAGGCTGGCTACAGGACAAGCCAGATACTTTATTGTTAGCCTCCTGAGCTGTGGCCATTGGTGCATCTTCCCATGCCAAAGCACCAATGGGTTCTGATCCACATGCAACTCTTTTGTGTCATCCAGATACTCCTGGAACATTCTCTGAAGTGTCATTAGAGCTGCCATTTGCTCCACCTCTTTTGTCTTTTCCTCTGCATTGGACTTAAGACCTACCATTTTAAACCAAGCCAATGTAGAGGTTGGGTCTGATTTTTCTGAAACTCTTGTCTCCGGTGTATTTGTTGCTGGTGTTGGCTGGTGACTTTCGAGAAGTAGGTGGTGGTAGACTCAATGTGCTTAATGGTGCAGTCATCATATGCCGTGGTATCTCCATCTGACTCTGAGTCTTCTTGTGCCATTGTGAAGTTACTGAGGTGGGTGATTCTAGTGCACTGCTGGGGACAGGGCTGCTTTGCGTGAGGATGTCCCCCTCTTCTTCCTCGCCTTCCACCATGATTTGAACAGTTGCAGCTGATGTTTCTCAGCTCTCCCCACCTTCACCATCACAACCACGTTCAGCAAATTCTTTAAGATGCTCCTCCCACAGGATTGCATGATGTTTTTTCATATGGGTTGTCTGTCCTCCACTACCATATTGTGAACCAGGTTTACCTTGATGAACACCTGTGTGGCAAATGGAGCACATTGCAATGATCTCCTCCTGTTTACTAATGGTAAAAAAAATCCCAAACTGGAGAGAAGTATTTTTAACTGGGCCACTGCCAATACCTGGAGAAGACCTGGAGGTAGGTGGGTGTGTTGATTGCTTCCCTGCAGTGCATACTTCTACTGAGATAGGGGTTGGTGCTGGTCTCAGCTGTGGCCTTGCAATTATGGGAGCTGGCGGTGCGGCCTGTGCCACATCCCTTGGAGCAGGTTGGATAGTAATGTCGGACTCCTCTGTGCCAGCTTCAACAACGATTGGCTTGTCATCATCATCATCCTCCCCATCATCCCCTTCCATTATTCTAAGGCTTTCTGGAGCTTTTCTTTTCACTTGCCTCTCCTGGCATCTCCCAAACTCTGCCGGGGTCCACTCCATATCCCTACCATCGTCAACAGAAGTGGTGCTTGGAGAAGATGATGGAGTTGTACCCTTCGTTTTTCTTGGCGGATATCTGGGAGCCATTAATTCCAAAAGAGGAGGTTCTCGCTCAGAAGGAAGCCCAACCTCCTGTTTTGCTCCAACTTCAAGAAGATCTACTATTTCTGGCTGCGGCTGCTGTCCACTTTGATCTGTTTCCTGAAACTACTAGGTACTACTTTGTGAAAGGGACAAATCCAATTCAACGTCACTGCTCATTGGCATTGCTGTGATTGGAGTTGCTGCCTCACTGACAGACATGGTCTTGGGCTTAGCTTCGGGTGGTGCCATTGATGTAGGAGTTCTGCTCAAAGGTTCCTCCGCGGGGGCCAGTGTGGTAGGCACATGTCTCCTGAAAAAGGTTGTGCTCAGCATGCTACTGGTGGAAAGCTGCTTCTTCTCACCAACCACTTTCTTGGGAGAAAATTTCTTTGGGGCCATCTTAAAGCTCTCAGTTGGCAGTGGCACTAAACTGAACAAGTGGAAGAGATTGGAGGACTGAAAGCACTGTCCAGACGTGACATCACTTCTCTTGTGCACCTAAAAGCAACAAGCAAGAAAAACAAGTAGTTAGTAAAACTTGCCAATTTCTGCAGGTTGAACTAGTTCTGGCAAATGTGATATTAATGCAGTTGGTTACTAATGTTGTAAATACCAGTTTAATCAAACATTGTAAAGTCAAACCACATCACCACACCATAACATTTCTTTTCAATTCAGGCAACTCAACTGCAGCCATGGTGTCCCAAAGGAAATGGAATTATTATACTCCTAAAGAAACTTAATTCTGTAGCATGGCTGTGTGCCTATGGTGGATAGATGGATCAAGGCAAAATGCAGAATTAGATCAATTGAAAGAATACATAGTTAAAATCAAAAACATTTTTTTAAAAAAAGAATTAAAATTAAATTAAAACAAAAAATGTATTCTTAAAAAAATACAGTATAATATTAAAAGAAAACCTTAAAAGAAAAAAAAGAAAAATTAAGAGAAAAATAAAATAAAAAATAAATTAAAATATATACTTAGTAGTAAATACTTTATTTCAGCTATGAAGCCATAAAAGTGCATATCATAATAAATAAATAAAATACATTAAAATCTTGTTCATTCTAAAATCAATTAAAATTTGTACAATTTGCCATGTCGAATATTTGCAATAGTCAACCCACAATAAATTCAGCAATCACTTGGGAAACTATACCAAAGTTGTACATAGGTTGTGTCCATTTGGGCTTGCATAATTACTGGGTCTTTTGAGTACTAGTTCAGTCTCAATTTCCGATACCAGTGCAAATAACAAGAAACTGAAGATCATGTACATAGTAAAATCACTTAAAATTCATACCCTTTACCATGTCTAATATTTACATCAGGCGACCCACAATTAGTTCAACAATCACATAAAATGCTTTACCAGAGTCATAATTAGATTGTAGCTGTTTGGGTCCGCTTGGTTACTGGGTCTTTTAAGTAGTAATTCTAAGTCTCAGTCTCCAAGCCCAGTGCAAATAGCGAGAAAATGGAAACACAATTGTTTCTTGGGTTTCACTTATTAGGATTCGTAACATTATCTTGTATTGTCTCACACCCATTAATTTGCATAGTGAAATTATACGCCTGGGCGTATTGTAGACAAACAAAAGAAAAAAATAGTCTTGGATTCATTGAGCATTAAGCAGTGTGGGCAGGAAGACTGGTCACTGAATTTTTCCCCCAACTTGCAGTAAAGGACTTTAGGGGAAGAACCTCACATCTGAACAAAATATATAGTTGTTTTGTTTGGAGGGGAAATATTCTGTCAACATATGGTTCAGATTTGGGAGTACACTTATGTAACAAAAATTGTGCAGTTATACTCCCATTTTTCTGATCAACCCAGGCTCTTAACACAATGTGATCCCAATATCCTTTTTTCAATTTCTGCACAGTGTCTTTCCCCATTGACCAAGGCCTGTTCTAAAATTCCTCCATTTTAAACATATCCGTTAATTGTTTTACATGTTTTAGCCAGGGTATGCGTACTTGTGAGTCCCAGGACACCACTTCGAACAGTGATTTTCTATATGGGGAGGATTCAGGAGATGACCACAATCTTACCCAGTACACAAGGGGTCTCAAAGCAGTCAAATGGTGAACCCTATTTAGGGACAGGCCATAAATTAGTGGTAGAAAGCGTGCACTCGTTGGGAGATCAAACAAAGCCCTGACAAACTTATTTTCTGTCTATGACAATGGAGTTACGTTTGCATAGCCCCAAATCTCAGCCCCATATGTTGCAGCTGACAGAGCAGCGGCCTCATAAACGTTTGAAACCGGTGAGACCAAGCCCTCCCCAGTAGCTTTATAATTTCTCCATATAGCCATTGCCATCTGAAATAGGATAGACTTACTTTTCTCCAGTCCATGTTATCCGCCAGCCTTACCCTCAGGTAGTCGAAATCTTTGGCTTGTTCAAGTGGAGTTCACAAATTATCGGCTTCTTTCTGTAGGACCGATGTGGGTTGATCGTCATAAACTTGGACTTTGACTGATTTAATTCTAAATCTCTTTCATGGCAGAAAGCAGCAAAGGTATCCAGCTCACATTGTAGTCCCACAGGGGATCTTGATAATAAAAGCGTATCATCCGCAAACATAAGGAGTGGAACAGATACTCCAGCGCTATTAGGTGCATTGTGCCTACATTGTAACAGCCTTTTTACTGCACCATTTATGTACAGGCTAAACAATGTTAACACAAGCACGCACCCTTGCCTAACCCCTCGCCTGATGGGGATTTTAGATGTAAAGTCCCCTTCTCTATCTGACCTATGCGTATGTATCTTGGTGCAATACTCTCAGGATCCACAGGAGATCACCAGGAATTTCATATGCTTCCAAAACCTCCCATAAGGTTTTCTCAGCACCAGATCACATGCTGCTCGTAAGTCTATAAATGCGACAAACAGGTGGTCCGGCCTCAAAGATACATATTTCCTGAATATATAGTCATGAATCGAAAAACCTGGTCAAGGCTACTAGTTTTGGTCCTAAAGCCTTCCTGTTCCTCTGCAAGGATTGAGTTCTTATCAAGTCAAGTTTAAAGTCTAGCCACGACCTCCCTACATGAGATCTTCTAGCTTGTGTCAATTAGGCTTATGGGCCTATAATTGGCCGGCTCATCTCTATTTCCCTTTTTATACAATGGGATTATGACCGCGCCTTGCCACGAGGAAGGAATACCCTCACCCCTCAAGGTAGCATTACTGAGGGAGTTGAGATAGGGGATCCATACGTCAGGTTGGGAAAGATACATTTCACACGGGATCCCATCAAGACCAGCGGCCTTTTCCCTTTTCATTTGTTTTAGGGCAATAGCTGTTTCATTTAGGGTAAACGCCATCGCCTCCCTCTCTTTGCTGCCCAGTAAGTAAGCTTTACATGTAGGAACACTGTGCACGCTTGCTAAACTCCAGTCATGTTTCTGTGGCCTACTCTTTATATTGCACCACTCTGCATAAAGGCCCTCAAAGTGTGTCATCCATTTCTCAGGAGGAATTGCTAGCTCTAGATGGCTATCTACTGTATGTGTTCCATCCGAGATGCCTCTCCAAAAGGTTTTCGCATCACCTTGTATAAGGGTTTCTGCTAGATCATCCCACTGAGTAATTTCCCATTGTTTCTTTGCCTCTGTCAGGGGAGCTTTGTAAGCCTTCCTGGCTAGTACAATCTGAGCCTGGCAGTCTGACTTAACGGTTTCCAAGAGATATACGTCACTTTCTGGTAAATTTGGGACAAATACCTCTCTTCACTGTCTTTATAAATAGTTTGCTTATATCTCTCATCAATTAAGTATGCAGGTCCGGGAAATTTATGCTGCCTTTGTTCCCATACATTAGTGGAGCAAGCTTTACATGGAAGAGGCTATAGATTTGGGTTAGGATCATACCATTATACATAACAGCTGGCCATTTTAAATTCCTCCTATTCGCAGTAACCTGGCCTATATCAACATTGCTAATTTCAAATTTGCACATTTAAAAACACAAAAATCCAACATGATGCTTAACCCCTTCTGTGCCCAGGACGTAATGGTTACGTCCTGAGGCACAGTGCTGCTGTGCCCAGGACGTAACCATTACGTCCTGTGCACAGAGCCCAGAGGGAGCGCTAGCGCTCCCTCTGTGGGGTTCCCCCCACCCCCCCAAGTCAGGGATGGAAGGGGAAGCCCTTCCCCTCCCACCCCCGACCCCCCCAAACCCCCCTGTGATGTCAGCGCGCGAGCGCGCGCTGATTAGTCACAGGGTCTCCCCCATCGCGATTGAAAGAGAAATGCTTTGCATTTCTCTTTCAATTCCATGGGGGAGGCCCCGAGAGGCTTCACAGGGAAGGAAATGTATTTCCTTCCCTTTGAAGTCTCTCACAGGGTTTCAAAAGCCGGATTGCTTGCAATCCGGCTTTTGAAACCCCACTAGACACCAGGGATTTTTTTTTCTTTTTCTGAAACTGTCAAAAGGGAGAGACCCCTTGGGCAAGGGTCGCTCCCAGTGGGGGCATTTTTTTGGGAAGGCCTTTTCTGCCCCCCCTGGGGGCAGAAACCTCTAGGCACCAGGGAGCTTTCTTTTTTTTTTTTTTTTTTTGTGATGTTTTCTTTTTTTTTTACGTGGGGAGCGACCCCTTAGGCAAGGGTCACTCCCCTACGAGGCAATATATATTTAGGCCATTTCTGCCCCCCTTGGGGGCAGATTGGCCTATTTTGATGAGGCCAATCTGCCCCCAAGGGGGGCAGAAACCATTAGACACCAGGGAGTTTTTTTTTTGGCGCGAATTTCACGCAACAGGAGCGACCCCTTGGGCAAGGGTCGCTCCCAGGGGGGGCATTTTTTTGGGAAGGCCTTTTCTGCATCGGCCTATTATTAGGCCGATCTGCCCCCAGGGGGGGCAGAAACCTCTAGGCACCAGGGATCATTTCTTTTTTTTTCTTTTTGTTATGTTTTCTTTTTTTTTTAGGTGGGGAGCGACCCCGTAGGTAAGGGTAGCTCCGGGGGGGTGTGGGGGTTAGGGGGGCAAATTTATTTTAGCCCATTTCTGCCCCCCCTGAGCTATTATTAGGCCGATCTGCCCCCGGGGGGGGGGCAGAAACCTCTAGGCGCCAGGGCAACATTTTTTTGTTGTGGTTTTTTTGTTTGTTTGTTTGTTTTTTTAGAGATGGGGAGCGACCCATCAGGCAAGGGTCGCTCCCTGGGGGGCAAATTGTATTTAGACCATTTCTGCCCCCCTTGGGGGCAGATTGGCCGATTTTAGGTCAATCTGCCCCCAAGGGGGCAGAAACCACTAGGCACCGGGGATTTGTTTTTAGGCGCCAATGTCACGTAGGGGGACCGACCCCGTAGGCAAGGGTCGCTCCTGGGCAGGGGGGGTTTGGGGGGGGTGGGGGGTCAAATTTATTTTAGGGCATTTCTGACCCCCCCCGGGGCCGGCTGAGCTAGAGGCCAAAATCCACAGGTAGGCACTTTGAAAAAAACACCTCTGTTTTCTGTGAAAAAATATGTTGTGTCCACGTTGTGTTTTGGGCCATTTCCTTTCGTGGGTGCTAGGCCTACCCACACAAGTGAGGTACCATTTTTATCGAGAGACTTAGGGGAACGCTGGGTGGAAGGAAATTTGTGGCTCCTCTCAGATTCCAGAACTTTCTGTCGCCGAAATGAGAGGAAAAAGTGTTTTTTGGCCAAATTTTGATGTTTGCAAAGGATTCTGGGTAACAGAACCTGGTCAGAGCCCCGCAAGTCACCCCATCTTAGATTCCCCTAGGTCTCTAGTTTTCAAAAATGCGCTGGTTTGCTAGGTTTCCCCAGGTGCCGGCTGAGCTAGAGGCCAAAATCCACAGGTAGGCACTGTTTTCTATGAAAAAATGTGATGTCTCCACGTTGTGTTTTAGGCCATTTCCTGTCGCGAGCGCTAGGCCTACCCACACAAGTGAGGTATCATTTTTATTGGTAGACTTGGGGGAACGCTGGATGGAAGGAAATTTGTGGCTCCTCTCAGATTCCAGAACGTTCTGCCACAGAAATGTGAGGAACATGTGTTTTTTTAGCCAAATTTTGAGGTTTGCAAAGGATTCTGGGTAACTGAATCTGGTCCGAGCCACACAAGTCACCCCATCTTGGATTCCCCTAGGTCTCTAGTTTTCAGAAATGCACAGGTTTGGTAGGTTTCCCTAGGTGACGGCTGAGCTACAGGCCTAAATCTACAGGTAGGCACTTTGCAAAAAACACCTCTGTTTTCCTTAAAAAATTTGGATGAGTCTACGTTGCGCTTTGGGGCGTTTCCTGTCGCGGGCGCTAGGCCTACCCACACAAGTGAGGTATCATTTTTATCGGGAGACGTGGGGGAACGCTGGGTCGAAGGAAATTTGTGGCTCCTCTCAGATTCCAGAACTTTCTGCCACAGAAATGTGAGGAACATGTGTTTTTTTAGCCAAATTTTGAGGTTTGCAAAGGATTCTGGGTAACAGAACCTGGTCCGAGCCACACAAGTCACCCCATCTTGGATTCCCCTAGGTCTCTAGTTTTCAGAAATGCACAGGTTTTATAGGTTTCCCTAGGTGGCGGCTGAGCTACAGGCAAAAATCTACAGGTAGGCACTTTGCAAAAAACACCTCTGTTTTCCTTCAAAAATTTGGATGAGTCCACGTTGCGCTTTGGGGCGTTTCCTGTCGCGGGCGCTAGGCCTACCCACACACGTGAGGTATCATTTTTATTGGGAGACGTGGGGGAACGCTGGGTGGAAGAAAATTTGTGGCTCATCTCAGATTCCAGAACTTTCTGCCACAGAAATGTGAGGAACATGTGTTTTTTTAGCCAAATTTTGAGGTTTGCAAAGGATTCTGGGTAACAGAACCTGGTCCGAGCCACACAAGTCACCCCATCTTGGATTCCCCTAGGTCTCTAGTTTTCAGAAATGCACAGGTTTGGTAGGTTTCCCTAGGTGGCGGCTGAGCTACAGGCCAAAATCTACAGATAGGCACTTTGCAAAAAACACCTCTGTTTTCTTCAAATATTTGGATGTGTCCACGTTGCGCTTTGGGGCGTTTCCTGTCGCAGGCGCTAGTCCTACCCACACAAGTGAGGTATCATTTTTATCGGTAGACGTGGGGGAACGCTGGGTGGAAGGAAATTTGTGGCTCCTCTCAGATTCCAGAACTTTCTGCCACAGAAATGTGAGGAACATGTGTTTTTTTAGCCACATTTTGAGGTTTGCAAAGGATTCTGGGTAACAGAACCTGGTCCGAGCCACACAAGTCACCCCATCTTGGATTCCCCTAGGTCTCTAGTTTTCAGAAATGCACAGGTTTGGTAGGTTTCCCTAGGTGTCGGCCGAGCTACAGGCCAAAATCTACAGGTAGGCACTTTGCAAAAAACACCTCTGTTTTCCTTAAAAAATTTGGATGTGTCCACGTTGCGCTTTGGGGCGTTTCCTGTCACGGGCGCTAGGCCTACCCACACAAGTGAGGTATCATTTTTATCGGGAGACGCGGGGGAACGCTGGGTGGATGGAAATTTGTGGCTCCTCTCAGATTCCAGAACTTTCTGCCACAGAAATGTGAGGAACATTTGTTTTTTTAGCCAAATTTTGAGGTTTGCAAAGGATTCTGGGTAACAGAACCTGGTCCGAGCCACACAAGTCACCCCATCTTGGATTCCCCTAGGTCTCTAGTTTTCAGAAATGCACAGGTTTGGTAGGTTTCCCTAGGTGGCGGCTGAGCTACAGGCCAAAATCTACAGGTAGGCACTTTGCAAAAAACACCTCTGTTTTCTTTCAAAAATTTGGATGTGTCCACGTTGCGCTTTGGGGCATTTCCTGTCGCGGACGCTAGGCCTACCCACACAAGTGAGGTATCATTTTTATCGGGAGACGTGGGGGAATGCGGGGTGGAAGGAAATTTGTGGCTCCTCTCAGATTCCAGAACTTTCTGCCACAGAAATGTGAGGAACCTGTGTTTTTTTAGCCAAATTTTGAGGTTTGCAAAGGATTCTGGGTAACAGAACCTGGTCCGAGCCACACAAATCACCCCATCTTGGATTACCCTAGGTCTCTAGTTTTCAGAAATGCACAGGTTTGGTAGGTTTCCCTAGGTGCCGGCTGAGCTAGAGGCCAAAATCTACAGGTAGGCACTTTGCTAAAGACAGCTCTGTTTTCTGTGATGTGTCCACGTTGTGTTTTGGGGCATATCCTGTCGCGGGCGCTAGGCCTACCCACACAAGTGAGGTATCATTTTTATCGGGAGACTTGGGGGAACATAGAATAGCAAAACAAGTGTTATTGCCCCTTGTCTTTCTCTACATTTTTCCCTTCCAAATGTAAGACAGTGTGTAAAAAAGACGTCTATTTGAGAAATGCCCTGTAATTCACATGCTAGTATGGGCACCCCGGAATTCAGAGATGTGCAAATAACCACTGCTTTTTAACACCTTATCTTGTGCCCATTTTGGAAATACAAAGGTTTTCTTGATAGCTATTTTTCACTCTTTATATTTCAGCAAATTAATTGCTGTATATCCGGCATAGAATGAAAACCCACTGCAGGGTGCAGGTCATTTATTGGCTCTAGGTACCTAGAGTTCTTGATGAACCTACAAGCCCTATATATCCCCGCAACCAGAAGAGTCCTGCAGACGTAACGGTATATTGCTTTCGAAAATCTGACATTGCAGGAAAAAGTTACAGAGTAAAACGTAGAGAAGAATTGATGTTTTTTTCACCTCAATTTCAATATTTTTCTTTTTCAGTTGGTATTTTCTGTAGGAAACCCTTGTAGGATCTACACAAATTACCCCTTGCTGAATTCAGAATTTTGTCTACTTTTCAGAAATGTTGCGGTTTCTGGGATTCAGTGTTGGTTTCAGGCCCATTTCTGTCACTGACTGGAAGGAGGCTGAAAGCACAAAAAATCATAAAAATGGGGTATGTCCCAGTAAAATGCCAAAATTGTGTTGAAAAAGTGGGTTTTCTGATTCAAGTCTGCCTGTTCCTGAAAGCTGGGAAGCTGGTGATTTTAGCACTGCAAACCCTTTGTTGATGCCCTTTTCAGGGTAAAAACCACAAGCCTTCTTCTGCAGCCCCTTTTTCCAATTTCTTTGAAAAAATTGAAATTTTCAATGTATTTTGGCTAATTTCTTGGCCTCCTTCTGGAGAACCCACAAAGTCTGGGTACCTCTAGAATCCCTAGGATGTTGGAAAAAAAGGACGCAAATTTGGCGTGGGTAGCTTATGTGAACAAAAAGTTATGAGGGCCTAAGCGCGAACTGCTCCAAATAGCCAAAAAAAGGCTCGGCACAGGAGGGGGAAAAGGCCTGGCAGCGAAGGGGTTAATGCGTAATGGTCACTATCTACTCTAGCAATAATCTCCAAATCCAATAAAAAGGCTCACAGGTTATTATCCAAGAAGATATCATCTATATGAATTGTTATTGTTCCTCTTTTGAAGGCTGGGAGCTGGGGGCAGTCAGATCTTATATTTCCATTTACTATTTTCATACCATGTGCCATACCTAGGTCCATTAATTGTATGGAAATATTGGATGACTTTTTCCCAGTAACATCTAGGAGCCCTAGTGTAGAAAATGACTCAGTAGACTCAGTCTTGTCCATCTTTGGGGCTATTTGTGTATTACAATCCCCTGCTATAATTTTTACCCGCTCCCTTGTGTAGTTTATCAAGCATGTCAGAAAGGTGGTCAACCGTGATAGAAAAGCAACTTGATGAAACAGATTTGACATATATTTTCATTATTCCCACATACTTAAAGCCTTGCTTGGTAGATATACATATTTCTATGCCTAAGAGATCACTATTCTCTGAGTGAACAACCTTTAATAAAAAAGGTCCAGCCGTAACCAGATCAAGAGGCCCCCTGAGGCCCTTCCAGTGGGCGAGGGGATGGCATTTTTGGTAAAGGTCATAAAGCCAGGCCTATGGACTTGATCAGTAGCCCATGTCTCCTGTAGGAGTATTATATGATGTGAATCTATAAAGTTTCCCAATTCAGGATCTGCAAGTTTAGCCTTTATCCCAGCAACATTCCAGGACAGTAGTCTTATGCAATTGGCTTCTACCATGGGTATTCCCTTATTGTCAGCAGCTTTATCTTTGATCTGGTTCTCTAAGTACAATTTACTAGGCCGATCAGTTTGAAGATTTTGGGATAACCTCTGGGGGAATTTCACCCTGGCTTATGGTCTTCAAGCTTACCATACTTCCCCACTCTCTTCTCAAGATTTCCCTGTGTGCAGGCCCTACATTATTTGTAAATACCTCTTGTCAATCAACTTCCTGTTGTCCATCATTCCATCCGTGTGCAAGATTGATGGCATCTAGGGGCCTAATTTCATTTGACTCACTAAGTTTGACTCTTATTTCTGACATTTGTGGTGGCCGGAATCTCAGTCGAGTGCTATTAGTCCCTCCACCAAATACTGGGACTTTAGTTTTATCCCAATTGTGTCATGGGATCTATTTGTATTGTTAAGGCGCCTTGTATGCAGAATGTCTAAAATATATACTTAAATTAAACAAATGAGCAATAATTGCCAATGTTTGTATGGGAGGGCAAGAAGAAAAAACCTTTTGTGAGGAAAGGATAAATGAGGTGCAAAAAAGGAAAGAAAACAATATAAGCAATGTTGGTCAGAATCATATTCATTTAGTATACATATACTACATTGATCCCTAAGCATATCAATATACACTAGTATCACATCAATCCATGTAAACCAATAGTAAAGGTACAGTAGCTGGATGCACAAAATAGTCGCCAGTCACATGGTCAAACAACAACAATAAGGAGCAAGGAGGCATGGGGAACAAAGACCACAAGCATGCCTATGGCAAAGGGACAGTTGTTGCATGTGCAAAATGGCTGCCAGCCACATGGACAAACAACAATAAGTAGCCAGGAAAACACAGGAAACACACAAACCTATGGCAAAGACACATTGGCTGGATGCATAAAATGGCCACCAGTCACATGGTCAAACAACAACAGCAAGGAGGCATGGGTAATAAAGAACACATGCAAGCCTATGGCAAAGGTACGCTGGCTGGATGCACAAAATGGCCACCTGGTCAAACAACAACAACAAGGAGCAAGGAGGCATGGGGAACACAGAATACAAGTAAACCTATGACAAAAAGGCACTGGCTCAATGCGCAAAATGGCTGCCAGTCACATGTTCAAACAACAACAACAAGGTGCAAGGAGGCATGGGGAACAAAGAGCACATGCAAGCCCATGGCAAAGGAACACTGGCTGTATGTACAAAATGGCTGTCAGCAACATGGTCAAACAACAGCAACAAGGAGCAAGGAGAACAAAGAACACATGCAAGCCTACAGAAAAGACACACTGGCTGGATGCACAAAATGGCTACCAGCCACATGGTCAAACAACAACAACAAGGAGCAAGGAGCCATGGGGAATAAATAAATACACATGCAAGCCTATGGCAAAGGCACATTGGTTGCATGCACAAAATGGCTGTCAGCTACATGGTCAAACACCAACAGCAAAGAGCAAGAACAAAGAACACATGCAAATCTATGGCAACGACGCACTGGCTGGATGCACAAAATAGATGCAAGCCACGTGGTCAAATAACAACTGCGAACAAGGTGGCATGTATAACAAAGAATGCATGCAAGCCTATGGGCATAGACTACACAAAATGACCCCTGGCCACATGGCATTGCGAACAAAGAAAAATGGTGGACGATGACAAACACCCACACACATGCTGGCCATAAGAAAGCATGGTGGTAACACTGAAGTAAACACTAGCACATTCATTCAGAAATGCAAAACACAAAAATTAACTGAGCTATAAAGAATTCACAACAGCATACATCCTACTATGCCATCACATATTACCCCACATCATATACATTTTGCAACAAAAAATGAAATGCAAACAATAGCCAGCATTTATAACTTAATCCAATGCCAACACTGCCTTAAATGATGTTTTAAAAACATATACCACTGAAACATTTATTTCATACACTGATGACTACTGGCTAGATGATCCTTTGGATATCTAGGCCACATAGTAAAATAATATTGCAAATGTTACAAACATATAGAAAAGGTACTGAGCTGTGCAACAATTTTCCTTTACAAAAGATGAAAAATCAATGAGATGCAAACTAAATAATAAGTAGGCCCATACGTAAAATCCAGACTACCCATCACTATAACATTAAAAAATAAAATTAAAATACAAAGAAATACTGGTGCATGCCCAAGCAAACAAACAATACCCTTATACAATAGTTTTCAAACTTACTTATGTGATTTCACAAAAACATAGGGGGTCAATATGACATTGGCGGTCTCATCACAGGACCACCAAAGCTGACAGTGCTCATTCTAAGGGCCCTGGGCATGCAGGCCCCTGCACTGCCCATGCCACGGCCCCCCCCCCCACTGTGTTTCCGCCAGCCTTTCCATGGTGGGGTACCTGTCATGGAAAGGCTGGTGCAAACAGGAGTCATGATCAGCACATTGGGGCTCAGTTCAGCACCCTTGTAGCTGACCATAAGTCTGACCACTGTCAGCCTGTTGGGAACTGTGTTCCCAACGTGATGGTGGTCCCCAAGTGGCCCCACAGCTAGGGTCATTATGTGGCAAACGGCCTGCCTAGAGTGTGGTGATCCGACCACCACTGTGAGTCTGATGGTCCTTGGACTGCCAGACTCGCAATGGCGCCCAAAATCCTAAATCCAAACGGATATCCAGGAGACAAAGAGAGTGATCCTTCCACCTCAGTATCAAAGTGGAAAGTGACCAGGAGATGGACAAAGCACTGGGAGGAGCCTGCTGGAGAGGAACAGAAATTTGGAGTCTCTGGGGCACTTCCTTTCCGTTAAAAAAAAAGGCTTCTCACACGAAAAACAACTTGAATGGCCCATTGTAGATGAAAATCCACTCAAAAACTTATTTTTGAATAGATTTAGAAGCATCTCAAGTAAAAAATCTACTCCACATGTCGTCTTTGCCCAGTTTGTAGAGTTCCCGGAAGGTTCAAATGCAGTTTCTTCAGTGAGAAGGTGGCTGCAGAGGATTTCTGCTGGAGTCTTGCAGTCCGAGTCTGAAGAACCACCCTAAGGAGAGACCGTAAATATCCCTGAAAGGGGGATTGGTCACCTAAACAGATAAGCACCTATGAGGGGAGGGCTATGACTTCACCTGCTGGCACTTGCCACTCACATGCTCCCAGAGTTCCCTGCCAACTTGGAATCAAAGATGGCAAAACCCAGGGACCCTCTGGACCTCTGAGCACCACCCCTGGGGTGGTAATTGGCAGGGGAGTGGTCACTCCACTTTCCTTTGTCCAGTTTCGTGCCAGAGCAGGGACTGGGGTCTCTGAACCGGTGTAGACTGGATTATGCAAGGAGGGCACCAAATGTGCCCTTCAAAGCATTTCCAGTGGCCTGGAGAGGCTACCCCATCCAAGCCTAGAACACCTATTTCCAAAGACAAAGGGTGTAACACCCCTCTCCCAAAGGACATCCTTTGTTCTACCCTCCTCGGCTTGCTTCTCAAGCCTCTGTCATTGCTGTTGCCCTGCCACCTTTGTTTGTGTATGGTGGTGTATTGTGTGCTTGTTAGGACTGTCCATGCATTTGTATGCATACACAGCTTAGCATTGTGGTTAATCATATGTGTAGGTGCAGTGTGTAGGATGGAGTGGAGTGATGGGAGTGAGGGTGTGAGATGGCATGCAGGTATGGGGTGTGATAAGTGATAAATGTTGACTTACCAGTGTCCAGTCCTCCGGCTACTCTAGTGAGTTCCTCAGTATGCAGTAATGCCAAGACTCACTCCTCCCATGCTGTGGGCTGTGGTGGAGGAGGTGTGGGTCCTCTGTATGGCGAGCTAGTGCTTTGCTGCAACTGAACGTATCTTCCCCCGTAGGTTGTTCCACCTCTTCCTGATGTCGTCCCTTGTTCTTGGATGCTGTCCTTGCAATGGATATCTGCTGTACCTGTGCTCCAAACAGCAGCGGCTCTACCCTGACTATTTCCTCCACCATGACCCGCAACTCCTCATCTGTGAAATGGGGGTGCCTTTGTGGGGCCATGGGTGTTGTGTGGTGGGTGTAAGTGTGTGGGTGTTGGGTAGTGTGATTGGGTGTGCATAGTGGAGTACGTGAGGGATGTATAGGTGTGTGTGTAGTTGTTGCAGTGGTCTTGATGTCTGTCTGGTGGCAATGATTTGTATTCGTAAAGGGTTGTGGGTAATGTGCGTGTGTGTTTTATAGTGGTGTGAGTTAGTGGGAGTGGTGTGTGTATGGGTGTCAGGTGTGTGTTTTTTTAATTGCCCAATGTTGTGTAGTTTAGTATTTGGGTGTCCGTTCTGAGAGACGGCGGTGTGTACCGCCAATGGTTTACCGCCGTTGAATGTCCGCCATGGTGATTCGTGGGTCATGATGTGGTGGGCGTTGTTTTGTTGACGTAATGGTATGGGTGTTGGTATCCATGGGTGTTGGTACCAAAAGTTTACCACTGACCTTTGGACTGGCGGATTTGTGTACGTGGCTGTATTCTGTCAGTTTTGTGTGTGTGTCATAATATGCTGTACAGATATTCGCCACTGTGGCGGTATGTTAGCGGCCGTCAGTATAGCGGTAAGCGGTTTTTACCACCAATGTCGAAGTGACCACCTAAGTCACATAGGAAAATCACGAGGGCCCTTTAACTGGATGCAGTTGGACTTTATTGAGATGTCTGTGTGTAACAAGCCAATATATGTCCTTAGGATTGTTTGTATCTTCTCACGTTTGGTTGAAGCTTGCCTGACCAGAAGAAGTGACAGTCTCACTGTATCACAACTGTTGTTGAGAGTTCTCATACCTTGGTATGGCTTTCCGACTTCTCTGGAATCAGATCTCATGACTCATTTTAATAATGAGGTTGTTGTGCACAGCACTGCAAGTGAAACAGAGACTACATCGCAGCTATAGACGTGAGGCTTCAAGTCTTGTTGAACAGGTGAATGGGACACTGAAATCCAGACTGGCAAAAGTGTGTGCTTCACATATTTGAAATGGCCCTATGTTTTGCATCTTATGTTGATGAGTCTTTGCAGTGTACCTGATCAGAAGACAGGATTGTCTTCCCATGAGATCATTATGGGCAGAGGTATGATATTGTCAGCACTTCCTGCAAATGCACTTATGATCATTACAGAAGATATGGTCTTGACTACTGTGAAGGGCTAGCTAACGTGGTGCATGCTGTCTAGTCAGCTCAGAGCAGCCACAGCCTCTCTACATCACGAACAGTGCCATGACCTCAGTCCCAGTGACTGGGCCTTGGTGAAAAAACATGTAAGGAAGACTGTTTGGAGCCTCATTGGCGTGGGTCATATCAAGTAATTTTGATAACCAGCAGTTAAATGTAGAGGTCTCCCGAACTAGATCTATGCTTCCCATACTCACCTAGTTGAGTGTCTCCTAGATGTGACAGCATCCATTCCAAAAGTACCATTGGTGAAAGAGGGACAACAGGAGCAGGTTAATCAAGCTGTCGGGGAACAAACAGAGCCTGAAACAGCACATGTTCGGTCTGAGGGGGGTCTGGAAAGATTTACAGTTGAAGCTGAACGAGGAGAGTCTCATCCTGCAGTTGCGAATGAGTCTACTTCACATTCAGACCCTGACGAAGGATGTAGTGCTGTGAGGAAGGAAGTGGAAGCTGGAAACTGTTGTCCAGGAAGGCAAGAAAGAGAAAAACTGAATCTGCCTAAAGAGCATGTGTCTCAGACCATTTCTGAGGATACTGAGGACTCTGATTTTAGTGAAAGTCAGAATATAAGACACACTTTGCTGCAGATAATAGGGAGAAATTTGGGGGAGTTTGGGGCTAACACTGCAGATTCAACTGAACCTCCTTGAACTGAACATTGTGCTTGAATTCTATTTTCCTGTACTGCTGGATAGTTTGAGACATTTCATTCTGGATATGATTATTAGTGAATTTGAACTGTGCATATTTTAGAGACTTTGTATTGCTTTTTATTGATGGAAGCAGTTCTTCCTCCTCCTTCTGCAACAAATTAGTTATTTTGTAGTGTTCCCCTGCAAACGCTGAGGGCCTCATTATGAGTACTGTTGTACCCACGGTGGCGGTCAGACCGCCGCAACCTTGCCAGTCTGACTTCCACATTACAATGCTGGCAGTCAGACCTCCAGCACACAATCACAGCCACCAGGCTCAGAGATCCCAACAAGTTGGCGGCGGTAAAAGTTGTGGTCAGCCATGGCAGTGCTGAGTTTGGCACTCCTGTGCTGATCAAGACTTTTCTTTCCACCAGCCTTTTCATGGCAGTGTCACCACCATGAAAAGGCTGGACAAAAGACAGAGTTAGGGGCCCTAGTCAGCACACTCGGAATGCGCACTGCCTGCCATGGCAGACAGTGTGCCTTCCAAGTGTGCAGGGGCATTGGCCTCAGCTCTTTATGAGAGTCAAAGGCAATGCTGTTGCACTGTTTCCACTGTCCAGCCTGGCAGAAATACCATAATACAGCAGTGGGGAGGCTGCCGGCTTGGCAGCCACCTCCCCACCACCGTATTGGAGTTCTGGTGGTCCGACCGATTAACTCATAATTTGCGGTGAGTCCTAAAGATAGTAGCTTATATAGATTGGATGATAAGGCTTTGCACAAAGATGATTCTAGAGGAGGTTATTCTGCAAACGTATATTTTAGATGCTTTATGAATACATTGATACTATGGACGCAAATAATTGCTATGTTTGTACGCAATCACCTGCATCCGTTTATTGAGGATACAACGCAGTCAAAACAACGACTTACCATTACAATGCAACTTTTATGAGATAAATGCCATTACCACGCATGGCATTACCATGAAAACAGCATTATAGCACACACCTTTACCATGCATTTTGGTTACAATAAATTACACAGTAGCCAAGGGCAATTTCAAAGGTAAGTGGTATTTGTTGTGTAGATTGCTTTTATTTTAATTTTTGTTCAAAGTTCTTATTTTATAATAATTAGCATGGTTGAATAGTGTTAAGCATATATTATTAGGCACTAAATGTAAGGGATATGGGGGAATGGGAAAGGGTGTATTAATACTCAGATATCAATTTGAATACCTTAGTTTTAATTTTTAATAATTATGTTATAGATTTAAATAAATAAGAATATTTATATATATTAATAGCAATTGTGTAACACATTCTATGAGGCACGTGATGAAAGAGGTATAGGGGTAATGGGTGTGGGAGTGTATTAACAATCAGATATTAATTTTAATACCTGAGGTTTGATTTGTAATAATTCATTTGTAGATTTAATATTAAGAATATTTGAATATATTAATAGCAATTGTGTAACACAGTCTATTAGGCATGATGTATAGATGTTTGAGGGGTGATGGGCGGGAAGTGTATCACTACTCGGGTATTAATTTCAATACCTGAGTTTTAATTTTTAATAATTAATTTGTAGATCTAATAGTATGCAAGAATATTTGATTCTACTGTTAGAAAGTATGTAACACACTAGATTAGGCACAAGATGAAAAGGGCCTAGGGGTAATGAGTGGGGGAGTGTTTTAATACTCAGGTATTCATTTTAATGCCAGGGTATTAATTTTTTAGTAATTATTGTACATATTTAAAATGAGTGTAGCTCATTAAAATAAATTATTTGCAAGCGTGCAACATACTCTATTAGGCATGGGATGTGAGGGATTTACGGTAAATGGGTGGGGAGTGTATTATTATGTAGGTATTATTTTTGGTACCTGGGTATTCATTTATAGTTCTATTAAAAACACATTATAAATTAAAATATAATAGTAAATATGATCAATTATAAATATACTAATACAATTATGACATGATATAGCATATAAATGATTTACTCCAAACAAATTGAACAGATTTTTAAACAGTAATAATGAAAATAACATGTTTTTTATTTTATTTTTAGTAAATTCATATAAAGTATGAAAAATATCAAAAAATATATAAAATAGATACAAATACTCTTTATTTGTTGGTAAAAAATTCACATCAAAGGAACATATTTTTTAGTATTTTTCAAAACAAATTCCCATGCTCTCCCGTTGATTTCAACTGGTAACATTGTCCTTTTTCTCTTATTACTTTCAGCATTGCCTTTAGCAGTTGTGTGTCTCCTTCTACAGTCGGTGGAGTGTTGCAATCAAGATTGGAACCAAGATAGAACTGCAGTCAGGTAAGTCCAATTTATTTTACTTTTATAGATGTAAAGGTGACTACATTTATTGTAAGGAGAGAAGTGGGAAGGTAGTTGGTCATTAGCTAATTGTAAAATGTATGTTTGTTGTACTTTACCACTTTTCAATTCCTATGCAGGTAGCTGGTTTATGCCTATGTCTGGATGTTTTTTTTTTTTATTTAGGTTTAAAAAAGACTCTTAAGGAACTGTTACAGTCTTTTTTAAACCGTTTTTAAAAGGAAGCAATATTTTTTTTACATTTATGTTGTGTTTTTTACTCTGGATGCAGTGTACTTGAGACGAAGAACACGTGCTGGGAAGAACAAAACAAAGTATATCATTTTCTAACGCTACTTTTATATTTTTGGGAATGTCGGATGTGTGTTATTTTTTGGGAGAACTAACGAATACCTTTTTTTTACTTTTCAGTTTATTATCGACATGGAATTAATTTGGAGGCACTTCCTTGGGCTCCAGGAATTCCTGATTAGTTTTTTGTGTCATTTTTTCATTTTAGGAGCTTGTTTACAGGTACTTTTTTGGGTGGGATTTGGTAATCTTAACACACAGAAAGTTCTTTCCTGGCTGCTGTGTAGCACATGGTATACAGAAAAACTGTATTATTTTTCTATTGTTGGGCACTGTTATGGATTTTCACTGTGGATTACTGGAGTTGTGGAGATTCTCTGTGGCAGGTAAATTTGGAAAGCTACAAAGAGTTGAAGAGAGATGACTTCTACAGATAGGAACAATTTCAATTTGTTTAACTTAAGTAAAAATAATGTTTAAAATGCCAATTTAATTGTAAACTACATGTTAAAATAGGCAAATAAGTTAGATTAGGTGTTAATGTGTTTTAATAATGTAGTATGTATGCAAGGTTGTCCAGGTAGCCTGAAGCCAACGTTCACAAAAACTGTTGAATTTTTACCAATAGTCACTCAGACATTTCTTATGATTCTTTTGATACTTGTGGGTTCAGACTACCTGTCAATGATTGTGCAGTTCTCATTTCTTTGAAACTTTCCTCCTTCTTCAACATTTCCAAGAAATTTTAAAGGTTAGGATGATGTTTACCAATCCATTTGTTGAAGGAGTTGTGTCATTCCTCAATGACATTGTTTGTTTTTGGCCCCCCCAACAGATTGTGTAATAGTTTCACCACTAAATGGGGGACTTTGGCTTCCTTCTGTGACCTGACCTGCTTAGATGGCCAATCCATGTGTCCTCAAAATAATTTAGAAGTGGTAACAACTTGTCTTCATTTTTCAACAAAAAACTGTGATTCTGTAATTAAAGTGTAGAACTGTTCCACACATTCAGGAGGGAAAAAACATAACTCAGCCAGTTTCTTTTAATTCATATTGCAGTTTACTATTTGAAATAGAATCCTCAACTAAGGATTTTTTTTTTATTTTAGCTCCAAAATGCCTGAGAAAAGTGGAAAAGACATCTTTGAATTTGCGTTTCAGGGTAAAGTTTGGTAATGGTGTTAATCATGGTTAATTCAAAATCAATAATCACTTGTCTAGGACTTTTACTCATCGTTTTAGATTTAATCACTGTTAAAAATTCAGTGTGTGTTGCGAATTGCTTGTTAGGTAGTAAACCCTACACTATAGGTCCAGTAGTGTTACTTATGTTAGCATGAATAGTATATCGGCCTCTTTACAAGGTTGGCAGTCCGTGGACTGCCATGGTGACATTGGTTGTCTGACTGCCGTCAGGTTGGCGTTCAAACCGCTGTATTACGAGTCATGCGGGCCTATGGAGCAAAGACCGCGACGGTCCAACTGGCACCGCCAAGCAGCACAGACTGCTGTGGTCACAAGGTAGCACAAACAGACCAGCGGAGCCTGTGTAGCCCCAGAACACATCATGACGTTGCACACTGCCAATATGACTGTAACTGTCCAACCACCACGTCTCAGCAGGTGGAAGCGGGAAGAATAAAGGGAGACACTCACCTGCAGGCAGCCATACACATCCAGTGCAGCCATGGAGCCCATCACACACATCCTGCTGCTGTGGATGATCATCGATGGAGAACAAAATCCACGCGGCCATGGGCACAACCGACTGTAAGTACACACACCTACCTGTGTCATTGAGCTCATCAATAGATTGTCGCGCTGTCAGCCACATTCTATGGGGGTCATGCTAGGGGCACCAAGTACACTTGTGATTGTGTCCCGCATTGGAATCATACACAAAAAAGGACAAATTCCTTCTTTGGGCAGGTCACTCACACTGGTCTACAACACTACACAAAAAGATGTCTGCTCATCACAGGGACATTGATGTGTACACAACATTGTGTCACACAACAACAACCCACCATCATCACATCCACAAATACAACTCACACACTCACATTCCTCACAAGCCATGAACTATCGTCACATTCAACACAAAAATGTATGGATGTTGGATGGAACACAAACACCACTCTCATTCAATGGCCCTGCAATGGACACACACATCACCCACACTGCAATGCATTGGAAGGACAATGGGAAGCACAATAGACAGATAGACAAATATACAAAGATCACTATGCAAATAATACCTGCACAATAGGGATGGGGCCAATCCGGAGCACTCAGGGAAAGAGGCTGCACTGGGACACATATCACTTTTCACATGCCCCTTAAACAACATTTGCACAGGAACTAGCCCTGCATGTATTTCAAGGACAAAAAACAATGGACCCAAATTACATGCCTATCTGCTCAATGTAGAAGTGCAAGTAAACAAAGCACATACAATTCCAACTGCATGAGAAATACATCTACATAAAGTAACTGCAAGGTACACACAGCTAAATGGACACAAGCACAGTCAAATACAAAGGAAACTAGCACAATTGAGTGAACACCATGTCTGCACAAACAAAACTCAAGTTGCCACACATTAGGTGAATCCATAATCCATATCAGGGGGACAAGTCTAACACTATACATGCTCACATTGGACACTACAAGATGAAATATTTACCATACCAAACAGTACACAATGCCATGACACCACCATTGCGTTTATACCCACATATTCATCCAGTCAACATTTACCCTTATCTTGGGGGACACCAGCACTGCTCACAAAGTCAGATACTGCAAACAACAGCGAATTGATCAGCAAGCAGGCTGAAACACACACAACTGTAGGCAGACAACACAAGTCACTCAGGAACAACATAAAGGTAGAAAAGGAATTGCAGGACAAATGTATGCCCAACAAAAAACCAGTTGTATGGGTTTATTAAATTCAAGCTTTTTAAAGTCTAGGACCATTGGCCAGTCCATTTGGTTCCACACAAGCACATCTCTGTGGTGTGACTTGACTCTTAACTGCCAGGGAACAACCACAGGATGCCTTAACCATACATATGCGTAGTTTGGCACATGCGTGATTGGGGCACAGAAAAAAATATGCCTTGTTCCAGGAAGCGTGCTTACGCTTGCGTGCTAAACATATGTGTTGTTCGCAATGCGTTGTTGAGGACGTTTCCCTTTGATACTGTCATGTAAAATTATCACAAATGTTTTCAAAGAAAGAACTCTGCGGCCAGCCCAATAACTCTCACTCTATTAGCTGCCCCAGAATATACCACTGTATCACTTAATAGATACCACATATAATGGCATGAAATTTAGGTGTGAGTTGTGGGAACATTGAGTGGAACGATGATATGAAGAGTATAGACACATGTAATACAAATTTACAAATATAAATGCTTGCATTCCTGATTAACATGAGTTGATTGTTTGATGAGGTAGATTCGGGCAATATGTCATTTAGATTGGAGTCACTCGTGCAGAAAGAGATGTTTTAAGAAAGTCCTGATGGCAGAATGAGAGGAAATATGTCCACATTTACATGGTGAGAGGGTACTCCAGTAGAAAGGGTGTAGTAGATAAAATGGATGAAAGAGGGACTTTGCAAATGAGGCTTTGGCTAAGGTAATAAGGTGGAAGCTGGCCAATCGCACTGATTGAGTTGGCATGTTGTGTGTGGTCAAGGCGTATGTAGAGGTGGTGTTTAATATGTTTATTATTGGAATATTTTCCATTGTTTGGAATATATATGTTAAAATATTTTAATTTTAATAAAAACATATTATTATTTCATTTGAAAATTAGTTTCATTTTTTAAGATATTTCATTTTTTCAGTATGATTTTGTCATGTTTCAAATTTTAGACATATTAGAAAATATTATTTCAAATATATTATTTATTAATTGTGATAACCATTTTATATGTTAATGTTTATTTATAAATATATAGGGTTTTTAGTTTGGGTTATTGAGCTTTTTAAGAAATGTTTAATTAATTTTGTAGATTACAAATATATGTGATTATGGAGTTTTCATCGTGTAAATTAAATTTTTAGTGTCCAGCACCTTGCATAAAATGTAGTGAAAATAGTAAATATGAACCCTTTAGTGTCTAACACCTTTCATAAATTTGTTTAGGTTAGAGTGGGAATAGTAAATGTCACCCCTTTAGTGTCCAACACCTTCTCCAAATTGATATAAATTGAAGTGGGAAGAGTAAATGTCACCTCTTTAGCATCCAACACCTTCCCCAAATTGGTTTACATTTGAGTGGGAATAGTGAATGTCAACCCTTGGTGTCCAACATATTCTTCAAACTAGATTTGATTGGAGTGGGAATAGTAAATGTCACCCCTCCTAAGTGTCCAAGTTGGTTTGGATTGGAATTGGAATAGAAAATGTCACCCTCATTAGTGAAGACCTTCCCCAAATTAGTTTAGATTACAGTGGGAATAGTAAACTTCACCCCTTTAGTGTCCATCTTCCCCAAATTGGTTTAGATGTGAGTCGGAATAGTAACTGCCACCCCTTTAGTGTCCAACATCTTTCGCAAATTGGTTTAATTTGAAGAGGGGATAATAAATGTCACCCCCATTAGTGTCCAGGACATTCTCCAACTCAATTCAGATTGGAGTGGAAATAATAAATTCAACCAGTTTATTGTCCAACACCTTCCCAAATTGGTTTAGATTGGAATGGAATAGTAAATGTCATCTTTTTGTGTCCAACATTACCTTCAAATTAGTTTATATTGGACTGGGAATAGTAAATGTCAACCCTTTAGGGTTCAACATCTTCCCTAAATTGACACAGATTGCAGTGAGATTGGTAAGTATCACCTTTTAGTGTCCAATATCTTCCCCAAATTAGTTTAGATTGGACTGGAAATGTTAAATGTGACCTTTTTAGTGTCCAACCTCTTGCCCAAATTGGTTTAGATTAGAGTGGAAATAGAAAATGTCACCCCTTTAGTTTTCAACACCTTTCCTAAAATCATTTAGATTGGAGTGCGAACAGTAAATGTCACCCCTTTAGCGTACAACACTTTCTTAAAAATGGTTTATTTTGGAGTGTGATTATTTAATTTAACTATTTTAGTGTGAAATACTTTTTAAACTGTATTTCTACGTGGTAAGAGTAGTTTACATTATTTATCATTGTTGATGTTTAGAAACATACATAAAAATGTGATTAATTATAAATATTTGTAGTGAATACCTTTATTATTTATATATTTTCACGTAATAAAGATGTGACGTTTTTTATTTTCATGTACTTTTCAACATTTATTTGACGTATATATTTACATTTGTAAACATATATACATCTCTATTTAAAATAAAACGGGTATATTTGAACAAATAAAACATTTCTTAATGTATTTATATTCTTAAACAAGCAATGTAAATCATAGTTAACATTGTGCATTTTCTACTTTTTTCTAATGTTTAACATTTTTTTATATTTATTAACTTGTTTTATATGCATATTTTTAACTTTAATATAGGTTTTACCAGCATATGTTGAATTATTGTATTTTTTTATACTTTCATTTCATTTCTACCTTATAATTTTTATACAGTTTTTTGCAATAATTTTTTACATCTTTTACATGGCTAATATATATTTTGTAATTTTGTAATACATTTATTCAATATTTTTAATGTATTTTTCTATTCCATTCTATGGGAAGATAGTCTTTGTTTAGTTTTATTTAGCAGCCATTTTTTATCTCTGTCTTCTATTTTCTTTTCTATTTGTGTAACTTTTAGCATATTTACTGGGATCGAGGTCAGAGTAAGATTCTGCTTTTTGTCGGAATGGGAACGTTCTTTTTAAATGTTTTGTTTAGAGTTTTAAGGGTACCGGATATGTAGGGGGAAGTGTACAGGTAAGTTATAGTGTTGTTTGTGTGGTTTTGTTTACTTAATTGTATTATTTGTTGTGTTATTCCCTAGTGTGTGGTTTGGATTTTCCTATATTGTATTAGTAATATATCAATGTGTTATATTATACTGTACTATGTTACTTGCTTTATGATGCTTAAGCGTAACGTATATGTACTTCTGGAAATGTAATTTTTTTGTGGTGAGTTTTCTGTTTTACTAAGCTTTTCTCCACGAACATGTCCTATGGGAATTTGGAATTACCATTTGTTTAAGGAAATCTCTTTTGGTTTACAGTAAACCAATATTTTTAACATCAATTTCCTTTTTGTGGTTTCCAGCAGTGTTTTATTTTTTTAACACGTTTTCGGGTTTTTTATATTTCCCACATACTTTAGATTTCTTTGAGTGATCAATATTGGATTGATTCCTTTTTATGCTTTTTTTTAGACTTTTAGAAAATACTTTTTCCATTTTTGATGGATTATATATTTTGAATGCTTGGATACAGTGGATGATCTGCAGCTACAGAATAGTAAATCAAATTTAATGTACTTGCTTTGGGTGGTAAATGTTATATTTTATTATCTGTGTAACCATTTTCTGATCATTATGTGGAAATGTGTATTTTGTGTGTTGTAATTATTTTATGCTACAGATTGATTTTGTTCTTTGAGCCTTTTGGTTGGTCAGGTTTAGATTTTTGTATAGAAATATTTGTTTCTTTTAATTTATTATATCAATCTTAGTTAAGATTTGAGTTTTTACATATTTTGACTGCTGTAATAAAATATTATGTTTTATTATTTTTATAAAAAATGATTTTTCCTGTTGGTTAAGATTATGTTATAGTGTTTTGGGGATTTGAAGGTTAGTATTTATTTTATAGTATGGGGTTAGCTATTATTTATAAATAATCTACTCCTCTGCTGTTTATGAAGAGTTTGACTTTAAATTGTAGCATGTTGTACATTCTTTGGTTTGCTTGCTAAGTTTAAGTGCAATTTGGGTTACAAATTGCTCCATTTGTAGTTGTTAATAGAGTTGCTCTTTTTGTAGGACTTGCTTTGCTCTTTTTCTAGGACTTCTATAAATTTAGGTTGTCATCTGCCTAGTGTAGATTGGAAGACAGTGTGCCATCCTTACACTGTGTTGTTTGTTGTAGTTCTTGTGCCAAAGTGCTGTCATACACATTTCACCAAGGTATTTGGAATTTGGGTTGGCATCTGGGTCTTGAGTAATGTAGTGTGCAAACCCAAATATCTTCACATTCATCCACTAGGGGGCTTAGTTTGTGTTTGTTTTGTTGGTAAAAATGCCTTTCTGTTAGTAAACTGTAGTGGTTACATAATTCAGTAACAGGGGCATAGGTTAGTATTATCATGTTTTTATTTCAAAGGCAAATTGACAGTAGCATATTCTACATGTAATGCAGATTGCTGGAGGTGTTGCCATATGTTTTGATTGAAATGTTATCAACAGCCTTATATGGCTGTATGGGGGTACATTTTTAAAATAGTTTGAATCATGGTTTATTCAAAGACTAGGATTATTTTTGTGGGTAGTTGTTATTTGTTTTAGTTTGAATGTTATTTAAAAATTTGTAGTAAGCACTAATTTGTTTATTTGGTAGTAGGGCGTATATAAACGTGATGTTTGTGTTTTGACATTCACTTTGTATGGTGTGTATCTGAGTGTTTGGGACAGATTTTGAAGGTCTCATCCATCATGCAGGTTGGACAATGGCTTAGTTTTGGTAAATTATCTGCTGAAGCAAATTTTAGGATTAGTGCCTCATTGTTTAGTTTGTCATGTAACAGGAAGGATCCCTTATTATGTGTAACTTTTAAGTGATCAGGTATTTCTATATCTTGGTATCTTCTGGGGACTGGAGAAGTATTGCTGGTGTTTTTTTAGTTTGTGCAATTAAACATTTTAAAGTGGGTATAGGTGGTAGTTGGTATGTGATGTGTTCAAGGACTTTAGGGAGTATGGGGCATATTTATACTCCGTCTGTGCGAATGTGCGTCAAAAATGTTGACGCACATTCAGCGCAAACCGTGCACCATATTTAAACGTTGACGCCCGAGCCCGCGGACGTCAAAATCCAACCATGTGTGTCATTTTCTGGATGCGGGAAACCGTCTTGCCTTAATGACATGCAAGGTAGGCGTTCCCGTCCAAAAAATGACACAAACACCAGTGCGCCTTACTTATGCTACCGCGCAAAAATCCCAAACGGCCAGGAGGCGGAGGCGGAAAATGACGCACAGCCCGATTTGCGTAAAAAATTAACGCCTAGGTCAGGACAGGCGTTAAATTGGGGGCAAACACACCTGTATTTAATGAAAACACACAGAAGCAACAGCAGAGCTCCAAAAGGAAGACATGGAGGTGCTTCTCATCCAGCGTGCATGCAGAGCACATGACCAGCAACAGCAGCTTCCACAACACCAGCAGGGACCCCAAAGGCAATGCAGAAGGCAGGAGAGGATATTCCACACCAGGACAACCCTTCATGGTCTCAGGGAACATGACATCATCCAGAGGTACAGGTTGAACTGGCAAGCCATTCAACAACTGCTGCCAATGTTGAGCCACAGTTGGCACCCAGCTTGCAGACACCCCCCACCATCCCACCAGAAATGAAGCTGCTAGCTGTATTACACATGTTGGCAAGTGGCTCCTTTCAAACCACTGGCGCCCTGGTTGCTGGGATCTTAGAGCCATCATTCTCCGCCTTCCTGCCCAAGGTCCTGGATGCCATCATCACACTCACACCACCACATCTGCTTCCCCAACACAAAGCAGAAGCAGCAGGAGACAAAACAGGGGTTTTACCTCATTAATGGATTCCCACATGTCCTTGGTGCCATTGACTGCACACATGTGCACCTTGTGCCACCTGCTTCAACTGAACATCTATACCGCAACAGGAAGCACACACACTCCATCAATGTGCAGGCCATTGTGGATCACCAGGGATTGATCACCAACATCGTGGCAAAGTATCCTTGGAGTGTACATGATTCATTCATCTTCCACCACAGCACCATCAATCAACACTTCCAGGATGGACGATATGGAAATGGACTACTTGTTGGTAAGTACAGAAACCTACTTATATAGACACTGCACGGCAACCCTCTAGGACAAACAACACATACACCACACCATCGACATGTGGACAGGAACACACTGAGGTTGTGACACCGCTAGGCATAATTGATATCCTCACTCATTTGGATACACACCTATGAACAAATGACAGATCCAAATAACAACAGATGCCACTCCACAGACACAAGGGAACAATTTAAAACAACACAAAGACAATTACATGGCCTCAACTGGCAGTACAACTTGGAAGATTAATCTTTCAATATCACAACAAGAACACTCAATCAAACACCCTTCCAACCAATACATACTGTGTAAGGGGTGTGGAATGTAATTTGCTGCAGGTCAAAAACCGTGACTCACATGGCATTATGATGACTACAATAAAGGTCACATTCAATCATTGAGGCCGTTCTAATATCTCACATCACTCCTGCTCTCACATTGCCCACTACCAAGAGGCAAGTGGTCTGTGTGAAGAACACATCTTGGTGGGACAATATGGAAGGTGCACATTCCTACACTTACGCATTGTGACAAATTAACACACACACAACAGATGTACTGCCATACGGACCTCCTGAAACTGAAAACAACAACCTCACAACCAAGTTAGCCAGCTGAACTAGACCATGTGCAGTAGTCTAGGTAGACGTTACAACCTGAGTTAACTTGCCAAGGGCAGAGAAATAGGTCTGCAGTGAACTTGTCACACATGTGAAATTAGTGTACAGTCAAATGTTAAGAGGTCAATGATCACAATGTACGGAGAAGTTTGGCTAATTGTCACCTTGCAAAATGTAAGCGTCTCACTGATGGTTAAATTAATCTATTGCATATGTCAAAATGTATGGGCTGTCCAGGGTTCATAGATGCAAACGTGTTACCACAACTGTCAAATTGATTCTGTGTATGGAACTATCATCTCACCCCCAGTGAAGACACAGGGACACCTGTATCACAAGTCACAATGCAAGGGAGTACACACTGGTCTGCAACTCTCAAAATATACTGCTGACAACCGGTCAGCAGCCAAATACTCGTTCAGCCAAGGAAACAACCCAATGCTGATGGTACATTCTAGAAGCCTAGGAATCGACACAATAACAAAAACACAAATGAGTCACAGACAACACAAGAGAACTACTGCCATGCAAGGTGATATTAATGGGGCAAGCTACATCAACATGATCTCAATCGTTTTCTCTTTCAGCTGATCAGGGGTATGGGATCCAGCCATGGATTATGACCCCATTTGCCAACCCAAGCACTGCAGCAGAGCGTGACTACAATGAGGCACATAGGAGGACATGCACCATAGTCGAGAGGGCCTTTGGCATCCTGAAGTCAAGATTCAGGTGCCTCGACATCACTGGAGGTATCCTCCTATACTCACCAGAAATGGTCTGCAAGATCATTTTAACCTGTGCCATCCTGTACAACATTTGTGTACGAAGGGACATTCCCCTATTAGAACCAGAGCCACAAATGCCTGAGGAGGAGGAAGAGGAGGATGCTGGCCATCAACATGAGGGGGACCAACCAAACACAGCTGCAGGATTGTGTAGGCGCCAACATATTGTCAACAATTTCTTTTGACTCAACTCACCATCACCACTGTTTTAACATATGTATATAAACATCTATAATAATCACCATATCATGGTCTGGGTAATCATTTTTGCTCACCTTTATCTCTAACTATCAGAATAAGAGAGTAGCCTCATGGAGCATTGCTGATATACCGATCAGGACACCGAAATTTCCAAAGCAATTATGATGCGTATGAATCAACAGTCACATTCACACACACTGTAAATGACATATATCCTGTACCTTTCACTTTTGAAGGGCAATAGTAGAGGACCACACCTATTTCACACATACATGTTGGCAACATGGTTCATTGCAGCATATGGCACACAACTAAGACACCATCAGTCAATAATGGAACATAAAGCATCATACATGAGGCAGTGGGTGTGCAATTGCAATAGTAACATTAATGTATGGCCAGACCCTTGACAGCAGTAACTGTTACATCACCCATCTTTGCAAGGACTATGTGTGACTAGAATTCCATATAAGCAGAACATAGATAGCAGCAGTGCCATACCTATGACAAGCATTGCGCACATGACATTCCATGTACATGTCAGCTCATGTCCTAAGTCCTGACACATCCATGTTCCCGGTCTCACCCCAACCGTATTAAGAGGTCCCTGGAATGGTAATATGTGTACCCAAATAATCCCTCCTCTACACACACACAGATTCACAATGTTAATCCAGTGTGCTTCACCCTTTAGTATGGTATGCCATAGTCATTGTACTTCGGTCTGCATGGACATAACGTAAATAATGCAGTGGCTTGTAGTCTCTAAGCCCTGTTATCACCTGTTGATTGCTTCCCATGTGAAAGGTACTGTTGGCCATTTGAACTTAAACCTCACCTACAGGACTTGTGAGAGACTGATGCAGCACACACCTGTGAGCACCTCCATGCAGACCAGCCATTTTAACATGCGCTGCCCTTGCAGATGCTTGGAACAGCATAGAAGCTGCCATTTGATCGATTACACTGTTATGCATTGCCATAAAAATCCACTGTGTAACACAGCCCTTGGGTTAATGTGTCACCTTCCAAAACACAGGACAAACACAGTTTTCCATGTCAACTGTCTTGTTCCTCCTCCGACCAGTCTCAGTCAGACCACTGAGTATGTACCTTGTGAAATTGCTGGATCCTGATTGACCCTGCATCCTGTTAGCCTGATTGGTTCCTGTCTGTGCGTTACCCTAAAGGTTCCTTGTGGCTACATATGTATCATAGTTGCTTTCCCAACCCTCACATTCCTCCTGGGGTATTTTGTCAGGTGGGTCTACAATGCATACTTAAATACATTGTATAGAATAATCTATTTATTTATCGTACCATTGTTGGGAACTTGTCTCCAAATACCCAAATCATGGCCTATTCCTTGTCTGTGTCTCATGTATGCATGAGTGACAAATTGTGACAGTGTACCAGGGCCGTATGCAGGGATTGGGTTTGGTGCCTCCAGCAGAACCAGCAACGTCAGATAATGTGCATGAAAAGTCGACACATGTCAGGACCCTGACCGTCCACACGCTGATTCATATTGCTCACAACATATTGATGGGCCGTGCGTGGTGAATAGCTGCGAGAATAATCAGCACAGAGGCTATGAGGTTCACAGATGCAGTGGGAATTTTAGAGGCCAACCTGTGTACAAATGTTGTGATGACACCTGCCGGTACAAGAATCCTGAGATATTATCTTAAGAATCCTGAGAGCTTATCTTGCCCTGTTGACAGTCTCATAACACGTTTGCAGTGACAGGGTAGGACCATCCCCATGTGGGTTCTCAAATCCTCATTGGCTTTACTTCCATTGATCTCCTAAGGATACTCAGTAGATACAGGAATAGCCGCCACAGACTCATGACTAGACCTGGACATAACTGTGACAACATAGACCCCTAAAAATACACAGGCTAAACATTGGCCCATACACATGAACCAGACACCTCTGTGCAATTGATCACTGGAAATATGTGGCCACATGCTGCTTGGTCTGCTGGTCCTCCTCTGCCACAGGAGAGTTGTGGCTCAGTTATATGACCTCAACTGTGGCGTGACATTACAAATGCGGTTTATCTTTGGCTCTCCATGTCACAAACACTGTACCCACTTAGTATGTACATGTGCCTGACTCATGGTGGGTTCACCAAAAAGTGCCTAGGAAGCAGTATCCAAAATTCCAGGACATGTGATGGCCAAGTTTTGGACCATTGACATGAACAACCGTCTGCTATCTATCCGGTGCATGCTTTGTCATTTGTGGTGTTTAGGTTACCCAAAAACTAGAGAGTGCACACAGCAGTTGTTGCTACATGTGTGACTACCACATGTCCTCTCTCATTTCCACACTGACTTGCATCTGAGGGTTGGACACATTGACTCCACATGCATATAAGCATATTTGCAATAATGCATCTTGTGATGGTCGCAAAGTGGGACAACAACAATAAATAGTAGCCAAAGCACACACATTGAGCCATAGGCATTGAGGTATTGTACTTATGTGCGTCACCTTGCTATCCTCTCCTGACCCCAAACAAGCCCAATTTGTGTAATACATATGTGTAGGCCACACGTTTGGCCATCTATTGCGTCAGTCAAGAGTGAAAATCCTGTACATGAAGTAGTAGATCATGGTCCGCAGTAGTATAATCTGTCACATGTGCCCATACACCGTCCAAAGTGGGTGCAATCAGCCTATCTCAGTATTGTCACAACAGTAATGTACCATTAAAATGGTAAAATGACCCAAACCCAGTTAATGCCTGAAATTTTGCCGCATACGCTTAAAAAAATGATGCACATGCGTCTAAAAATTACGCTTATGCCTGAAAAACGACGCATAATGCCCTGAAAGAACCATTGGCCCTGAGCGGTATCTTCCACACTGTACATCCGAAAATTAGTTGAGTTTGAAACAATTTTGAACCATATGGATGCAGGCTTGAATCTACTACTGTGCGTCAATAAAAAATGACGCGCAGACTGTATGCGTCAAAATATTTTGACGCATGACAATAAAAACACCCGGCATTTTAGGCAGGAAGTGATGTAATAGGATATCCTGTTTACAGAATAGGTACAGTGGGTGTACTTTCACTTTCACTTTGCAGTCTGTGGTATTTCCTGACTGTGTGGCTGTGTCTCGATTTGTTTCTGCGCATTTAGTGAATTTGTCTCCTGTGTGGTCTTTTTATTGTCTTTTTGTGATTAAAAACTTGTTGTGGTATCCTGTCTGAGTGTTTTTAGTGGTAATTTGTGTTGTAAACTATTGTCTTTGTTTTGTTGGGAGTCTTTTGTGGGTAGTGTTAGTTTGGGTATAGTTGGGCTGTGTTAGTAGTTTATTTGAAATGTTCCTGTCCTATTTTCCCCCTATTCTCCTTTGTTCCCCTTTATCCCCTATTTCTCTTTTTGTACCTTTATGTTGGGTAGGCCTCGTCTTGGCAGGATGGGAGAGGAGGAGCTGGGTGGGTTAATTTGGCTGGTGGGCCATTTCCTACTCCTGATGATTGAGGCAGGTGGGTATGTGATACAGGGGTATCACACTGAGGCACGGAAGCTCCGGTGGGCAAAGGTGTTGCATCATCTGCAAAGGATTTACAACACACCCAGAAACGACCACCAGCTGAAGCACCGCTGGGCTGACCATGTCTCCAGGGAGCAAGATCTGCTGGACCACCTGGGGATTGTGATTGGTGGCCCTGTTGGTAAGTACATATCTTTTTAATGTGCACGTTTAAATGCTCTGTAGTGACATTAGCTGATTTTTATAATATCTGCCGGCAATGTTGTTGAGTGTGTGGAATGCTACTGAAACATACAGGGTCATATTTCCACTTTGTTAAGGACCACAATTGCGAGCTGTTTGGAAGCAAGAGCTCCGCAAACTTACTAAATACATTTGTATGTATTTTTTTTTATATTTTTTTTTAGATTTAAAAAAAAAAATGTAAAACAAAAGAACCCCAATATTCCCCAACACACATAAAAATAAACAGTAGAAATATTCAGGAACCCCCACCCCCCACCCTCTAACACTAACTAAACTAACAGCCTATACTAACCTAACACTAAGCCCCTAAACCCACAAAGTATAAGAACCAGGAAAGAGGAGGGAGGGGAGGGAATCATGTCCGTCTACATGTCTATAGGTTGGCCCTCCGGAGGGTCTTCTCGATGGAATGCATCCGCCGGTTGACCTGTCGCACTTCCTGCTGCAGCCTGGTCATCTTTCTAAGGACACGGTCCAATTTCCTTTACATTTGTGAAAAAGCAGCAGGGTCAATGGCTGCAGCAAGGGTGGTCTTTAAAAAAAATACATATTTGTTTAGTATAGGATAGTGTGTGTTTAGGTTAGTATCTGTTGTCCTCCATGTGTTCCATCTAATAAGGGGGGTGGGGGGTTGATGTTTAGATCATTTTGCTAAATGTGAGTTTAGATTAGGTTAGTTAGGGACAGTTGAGGGTAATGAGTAGTTAGAGTAGATTAGGTTAGGTAAGGTCTTTCCCTGACTTTTCACTTCTGTTTTTACAGTTTAATAAATATCTAGGTAACCCTTTACAGTATGTGCCAAATGCTTGTAGCTCAGGGCCTTGCCATGAGTGAACAGTGTCTCTTTTGTATTAGATTTTCTGTCCTATGCTGCAAACAAATCCCAACTGAGCTGTGACATTGGCAGTTACCCCAAAGCTACTTAGCTAAGATTTGGCCATTCATTGCACCCACCAATCACGGTTACTATGGATCCCAAAGTGTGTGTTTTTTCATGATGTATGTTTTCAATTTCACATACTTTGCTTCCAGATTTAGTATTGGGGACACTGTGTTAAGTCTGACTGCAGTCCGATGTCACATAGATAATTTGTTACACTGTTCAGCATGATTACTTATTTGGATGTAAACTCATACACCTCCATTCATGCAGTTTGGTGTGTGTTTGTGGGAAATGTCACATACGTTAGTTTTGCATTGAAGCAACAATGTGAAGGCACTATTTTCTGGATTTGACTTGAGGAAGCGTTATTCTGTCCAACACAGCATTATGGTGTATAGTTTCTATTTTCCTCAGAAATAACCCTCAGGAAGGGCAGAGTATGGTACAATCCAGGCCACTAGGCATAGTTATCAGCCCACATTTTTTCAGGCCAGCGTTTCTTGCACTCGATGACTGTTCTGCGTACTTTCTGCCACACTGTTAATCTTGTCAACAATTTGTTGCCATATTGCCTCTCTCCTACTGATTGGCAACTAGGAGGTGACAAACAGTTGGTGCTGGTGTTCGGTCACCTCTTTAACCAGAATTTCCTGCTCCTCTGCACTGAAGCGACACTTTCTTTTCTTCTTCTCCCTGTCCTTGTGTGGGTCCTCCTGGCTGGTTCCTGGTCTGTTGTCATCTTCCTTGGGTCTGTGCAAGCATCTGGGATCCATTTTTGCTCTCCTCTGCACAAATTGCTGTGTTTGCAGCGAGTTTGGCGCTATTGCGTCAAAAAACGCCACATATCCGGTTTGCGGTGTCTTAAATCGGCTCACAGTCATTTCCGCCGTGTTAACGTCGTTTTCCTTTAGGACGTGACACTGTGGGGTGCATCAAAGAAAATGACTCACACCTGTGGTTTGCGCCGCCGTGCATCAAAGTATAAATTTGATGCCCGCACTGTGCACAGAAATGGCGTTAGCCGGTGGTAATATTTTTTACGCAAAACTGCATCGGCACAGTTTTGCGTCAAAAAGTATAAATATGGGCCTATATCTTTTAGGATTTTGGTTGTTGGCTCCTGGGGCCTAGTGCTTGCTTCTCCTATATCCTTGAATACCTCCCAAATGTATATTCTGTCCCATTTGGGGTTGGTTGGGAATCCTTACATTAGTTACAACATCATTTTTGTAGTGGTCCTCCCATAGCATGTATTAGAATAATATTTGGTACATTTTCAATTCACATTTTGTATCAATGTACTTTCATGTTTGTAGGTGTAGCCTGTGTAACTTAGTATTTGTTTTATTTTCTGGGATGTTATATATTTAGCTCTTTCTCTCAATCTGTCTGAAATGAGTTCATTAGTATATATAATTACAATGTTAAAATGTTTATAAGTTTGTTATTTACATATATAATTATACAACTACTTTTCTTATTTATAATTACATGTATGTTCTTTTTAGAAGTTTCACACTTTTTTGTAGCTTTTCCTTTGGCCGTGTCGTAATGTGGATCTGGAACATTCTTTTCTTTGGAAGAAAAAGAGAGTATTAGTTTCACCCTCCGCATGCTTCACAGAATTTACAAATGGATCACAACAGAAACAAGAAAAACAGTACCCCAGGCCCTCGTCAGCAACAGACTCGGCTACGGCAACGCCCTCTATACCGGTATCTCATCCAAACTCCTCCAACGCCTCCAACGCATCCAAAATGCCTCCACCCGACTCATCCTCAACATCTCTCGCCACTGCCACATCACCCCCCACCTAAGAGACCTTCACTGGCTCCTTGTCAACAAGAGGATCACCTTCAAGCTCCTCACCCACGCACACAAGGCACTCCACAACACCGGACCATCATACCTGAACAACAGACTCAGCTTCTACACCCCCACCCGGCATCGCCGCTCCGCTAACCTCGCCCTCGGCTCCGCCCCCCGTATCCGACGCAAATCTTCCGGCAGCAGACCATTCTCGTACCTCTCTGCCAAGACCTGGAACACCCTCCCACAGGATCTACGACAGACCCAGGACCTTCTTTCCTTCAGAAAACTACTCAAGACTTGGCTCTTCGAGCCGTAGCAGCTCCCCCCCGCCCAGTGCCTTGAAACACTCACGGGTATGTAGCACGCTTTACAAATTAACTGATTGATTGATTTAAATGTCTGTTGTAGCTTGTAGAAGTTGAGATCATCAGATTTTATTTTATATGATTTTGGGGTTAGTTTCTATTTTATAATAATTGGTATATATATATATATATATTTTAGATCTTTTTTCTGGTTTGTGATTGATGTTGCTTTTCCACAATCTATATTTAGATTATTGTATAAATATTGGTAGTTCATGTATGTTTTTTTGTCTATAGTATTATGCATTTAGTTCTGTATTTAATAGCGGTGAATTGTAATTATTTTGGTAATGTAATATAACACACTGTTGCTGAGGAGGCGGGGCAGGAGCCCTTTAAAGCTTTGTTGACGCTCCCGCCGTCGCGGGACGCGCACTGTTGCTGAGGAGGCGGGGCAGGAGCCCTTTAAAACTTTGTTGGCGCTCCCGCCGTCGCGGGACGCGCACTGTTGCTGAGGAGGCGGGGCAGGAGCCCTTTAAAACTTTGTTGGCGCTCCCGCCGTCGCGGGACGCGCACTGTTGCTGAGGAGGCGGGGCAGGAGCCCTTTAAAACTTTGTTGGCGCTCCCGCCGTCGCGGGACGCGCACTGTTGCTGAGGAGGCGGGGCAGGAGCCCTTTAAAACTTTGTTGGCGCTCCCGCCGTCGCGGGACGCGCGCGGGCGGCGCCCGGGCAAAGCCCGGGCCAAGGGCGGGCCCGTCCTTGCCCGTCATTGCCAGGAAGAGGCAGGGCAGGGCCACCCCCCTGACATCCTTCCAAAAAAAAACTTCTGGACATCGGGACTAGGCACCTTACAAGTGTTTGGCTGCCTATAGGTATTGTGTGGGTGTGGGATACCGTCGGACTTGCTGTTTGCTGCTGGTTTGCCTTTGAACTCTCCTCTACTTCCTGCGGAACCCGCTTCGCGGGTCCCGCTGCGGCGTGAGATCCGCTTGTGCAAAACCTACGGACAGTTTCAGTGAGGGACTGGGCGAGTGCAGGGCTGCGAGCGTCGGGACAGGTCTACGTCTCCCAGCAGTCCTGTTAACCCGCGCCTCCTGTCACCTGGCCGCTCTCCCCACTCATAGCTTAACTTTTCTCTTATAAATTCAAACAGCTACTTCCGCGTCGCGGGAGCGCGCGGGAGCGCCCGGGGATAAGCCCGGGACAAGGGCGGGACCGTCTGTGGCCGTCAGGGCACGCAGGAGGCTGGGCTGGGCCCACTCTCTTTCACCTGCATTTCTTTGATCCTACTTGGTATGCGAAAAAGGTTCTGGGTATGCCATCATCAGCCCTAGGTGGAACAGCAGCGAAGGAGGGGGGAGCCAACACTGGGACTCTGGACAATTACTTTAAATCGGTAAAGGGTGATGGGGGAATCGAAACCTCTCTGGAGATGCGTAGGACAGAGCGTCGTCGCTCGATTGAACACATGAAAAATAGGCCCCTCAGTGACATAACTCCCTATCCTATCTCCCAAGAGGAAGGTTCCCTCAATGGCAGCCCGGATCTTTCATCCCAAGAAGATGTTCCCTTATTACTCCGGGATAGTTCTCCCATTTCTGGCCCACCTCCCAAACAAACTACGGACACCACTCCACTATTAGTTGCCAGTAGTTCGGCAGTTGACTTATTCACCCAAACACACACCAGAGCCAAAATCAAGATTAATAAGCTAAAGCAAACTGTGGTGGCAGAGGTGTATGACCTACCACCAAATAAACGCAGAAGGAAGATGAGGGGTGGTCAGGGGAAGAAAAAGATCCCCCACTCTGATTTTGGAAAGTCACTCAAGTCCGTACCTATGTTGGACAGGCCTTTAGTTAATGTGCAGAAGGCTACTCCCCCCAAGGGTACTAATATTATTACCACTGCTTCCATTAGCGACAAAGGGAAGAGCTCACTTAACACATTACTTCCCGGTAGCTCTTTGGGGAGCATTGAATCTTTAATTAGATCACTCTTGTTGCCCATTAGCGAGAGCTTGCAGAAAATAGAATTCAGGCTGACCACTCTGGAGGCAACTTTAACCACCCTGAAAATTTTGGACAACAATCAGAGTAGAACTACTGAGTCCAATCTACCAATAGGAACCTTCCCCAATATACAAAACCCATCGATCCACACGGGGCCTCCCTGGTGCACCACTGCCGCCCTTCTTCTACAGCCACCTATGGCTATCCCAGTTCCAATTTTACCTACTAACTCTAACATCCTACCATCAGAAACAGATGGCCCAGCACTCCAACGTATACTCCCTGGTAAGCCTGCCCCTAGACCACGAGGACCCGACTTACCACCAGAGGCTAACAGCCTCATGGTGGTGTTGGCTGGTGTTCCCTCTCTAGAATTGGGTGAAAATGAGAACTATCACTCACTCAAGAGGAAAACCATTAAATGGTTGAATTGGAACAGACCTCTTCCAGCTCACCTCAACAATGAGATCATTATGGTAAGAAGGGTACCATGGTTGGGGAAGTCGGGGAAATCAATAGCAGGGGACTGTATCATTGTGTCTTTTCGAGACCCTGGAACAGTACTATACATTTGTGCTGGGTCAAATAGATCACTGGATTCTACCATACAGACTTTGCCAGTTTCTTTCTTTTTCCCTCCCATTCGCTTGCACCATGACTTGTCACAAGGTAACTGGACAAGGGTGGAACGAAGATCTAGACATAGGGGATATGCTCCATGTCCAGTTTATCGACCTTCGGAGACTCCCTTTTTGGACCACAATCGTTTTAACTGTCTGAATGGTCTGGATGGTGTGGACTGACTGCCCCCAAACCCGAACTCAAATCCTGTGACCTCGGATAACGGTCCCAGTAAACTGCCTGATCCGGCTGAACCCACTTCTGAAAATGACCCTGTTAGAGTAATTGGTGTAATTTCTGGCTTTGGTACTGGCTCTTCCCCCCACTCCATCCCTGCAATCTGTTCTGTGGCTTCTCCAGCGCACATGAGACTAATTTGGTGGAATGTGGCTGGTTTAGCCAGCAAACTGGGCACCCAAGATTGGATAACTTACATTGAGTCCGGGGATGTTTGCATGTTCCAAGAGACTTGGGCAAGGGAAGATTACAACCATCAAGGTTACGAGTCATTTTCCATCTCGGCTAGGTGGGAGGGTAAGGGCCGCCCCTCTGGTGGACTCACAACTTGGGTGGCTTCCCACTTAGGATGTCAGGCTTCACGCCTACCGGTGCCATCAGATGATATCCTAGTGGTTTTATTAGCCTGGCCGAACCTAGCGAAACTTGCCCTGATAAATATTTACTCCAGGCCAGTGGGAGCTTCGCGTGAATCCCCCACTATAGAGGAGCTCTCAGTATACTTAGCGGAAATGCCAAGAGATATCCCTTACATAGTGGGAGGGGATTTAAATTCCCATTTCGAGCCGTTGGTCGGTCTCGTAGAGGGATTCCCCATGGAAGAAGAGTTCAGGTGGTCAGTACCCTCTGTTGTAGCACCTTCCCCAAAGGCATGGACGCCTGTGGCCTTGCAGATTACTGCTCTCACCCTAAAGCATGGAATTAGAGCCTGCAATGGACGTATTAAGTCTGATGTACCAAGCAAAACCACGTACAACAGAGTGGGAAGAGAGTCCCGCTTGGACTATGCTCTTGTACAGATAGTGAACTGGTCTTCTATCCTGGACTTTAGGGTGGTGGAGAGACTGGATAGTGACCATAACACCCTTGAACTCGATCTTAGCCATCCTGGGCCAAAGGCCTCCATAACAACCATGGGGGAGTCCAAACCTGAACTACTATTAGACAATAACAGGAGAAGAATCAGGTGGGATAAACTAGCTACGAGCCAAGTGAAACTTTCGAAGCTCTACGCAGGTTTAATCCCCATTTTGGAAAAAGTGGGAGAGCTAGCCAACGATGTGGGCAATATATTCCACCATGAGAAATTATATCAGGCTCATGAGGACCTTATAAAGGGAGCGGCCTCTGAGCTTTTTACCAGGGTCCAGAATCAGAAGAGGATCCAACAACATAACTCCTTATGGTACAATGCAGTCTGCAGGAAGGCAAAGGGAGAACTCCTCAGATGCATCAAGGAGGGAACAGATAGAGAGAAGCTGCGAGAAAGTAGACAGGCTTATAAAAAACTGGTCATCCATGCTAAAACCGAATGGGAGGAGAACCAGTGGGAGGAGCTTACCACTTCCCTCGCAACAAGAGACCACCGAATGTTTTGGAGAGTAGTAAACGGGGGGTCGGGGAACCTCCATTCGGCAATAGAACCAAATATTGCAGCAGGGGTGTGGCAGGCACACTTCCAGTCTCTCTACAGTTCCGAGCAGGGAGAAACTAAGATTGATTTCGGTACTGGACTGGTAGAGTATGGCGGGGATTTGATAACAGTGGGGGAGGTGAAGGTAGCACTAATGGGACTTAAAGCTGGAAAGGCGCCAGGATTGGACGGCCTGCCCGGGGACCTGTTCAAGCAGGAGCCCGGTGTTTGGGCCCCCTATCTGGCTGCAGTGTTTAATGGAGTTTTGTGTGGCATGGAAATTCCGAGTACTTGGCTGGGGGCAGAGGTGGTTCCTATATTCAAAAAGGGCTCGCCCCTGCTCCTAGCCAACTACAGACCAATCAGTCTAATTGACGTGTCACAGAAGCTGTTTGGCAGGATACTGCTGAATCGGCTTCATGACTGGGTGGAAGAAACGGGTGCCCTCAGTCCGTATCAGGCGGGATTTAGAAAGGGAGTTTCTACGGTGGACCAGGTTTTTCGCCTGAATGTTATCTATTGGAGGGCAGCAATATTGGAAGGGGGTAGTTTATACACTATATTTGTGGACCTGAGGGCTGCGTTCGACCTCGTGCCCAGAGGGAAACTCTGGAGTGTTCTGGCTGAGATGGGGGTCCCCCCAGACATCCTGATAATTTTAAAGAGATTGCACCATAATAACTATGCCCGGGTCAGGTGCGGGAAATACGGGGAATTAACGGACAGATTCCCCGTTGACGGGGGGGTTAGACAGGGCTGTGTATTGGCACCGACCCTGTTCTGCCTCTTCGTCAACGCGGTAATCGCCCATCTCAATGGAACCGAATACACTGACGCCCCAAAATTGAATGGCAGCAGGGTGCCTGCAATCATGTTTGCAGATGACACCCTGCTGCTGTCCAAAACCCCCATGGGGATACAGAGGATCCTTGATTCTTTTGTGGCTTTTTGCACAGATAGGGGGTTAGAAATCAATGCTAACAAAACCAAGTTTATGGTTATGAACCCAACCCCAAGATCACGCCCGAACCCCTTACTGGGAGCTTCACGTTTAGAGAGAGTCTCCACCTTTGAATATCTAGGTGTAACGCTGAATGAATCCATGTCCTGGGGAACTCACCAGACTAGGGTTAATCTTAAATTAGTGCAGACCACTGGCGGCATTGCTCGGTTGATGAGAAGCTCCACATATCGACCGCTGGGGCCGCTTATCCAGATATACAAGGCACAGGCTAGAGGAGCTCTGATGTACGGGGCGGAACTGTGGGGTCACACAGCTTCCTGCAGTTTGTCTATAACTGAGAACAACTTCATTAGACAGATAGTAGCACTCCCGTCCAGTACTCCGCTCCTCCCCCTGAGGATGGATCTGGGTCTGAGACCAATAGCAGATGAATTAGGTCTCAGACCCATAGTCTTCTGGCGAAGGCTATGGAGCACCGAAGAACTCTCTTCTTATAGGGCGGAACTGAGGGAGTTTTTAACCCACCCTAAAGCTCTACAGATCCCGTGGATAAAATATATAAAAAAGTCCTGTATGGGATTGGGCTTCCCTGACCTGTGGTCGGATCCAGCTAACGCCTCACTAAGGATCCCACGAAGAGCTTTGGTCAGTGCTTACCACAAGCAGAAATTAGCTATGGCCCTAGACTGCAAGAACGAGGGGTCATTAACATCTGTATTCGCGCAAAGCAAGGACTCATACCGCTTGGAGAGGGTTCTGGATGCTATGTCTCCTGTGCTGGCCAGGAAGCTATTTCTCCAATGGAGATATGGCACATTGCCTCTGCGATCTTACACCTGCTCCTGGTCAACACTGCCATCTACCAAGCTATGTCCGACATGTGTGGGAGCAGAGGAAAGCGATCTGCATGTGGTCTTGTTTTTTCCAACTTACAAGGCCGCCAGGAAATATTGGCTCCTACCACTTATTAGAAACCTTGGTTTTAGGGAGTACCGCCCGGTGTACAGAATTTTAAAAACTGATGTTTCAGGTCCAATTGTGTTTGCACTAGCCAAATTTCTTACCAATGCCTGGCATATTCGTACCCGTATTTTAAAGTTGCAGGCTCCTATCTAACTTTAAGTTTTTATTTTAATTGTATGGTCTTTTATCTGATGTGTTTCCTGTTTACTTTTCCTTGATGGTTTTACATGTTCATATGTGTGTTTTTTGTGTATATCTTTTATGGCCAAATTGGCCGAAATAAAGATTAAAAAAAAAAAAAAAAAAAAAAAAATATATATATATATAATTTTGTTTACTTAAACATGTGTATATATTGTTTAATGTTTATTGTAATTATTTATTTAACGTAAAAAAAAGTTTTTTATCTTCATTAATGATAATGCAATTATACTGGCGATATTATTGTAGTTGATATAGGTTACAATATTTTTAACAAATGATATTTGTGTTCTCAATATTTGTGTTTTTTTATAATTATGCATAGGGAGGCAATATTTTGGCTAACGATATTTATTTTCCAATACTTTTGTGTTTCAATATTGTATGCATCGATATTATGTCAGTGATTTGAAAATATGATGAGAGGGAATGGGCAAGGAAGTTTGCAGTGGTAAGAAATTATAGTACCTCAGTTTAAGGAGATGAGCATGACAGTATACATGACCATACAATTCACTTTTAAACAGTGAGAGATTTGATGTGTAACAAGCATGTGAAAGGGGAAAGAGGAAACTATTTGCGAGTCATCTGCATATAAGTAACAAGAGAAGCCAAAGGAGAAGATGAACCAAGAGAGGGGGCACAGAGCAAGAAAAACATGGACCAAGAACTGAGCCTTGGAGACACTACATGGGGAGGGGAAGAGGTTTGGTTGGAGTGCCAAGAGACTGAGAACGTCTGTTTGAGTGGTATGTGTAGGGGGGGGCTTGCATTAGGTGAACACTGAATAGCAGATCCACAAAGCCCTAAGGTGCAAATATGTTGAATAAGGTTGGAAGGTTGACGGCACTGAATGCAAATCATACATGTAGGAGGAAAGAAATGGATGACAGACAGGTATAGTGAGTGAATAGGTATGAATGTGGGCTATGTCTGTGGAGAATGAAAAGTAGAATGCTGTCTATAGGGAATGGAGTAAGTTATTGATGATATGAATTAGAGGAGCACGATGATATTGACTGGCTGGATACCCATATGCCCCCACAGGAGCTTGCCATATCCTCCTGCATTTGGCTAATCCAGCTAAATTACTTATACACAATGTACCTCACCCAATGTTGCATATGTTTCCATTGTGATTGCTCTAATGTTGACTTCTATCACGTGGTCTGGCAACGCCCCACTACAGAGGGGTATTGGCATCAGATTGGTGGTGTCTTGTCCTGAATCCTGGATCGGCCAGCTGTTTTGATGCCTAAGATTGCTTTACTGGGAATCCTGGATGGCCTTTGTGGTACTCGGGGTGACAGACCCATGGTGGGAAAGCTTGGTGGTGAAGAGGGACATTGTGGATGCTTGGAATGCCCCCCACATGCTGTCAGGGTAGATCAGGGACTGGGTTGGTGCACCCAACAACAGGACCCTAGTTATAGAGGTAGGGGCTGCCCCCAAAACATGCCAGGATCTGGGGCAAATGGTGGGAGTACCACAGACTGGGATTGAGTGCCTTGGGTAAATTATTGCTGGCTGTGGAAATGCACAAAGGATATGTATTAACTGTCTACTCAGATGCTGCAGGAATGCACTGTTTAGTTTCTTTTTAATAAATTCAATTACATTGATTATCAAAAAGAACTGGAGGAGCCTGTTAAATACATGGAATTTAAATATTTTAGGGATTGAATCTGTTTATTGACATTTTATCATATACAGCTTTTCCATCTACAACCACTGGCCGGTAGATTAAATGAATAAAACTTATAACAAAATAACATGCCTCCCCGTACCATTTCTATATCCTGCATTATCACCTGGTCACTCTCTCCCCCCTCCCACTAGCCCTCTCCAACTCATATCGCACCTGACCCCCTCGCCGGGGCTGTAGTAGAGCTCGTCAAGCGCAGCACTTGCAAATAGCGCGGGCATGTCAGATCCCTGAGCTCATCTGAAAGGAAGGAGATACAGGGCACCCATACCTTATCAAATTGGGGTAGGGATCCAATGGCCATTGCCGTCAATTTTTCCATCCCGAGGACTTCCCACAGCTTGTGTAGCCAGTCCTTCTGTGAGGGCACCAACTCTGAGCCCCATTTAGCTAAAAGTAGCTGTTTGGCAACTCCAATCAGAAGTGTGATGGCTCTACCCTTTGGAATCCTGAGGGGGTAGGTCTGTGGGTTTGGGAGCTTCAGTCAAACATAGCTGCGGAAACGGGGCACTGCTGTGTCATACAATCTGTCAATAGCGTCTAGCACGTTCTCCCAGAAGGCAGCCAACTGCAGACATTCCCATGGAATATGTGTGAGTGTACCCTTCTGGCCACACCCCCGCCAGCAACTGTCCATAGTGCCCGTTCGCCAGCCAGCCACCCGTGCCGGAGTGTAATACCAGTAGTGCGCTATTTTCAGAAGGAATTCCTCAGGAGTCATACTACAGGCCATTACGCATGCTCTGTGCAGCACATCCCGCCATTCCTTATCAGGAAAGGCCCGCCCACATTCGGCCTCTGCCTCGCCGAAGTCCGGAGGAGATCTGGTCACGCTAATAGGAAGCCATAAATATCTGGGATACGTTTTTTATCTGATGAGCGCATCAACAGCCAGTGCTCAAAGGGAAGGAGGGGCCAAGCCGTCACCGCTGCAATACGCCCCAGCCACGAAAGGCCGAATCCCCTTCACCGGGCCAGAGCCTCCCTCGCATCGCCAAGCAGGGCAGTATAGTTACGTTCCGCAATAGCCACCAGCGTGGGACAAATCTGCAAGCCTAAGTACTGTATTTCCTGTGGGCCCACGTCCTTCTCCGTCACAGTCATATTAAGAATAGAGAATTTAGGCAGGTTAGTTTTGAAGCCTGCCACTTCTCCAAAAGCCTGCAACTCATTCACCAGTGTCACAAGGTAGGTCTTAGATTCCGTCAGATACAGCAGCACATCATCAGCATACAACGCTATTTTATGGGATCTTCCCCCCATTGGGATACCCCTGATGGCCTTATTTTGCTGAATATGCTCTGCGAAGGGCTCCGTAGACAGTGCATACAACGACGCCGAGAGAGGGCAGCCCTGCCTAGTCCCTCTGGCAATAGAGAAAATCTCTGAAAGTCCACCATTCACATTCACCCGGGCCTGGGGGAGATGATAATTGCTCCGCACCCAGTCACAAAATCTCGGGCCCAAACTATACCGATGTAGTACAGAAAATAAAAAAACTCCAATGCACCCGGTCGAAGGCCTTCTCCGCATCAATAGAAAGCAATATCGAGGTGATACAGGCCCGTTGTACCTTATCTAGAAGGTGACAGAGCCCCTTAGTATTATCCGCACAGGTTCTCTCCGGAATGAACCCGGTTTGATCCGGATCTATTAGGCCCTGCATATAGGGGCTCAACCTGTGTGCCAGGATGCCAGAAAAGAGTTTAGCGTCCACATTCAGTAATGTGATCGGTCGGTACGATGCACACAGAGTTGGGTCTTTGCCAGGCTTCCGGATAACCGCACTAGTGCCCGTACGCATTGACTGGGGCATCGATCCAGCAGAAGCAAAACCATTGAATAACCTTGCCAGCACCGGAGCAGGGAGCTCACCAAAAATCTCATAGAATTCCACCTAAACCCATCCTTTCCTGGCTCCTTCCCCACTCAGAGCCGCCTGATAGCCTCCAGGACCTCCGTGGGAGTAATATCTTTGTCTACCTCACTGGCTAGCGCATTAGGCACTTGGGGCAAGGATATCTCATCTAAGTAACTCACTATTGCCCTCTCATCTAGGATCTCTGCAGTAGATAATGAGGCATAGAAAGACTCAAATTCTTTCAGGATCAGCTCTTCATCTGTAGTGATCACTTCCCCTCTTGTCTGTATGGAGTTTATCCGGTGGTGTGCCACCTGAGCGTGCAACTGGTGCGCCAGAAGCCGCCCTGCCTTATTACCCCCAGCATAGTACATCTGTTTAGTGGACAGAAGAGTGAATTCTGCCCCATCCATATCTATTGCTTTCAACTGTTTACACATCACCATCAGCTGACGCTTCACTCTCCGTGCACCCGTAGCCCCATGCTGTCCTTCCAGCTCTCTTATCTGATCCTCTAGCTGCTGCCTCATTTTCCTCCGCAAAGCGTTGGCGCGAACCGCAATAGCTATACACTGCACCCTGACCACCGTCTTCAGCACCTCCCAAACTGTCCCCACAGCAATCTCCAGCATGTCATTAAGGCTTAGATATGATGTAATTGTATCCCTTATTTCTTGACGTATTCCCTCAGCGCAAGGAGCTTGGTATTGAGCCACCCTAACTGGAGTCTTTTACCCAGGTCCAGCAGAATTTAAAGATTTTAAGGAAAACATGAGAAGCAAATTGGGTTGGTAGTTGGATGGTATGTAGAGCCAAATGTTGACTTTTTCAGAAGTTATAGCTTTATTGTGGACATGAGGCAGAGGTAGTCAATCAAAATGACTAATATGGACAATCATTGTGACAGAACAATGGCATTTTAAATATGCATTTTAGTATATTGGATGATCAACTTTCCTCACTCACCTATATTTACTTCCTGCCCACTCACTAATCTTAGTTCTGATTGGAAGGAATTGAAATAAATAAAATCCCTTCTTTGCAGTTTCAGGATATCACATAGAAGAATTCCTTATAAATGGCTTGACATGGGTTTCATGAAAGCAAAAAGGATAACGGCAATTTGTTGACTACTTCACCCATTCTTCAATCCATTATGCTAATGAAAAGCGCATTGCAAGGCATTTTAGAGTCTTTGGTTTCAGTTAATAACCAGCAACACTCCCAATCTTCTTCCTTGTCAGATTTTTACGCAGAATTATGTCTTATTAATTCATACCGTGCATCTTACAATCAAGAGTCCGGACCTTCCCTGAAACTAGTAAATCAATTCCAGTTTCGTCTTCCATTAACAACACTAATTCAGTATTTATTTACACATTTATTTAGACTATAATTTCTCTCCTGTTGTCCATACAAATATATCCACAGCAAGAAGTTCCCTTCTTGTAGTCATCAAAAGAAAAAAGGAAAGTAACTCAATGTAAAAAGGATTAATTCAAAAAACAGTATGAAAGATTGGAATATTTATGAATGGTCTAAATGTTATAATAAGCTCACTACAAACGCTACAACAAATATCACTGAAAATGTTTTCCAGTAAGAATTACATGAAATACTTCAGGAGCTAATTACCGAAGCTCCGTGTGTTACAGAATGTGGTCTGGTTATGAAATGATTGATGCGATTGCATAATCTATCTTTTTTGAGTTTGAAAAAGCTTTATTAGACCAGTATCAGCAGGACGTGCAAAATAAACATATCTATAGATTTGGACAATAATTTGAAAGAAACAAAGCAATATTTAGAATATACAGTAAAGAAAGATAATAAAAATGCAAGTGTACAGCACAGTGGAGAGAAAAGGAGTAATACAATTGTGTAACCTTACTTGTAGATGATTATTAATATAGTTGTCACATAAATAATGTGACTATACATTGTTGCAATACTGAATAAAATAAAAAGTAGTTCATGGAGTCCGGAATGTGATAGTTCTGTCCAGTATTGGAGCAAGCACACGGTTTAAATATGTGGTAAGAGGTGACCAACATAAATCCTTCACAATAAGTTGTTGAATGGAAGCAGCATAAACTCTATCAAGCCAATGATGATGACAAAGTAAGTTCCACCATCTAATAAGGTAATCATACTAGCATCCTTTCAGCTGGCGGTAATCATTTGGAAGGCAATAGCAATGAGTAAGCCCTCAAATGTACCTAGTTTACAGTTGCTGATCCAAAACTGAGAAAAACTACTCCAGATAACAAGTTGAGGTGTCAAAAGAAAAGTTAATAGAACAGATTTTTTAAATTGTGTCCCTTACATCCAGGCAAAAAGGTTTAATCGATGAGCAATGAAAAAACATATGCATATAAGTGCCAGGTGCTGTTTTACAAGTCAAGCTCAATGTTTGACTTTTATTTGTGAAGAGAGGTTGGGGTTAAAAATAACATATTATCAAAATAGAATAAGGTTTAAGTAGTTTTTGCAGTGCAGGGTGGATTTTGGACTAAATTGAATTCCTGGTTCGATGAAATGAAAAGGAGCATTGTAATTCTGATTCCCTCAGTAATTTAGGGGCATATTTCCAAGCCCCATAGTGCCAACGGAGCATCATCTTTTGTGACGCGCCAATGGCGCTGTGCTTTACGCATATTTACAACTGAACAAGCCTACTTTTTGTGACTTTACTCTGCATTATAAATATGGCCCCAATGCAGTTTTCTGAGGGAGAAGGGCGTGCGATGGGTGTTGCTGCGGGCATTCCACCGCAACACCCATTGCTATTGACACTGCCCCAGATTTACAAGAATCTGTAAATCTGTGGCAGTGCATAGCGCAACAAGGAGAAATGGTTTCATTCAGAATGCAGCACACATAGAAAGAGCAAAACCGCCATGAATGATTGTTTATGTGCAGGAAGGTGTCCCTTCTTACTGATTTGGCCCTTCTATTGCATTATACAGCACACTTAGAAGGGCCAAATCGCAATTGTAGATTATTTATTTGCAGGAAGAGACACATTCCTGCACATAAACAATCATTCATAGCAGTTTTGCTCTTTCTACATATAGAAAAAGCAAAAATGAGGAGAAAGCATTTCTCCTTGTTGCGCCATGCTAAAGATACCTCTGGGGTGGTGTTAGTTTTTGGCACTGCCACAGATTTACAGATCCTTGTAAATCTGGGGCAGCGTCAAAAGCAATGGGTGTGCAGCAACACCCATTGCATGCCCCTCTCCCGCACAAAACTGCATTAGGGGCATATTTACAATGCAGAGTTAAGCCACAAAAAGTAGGCTTAGCGCCGCCTTGTAAATATGCTTAAAGCACAGCGCCATCAGAGCGTCACAAAAAGTGATGCTCTGGTGGCGCTATGGGTTTGGAAATATGCCTCTAAGTTACTGAGGGAATCAGAATTACAATGCTTCCTTTCATTTCATCAAACCCGCAATTCAATTTAGTCCAAAATCCATCCCGCACTGAAAGAGCTACTCAAACCTTGTTCTATTTTCACAGTATGTAATTTTTAACCCCAACCACTCTTCACAAATAAAATCCAAACATTGAGAATACTTACTTGTATGGTATGTATTGGAGATGTGTTGGTCAATATTTGTATATATATGTAAGATGCTTTAACAGCTATCGAAAGGTTAAGTGTGTTGGATAGCACAGCAAAAGAAGCAGAATGTGTATGTGCAGGAGTAGATGAATATTGCAAAATTACATTTCTAAGAAGTTCATATTTAAGAATAGAAGCAGAGGAAAGATCATACTTACTTTTAATTTCCAATGAGGATAGAAGGACAGTGCCCTGTAATACATGTTTAACTTGAATATATCTTTCATCACTGAATCTTTCCCAAAAATTGTGCGCTTCAACAATTTAATGTGTTTGTTGTGCCAAATAGAGGAGTTTAGAAACACCTGATTTGGTGATAGCAAACAACCAAGAACAGGGTATGCTAAATATATGGAATTCTTAAAAGTAGGAGAAGAGAAAGACCTATGTGGGTGTCATAGATGAGCCACTGAATGAAAAGAAAAATGCAAAATCATTGAGGCCCTTATTACAGCATTGGGGGTAAATGCTGCCTACCGTCGTGCTGAAGGCCGCCAACATACTGTGACCGCGGCAGTATACCGTTACGGGTATTATGACCCACACAGAGAAATCCGCCACTATACAGACACCCACACAAGTCTGCCAGACCAAAGGTCAGTGATAAACTGACGGTACCAGAACCCACACCGTTACGCCAACAGAAATACGCCCTCAGTATCAGGACCCACAAATCACCACGGCGGTCTTTCAACCGCAGTAAACCATTGGCGGTACACACCACCGCGCTCAAAATACACACACACTAACAAAACTACACCACATTGGACAATTCAAACTACATACACCTGACACACTTACACACACCACACCCACACACTCAGACCACTATAAAACACAAACGCACATTGCCCACAACCCTTTCAACGGGAAAAAAAATTGCTAACTGAGAGAGAGACAAGCCAGGAGCACCCACTCAATCTGAGCCACAGAACACCATCACCCATACACCATCCACGCACCTCACAGCACACACCCCAACACATCACCCCACACACACTCACACATACCAACACCGTGGGACAGCACCCCAGAACAAGGGATGACATCAGGAAGAGGTGGAACAACCTACGGGGGAAGGTGCATTCCGTGGTTGCAAGACACCAGGTAGCTGTACAAAGGACTGGCGGTGGACCCCCACCTCCTCCCCCACAACTAACAACAAGGGAGGAGCAAGTCTTGGCAATAATGCATCCTGAGGGCCTCGCAGGAGTAGCAGGAGGACTGGACTCTGGCAAGTCAAATATTTACTATTATATCCCACACCCTACCTGCATGCCATCACAAACTCCTACCCCTACCCTCACCCCCATCACTCCACCACCTCACATATACCTCACTATAACAACCCACCCATCCCAAAACCAATCCCTGCATGCCACACCAATGCATGGACACCCATCACAGACCTACATGGACACGCATCACTAAAGCATGCACATTAGAGAGAATCACCTAGCCCACAAAATCACCACTCACACAAGGCAAAGCTCACAGGGCAATCACAACCATACAGGGGAACACACCCATGAACAAGATGGCACACGCAGATACAATAACACTGCATTTACATCCCCACAGGACCCCCACTCAACGTCACCAGAGAGGAGGTGCCACCAACATCCAGTCCCCCCCCCCAGAAGAGGCCCACAGTGATGACATCAGCTCTGCACGCCTGGATCACGATGACCAACCCGGCCCATTAGGAACCTCTGGACAGTCGGTTACCCTGCCACAGTCCCATTCAACCACAAAGCCTCCCCCCTCAGGAAACACCAGCACAGCACACACCCAGCGGACCCATACCACTGTCCCCAGGACACGTCAATCAGCAGTGTGTCCACCACTACAGGAACCCCAGGCAACCCCACAAACACAGGACGATCATGGACCTGAGGTCAGGGGCAGTGGGCACACGGTTCGGGGGACAGAGGCTCAGAACAACAGGGAAGCTGGGAAGACTGCTGTGCGACAGGGGGTGGACAGGCCCAGGGAACCCACTCTCCATGAGGCACTTGCAGGGATCCTGGGTGCATATCACCATCCCCAGGAGACCTTGGGTCGGATACTGGCCAAGATGCAGGAGACCCAGTGGCTGCAGGAGGGACAGTACCTGGGGATCAGGGAGGACCTCAAATATATCCACATCTTCCTGGTCACCATAGCAGGGGTGCTGGCTGACATGGCCAACACCATGAGGGAGGCAGTGGCACACCAACGGGCCCCTGACACTAGCCACACTGTAGATCAGCCCTCCACCTCCACCGGTGCTAGTGGACAGGAGGCCCCACCACAGTACCAACAGGCCACCAGCTCCCCACCCCCTGCAGAAGGAGAACCACCCTGCAAATGGTCCCTGCAATCCAGAGAACATTGCCAAGACACCCGCCAGGAAATAAGACTCTCCTGAATGTTACCCTTGTGTCCCACTATGTCACCCTGTCCACCTTGAACTGCCATTGCTCCCCTTCCTAGCCCCCCCTGGACAATCCACCTGTGATGCAAAGAGACTGGACTCTATCTGGACATTCCTCCACCATCACCCCAGCCCATTGCACATCCCCCTCCACCTCTTAGCACTTAAATAAACAGCCTTGGAACAGATACAAGTATGGGGTCTGTCAATAGATTGAAATATGTATTAGTTTAACAAGCTGTAAACATTTTAATTCATATGTACAGTTATAGATACATCTGTAAGACCGGTAGTGGGCAGCAGTAAACACACCAGGAACCAGAGTGGGCCACAAAGATCTGAAAATAGAGATGCCAAAGGGTACAGTAAGAGGCCATAGACATAGGGAAATCAGGCTGCCATGTCCAATGTCTAACACAAAACTGCAATGTAAAGTGAAGTTACAATGTCTTACCTGTGTGTCACTGGAAGTACTGTTGAATGAGAGAACTTCTGTTGTCCACATCTTCATTCTCTGCCTCCTCTCCATCACTGTCCACAGGCTCCATCGCTGCCACAAGACCATCTCCAAGCTCATCCTCCTGCAGAAAAGGCACCTGGCGTCTCAAGGCCAGGTTGTGCAATATCCACCATGCAACATGCAACGATGTTCTGGCACACCTTCTTGGGTGAGTAGTACAGGGATCCACCTGTCAGATGGAGGCACCTGAACCTGGCCTTCAGGAGGCCAAAGGCTCTTTCAATTATCCTCCTTGTTCGCCCATGTGCCTCATTGTAACATTCCTCTGCCCTTGTCCTGGCATTCCTCACTGGGATCAGTAGCCATGAGAGGTTGGGGTAACAAGAGTCACCTGCAAATATTGAGGGATACCTGTTAGCCACACACTCACCCTTTGGGACAACCCCATACACTAACATATGCTGGGCGGAGACCTTGGGCTCACCTATTAGCCACACCCGGTGCCTCTGGAGTTGAGTCATCACATATGGGATGCTGCTAAAGGCATCATGCACAGAACCAGGATACTTGGCATTCACATGGGAGATGTACTGGTCCACCAAACACACCATCTGCACATTCAAAGAGTGAAAGTTTTTTCTATTTCTGAACACTTGTTCATTTCTCCGGCAGGAGGACAAATGCTACATGTGTACCCTCAATGGCACAAATGATGTTGGGGATATGTCCCAGGGATAAAAGTCAGCCTTCACTGTGCACAAATCCTCCACCTGGGGGAATACGATGTAGCTGCATATGTGTTTCAGCAGGGCATACAAAACTCTGGTCAACACCTTGGAGAACATTGGCTGAGACATCCCTGATGCCATGGCCACTGTTCTTTGGAAGGAACCACTGCCAGGAAATCGAGCACTGACAGGACCTGCACTAGAAGGGGGATACCTGTGGGCTGGCGGATAGCTGAAATCAGGTCTGGCTCCAATTGGGCACACAGTTCTTGGATTGTGGTCCGATCAAGTCTGTAGGTAAGGATAATGAGCCTGCCCACCATAGTCACCAGGTCCACCAGGGGTCTGTACACGGGAGTGTCTCCAGCTCCTATTCATCCTCAGCGGTTGAACTCTAGGGTGGAAAACGGTGAGCAGAGGGTCATATTCACACATATGTAAAAATAAAAATGCATTTCTTCCTTTACAGAAACAGCTGATGTGCCAATGTCTGCTGTGACGCAGTTAGGTGCCATGGCCTGTGCCCCCCTGAAATGGCGGCTGCCTAACCTGTGAGGAGAGACAAGTGGAAATGAGGTAATTCCGCTGGCGTTGTGCGCCGTTGCGGTCGGCAGTCGATGACCACCGCGCAACTTCTCATTGGTTATCATTGGGCCCTATGGGTTCCAGAAGCCAATGGCGATGTATGCCAGTGGTGACGGTACGCACCACCGCGGACGTGACTGCCATTTTCTATCTGGTCAATCACTTGCTACCTGACCTTCAGCCGGAGAAGACCTATACTGCAAGTGCTGCTGTGACCTGCGTCTGGAAGCGACAATGGATCGAGTGCCTAGGGAAAGGGCCCCTGCCTTCACTTCGGAGTAGCTGGAGAGACTGGTGGATGGGGTCCTACCCCAGTATACTTTACTCTATGGTCCTCCAGACAAACAGTTGAGTACACTGTGAGCATGATTCGTGGGTCATGAATGTATGGATTGCTCTGTGTGTAAGCCTCGTGTAGGGGGGGCTGAGGGGTCCTGGACAGAGTGCTGCATGTCTGGTGGTCAATGTCTGTGCGTAAGGGAATGGGAGGGATATTGTGGGACATAAGTGTAACAGTCCGGACGGTACGACTAATCCCTTTCCTCTATGCATATTTTCCTGCAGGTCAGAGCCCATCAGAAAAAGGGTATTTGGCGTGCCATCGCCAAGGAGGTGCAGACCCTGGGGGGCTTTGACAGGCGGCGCACTCACTGCCACAAACGGTGGGAGGACCTGTGCCGCTGGGCAAGGAAGACGACGGAGGCCCAGCTGGGGCTGGCCTTCCAATGAGGAAGGGGTGCCCATCGTACCCTAACCCCCCGATGTTCCGCATCCCGGTGGTGGCCTATCTGGAGGTGTATGGACGCTTGAAGTCACCAGGGGGTGAGTACAGATTCAGATTCATTACTTTGTGCACGTTAATGTTGTACCTGGGTGGGGGATGTGAGCTGTGGGTGCCCCTAGGCCAAGGTGAACTGACAGGGTTAGGTCCCTTGTTGGTCAGCCTCTGAAGCACTCCAACCCCAATAGTGTTAATGGGCATCTACTACTGGGCAGGATCCTGTTGGTTTCAGGTGTGCGGCCAGTGGCGTTGGGCAATGTACTCCATGGGCTGGTGACTAGCATTGTAACTGAAAATGCATGGCCTAGTGCATAGGGCTGATCCCTGTGTGTTGTGTACGCCAAGGTAGTGTTGTTGCTGGCATTGACCATGTGTATACTCTGTCTCTCCCCCCTTTTTATTTTGTCACCCTGTCCTTGTGTGCATTAGCATCATCTGGCGGAGGAGCAGAGGCACCGGCAATGGAGGGAGCTACATCCCACATGGGCCTGGAGGCTGAATCTACTGACGGTGAGGGCACCAGTGGGATGGAGGGTGAGGGGAGCACCACGATGGAGACAGGAGGGGACACTACAGACAGCGACTCCTCCTCAGATGGAAGCTCCCTGGCAGTGGGGGACACCTCTGTGCCCACCCCAACAACAGGTACAGCTGCCGCCCCCGTACCAGAACCGCCCTCCTAGCAGCCCCTCAACGTGTTACCCGTGTCCGCTCACCCAGGAGGGTGGGCATCTCCTTCGCCCCAGGCACGTCAGGCCCTGCCCAAGTCAGCCCTGCTGCCCTGAGTGAGGAGGCTATTGACCTCCTGAGATCCCTCACTGTTGAGCAGTCAACCATACTGAGTGCCATCTAGGGTGTCGAGAGGCATTTGCAACAAACAAATGCATACCTGGAGGGCATTCACTCTGGCGTGGTAACCCAACAGAGAGCATTTCGGGCTGTGGCCTCCGCACTGATGGCAGCCATTGTCCGTGTCTCCAGCCTCCCCCCTCCAACTTCCTCTACCCAGTCCCAATCCCCTCAACCCCAACCTATCTCTAGCACACATTCAAACCAGCATGCACCCAAGACAACACACAGGAGTGGCTCAGGCAAACACAAGCACCCCACATCATCCCACAGGCACTCACACAAACACCATCCTGAAGCAGACACACCAACATCCACTGCCTCCACTGTGTCCCCCTCCTCCTCCTTGTCCACCTCCCTCCCAGTAGCATCTCCACTCACACCTGCGTGCACAACATCCTCATCCACTACCTCCTTCACCAGCACGCCTATCACTACACGCCGCTCACTGGCAGTCACCACCCCCACACCCATGCACACGTCCCCTGTGTCCTCTCCCACTGTGTCTATGACTCCTCCTCCCACAGTACACAAACGCAAGCACATACCCACCCAACAGCCATCCACCTCACAAAAGCATCCATCTCATGCCCCTGCACCCAAACACAGCAGACTGACCCCTCCTACAACCACTCCCTCTTCCTCCAATCCCAAACCTTCACCCTCTTCCCACCCCAGTGTCCCTAAGAAGCTTTTCCTCACCACCCTTGACCTCTTCCTTACCCCTCCTCCCCCGTCCTTCACATCGGGCTAGGGTGGCCAGAACCCAGCCTAGCACCTCAGCCACCAAGCCCACGTCCGCTGTGGTTTCTGCAGCTCTGAGAGGCTCTAAGGAGGCACCCGTCAGCCCAGCCAGTGTGCCACCAACACCTGCCAATGCCAAGAAGGTTCCACCACCAAGAAAGGGCAAAAAGGGGAGAGCATCCAGCAAGGAAAAGGATGCACAACCAGCCAGCAAGGCCAAGGCAAAGAGTCCAGCTGGCAGAAACAAGGCATCACCATCTGCCAAGGGCAGGAAGGGGCACTGAACACCAGCCAGGGCACTTCAGCCATCCGAGGCTACAGGGAAGGGCTGGAGCCTCCCCCCTCCACTGGCAGCCCCACCACTTGCACTGCGGCCCGCACCGCCACCTGCACCACGGACTTTATATCATATAGGGGGGTCCATATAACCCTGCTGTGTAAGGGCTAATTCACGATACTTAACCAACAAATTTACACAAAAGGGATAGATAAATATTGATATATCAGCAATTAAAATATTAATTAATTATTGGATAAGCTTCTATTTCTTTTAGCTCTTTTATTTACTTAATATATGTCTCTTTTTGTATTACACCCATACAACATAAAAAAACAATTTAAAACAGTCCATTGCACCAAATTATCCCTTTTCAACAATTCTTAAACAAATCGACTGCTAATCCTTTTCTTCAGGTAAACAGACTGTACTGCGGCCAGCACTGCCACCTGCACAGTGGCCAGTAGCGCCACAAGCACCTCTGCAAGTAGCACCGCCACCAGCACCGCCACCAGCACCGCCACCAGCAGCCCCAGTGGGCAGCCATCCGAGGCTGTAGGGGAAGGGCTGGAGACTCCCCCCTCCACTGGCAGCACCGACACCTGCACTGGCACTGAAACCACTGTGCAGCCATCCCCGCCGGCAGATGGACTGCAGTCCTGCATCCATGGTGTGTCATGCATCCTGCCCACAGAAAGTCGTGTGGATCTGACACCCAGACGAGTGACTGTGACCTTGCACACTCCATGTGCTGCATCACTGGGCACAAAGCCCCCTCCAAAACCAGTGGAAGAAGGCCTCCACTCACCCTATCCTTGGCAGGATGAAGCACACTGGGCACACATCCCCCTCCAGAACCAGTGGAAGAAGGCATCCACTCAGCCCCTCTTTGGCAGGATGAAGTACACTGGGCACAAAGCCCCCTTCAGAACCAGTGGAAGAAGGCATCCACTCACCCTATCCTTGGCAGGATGAAGCACACTGGGCACAAAGCCCCCTCCGGAACCAGTGGAAGAAGGCATCCACTCAGCCCGTCCTTGGCAGGATGAAGAACACTGGGCACAAAGCCCCGTCCAGAACCAGTGGAAGAAGGCATCCACTCACCCTATCCTTGGCAGGATGAAGCACACTGAGCACAAAGCCCCCCCCCAGAACCAGTGGAAGAAGGCATCCACTTGAGAAACTTTGGCTTTGCACTCCCCAGGACCAAGCAGTGGGCAAAACACCCACTTGAGAGACTGGTACCTTGCACTCCCCAGGACCAAGCAGTGGGTAAACCACCCACTTGAGAGACTGTGACCTTGCACTCCCCAGGACCAGGCAGTGGGCAAACCACCCACTTGAGAAACTGTGGCTTTGCACTCCCCAGGACCAGGCAGTGGGCAAACCACCCACTTGAGAGACTGTGGCCTTGCACTCCCCAGGACCAGGCAGTGGGAAAACCACCCACTTGAGAGAATGTTGCTTTGCACTCTCCAGGACCAGACAGTGGGCAAACCACCCACTTGAGAGACTGTGGCTTTGCACTCCCCAGGACCAGGCAGTGGGCAAACCACCCACTTGCAAGACTGTGGTCTTGCACTCCCCAGGACCAAGCAGTGGGAAAACCACCCACTTGAAAGACTGTGACTTTGCACTCCCCAGGACCTGGCAGTGGGCAAACCACCCACTTGAGAAACTGTGGCTTTGCACTCCCGAGGACCAGGCAGTGGGAAAACCACCCACTTGAGAGACTGTGGCCTTGCACTCCCCAGGACCAGGCAGTGGGCAAAACACCCACTTGAGAGACTGTGGCCTTGTGTAGCTTTGCACTCCCCATGACCAGGCAGTGGGCAAACCACTCACTTGAGAGACTGTGGCTTTGCACTCCCCAGGACCAAGCAGTGGGCATGGAGCACCCTCCAGGAGCAGTGGAATTGTAACATCTTCCAGCTGAGGTGCCCTCCCCCTGGCCCCCTGAGGTGCCTGTGCGTTTTCGATCTGATGCCCCTGCAGTGTTCTCTCCATATTGAGGCAGGAGTCAAGTGTGGGCTTGGCCTATGTGTTTTGGCCCAGTGGGCCACGGACATTTTGAGTGGACATTGTCCCACCTTTTATAAAGTTTTGTAAATACTGTTTTTGAATTATAAACGTATTTCTAACTATTTCTAATATGCGTTATTCCAGAGGGTTACGGGGTGTATATGTAATGTTTTTGCATGTGTTTGTGTGTATGGTGTTTGAGGTGTGGGTATTGCGTGTTGCGTGTGTGTGTGTCACTCTCTTTTTCCTCCTCCCCTCCCCTGTGTGCTAGGTGCAGTACTCACTGTGGTTGTTGTCGCTGGCGTTAGTACTCCTGGTATATGAGCAGATACACCAGCATGGGAAAGACCTGCAGCTCGGGCTCCATGGCGTCCTGGTTCTTCCTTGAGTGTCGAGAGGTGAGTCATTTCCCTTCAGAACACTGTTTTCCCTGTGCTTTTGATGGCGTTGGTACCACCCCGGAAAAGGTGGCGGATAGGTCTCTTGTAATACAGTGGGCGGAACCTTGTCTTCCACCTGACTGTTGGTGGTTACCGCTGCGGTGTTTCTTGCTACTGCCGTGGCGGTCGGAGTGTTAAAGTGGCTGTATGTGTTGGCAGTTTCCGCCGTGGTCATGATTCCAGTTTTTTTTACCGCCCGCCTGTTGCCAGAGTTATCGCCGCTTTACCACCAACCGCCAGGGTTGTAATGAGGACCTGAGTCTTCCAATTTGCGCCATGTAATGGAGGCAGTATCCCTATTCCAGTCCAAATGAGGCAACATTTGTTTCAAGACAAAAGAGGAATGCTGTTGCTGGAACTATTAAGAGATGTAAAGAACTTCATAGGGAGCTTCCTGTGCAGCATAGCTAAGTGGAAATCTTGCAATCAGGCAATGTAGGAGGCTGGCCTGGTTTGTAGTGGGTACCTTGGATACTTACACCTTATACCAGGTCCAGTTATCCCTTATTAGTGAAATGTAGTAGTGTTCTAGCAACTTAGGCTGATATAGGTAGCTATAGCAGAGCAGCGTAGTCTAAACTAGGAGATATGCAAAGTTCATGCAATACCACTTATAGTTACACAGTACTTATACACAAGTAAAGACAATACTCAGTGTTACCAAAAATAAAGGTATTTATTTGGGTGACACAGTACCAAAAATATCTTAGAGACAATACTCCTTCTGGAGGTAAGAATTGTACACAATATATACACTAGACACCAAAATTAGACAAGTAAATAGTCATAGAATAGTGCAAACAATAGGAAATGATATAGAATGCAATTGGAGAAAATAGGTCTAGGGGCAACACAAACCATATACTAAGAAAGTGGAATGTGAATCACAAATTCCCCCCTAGACAAGTGTAGTGTGTGCAGAATCGCTGGCAGAGTAAGAATGCCATAAAAGTAAGTAAATTACCCCACCCCAGAGCCCAGAAAAGCAGGAGTAAAGTACTGCAAGTTTCTTTAGGACATATCACACCTCATGATTGGGACTTTGCAGTAACCAACCAAGTCTGCAAACAACAACTGCTGGATTCCTAGACCTGATGACCTGCAAAAGAAGTGGACCAAGTCCAGAAGTCAAAAGAAGTTCCAGGAAGGACAGGAACCCCTGCCAACCCAGAAGAGGGTGCAAAAGAAGAGTCCCTGGTTAGTCGAAGAATGCAGAAATGCACCCTAGGAAGATGCCAGTGGGTTCCTGCATGATGTCCCACGACGTGAAGATGGATGCAGACGTAATTTCATGTTGGAAGTCACCAACAAGCCTTGGTTATGACAAAAGTGTGTTTTGTGTCAAAATGGCACTGGCTGGACCCAGGAGAGACCTGGGGGCCTCAGCTCTGTGTGAGGAGGAAGAGGGGGCTCTCAGCACTTTAGAGAGCCCTCAGGATGCCAGGCAGCACCCACAGGAGTCCCAGGACACGGGGACAAAGAAGGTGTAAAACTCAGTTGGTGCAGCACAACAAAGTAAGGTCCCACGTCGTCGGAGAACAACTCAGCGTGTTGAGCGTTACAGGCTGGAGACCTGAGGAAATGGGCCAGGCTGTGCACGAAGGAATTTTGCAAATAGTGCACAGAGGAGTCAGGAGGTGAAGAAGATGCAGTACACAGGGGTACCATTACTCTCAGGCAAGGCAAGGTCTTACCTCCTCCACATTGCGTCAGCAGGACTCAGGACAGTCTATGTCGATGGGGTCCAATCTTTGTGTCTTTAGGAACATGCTTGTCACTGTGAGGGGAGTCCAAGGGTACCGGTCGTCATCTTAGAAGGTGCCTGCTGGAGCAGGGGAGTGACTCCGTCACCCCACAGGAGATTTCTTCAGTCCTTCTGGTGCAGGATGAAGACAGGGAGCCCTCAGAGCGTGCACACCATGGAAAATGTTGCAGTTGCTGGCTGGAGCTGAATTTGCAAAGGGAAAGTATCCATTGTGGATACTTTGTTGCTGTTACAGCGGTTCCTGGAGCAGGCTGTGGTTGATCCAAGGTCAGAAGATGATGAAGTAGTTGCAGAGGATTCGTGAAGGAAACTTGCAAGCAGAATCTGAAGAGAACCACTGAAGAGACCCTAAATAGCCCTGAGAGGGGGATTGGCTACATTATCAGGGATGGACCTATCAGGAGGGGTCTATGATGTCACCTGCTGGCACTGGCCACTCAGAGCCCTCCAGAGTGCCCCCACACCTTGCAAAGCAAGATGGCTGAATTCTGGGACACACTGGAGGAGCTCTGGACACCACCCTAGGGTAGTGATGGACAGGGGAGCGGTCACTCCCCTTTCCTTTGTCCAGTTTCGTGCCAGAGCAGGGGACAAGGGGTCGCTGAATCGGTGTAGACTGGCTTATGCAAGGAGGGCACCATTTGTGCCCTTCAAAGCATTTCCAGAGGCTGGGGGAGGCTACCTCTCCACAGCCTGTAACACCTATTTCCAGAGGGAGAGGGTGGAACACCCTGCTCTCAGAGGCAATGCTTTGTTCTGCCTTCCTGGTACTGGGCTGCCCAGACCCCAGGAGGGCAGAACCCTGTCTGTGAGGTGGCAGCAGCTGTAGCTGCAGTGCAAGCCTCAGAGAGCTGGTTTGGCAGTACTCGGGGTCCATGGTGGAGCCTCTAGGTCGCATGGAATTTGCTCCCAAATACCAGAATGGGGGGACAATTGTATGATCTTAGATGTGTTACATGGCCATATTCGGAATTCCCATTGTGAAGCTACATATAGGTATTGACCTACATGTAGTGCACGCGTATAATGGTGTCCCTGCACTCACAAGGTCCCAGGAAATGGCCCTGAACTATGTGGGGGCACCTTTGCTAGTGCAAGGGTGCCCTTACACTTAGAAACTTTGCACCTAACCCTCAGCAAGTGAAGGTTAGACACATAGGTGACTTATAAGTTACTTAAGTGCAGTGAAAATGGTTGTGAAAAAACATGTTCGTTATTTCACGCAGGCTGCAATGGCAGGCCCAATGCAAGGGTATGTCTGAGCTCCCTATGGGTGGCAAAAGAAATGCTGCAGCCCATATGGATCTCCTTGAACCCCAATGCCCTGGGTACCTAGGTACCATATACTAGGGACTTATAATGGGTGTTCAGTGTGCCAATTGAAATTGGTACATGAAGTCACTAGCCTACAGTGAAAAATGTAAATGCAGAGAGAGCATAAGCACTGTGGTTCTGATTAGCAGAGCTTCACTGACACAGTTAAGCAGTACATAGACAAACACATTAGGCCATAACCTTGAGCACTGGGGTCCTGACCAACAGGATCCCAGTGAGAAAGGCAAAAACATATTGACATACAGGTAAAAAAGGGGGTAAAATGCCAAGGAAGATGGTACTTTCCTACAGGCAACATCATCATTTTAATTGTGTCTTTTCTGTCCCACCAAGATTTGTACATCTCATATTAAGGATTCTATGATGAACATCAGTTGAGTTAATTGGAATGGTGTCAGTGATGGAGATGGAGTATTTCATCCCTAAACACTTAATAATATTAGAATTCCACTTAAACCCAGTGTCAGCTAACATTTCTTTAAAACAAGACTTATTTAAGGGGAGCACTTAAGATTGGGTAATATTTCGGTTGAAACCAGATAAAGTGGAATTATCTGGTACAAGATTAACAAGGGCAGGCATGGAGAATTGTGAGTCTGAGACAAAAATAACAATATCATCAGCATAAGCGGTGCATTTAACTTCAGTTCCTTCATGCCTGAAGCCATAAGAGGAGGATGATTGATGTAGAGTGTGAAGAAAAGGTTCCAGTGAAAGTATAAACAGTAAAGGTGACCATGGGCAACATACTAGTAGAAAAGAAGAGAACTGGAGGCCATTTACATAAATAGACGTTTTAAGTGAAGATATCTTAAAATTGCTAGTCTAAAACTTTTAGCACACTCATCATAAAACTCCAATTAATGCGGTAAAAGGCCTTTTCCGCATCCAATATCTCAGCTGCTACAGGTGTAATATCCTTTGATGCAAGCTGTAAAATATCCAAAAAAGCTCTGGAATTGTTTGCCATATACTTGCACTTCACAAAGCCTGACTATTCTATTCCAATCAATTCTGGAATAAATGTATTTATACCTAAGGCCAAAATCTTTGCAACAATCTTACAGTCTGAATTGATGAGGGAAATGGGCCTGTATTTGGTGCAAGAGGAGAGATCTTTATCTTTTTTAGGAATTGAACAAAGTATAGCTTCTAAAAAGGTAATTGGAGCCTCATTATTAGAGAGAAAGTACTGAATCAAAGTCAGAGAGGAGGTAATTTCGAGTTTGGAGGACAAGAAAGCACGTCCCACAAACTCCTGACACTGTGGCTGCCACCTACACGTCGAACTCCCCGCTGTAGTCATTATGAGTTTCCTGCTAGGTCGGCAGGCAGAAATCTGAGTTTCTGCCTGCTGGACTAGTGGGAAACAAGCTACAGCATTGTCTCTGGCTCGTAATTGAGATGGCAGCAGTGCTGTAGTCTGCAATAGCGATGGTGCTGTACAGGGGGGGCCTGCACTGCCCATGCCGAGTGCATGGGCAGTGCAGAGGCCCTCCTCTGCCCCCCTGCACCTGTTCAATGGCAACATTTTCAAGGCAGTGAAACTGCCATGAAAAGGCTGGTGGAGAACAAGGTTGTAATCATCAAGGCAGCGCTACTCCGATGGATTTTGATCTCTGCCACTGCCAGGCTGCCAGGATCTATGATACTGGTAGAGCTGATGATTCCCTGGTGTTCTAACCACTAGGGTTGTAATGTGGCGGTCAGATGTGACGATCCTGACCACCACCACGAGTGTGGAGGTCTTAAGACAGTCACATTCATAATGACCCCCTAATTCTGGCAATGGAATGTGTGAAAAGTGTAAGTACAATTCAATCGAAAAAAAGTTTGAACCAGCGGCTTTGGGTAGTTTAGCGAGGGCTGACTTTATTTCAAGGAGAGAGAAATCGTTACCCAGTGAGGAAAAATCAACTGATGGATTTTGGTATAAAGGGAGAGAGTCAAAGAAAGTGTCCAGGACGTCATCGAATGGGGAATGTTCTGGTATAGATAGTTAGATAAAAGTCGGTAAAACAATTTTGAATTTCAGCATTTTTAAAGTGTTTAGTGCCATTTTTACAAGTAATAGTAACAATTTTAGATTTTTGTGATTTGACCTTCAGGTAGTTAGCAACCATCTTAACAGCCCTATTGTGGCATCCATAGTATTTAGCATTTATTTTTATCAGCATGCCAGAGGACTCTTCAGTTGATTTTTTATTAAAGTCTAAATTGGCATGAATAGGCACTTCAGCGTGGTGTCATTATTGGATGTGTAATATTCAAGCTCAAGCTGTTTGTTGGATGTGAATAAGAGTGAGGATTCTGTAAGGGCTATTTTTTTTGGTTGCAACCTGGTTGGTAATGTAGCCTCTAGCCTTTGCCTTAAAAGCATCCCAAACAAAATGAAAAGGCATATCAGGATTAATATTAGAATCAAAGAAGTCTGAAAGGAAGAGTTCAAACTTTTCTATAAATACATTAACTTTCAATAAACTGTTGTTGAAACTCCATCTATGAGACTGTCACCCTGCAGGCAACAGCTCTAGGCCGATTATAAGTGGTGCATAATCTGAAATAAGGATAGAACCAATTTCAGCCTTATTTACTGCGGAGAGTAAGTTAGAAAAATGTAGGGCCTCATTATGAGTTTGGAGGTCTGACTACCTGACTACCATGTTGGTGGTCCCAAAAAGACCGCCATGTTGGCGATCTTACAGACAGCCCTATTATGAGTTACACAAGCAGGACCACTGACCGACAAACAAAAAAAGGAAGACCAGCAGTGACGTGGAGACCGAGAAATAGGCGGTTCGAGTCAAGCCCCGTGACCAACCACTCACTGTATTGCAAGACAAAGTAGTAGTGGAGGGCACCCTTGGTGGTCAGCCAATGATTGCCTGACCCATGGCACTCCGTGGTCACCAAAGAAACACACAACTGCACATTGGATGAATTTGAAACCAACACAGCTGGCACATATTGCCACACATGCAAAGGATACTATAAAACACATCCCTGTTAATCACGATTCTCTAATGAAGAGTTAAGAGTCATGGTGGATGAAATCATAAAAGTAAAGCCACAATTGTTCGGAGCTCAAATCCAGCACACTACGCTCAGTAGAGATAGGATAGTCGACAGAGTCAATGCTGTAGGCCCCATCTTCCGCACAAAGGAAGACATCAGGAAGAGGTGGAATGACCTCAGGGGCAAGGTCTGATCCCTAGTCTCCAGGCACCAGCTACAGGGCAAGAAAACTGGCAGTGGCACACCCACTCCTCCTTTACAACTCCATCCATGGGAGGAGAAGGTCTTGCCCATTGTGCATCTTGAGGGCTTGACAGGAACACCTGGGGGAGTAAAGTGTGATAAGTCACAAAACAAAAATATGTCACATAAATTTTGTCATGCATACTCACTGCTCACTTTTTGCTACCTCACTGTCACTCCAGTGTCCACCTGTTCAAAGACCCTGTCTGGCATTTCACAATTGAAGTAGACTCACCTGGGAGGATAACATTCGTATAGTGGGTGTGGTATAGGGACTGACATGACTGCTAAGTCCAGGAGGCACTGTTACTGTCACTCCACTCTGCCAGCCCAGTGTTCTCTGCTCCAAAGACCCATGTTTGTTAAGTCCCCATTAGAGTGCATGCCATGGAAGCATAACATTGGTATAGTGGGTGTAGTACAGGGACTGACATGATTGGTAAGGCCAGGAGGCACTGTTACTGTTACTTCACTCAGCCAGCCCAGTGTTCTCTGCTCCAAAGACCCCTGAATGTGAACTCCCAATTGAAATATACTCACCTAGAAGGATTACAATGTTATAGTGAGTGTAGTGCAACGACTGACACGACTACAAATCCCAGAAGGCACTGTTTCTGTAACTCCAAAATCCAGACCAGTGGTCACTTGCTCAAAGATATCTGTTAGTGAACTCTCAATTGAAGTGTACTCACCTGGGAAGATAACATTTGTATTGCGGGTGTAGTACAGGGACTGATATGACTGCTAAGGCCAGGAGGCACCATTACTGTTACTCTACTCAGCCAACTAAGTGTCCTCTGCTCCAAAAACCCCTGTTTGTAAAATCCCAACTAAGGTGTACTCACCTGGGAGGATAACGTTTGTATAGTGGGATTAGTAGAGGGACTGACGTGACTGGTAAGGCCAGGAGGCACTGTTACTGTTATTCTACTCAGTCAGCCCAATGTACTCTGCCACAAAGACCCCTGTTTGTCAACTCCCAATTGAAGTGTACTCACCTAGGACCATAACAATTGTATAGTGGGTGTAGAACAGGGATTGCCATGACTACAAATTTCAGCAGGCATTGTTTCTGTAACTAAAAAAAAACAGACCAGTGGCCACTTGCTCAAAAATATCTGTTAGTAAACTCTCAATTGAAGTGTGCTCACTAGGGGGAGAACATTGGTCAAGTGTGTGTACTAGAGTAAGTGACATGACTGCAACTCACTGCAGGCCGTGTATCTGTAACTCCAAACACCAGACCAGTGTTCTCGCCTCAAAAGACCCCTGTATCTTAACTATCTATTGAAGTGTACTCACCTGTGAGAAAACCATTTGTAAAGTATCTGTAATACAGGGAGAGATCTGACTGCTAATGCCAGGAGGCCCTGTTTCTGGAAATCAAAACACCAACAGAGTGTTCTCTTGTGCAAAGACACCTGTGTCTTAACAACTCAATTGAAATATACTGACCTGTTAGGATACCATTTTTACAGTGTGTGTAGTACAGGGAGTTACATGACTGTGACTCACAGGTGGGTCTCTTACTCTCACTCCAACCACCAGTCCAGTCTACTATTCTCCAAAGGCTCCTGTTCGGGAAATAACAGAAGAAGCGGGCTCCTGCCTTTTGCCGCCCCTGTCTCCTGGTGGGACTCGCTGTCCCAGTAGACATCTGCCAATCTTGAGGGGGCTGGACTTGGACGCGGGTGCTGATAACGCGCCACGCCGCTCTGCTGCCGGTTGCTCCTGCCTTTTGCCGCCCCTATCTCCTGGTGGGACTCGCTGTCCCAGGAGACATCTGCCAATCTTGAGGGGGCTGGACTCGGACGTGGGTGCTGATAACGTGCTGCTCTGCTGCCGGTTGCTCCTGTCTTTTGCCGCCCCTATCTCCTGGTGGGACTCGCTGTCCCAGGAGACATCTGCCAATCTTGAGGGGGCTGGATTCGGACACGGGCGCTGATAACGCGCCGCACCGCTCCGCTGTGCAGACCGCGCGCCGGCCGTGCCCGGGCAAAGCCCGGGCCAAGGGCGGGCCTGTCCACGCCTGTCAAAGACTGTCAGAGGCCAGGCTGGGCAACCCCTCTGAGTCCTTTGTGGCAATACTTAGCGGGTCCAGGATTTCATCTGTACTGTAGTGAATCCTAGTTCGTTTTAATGGGGTAGCAGGAGTTAGCTTAGCCACCGGCTTGTAGACTCGTGCCCCCGTCATCTAGTGACTTTTAACCTACTTAGCTTGCTCTGTCTTAGCCCATTTAATTATTTATTTCTTCTAAGATGGCTGCCTTGTTTATAGTTAGGCCACTTGTTATGAGTTACATTATCAGTGTCACTGTGCCAAGGCGTCAAGATCAAGCACCAAAGACAAACAAACAGTAGGTGTTCATACTTAGGGATTTTCCCTCTCTATACTTTTGAGGGATTGCTGATATTAATTGCCGTCCCAAGCATGCCTGTTATCTATTGTTTTGGAATACACCTACGTCAGGGGACCTTGTAGATCTGTATAAATACATCACACTTTAGACAGATAATCAGAGGGATTCCGACCAGAAGGCATCGCCACCATCGCTGATACCGATGCTGCAGTCGTCTTGACGCTGACCCAGTCTTCGTGTCCCTACGGAGTCTGAGATAGAGACCTCATTCCAAGGTAACGAGGGTTGGGGGCTCCTCTAATGGACACGGCTTTGGCAGATTAGGTTTAGCGAACCCAGCTCTCCTTTAGGTAGGAGGTTAGGACTATTCACATGAGGGTAATAGGACATATTCCATCTTATATATCTTTTTCATGTATTGCAAAATGGTGGGGGTCTTCATAACAATGACTCTCTTCTTCACAATACTGTTACTTGCTATATTCATTATCCTAATCATTGCAGTCCATGCAACTTATCGCAAATTGCAGTTATGTTAAATAAAAGCTATTATAACTTTACTGCATGTGTCATTGCCTGTGTTTGTATGAGACATAATATATCTGTGAGAAAAGGGTAATCTCCGTTTAATCACGACATACCCTGATAAATCTTACTTTGAGTCCATGCGTAAGCGACTGCCATAAATCACCTTTTACTATTGTGTTTCTGGTGAGGTACTGCTAGTGAGCCGGTAAGGTTGGGACAACAGTTGCGACGTGTTGTAGGAAAGACTCAGTCGCCTACAAAAAAAAGTACTGTCATCCTTAAACCAGCAGCCTTGCTCAGAGCAAGAGTCCAAACTACGACATGGCGCCACCAACGATGGTGTTTAGGCACCTATTTACGGATACCCTGATTATCACTGTCTCACAGACAACAGGTACCCTAAGTACCATTATACGGAGACGTCCGTGGTCTTTGGGAGAATCCTCCTCAGCTGAACAGGTAACACCTAATTAAGCTGTAGGTTGTTCGAGCTTGAACTCATAAAAAGGAATAAGATTTTCCCTATTTGGTGTTCCATTTCTCTAAACAACTATGGCTAATACCATAGACATTCCTGCAAATGCTAGACATGCACTTACACAACATTTATTAGCACATGACCTTACAGAAGAGGGCGGGGATGTTACTCTGATAATAGAGGCAACTGAAGCATACCAAACAGAAACATTTTACTGTTGGGTCACCTTTCCTGAGGTTGACCAAAGAACGCACACATTTCACACATATGAAGTTGCGAACGTACCTGTACGGTACGAAGCATACCAGTATCATGACATTTCTCTCACATATCAAGAGCATCAGAACTGGTTTGAAGGCGCCCTACCACATGTACTACGAAGAGTGAGGCTAGGTCCTTCAAGTAATGAGGGACCTACATGGCCTATGTTTGCCACAAATACACCTCACCCAGGCATACAGAATATGCCGATAGCAGATTTACGAGTTTTGTATAATGAATTAGTGGCGTTATATAGACGATTGGTTCAGTTCGTAGTGCGAACATTGAACACAACACCAGCGCGTCCAGCACCGCCAGTAGCTGGGGGTTATCAATTGGCTACTGGGATTAATCCACAAACAGTGCATACTATTATGGGTAAAGTGCCCACGGAGCGGGAAAAAATACCGTTCTGGATAGCCCAGAAAACTAATCAGCTGGAAGCTGTGTTTCCCCATACGGGACCACAGGAAAAACATAGATTGCTCACTATGTGCTTACCGTTTGGGATGGTTTCCTCGGTGGATGACTGTGCCACATGGGGTACAGTCTTCGCTGCCGTGTATACTGCCACACATGGTACCCCGACACTTGCCAATTTACCGGAAGTGTTAAAACAAATACAAAATGAACATGGGGCTGCACCGGCCCTGAATCTGGGGATGAAATTGATGCGTAACTTTGACGCCGTCTCCTCGATAATACTGAGTAATATTAAAGGGGAAGCAGTGGCACTGGCAATACGCCAGCGTCTCCGGGAAACTCCAAATCTGGAACAAGAGAGACAGCTACCGAAAATAATTTCCGATACCTATACTAGTATAGGATGGGATAGTTTGGGAGCCAAATCTAAAAAATTGGAGTTACCAAGTGCCACCCATAAGGAGGGTATGAAGCAGGCACAAGAGGGCTCTAAAAAGCACTGGGACAAACAGAAAGATTTAAAAGAAGAAATAAGAGAGCTTATTCTCCACATCCAGAGTACTCCGAAAGGAGGTATAATCTCAGAAATAGGGAGCACATTAGACCTCCATACAGATATACTGATTCACATCCCTCTCGTTCCTTTCAGGACGCACCAGATAAACGTAGCGAGAGAGGGGGCCATCAAGATCGACGTCCGGAATACGTGAGAGAAAAGAAAGACTCACCACAGTCTACCATTAAAAAAGAAGAAAAGACTCCTCAGCAAAAGCCACAATTTAAAAAGAAGAAGGTGGCAGCACTGACAGGTAAAAATGCCAGTAGTATTGAGAACGCTGTTGAGGAACAAGACGTGGGCAGTGACTCTGTTGGACAGCGCGGCAGAGGTCACAATATGTCGCCAGAGTCTGAAAGATCATCTGGATGCGACAGCAACTAGCGATTACATCATGGTTGAGACAGCGGATGGCCGCGTTCTCCCCCACAATAGGGTTTATGATTTGACAATTCAGATAGAGGGAGACGTGAAACGCACTATTAGTGTAATATTTTGGGATGAACTTACTAGTGATATCCTATTGGCCGAGAGAGACTGGCCACCTGAACACGTCCGCAAGCTCCCGCATGGGGAAGATGTCATTTTGCCTTCTTTCTCCGATCTTGTTCTAGAAGCAGCTAAAGAAGCCTATGCTGCTGAATGGGCTATAGAGCAAGCACCTGCGCTATATCGCAATCATGTCGGTTGGGACAAGGAGTCTCCTTGTCATGTTATTCCCGTTAGGTCTACACCTCAACCGCAGCCACAATACCCTGTTAAACATGAAGCAAAAGCTCCGGTGAAGGAGAAACTATCCCAACTTGAGTACCAGGGAGTAATTAAGCCCTGTACATCTGCGATGAATAACCCATTATTCCCCGTTGCAAAGCCGGATCATTCATATAGAATAGTGGTTGATTATAGACACTTAAATAGTCATACACGCACTTATGCTATACAAAATTCACACAGCACAGCACTGATAAACAATATAGTGCGTAAAAAAAGATAAAACTACATTGGATATATCTAATGGATTTTTCTGCCTGAATTTAGCACATGAGAGTAGGGACCTAAGTGCATTTTCATTCGGCTTTCAGAAACGCTTTTGTCGTTTACCTCAAGGCTACAAAAATAGCCCAGGCTTGTTTTCAGCCCATGTAACATCAATTTTGCATGAGCTTGATTCCAATGCATTGTCCTATGTGGATGATATCTATCTCACTGACGACGCCGTCGACATTCATCTTGCGAGGGTCAATCTGATAATTTTGGGATTTGCAGACCTCGGTTATAAATTTAATTTTAAGAAAAGCAAGATAGCCTTTCTTAGTGTATTGTTCCTGGGATATGAGCTATCAAACGAAGGAAAGAGCCTGGCCCCACACTTCCTAGAAAAGTGTGCTCAACTACAGCCTCCGAACACACTTAAGAAATTACAGTCATTACAGGGTTTCTTCAATTTTGGCAGAACATACATTCCAGATTATGCAGAACGCATCAAGCCACTTTATGACTTAATTCAGCCCAATTTTTCTAGCAGGCGATGGACGATTGAACACACACACATCCTTAGAGATATGCAACGGGACATGCTAGAAGCGAAACACTTACACACCTGTGACAATAAAACAAATTTGGTCATCAGAATAATTGCTGGTGCCCTTGGATTTACTTATCTCACCTTTAATGAGGATGACACGGTGCCGATAGCATATAAGTCACATTTATATTCAAATGCTGAATTTTTTTTTGCACCTATAGAAAAGATTCTGACAGCAGTTCAGATGGGCGTCATAAAAGAGAGGCCACTTGCCCAGGGGAAACGCATTATTGTTGTCTCCCCGGTGCCAGCCTTAGAGGCTGTCACTAAAGCAAGGGTTCCGAACGCTAAGCCATTACATCCACACTGGATTCAATGGGCAATGTCTCTGACCGCCACTGGTGTCGATTATGTATTCGATCCAAGGCTTCAGACACAAGAATTTCTCCAGTATGAACAGGAGTACCCCGCTCCTCTAAATATCTTGCCAATAGACAGTTATAATACTATCATTTATACTGACGGATCAGCACAACCGGCTGTAGGTACTAAACATCAATACTCGGCAGCTTGCGCAGCCGTGTGCAGAGTGATGGAAGATGGAGTTTTCCACCCTCACAATACCTACACGCAGACCTTAGGGTACTGCACAGCCCAGTTGGCTGAGCTTAAGGCTCATCTTCTAGCGCTCGAACATCCTGAAGCAGGAAGACAGACTTTGATAGTCTGTGATTCATATTACTGCTTCCAGTCATACAATGAATATCTCAATCATTGGAAACTGAACGGGTTTAGGGATTCTAAAGGAAACACCATTAAACACAAAATATTGTGGGAAAGGGTGGCTGATCTTAAGGATAAGCTACCATGTGTCCATGTAGTTCATACATTAGAACACCAACATGTGGGGATACATGTTGCCGGCAATACATTGGCTGATGAAGCAGCCATAGCATCAGTAGCTATGGCTTCTGTGGCTGCAGTGACTCGTTCTCGGACAAGATTGGATAATGAGATACTGATTACCATTAAAGCTGCGGCTGCAGGCAAGACCCTTCCGAAAGGTTACCCTATAAACTATACTTAACATATCAGTGCACAGAATGTTGCTTATACAACAATTCCTGGGGTTGGCGATCGAGTGATCCCCCATGAAGACCAGAGATTAGAGCTGATTACAGCCGCACTGAGGGTGTCGCCTCTGCACATGCTGGTATACAGGCCACAGTAACAATTCTACAGCAACGATACTGGTGGACTGGTCTATGCAGACGAACTAAACAGTATGTCCTTTGCTGTGACATTTGCCAGCAGATTAAGGGTTCTAATATCAAACGCCCTCCGCAGACATCCCTCTTAGTGTCAGACAAGCCACTTCAGTGTGTGTACCTAGACCATTGTGACCCCCTACAGCCTGATGGTGCATACAAATACATTTTAGTGGCTGTGGATTCCTGTTCTAGATTCCTGTGGGTATGGCCACAGCGGTCAGCTGACGCCCGGACTGTTATAAAAGATTTGCTGATCTTCATCGGTACATATGGGGTTGCAGCATTCCATTCGGACCAGGGCCCTGCATTTGCCTCTAAAGCATTCAGGGACACCATGGGGACGATGGGTGTTGAACTCCATTACTCCTCACCATGCCATCCCGAGGGAAATTCGGTCATGGAGAGGCGGAATCGTGAACTAAAGCAGTCCTTAACAGCTCAAGTATTAGGTTCAGGCTGTAGTTGGTTACACCACCTATATGGGGTCCAGAGAGCACTGAAGAATCTGCCAAGACGATCCTTGGGGGGACGCTCACCATATGAGGTTCTCTTTGGGATACCTCTGTATGTCCCAGATCTTGATGCCCCTGGTATGGTGGCAGCAGAAACACCATTTGATATAAAAGAACGTCTCACTGTTTTACAGGAGCTTCAACAATTTTGTGATGATAAATCATCTGCAAGTGCTGCCACCTTAGGAATAAGGGAATTGGCGAAAACTTCGACTGGCTGGATTCCTAACGTTGGGGATCTGGTTCGTGAGAAGATCGCTGTGAAAAAAGAGTTTGGTCCATCATACAGAGCACCTGTACCAGTCTTGGGAATAAAAGGCACCAGGACTGTCATCCTACCACCACTGTCTGGTTCTAAATTGAACAGATTAATCTCCATTGATGACATCAAATTACACCATGTGGCCGATTCTTCACAGTAGACCAGGAGGTCCCTTGGGTGGTACCCGATCCCCTCTCACTACCCAACAGGACATCTATCTACATAATAGGATGAACATTACTACTGACTATGCAACTATGTCAACTGCTGTTCCAGACACTTCCTCGACCATGGGGAGGGCGGAAAATGAACTTTTGTTGGTTCCAGTCACATCTTCGGTGACCACCCCGCTTCAAGATTTGGCTGTATTTTACACGAACACTTGCATGACTAACGACGTTGTCTATCAGGAACCTCCACGTGCGATGGATCAGAATGTACCGGCTCCTGTGTTTGCAGAGACTACCTCTGGCTATTTCGTTGACATTGATGATTTTTCTTCGGATTCATCCTCAACTGTGACTGACAATATTTCAAAAAGTAGTAAGCTGTATCGATGGCTTAAAAAGACCTATTTGATCTACCCATGGAACTATCTATGGTTCAGTTTAGCATTTATTGCATTGTTTTTATGGACTTTATGACTGTTTTCTTTTTGCTTCTAAATGGTCACTATATTCCAGATCGCTCCTCGGTAGAGCCTTTTGATGAAATTTTAACACCTCATCATGCTTCACATAAGGTCCGAAGAGATGTGTCCCCTGCGAATATTACAGCGATACCCATTGCTGATGGGATTGTGTGGGACAAAGTTCCATTCGATATATACGGGCCTACAGAGATTATTCAAATACCATACGTGTTCAAAATTTCAATGTCTGATGTTATTACACCTAATGTTGTCTCTGATGATTGGAATGTCCAAACAGTTCATGCCATGCTAGCTGAAATGAAGGACTATTCCGCTTTTGGAAGTGATGATGTATATGATTATACAATGAATTATGGGGAAATGTTCTGCTATAACAATTGGGGACATCACTTCCTACGCCGTGCCACTAGATATAGGCCTCTCTTGAACTACACACAGTGGGAACACTGTTTGACACCACAGGAGGGGAGTCCAAAGTATTACAGCGATAAATTTACATACTTTTCCGGGCATGATACAAGAAATGCAGAGTCGTATTATTTTAAAATACCTCCGGCACAAATTAGAAAACTTTTGCTAACAGATACAAAACTGATTTATTCAGATCCCTTCGTTTCCCGGCTCTCGATTGAGGGTTACGAATATTGGAAGAGCACTATTGACTTGAAAAGTGTATGGGGAACACAAGATTGGCAAATACAGGGTAGGGAGGCTTTGTTTCGAGCATGCCTGATTCCTGTACAAATTATTTTTTTAAATGACACTGTTGAGCAGACGTCCTGTCTGGGGTTAGCAAAAATTAAAGACCTAAACACGCCCAGCATCCATAATCCGACAAAATTTAGAGATGGCAACACTTTCTTAATGTCTCAGAAGACAGGCTAGATGCAATGGTTAAGGCTGGTACCTATAATTCCCGTCACGGTGGGTGGTTGGTATGGCCCACCGACACTGATGAGTGTCAAAAGCGTTTCTTGAACTCTTCAGGTTTTTTTTCAATTAACAGGCCTGACCCTCGCTTTCTATCAGGTCAACATACAGGTATAATTACAACATACAGTGTGGGTAAGCTGTGGCAGCAATGGGTGCCGACAAACACGTTAACAGCGGTTAAGAAACACCTCAACACTCTTTCTGACAGTATAGACTTACAGGATTTCCTGTTAGGTCCTAGGAAACAGCGCTCAAAATGGTTTTTATATGCTATGTACAATGAAATTTGGAAACTTTCAGAGATTGAGGCTGCTGCACGTTTACGGCAACTAGATAGGGAAAATTTGGAAAAGACATTGGCGGTTGTCGACAATGGCATGAACACGCTGTCCAACAGGATTTATTCGCTATCAAATATAGTGTCGTCTGCTACTGATATCACTCAGACAGACTTGTCCCGGTTATATCATGGGCAAACACAGCTACGTTCCATCGTGCAGCTTGGTTGGACATTACAAACACTGAAAAGTGGCCACATTCCATGGAGGTACATTAATGGGAGTGAATTATTCACTGCTTTTAATTTTTCCAGGGAACAAGAGTCAATGGCTAAAAGGGAGGCTAGTTTCACCCTGCTTCAAGTCGAGAAATTAGATAAGTTGCCCTTCATGGTAGCAGAAAGTCCTTCAACTATTTGGCTCCTGCACAGCATTATTAATTTACCGATTTCAACCTTTCGTTTCTCGAGCTGCCTGAAACATCTTGCAGTGGGACATTATGAGCAGCTAGGAGATAGCTTTATTAAGGAAGAGTGGGAGTTGCCCTTTGACTATAGATGTCTGAAAGGTGAACAGGAGGTCTTTCTTAGCGGAAGTGAATGTGAGACTGCTGTTCGTCATTCTATGAAATGCAAACAGGTGTCTCTTCACGGTCTTTGCAATGCAGGGGTCGGGAATTTGCCCTGTTTTCTGAAGGATACTCCCGTCCCCTTGATTCGTCCAGTATTTCATGTACTTTCCAATGGCAGTTATGTTGTACTGAACGATCAAAGCTGTTGCGGCATGCGACCTGGAATTGCCTATGCAATCTCAGTCACGAAGGTCGTTACGTGTTGTGGACATGTTTTGTTTCCCCCCACACGAGAGATAAAAGTATCTGACATGTGGCCCCACATAGATACTATTAATGTGAACTATGACAAGTTGAGTAGGCTAAAGGCGCTATTGTTTCAGAAACAGGTCGCCTTGACATCCGCAAAGGAGACGTATGCTTTCCAGATTGCGAGATCATCAGCCGAGATACAATCCCTTTTAAATACCGATTTCCCTAAACACTTTGGAGAGCTGGTATCCAGAATATTCAATGCTTCAAGCACCACTGGGATTGTTCATTTCTTTAAGGCTGTCGGGTCTGGTTTCGTGTCCATCTTCCAGACTGTCTTCGGAGTCATCCCATCAGCCATCCATTCTCTCTTTTCAAGTGTGTTTGGTGGCTTTCCAATTATTTTGGCTTTAATTGGCGGACTACTACTGCTATTTCTTCTGATTTGCAGTGGTTGTTTCTTTCCAGCACCACAGAGCAATAGAGCCGCTCCCACCAACTCCACTGTGCCGTGAGCGCATGGTTCGGATCTTCGGTGCACCTTTGCTGGTGGAACTGGAGCTTGACTGGTCGTTGTCATTTCAGCCACTTCTCTGGTGTGTACAACCAGTCTTCCGCTGCATATGGTGTCTCTTTGAACATCTGCCTATGGTCTGTCTTGCTGTTGCACCGACATCTCCTGTGGACCACGAACTGCTGATGTCCCTGATGAGGGTTCATACACGGTCATGCCCCTTGAGACTGAGGTTGCTCTGCGAGGCCACCTATGAGCCTTCCGTTATGAGATCTACCATGGATGAGGACACTGCAGCAAGTATCGATGCACCAGAAAATGCGGCTCACTTCTGCTCTGTGTATCCGTTTGTCCGCCCAGCACTAGACTTAACTTCAGACGATGTTGACTCATTTTTGAGGTCCTTGACTAGTGACTTCGATGACATTCTTCAAGATCATGCGTATAACACATAGCTTGATGAATTGACTTGCCATTCCCGATTCCGAGTTATGCAATTAAAATAGACGTTTGCTGTTGCACGCTGTACTTGTCATAGTTGATATTAACATCTCTGTATGTATTTTTAGACAGATTTGTTTTAACATATTTTTAACACATGCAAATGCTTTTTTTGCCTTGTTTTAGCATTTTGCTTTTTAATTCAGGAGCAATTTTTTAGCTTTTTGGGTTCCTGTACCTTCATCATACCTGTTACGGCAATGGAGAGGGTGTAGTGAATCCTAGTTTGTTTTAATGGGATAGCAGGAGTTAGCTTAGCTGCCAGCTTGTAGACTCGGGCCCCCGTCACCTAGTGACTTTTAACCTACTTAGCTTGCTCTGCCTTAGCCCATTTAATTATTTATTTCTTCTAAGATGGCTGCCTTGTTTATAGTTTGGCCACTTGTTATGAGTTACATTATCAGTGTCACCGTGCCAAGGCGTCAAGATCAAGCACCAAAGACAAACAAACAGTAGGTGTTCATACTTAGGGATTTTCCCTCTCTATACTTTCGAGGGATTGTTGATATTAATTGCCGTCCCAAGCAGCCTGTTATCTATTGTTTTGGAATACACCAACGTCAGGGGACCTTGTAGATCTGTATAAATACATCACACTTTAGACAGATAATCAGAGGGATTCCGACCAGAGGGCATCGCCACCATCGCTGATACCGATGCTGCAGTCGTCTTGACGCTGACCCAGTCTTCGTGTCCCTACGGAGTCTGAGATAGAGACCTCATTCCAAGGTAACGAGGGTTGGGGGCTCCTCTCATGGACACGGCTTTGGCAGATTAGGTTTAGCGAACCCAGCTCTCCTTTAGGTAGGAGGTTAGGCCCATTCACATGAGGGTAATAGGGCATATTCCATCTTATATATCTTTTTCATGCATTGAAAAATGGTGGGGGTCTTCATAACAATGACTCTCTTCTTCACAATACTGTTACTTGCTATATTCATTATCCTAATCATTGCAGTCCATGCAACTTATCGCAAATTGCAGTTATGTTAAATAAAAAGCTATTATAACTTTACTGCATCTGTGTCATTGCCTGTGTTTGTATGAGACATAATATATCTGTGAGAAAAGGGTAATCTCCGTTTAACCACGACATTACTTTGAGTCCATGCATAAGCGACTGCCATAAATCACCTTTTACTATTGTGTTTCTGGTGAGGTACTACTAGTGAGCCGGTACGGTTGGGACAACAGTTGCGACGTGTTGTAGGAAAGACTCAGTCGCCTACAGACAAAAGTACTGTCATCCTTAAACCAGCAGTCTTGCTCAGAGCAAGAGTCCAAACTACGACAGTACGAGTTATGTGATACCCCCGGGAAGGAGCTGTCGATTAACATACTTGTCATCACCTGGGAGTGGTCGGTCTGGCCGAACCTTGTGATTTTCTGCATATTGGATTACTGCCTTCAGCAAGAGGATTCGATTTGATCTCAGGTGACGCTCAGCACTCAGCGAACTCAAGCCAGGGAGGAACTATATCCTCCAGGCCCCATATAATATTTTTACGGCCTGTTCATCATTGTCATCGCCCACAAAAGGCTGGGTAGGGCTGACCAACTCGGTTGCAGGAGAACATAATACGCAAGTAAGGAAAACTGTACAATCGTATCTTGTGGCCTTGTGACATTCTGTGATTGCTTGTGACTGCTTGTGCAACATAGGGAAAAGAAAGGCCGTAGATATACCAGCCCCAGCTAAGGGAACTAAGAAAGCTAAAAATTGTTCAGGCAAATCCCTGAATCCAGTCTCTTTGAGTGGGCCCAATTCATGTGACGCAATCAACCTCCTCTTCGAGGAGGTTGAATCTATATTAAGCTCTAATCCAACAGGTTTGAGGCTCCCCAAGAAGGACTCTTCCAGGGATAGGAAAGTTCTGGAAATATTTGTTAAAAAGGGAAAAATACCAACTCCCGACACCCTATTAGAGCCTGATGGAAGCGAGGGGTTGCATACTCACAGGCACCTTGTTGCCGCATCTCCGCTGTCCTCATCCTGCAGTGTGCCTTGTCCTCTAGCACCCCGAAAGGGGCCTTCCTCTGAGGCAACCATGCCATCTCTTTTACCGCTGAGTCCGGTGATCAAGGTGGCTCCACCATTATTATGTAACAATCGTTTCGAGCCACTGTCAGGAAAAGGGGATCAGCTTATGCCTATGGGTATGCCTCAATCTCCTCCTGGTCCTGTTATTCCGGTTGCCAGTCTACCCACCCCCCTGTGCGATTTGAAAGGTTACGAGTTACCAGACAGTAGTATTAACCTGGCCTCAGTCCTCCAGAGAGTGGAGGAAGTCAGGGATCTGGTTTTAGCATTAACAAGATTAATGAAGGAAAAACTATTGCACCATTGCGAATGTAAATGCCAAGGGGCTAGTGGGGAGGCAAGGGAAAGTAAAGTCCTTACTCGGGTTAATCCATTAACGGGGTCTGTGGTAAGGTGGGTTATGGCCTCCTCTGACTGTGGGAAACTGTCCCCAATAGGTAGAGAGGGTTACTACCCCAACTATACCAAAGACATAGAGGAGTGCCTGATAGAGCACTCAGACGCAAAGTTCATCCAGAGATTAGGGCAAGCAATTTTGACCCCCCTGATGTGAATAGTGAAAGGGCCAGGGGAGACAACTCCCCGAAAAATAGCTGGCCAGGAGGGCAGACTTTCATCACCGTTAATTAGGACACCTGAACCTCGCCATACAGGTAAAACCCCTTTTTGTAATGATATTGGTGGTACAGCTAACAAGGAGCAGGACCCGGGCACGGGAGGTGGAGATAACATAATTTACCTGGCTGATGTCCCAAAATTGGCACCAGGATTAGTCGAGAGCCATGATTCCTTAAACAACAAGGTAATACACTGGTTACGCTCCCAACGGTATTGTCTTTCTGTCATCCGCTCAGATATATTAGCAGTAGCTAGAAGCGGTATTCCAGATACAAATTTTGACACAATTTCTATTCACCTTGTAGACAAGACTTTGGTGACCCAACTTATGGATTTTGATACCCGTACTCGTTCAAACAAAGTATTGAGCGGGGGGATAAGGCTTACATTGAACTCATTTGGCCCCTGTCAAGATATAGGCTTTGGTGGTTCAATTGGCCCGGGGAGATGTTACATCTAAGGTGTTTATTAATTCTTGTCAGCTGCCTGACACTGTGTGTCTTGCCACCGATCTGGCAGCTGGTATGGAGTCTAGCCCTGAGGACCTCCATACTAAGGAGAGCGGTAGGGTGCCGTTGTTGGGTATTTGTGGCAATGATATGGACATGAGGGAGTTCGATCCTTGAAAATTACCCAGTTAAAAGCTAATTGTCTCTATTGTCATGGAATATAGCCAGTCCAGACAAGAAATTGGCCGATCCAGAATGGGTTGCTTATATTAAAGACATGGACATCTGCCTGTTCCAGGAAACTTGGGCTGAGGGTCTCAATAACATAGATGGATTCCTTTCATTTTGTGTTCCTGCCCTACCTCCAGACTAGGGACGGGGTCGTGCTAAAGGCGGGTTGTCGTTATTTTAAAATGTGAAATTGCAATGTCACTTTTTGTTATTGGATATTGATTCCGCTGATCTAATGGGTGTACGAATTAAGTCTAAACAGGATTTTACAATTGTTAATGTGTATATTTGTTCTGTTCCACGAGGTTCTGAGTCCCAGACACTGGTTTTATTGTACGACTTTTTGGATAGTCTCCAACCTTCCACTCTCCTAATTATTGCTGGTGACATGAACTGCACCTTTGAATCCTCCCCCTTGCTTAGTGGTTTAACTGATGAAGAAGATGAGCTATGGGGGATACCACAGTTAACTAGCACTTTGTTCTCCACACGTTCTCGAGTGACTACACAATTGGCCACATTATGTTTAAAATATGGACTTAGGGCTTGTAACGGCAGAACATCTTCTGATTTAAACACTGCATTGACTTTTAAACAGGGTATGTCTACAAGTACCATTGATTATTTTCTTGTGGATGTTAGGCTGTGGCCTCACTTGAGGGACATCAAAGTGGAAGCGAGATCCGAGAGTGATCACTTTCCATTGCTTCTCACATTGTCTGGGGAGATGGTTAGGAGGACATTAAATAATCTACATACAGTGGTTCCATTACCATGCTGGAATAATAATTTTACGAAGGTTGCCTGGCCTAAAGTGATGTCCAACCCCCATTTGCTAAAAGGGATCTAGCAAGTTTTTCTAAATAATTTGCTGGCGTATGAGGATCAGGCTGTTGACAACATTCCAATTCTCAACATACATGACAGTTTGGCCAACCAATTGCAGAGCTAGACGTATATACAAAGACACCATAACACAAGAAAAAAGGCTGTGGGAGGACCACTTGTGGCAGGAATTATTACATGCCTCAAGATCAAAAAATAACAAGTACTTTTGGGAACTTTTGACCAAAAGACAAAATGGTGGCAGGAATTCTCCCAATAACTATATACAACCGGAAAGCTGGGTGGAGCATTTTCCATTCTCTATGCTCTGCCAGCAGATCTGATGGCACATCATGAAGATTATTCCCAAACAGTAAGACCAAATTTACGTTCTAGTCTGTCTCTATCTGGGGGAGGTGCTTATGCCGCTGATGATTGCATTTTTTTTTCCATCAAAGAAACTCTTGATGCTATTAATTCTCTAAAACCCAGCAAGCCCCTGGGCCGGATAAGCTCCCAGGAGATCTTTATAAATCAGAACCAAAAATATGGTCCTGGTATATAAATGCAATCTCAAATAGTATAGCTGCAGGGGGGCAAATTCCTGACACATGGAAGGGGGCTGAAATTATACCAATTTATAAAAAAATGCACTGTAAATCTTCCCACCAACTATAGACCGATTAGCCTCATCGACAATTTACAAAAGATTTTCGCTAAACAACTCTTACAGAGGCTAACCAGCTGGGTTGAAGACCGCCAGATTCTTTCCTCACTTCAGGCTGGTTTTCATTTAAAAACAAGCACGGTGGATCAGGTCTTTAGGCTGGCTGTTTTGTATTGGAAACATGTTGCTCTTTTTAAACAGCCCTTGTATGTAGCATTTATAGAATTACGATCTGCCTTTGACCCGGTCCCCAGAGCTAAAGTGTGGGAAGTGTTAGGTAGACTGAGGGTTCCAATCGACATACTACTTTTGCTAAAGCGACTCCATGAAAACACCTATGCACAAGTGAGATGGGGCAAGCAAGGCGAGTTGACCGAAAAAATCCCCGTTAAAAGGGGAGTTCGCCAAGGTTGCTTGTGGGCCCCTCTATTATTTACCCTTTTTATTAATGAGGTGGTTAAGGATTTAACTACATGCCAGAATGATGCCCCAACTCTGGATGCACAAAACATCCCTATTCTCCTTTTTGCAGACAACTCACTTCTCATTTCAAAGACACCAAGGGGGTTGCAAACTCTAGTTGATAGATTGGGTTGGAGATAAACATCAGTAAAACCAAATTGATGGTGCTTTGCACTGGTTCCAGTAAAAGATGTACTATTAACATTGATGGACTCCCTTTGAACAAGGTTAGCCCTATAGATTATTTGGGTGTTAGGCTAACCAGTAAATTATCCTGGGAAAACCAGATTTCGAAGAGTGCGGGCTGCTAAAATATGGAGCTGCGCCCATACTGCATTTTTATTGAAGATCTACAACAAAGGCAGTATCCCCTGCGATTAAAATTTATATAGCCAAAGCGCAGGGTGCAGCCCTGCACGGGGCAGAAGTATGGGGATATTGCAACTGCAGTAAGATATCAGTGGGCGAAAATAAGTTCGCGAGGGCTCTAATTGCATGTCCCCTCAGTAAACCTTTGATTCCTCTTTTTTTTTACGTGGGGTTAAATCGAGTAGCTGACATAGTTGTTTTAAGACCTCTTGTATACTGGATAAGGATATGGACTACCCACGAGTTGGAAATATATAGGGTTTCATTACTCGATCTACTAAAAAGCCAAAATGTTGCTACAATTCCACGGATTAGACATGTGTCCCATTGGTTCCGTTTGTTGGGACTGGATGATTATTGGGAAAATCCTCACAATCTAGAGAGACGCCACAAAAACGTTTTAAAATCAGTTCACTGGTCCTATGTAAGGGACAATTATATATTCTGCAAATCATATGGTCGCTTGACAAATCTCTATATTGATTTTAAATGGCTTCTGCAATATGAACCTTATCTAGATATCATACCCGATGTGCAGGGTAAGGGCTTGTATGCAAGTTTTCGGTTTGGAACCCTGCCATTGTTGTCCTTAACCAGTAGCTGGGGGACGTCCACTTCTTCTGATATATGTCCTGTTTGCCTCAGAAACTGTTGATCATTTTATGTTTTTTTGTCCTGCATATTTTACCCCACGGTCAAAATGGATCCGCAAAATTTGCCGAGATATGGGATTAAATAATTGTACTTCTGCACTAAGGATTCTAAAAAGTCACAGTTCATATGATCTTATTCTTGCAGTCAGTAAGTTTTTAATGGCTGCGTGGCATATACGTCGCTGTTTTTAAAAAATCAAGGACTTGTGAAGTTGATCTAGATGAAATTTTTAGGTGTATTTTGATTTTATTCATATGTATCAATGTTTTATATTAGATTATAGATGATTGTATATAATTGTGATTATTTATTGTACTGTGCTGCTTTGATGGTCAATGAACCGAATAAAGCCTCTTGTCTCTCTCTCTCTCTAACATAAGAAGCGTGCTCACCAGGGGTCAAATTTCTCAAGTGTATGAAGTAATGGGAGTGACATGACTGCTAAGGCCAGGAGGCTCTGTCTCTCCAATTCCAAACACAAGCCCAGTGCACACTTGTCCAACTACCCTTGTGCGTTAACTCACAAAGGAAGTTTACTCACCTGGGAGGATAAAATTTAGCTAGTTTTGGGAACTAGTGGTAATGATCTGAATGTAATGCCCAATGGGTCATGTTTTGCTAATTCCAAATACCAGCCCAGTGTCTACTTGCCCCAGTGCATCTGTTAGTGAACTCACAAAGGACGTTTACTCACCAGGGAGGATAATATTTGGCTGGTGTTGGGAACTAGGGGAGTCACCTGAATGTGAAGCCCAATGGGCCCTGTTTTGCTAAATCCAGTCACCAGCCCAGTGTCCACTTGCCCCTATGATCTGTTGGTGAACTCACAAAGGACGTTTACTCACCTGGGAGGATAACATTTGGCTAGTTTTGGGAACTAGTGGAGTGACCTGAATGTAAAGCCCAATGGGCCCTGTTTTGCTAAGCCCAATCACCAGCCCAGTGTCCACTTGCACCAGTGCATCTGTTAGTGAACTCACAAAGGAGTTTACTCATCTGGAAGGATAATATTTGGCTGGTGTTGGGAAATAAGGGAGTGACCAGAATGTAAAGACCAGTGGGCCCTGCTTTGCCAACTCCAGTCACCAGCCCAGTGGCCACTTGCCCCAGTGTATCTGTTAGTGAACTCACAAAGGACATTTACTCCCCTGGGAGGATAACATTTGGCTAATGTTGGGAACTAGTGGATTGACATAAAAGTAAATCCCAATGGGTCCTGTTTTGATAACTCCAAATACCAGCCCAGTGTCCATGTGCCCCAATACATATGTTAGCAAATTCACAAAGGAAGCTTACTTACCTGGGAGGATAACATCTGTCTGGGGTTGGGAACTAGTCGGGTGACCTGATTGCAGCTCCTAGGACGCACTGTTCAAGTGACTCCAAATAGCAGAACAGTGGTCACTTGTCCAAAAAACCTTGCCTGATCACTCTCAAATCATGTTTACTCACCTGGGAGGGACCAATATGCAGAGTGTGCCCAACACAGAGATGTGGCCGGCCACCTAGCTCAATCTTGAACTGCTAAGCCAAGATGAAATAATTGAGGACAGAGATAGCCCAACCAGTGTGCAACATTAACTAACAACAAGGCCTCAAGATGCATCACCAGAATGATACTGGCTGCAGACACATTCACTATGCACTGACCACATGATGACTCCAATCACATATACAACAAACTTCTGGGTCAGCCTGCATAACAATCACCTAGGCCTCAAAATGATCCAAACCACCTCCTGCCCAGCCACTGTTTTCCCTGCACTGGTGGCAAGATGTATTTCTATGCCCATCTTCCCAAGTGCTAATGAACTGCTAAAATCAGCAACTGCTTGACTCAAATGGAATTGGCATGCTTCACAAATGTCAGGTCAATACAACCAATAGCATGAGTACCTGTCACAATAGGATAAACTGCAAATCAACTATGCACAAGGGTTGTGCAAAATGTAACTGTAAACATGTGGAGGTAGATGCCACAATATAGCCAGTACCATTGTATCTTTCTCATCAACAGGTTGAGCTGCCACTGGCCACACAGAGCCCACAGAAGAGACAGCCACTAACCCCATGGATGATGCCCTCAGTGATGATGACACTCCTGGGCGTCTGGACATGTGGGACAACTCTGGCCCAACTGGACAACTTGGTCAGACCCCCTACAGTGAGTTTCACTGTGGCCACATCAAGACCTCCCAGCCTGGTTGCTTCGACCCCACAAGCAGCCATTCACTGCCCCAACCTGTGTCCCTAGGACAGTGGCAACCACCTCGTGCCCCCAGTCCAGGATCCTGAGTCACAGCACAACACCTCAGACAATGATGGTCCTGGAACCAGTGGCAGGGGGCACCCTGTGGCAAGGGCACAGGCCTGTGGGGGTAGAGTGCGTGGGAGGAATGTTGTGGGCCACTGGGAGGAGGCCATTGGGGATGCTCCTGGCAAGGACACAATCAGCCAAGTCTTGGGGGTCTATCAAGAGTCCAAAGGTGCGATGGGCCGGGTACTTTTTAAACTCCGGGAGATGAAGCAGCTGCAGGGGGACATCCATTGGGATATGCTTCAACAGTGGGAAGCTACCAATACCAGTCTGGCTTCCCGAACATGGGTGCTGAGGGACATTAGCAGTACCCTGAACAGGGATCATCAGCAACACTCTATCCCTTCTTTTGGTGCAGCAATACCAGGCCCTTCTCTATTGGTGCAGCCACTGGAAGAGGGGCCCTGTCAGGGGAAGAACCCGCATCAGACACTTTTGCCTCTTTAGTAGCAGTCCCCCCACGCAAGCGGGGACAGCCAGCTAAGAATCTAGGAGCTGCAGATGGCCAGACACCGACCACTGCCAGCAAGTGACCACTTCCTGAAGGAACTAATTTGTGTGCCACATATTCACTTTGTTGACTTTTTTTAACCACATTCCATTTCCTATGGAAGTAATACACTGGACTTTGTACTTCCAATGCTGTGGCATCTACTATATTGATTTCATCCACCATGACTGAACTCTTTACTTTACTTTCTGTTCTGTTATGTTCCTTATGTCAATCCTATGCACAAATTGACAATAAATACCACCTATCACAAAGTTTGTGTCTGCTTGCTACTGTTTCAATTGTTGCTATGTAAAGATGAACGACCATGTGAAGCAAATGATGAAGACACAAGATGCTAGTGCAAGGAGGGATATCTTACAGGTGCAATGTCCTGCTAAAGATTACAACCAACAAACATAAACACATTTGTACAATTGTCTGGTTACACCAAACACTTTATTCCATTGTACAGCACATAGGCTTTCTATATGTCTACACTGAGTTAGCCAGAATATTGTGTTGAGGTAGATATACAGAAGTACAGCCCCTCACACAACAAAAGGATGGACCTTGTCAGACATTGTCATGTAGAACTGGCAAACAGAGAAGTGAATGGTGTCACCATTTTGAGCCTTGTCGCATACCAAAACCAAGCTATCCAACATGGCAAACCAAGATACAGACAGAGGGCAGTACAACAATCACTGATCATAGGTTCATCATAAGCCAATGACCATGCATCTGGTGGTATGACACAAACATATGTCGGGGTTGTGGCACAGGCACTGTGGCCTGCAATTATGAAACATATATATATATATATATATATATATATATATATATATATATATATATATAGCTACATACAAGTCATACAAGAAGTGTATTTAGCATATGTAAGGGTGACTGCCTGGCTCGCATTTGATGACTGCATATTTTAATGCCTACATAATCACACACATGATGCAATCTGCCCAACACAGCACAAAAACAAGTATATAGTGCATTTCAGACCTTCCACCCAAACACTGTTCAAGCTGCCTTGGCACAGGTCTCATACAACTCAAATCTGTGACCCTCATTACCTGGTACAATCCATGCCCACTTCCTGTGTCAGAACAGCATCAGAAAGCTGCCAATGTCATGACTCTAAAATGCCAACATGAGGAAGTCATGGTGAAGGTACCTGTACAAAGACAAAACAAGGAGTATAGATTTGAAAATATACCTATTACACAAATCACATAGCAAGCACTTAGAAATGTTGTCACATTGCAATGAGACTAACACAAACACAGCAGCTACATCAAGGTGGGGATATGTCAAAGGCTAACTCTTCAAGCACCCTTAGGCTGAGTATTGCAGAGCATTAACTCCCCAGTGTTTTGCCAAAACACTCTACTCAATATATTCTGACAACTACAGTTCTTCGTACAGTAACAGTCATTACATCACATGACATACTTGCATTCAAGAAAAGTAATTGTTGATGAGATCTTCCCGGAAGTCAGCTCCATCCTTTTCACCACTGACATCCTCACTTGGCATTTCAGGAGGCTCACCCTGTGGCACTGCAGACTCCCCCTCCTCTGGGATGTATGGGATATTCCTCCACAGGGGAATGTTTTGTACCATGCAGCAGACCACTATGATCTGACACACTTTACCAGGTGAGTATAAGAGGTCTCCATTAGTGCAGTCCAGACACCTAAATCTGGTCTTAAGGAGCCCAAAAGCCTGCTCTATGACCCACCTTGTTCTTAAATGGGCCTCATTGAAGCAGACTTCCCCTGGTGTAGTTGGATTTCTGAATGGTGTCAACAACCAAGGATGGTTTGGATATGCAGAGTCTCCTGTTAAGGAATGGGACATATGTGCAACTATGAGTCTCTCTTATCAGAATTGTCGCATCAGACATTGAATACACAAACAGGACCGATGTTACTTGCCAACCAGCCTGGCCATCCCTGGGTACAGTCTTGACATCAGCTGGGGTATTGTCAACACCAGGGCAGTGCGTGCTGTATTGGCGACTAGAATGCAAAAACCCAGCACTCTCAAAACAACGTAATTTATGCATTGTGCTGATATGTTGTTGTTTAACCTTTTGCATTGCAGAGTTCAATCCTGAAGTCTTATTTTTAATGTGCTTACAAATGCTGTTCATTTGCAATGTATTGCTGCGGGCTTTCAGAGTGTGTTAGGGTGTGGTCCCTTTCCAGGGCCTTCTAGAGACTTTCCCTGCAACATGGCTGGGTATGGTTGTGGGCTGGGCCAAGACTCTATAAAATGGAGCCAGCCCAGCTCCAAGTGCTCACTATTCAGAGGTCCCGGTGCAGAGCAGCAGCTACTTCCTGAGCTCCTGTCCCGGTGGCCTATTTGATCTTCCAGACATCTGACTTTCATTCTTCATTTGGAGATCCTTGTTCTGGGCTGTAAGACGGTGGTTAGGCTGGCCTCCCGACGCCGTTATCAAGAACTCTCATGTTCTTGGGCCTAATTCTTTTATGATTTGACAGAGTACTTTGCGCATGTGAAATATGCGCTTGAGTGTTTGTGACATTTGCAGGGTGACTTGCGAATCGGCAAGACGCGCGATTCGTTTCATGATAATTTAATCTTGTTATTCATTGCATGCTACCATTTTTTGACAGTTGCATGGTGGCTTAAGAATCGGCAAGACGCGCAATTCATTTTATGGTGTTTTAACTTTGTTATTTATTGCGCGCTACCATTTCTTGACATTTACATAGTGGCTTAAGAATCAGCAAGACGCGTGATTCGCTTTATGGTGTTTTAACTTTGTTGTTCATTGCCCGCTACCATTTCTTGACATTTACATGGTGGCTTAAGAATCAGCAAAAGACGCGCGATTGGTTTCATTTTACTTTGATCTTGTTATTCCTTGTGAGCTGTTATTTCATGGCATTTACATTGTGGTTTACGAATCGGCAAGACGCCCGATTCATTTAATGATGATTTAACTTTGATATTTATTTCTTACTACCATTTCTTGGCTTTTTACATGTTGACACTCAAATCGGCAAGACGCACGAGTCTCTCCTCGAGTTTAATTCATGTTGTAGATATTTATCATGTAATATTCGAGTTGACAAGTTATTTGATTTGTTTTTCCTGAATCCATATTGTGTTATTCATGGTGCACAATCCTTTTATGGTCTTTACTATATATATATATATATATATATATATAGAACAAAAGTAGCTAAGGCACCAGTTTGGGATCCATCCAAACACTTTATTCCAGAGTGAACAACAACTCTCCTTTTCCTGACGCGTTTCGGCTCCAACTGCCTTGATCACAGGTGAGACAATGCAAGTGAGACCACGGCATTTATCCGAGACAGAAGGTCAAACTGAGGTGAGCAAGGGATGGGAGAGAGGTATTTTACCTCCCTTCTAGCTGTTTGGGACCTCCTTATAACGAGAGGAATATGGGCAACAACTTTAAACAAGGACACTTTTCCAGTATACATTGTAACTTTGGTGCCTAAAACGCTATTTCATGCAGTACAATGATTCAGCACCAGAGTTTAAGAACATGGAATGGTGCACCTTGGGACATGGAGTTCGTGATTATCAGGTCACATGATCAGCAATTTAAAAAGCACTGGCTTTGTGATCACTTGCATTGTCTCACCTGTGATCAAGGCAGTTGGAGCCGAAACGCGTCAGGAAAAGGAGAGTTGTTGTTCACTCTGGAATAAAGTGTTTGGATGGATCCCAAACTGGTGCCTTAGCTACTTTTGTTCTATGTTAAGATGGGATGCTTCGCCCTCATGCGGAGGCTGCCCTGTCAGGGTCTGTGGCCCCTTAATGGAGCGTGTTGAACAAAGATTTATATTGAAGGGGCCCGACCCGCTTTCCTCGGTGAGAACCACGGCATTTATCCGAGACAGAAGGTCAAACTGAGGTGAGCAAGGGATGGGAGAGAGGTATTTTACCTCCCTTCTAGCTGTTTGGGACCTCCTTATAACGAGAGGAATATGGGCAACAACTTTAAACAAGGACACTTTTCCAGTATACATTGTAACTTTGGTGCCTAAAACGCTATTTCATGCAGTACAATGATTCAGCACCAGAGTTTAAGAACATGGAATGGTGCACCTTGGGACATGGAGTTCGTGATTATCAGGTCACATGATCAGCAATTTAAAAAGCACTGGCTTTGTGATCACTTGCATTGTCTCACCTGTGATCAAGGCAGTTGGAGCCGAAACGCGTCAGGAAAAGGAGAGTTGTTGTTCACTCTGGAATAAAGTGTTTGGATGGATCCCAAACTGGTGCCTTAGCTACTTTTGTTCTATGTTAAGATGGGATGCTTCGCCCTCATGCGGAGGCTGCCCTGTCAGGGTCTGTGGCCCCTTAATGGAGCGTGTTGAACAAAGATATATATATATATATATATAAATATATAAATCTACAGTATGCACAATTTGTGTTGAAACATTTTAAGAGTCCACAGAAGATCAGAGTTTCTAGATGCAATATTGTATGGTCCTAGTATGCATTCTCAAAAAAGGATTTATATGACTGGTTTAAAATTTAGTCAGAATGTTTTTCTGATTCTTAAGTAAAGGAAAGTACTTGAATAAGAAAGTTTTCATTTAATCCATCTTGATTCCCTTACAGATATTCGGCCATCTTGAAACTTAGTCATTTTAAACGTAATTCTTAGATTGTTCATGTTTTCAGAATGACTATGCTTAGAATCATAGTCTAGTATTGATTTCAGGAGATATAATTTTCATATTGTGTGTTCAAACCTTTTTCTTACTACAGGTCTCCTTCCCAGCTGTTTCCCTTCCTAACCCCCTCTTCCCCTCTTGAACTCTCTTAGCTTCTGTGATTTATCTATCAGAGTCTTGGAGCTGTTCAGTGGTGGACATGTTGGGAACGTGCGCAGACCCTGAGGATCTGGTGACTCTGACAGAATAGTGAGCCCACAAATTATTATCCTCCTGGTTTGTGTATGTTCTCAGCATGGCCACGCTGGACGAGTTAGTCAAGGCTATCACCCAGCTCCAGGCAGAGGTGGTATCATCCAAAGAATTGACAACTAGCTTAGCTGAGAGAGTGAGTCAGTTGCAAGATAAGGTAGAGAAGAAGGAACAAAGTCCCACAGGTGTGTCCTGGCCAGGTACTTCTTCTCAGGCTTCTGGAAGTAATCCGACAAACATTTCCCTAAATGTTCCTTCCGCAATTCCTGTAGCATCCCCAGAACGTTTCTCAGGTGACCCTTTGAAAGCGCAATCTTTCCTGGTTCAAGTGGGACTACACTTCACCTGCAGACCACATACTTTCCCCGATGCCCAGTCCAAAGTAGCTTTCTTGTTATCATATTTGGCTGGGGATGCAGCTACTTGGGCAATTCCTCTTGTGCATAAAAATAGTCCCTTGTTGTACAACTGGAGAAATTTTGTTCGTGAGTTTGAGAGAGTTTTTGATCGTAGAACTGTAACACAGTCAGCAGATCGTGAATTATTAGATTTACGCCAACGGAATCAAGACCTAGTGTTGTATTTAGCCAACTTTAACCGGCTGGTTGCCGAGACATCCTGGCCTGAAGAAAAACAAGCGGTCTTGTTTTACAAGGGACTCAAAGAGGAACTAAAAGATATCTTAGCGCAAATCGACCCACAACCTTCAAACTGTCTTGTCTTGAGGCTTGATCATCGTTTAGCAGAACGTAAAGGAACGCGCAACAAGATTGAAAAATATTCATGGCGTGTTCATGATAACAGAGACTCAAGAACTCCGAAAGAGAGAACGCCGGAAACCAATGGAAATTGAAACCATCAGAAGACCTTTGACCAAAGATGAAAAGGACCTACGCAGGAAAAATGGACAATGTCTTTATTGTGGGCGGAAGGGTAATTTTGCCAAAGATTGTCCAATCAAACCAAAGAACAAGCAAGGTCCAGTTCAGAAGGTAGCAGACAATGCACCAGTCGAGTTGGAAAACTAAAACACCCAAGATGCAGAGAAGGGTTGCTCTTGGGTGTCACCGTGGACCCTTCACAATCTAGACATCTTAAACTGGAAATAAGAGTTCAGGTCAAGAAAAAGATCTATTTAAAAAAAGCTCTAGTCGATTCTGGGGCTACTGGGAACTTTGTTGATGTCCAATTGGTTCGTGCATGGGGTATCCCATGTATTGAAAAGAAGACCCCAGAAATCATCCAGGCAGTCGATGGAAAAATCTTGACTGGAGGTCCAGTAACTCTTCAGACTATCCCCTTGTCGATGATTTGTGAAGATAAGAATCAAAGAAAGAAACATAAAGAGAAAATCATTCTTGATGTGATCCATGCTCCCCAATATGGGATTATCCTCGGCTTGCCATGGTTAACTCATCACAATCCAGAGATCAATTGGGCAGAACGAGAAATCGTGTTCTCCTCTGCGCTATGTAACGAACAATGTCTCCAAAAGATTCAAGTACCAAAAGTTTGTAACTCTTACATAGCTACTGCCGCAGAGAAAGAAATTCAGCTGCCCAAACAGTATTCATCTTACAAAGATGTATTTGATGAGAAAGGAGCAGAGACTCTACCTCCTCATAGATCTTATGACTGTCAAATTGATCTAGCCCCAGGTGCGATAATTCCCAACTGTCGTGTATATGCCCTGTCAGAACATGAAAATCAACATTTACGAAAATACATAGATCAATTTTTGGAGAAAGGCTTCATTCGCCCCTCTAAGTCTCCTGCAGCTTCGCCTTTGTTTTTTGTTCCAAAAGCTAAGGGAGAACTTCGAACTTGCATCGACTATAGGGGTTTGAACAAAGTCACCATCAAGAATAAATATCCTTTACCCCTAATTCCGGTCTTATTGGAACAAGTAAAGAGAGCAAAAATCTACATGAAGCTTGACCTTCAAGGTGCTTATCATTTGGTCAGAATGAGAGAGGGTGACGAATGGAAAACAGCGTTAAAGACAAGATATGGCCTTTTTGAATACACCGTCATGCCTTTTGGTCTGTGTAATGCTCCAGCAGCATTTTAATTTTTCTTGAATGACGTACTTAGAGAGTACCTCGACATATTTGCCATAGTCTACATCGATGACATTTTGATCTACTCTGACAATGAAAACGAACATGTCCAACATGTCAAGAAAATTCTTGCAGCCCTTCGAAAGCACCATTTATATTGCAAACTAACCAAGTGTGAGTTTCATGTTACCACAGTTGAGTTTTTAGGGGTTATTCTTACCCCTCAAGGTATGGTGATGGCAGAAAAGAAAGTAAAAGCCATATCTGATTGGCCCACCCCAAAGACTGTTTGTGATGTACAATGTTTCCTAGGGTTTGCAAATTTTTACCGGAGATTCATAAATCATTTCTCCCAGACAGTGGCTCCAATCACTAAGCTACTAAGAAAGAAAGAAAAGTTTGTATGGTCCCCAGAAGCTGATCAAGCCTTCTCGACTTTGAAGAAAGCTTTCTCCACTGCCCCAGTCTTGACTCATCCTGATGCGAATCGACCTTTCATAGTGGAAGCTGATGCTTCAGATGTAGCAATAGGAGCCGTCTTATCACAATGAAATAAAGACGCTGGTCAACTTCATCCTGTGGCTTATATGTCTCGGAAGTTGAACGAAGCCGAACAGAACTATGTCATTGCTGAAAAAGAGCTTCTGGTGATTTGTGATGCCTTTAAAGAATGGAGACATCATTTGTTGGGTGCCAAATACACTGTCACAGTATATACTGATCATCATAATCTTCAATTCATGAGTTCTGCCAGACTTTTGACCCCTCCGATTACGCTGGATGCTGTTTTTTGCCGAATTTGATTTTGTAGTAACCTTCTGGCCTGGTAAAGATAATCGCAAAGCTGACGCCTTGTCCCGTCAAGAATCTACCACGTTGCCTGCATTTCAAGCCTCCAGAGCTATCTTTTGCTCCTGACAAGGTTCTATGTATCATAAAAACTGAAGATTTCTTTTAAGAAATTTGCAACCCTTTCACTGTTGAAAAATGGCAAACATGGGCTCAAGCAGATCCCAAAAGGTCAATCAAGCAAGGACTACCCTTTCATGATGCTCGTTTGTTCGTACCCACTACCAAACTTCGCAAGATAGTGTTTCATTGGTTGCATGTTATACCGACGGCAGGTCATCCAGGTACTCCTAAAACTCTTGAACTGATCCAACGCTATTTTTGGTGGCCTACCATATCAAAAGATGTAAAAGCAATGGTAAACAATTGCGCTGTTTGTGCTTGCATTAAGACAAGTCATTCAAAACCAAAATGGTTGTTACATCCACTTCCAACCCCAAGTCGCCCATGGGAGACTTTATTACCGGTCTGCCAGTGGTTCAACAGCATTCAGTAATTCTGGTGGTAGTAGATAGTCTCACGAAATATGGACATTTCGTTGCCTGTAAAAAATTGCCCACTTCTAGTGAACTGGCAACTATTTTACTGAACAGAGTGGTTAGTTATCATGGACTGCCAAAAGTTATCCTCTCTGATCGGGGGTCGCAATTTGCCTCCAATTTCTGGAAGACATGGTGTAAAACACTCCAAGTGACATCTACGCTATCTACTAGTCACCATCCTCAAACAGATGGTCAAACGGAGAGACTAAATCAGACTTTGAAACAATACCTACATGCCTACGCTGAAAAGGCACTTCATTCTTGGACATCTATGCTCTGGTTAGCTGAGTTAGCCTACAATAACTCATTCCACACTTCTATTGGCGTTACACCCTTTTTTGGTTTATTTGGCTATCATTCTGACACCCTGCCCATCACAATTCCTCAAGAAAGTTCTCTTACTCCAGCTGTGTCAGAAACCATTCAGCATTTGCATCAAACCCAGAAACTGATTCAACAGCATTTAGAAAAAGCCAAACAAAAATACAAAAGGCATTATGACAAGAAACATTGTGAGGTACCGCAATATAAACCAGGTGACAAAGTGTGGCTTTCCATAAAACATAAAGACTTCAAGAAGAAGCACATGTTTAATCCCAAATTTATAGGTCCTTACACAGTCCTTCAGCAAATCAATCCGGTAACCTATAAACTGCAATTGCCCAGATCCTTACGGATTCATCCAGTGTTCCACACTTCCCTATTGAAAAGGGCAGTCCAAAAGGTCCACCCTCATCCAGCTCCTGTTCTAATACAGGGAGAAGAAGAATATGAAGTTAAGAAAGTGTTGGATTCTAAACTACAAGGGCGTAATCTATGGTACTTATGGAAAGGTTATGGTCCTGAAAGTAACTCATGGATTTCCGCATCTGATGTTCATGCTCCAGTACTTGTGAGACGCTTTCATTGTCTTAATCAAGGCAAACAAGGCCCTAGAGCGTGTCTGGGAGAGGGGAGTACTGTCAACACCAGGACAGTGCACGCTCTATTGGCGACTAGAATGCAAAAACCCAGCACTCTCAAAACAACGTAATTTATGCATTGGGCTGATATGTTGTTGTTTAACCTTTTGCATTGCAGAGTTCAATCCTGAAGACTTATTTTTAATGTGCTTACAAATGCTGTTCATTTGCAATATATTGCTGCAGGCTTTCAGAGTGTGTTAGGGTGTGGTCCCTTTCCAGGGCCTTCTAGAGACTTTCCCTGCAACATGCCTGGGTGTGGTTGTGGGATGGGCCAAGACTCTATAAAAAGGAGCCAGCCCAGCTCCAAGTGCTCACTATTCAGAGGTCCCGGTGCAGAGCAGCAGCAACTTCCTGAGCTCCTGTCCCGGTGGCCTATTTGATCTTCCAGACGTCTGACTTTCATTCTTCATTTGGAGATCCTTGTTCTGGGCGGTAAGACGGTGGTTGGGTTGGCCTCCCGACGCCGTTATCGAGAACTCTCATGTTCTTGGGCCTAATTCTTTTATGATTTGACAGAGTACTTTGCGCGTGTGAAATATGCGCTTGAGTGTTTGTGACATTTGCAGGGTGACTTGCGAATCGGCAAGACGTGCAATTCGTTTCATGATAATTTAATCTTGTTATTCATTGCACGCTACCATTTTTTAACAGTTGCATGGTGGCTTAAGAATCGTCAAGATTCATTTTATGGTGTTTTAACTTTGTTATTCATTGCGCGCTACCGTTTCTTGACATTTACATGGTGGCTTAAGAATCGGCAAGATGCGTGATTCGTTTTATGGTGTTTTAACTTTGTTGTTCATTGCGCGCTACCATTTCTTGACATTTACATGGTGGCTTAAGAATCGGCAAAAGACGCGCCATTCGTTTCATTGTACTTTGAGCTTGTTATTCATTGTGAGCTGTTATTTCTTGCCATTTACATCGTGGTTTAAGAATCGGTAAGACGCGCGATTCATTTAATGATGATTTGACTTTGATATACATTTCGTACTACTATTTCTTGGCTTTTTACATGGTGACACTCGAATCGGCAAGACGCACGATTCTCTCCTCGAGTTTAATTCATGTTGTAGATATTCCTCATGTAATATTCGAGTTGACAAGTTATGTGATTTGTTTTTTCCTGAATCCATATTGTGTTATTCATGGTGCACAATCCTTTTATGGTCTTTACTATATATATATATATATATATATATATATATATATATATATATATATATATCTATAAATCTACAATATGCACAATTTGTGTTGAAACATTTTAAGAGTACACAGAAGATCAGAGTTTCTAGATGCAATATTGTATGGTGCTAGTATGCATTCTCAAAAAAGGATTTATATGACTGGTTTAAAATTTAGTCAGAATGTTTTTCTGATTCTCATGTAAAGGAAAGTACTTGAATAAGAAAGTTTTCATTTAATCCATCTTGATTCCCTTACAGGTATTCGGCCATCCTGAAACTTGGGGCCAGATATATGAAAACTGGGGTCTGCGATTCGCAAAATGAGATTTTTAAGAAATCGCTATTTCCGAGTCGCAATTAGCAATGTAACAAAATTGTGATTCGGAATTAGCGATTTCTTAAAAATCGCTATTTGTGGTTTGCGAGGCCCATTTACCGAATCGCTATTTGCATTCTCGCAAATTGTGATTTTTTTTGCGATTCGGTAAAAAATCGCAAAATCTGAAAAAGTTCGAGAATGCACACCTGGAGGAGCCTGATGACATCACCAGCAGGAAATGAGTCATCACAGGCAGTTACAGGTGCCACACCCAAACCAGCATCCTGAGTGAGAGCAGCCCAGCCACATTGAGCAGCACTCTGAAGGAGCAGCATCACCTGAGCCACAATGGAGCACCAAGGTCCAGCACAGGAGAAGCAGGAGAGGAAGCGCAAACTGAAGTTGGGTGAGCAGGAGCTGGAGGTATTAACAGAAGAGGTGGTGAGGAGCCATGACCGCCTGTTTGGCAAATCATCCCTCCAGGTGCCAGAGAGTGAGAAGAGATGACTATGGCTTGAGATCCAAAGTAAAATCTGCGCAATTGGAGTGGCACAGCGCTCCATTGAGGAGATCAAGAAACGCTGGTATGACCTGCGGTCCCATCAAAGGAGAGGGTGACAAGGAGACTTGAAGAGGCCAGGAGCACAGGAGGAGGACCACCAACCGAGCCACCTGCCATACCACTGGAGGACCTGGTGGAATCGACACTCCTACCGGAAGCAGTGACAGGGGTCACAGATATAGACACCTCCGCTCAACCAAGTACCAGCCAAGGTAAGTGCAATGTTGTTGTGTGAACCTAATATGTGCATGCATAAAAGCTCCTTAGAAATTAGCATGTAATGTGAAGTAGTGTGTGAAGTAGTCCACTCCACATCTTAGTAGCAGCACAACAATGCATTATGGGAGTCGTGGTCCACAAACTAGAGCAGACAGTGGCATGACAATGTAAGCAAGCATAGTGACACCCAAGGTAACACAACACACACTACACTATGTAGAGCAGTACCTATAGCTTTATTGCCATTTCTGGACAGATAATGTAACATACAGAACTGACATGCTGCATATTGTTGTTGCAGGTGGGCCTGGCACAGCAGCCACAGAAATTGCGTGTGTAGGGGAGACGGACACACAGCTGCCCTCTGACACCAACACCAGTGGGTCCGTCAATGTCTCCACTGTGCGCCGCAGGCCCAGGCCATTGCCACTTCCAGACCTCAGTATCTGCACCCGATAGACGCAGCCAGATACCAGAGGACAGGGGTCATTCAGCTCATCGCAGAAGTGCCACAGTGTCCCAGCAGCAACTGCAGGAGGCAGCTGACGGTACATCCTTGTTTGGTGGACTTGAGGCTCTTATGTTGCAGCAACAGCGCCTGCAAAACAGGAGAATTCTGAGTCTGGACAGGAACCTTAGAGTCCACAACAGACATATGGTTGGCCTGCATCGGAGAATTGACACCCTGAACGACAATATCACCCAGCTGCGTGAGGGACAGGTGCAGGCCTCTCAGGACACTAGGGAGCTGACCAGTGCAGTGCATGACCTGTGTGAGGAGCTGCGACATGAAAGAGTGAGTCGACGCAGACATGATCACCGTTTCCGAACCATGTTTGTGAGCTACTGCAGGTCCTCAAATAGGATGGCCAACTCCACCGCCCTCATCGCCCATCGTGCTGTGGCGGCCCAGGTTGAGGCTGCACACACCAGCAGGGATGTGGTCCAGGGCCTTGTCCAAATCACCAATGTGATTGAACTAGTCATGGGACAGAGGTCGGCCACTCCCAGTGAGGTTGCCTTGGGGGACAAGGAGGACAGTTCGAGCCTCAGTAGTGTGCAAGTACCTGCTTCAGACACCAGACGGTGCAGTGCCAGGTGCAGCACTGCCACTGAGGGTGACATTCAGGGTGCCAGTGAGTCAACTGGGCACCCAGTGGTGTGCGAGGGAGGAGGAAGTGACTCTTGCCGCATTGACACTGGTGTCCCCACTATGAAGTAATAGTGTAGGACTCTGTTCTTTTGTATTTTTTTCGATTTCCTTATTCACCTTTTTACTTCTTTCATCACAATTAATTACCTGACGTAAGGTAATACATTTATATCACTACAGGTACAGTTGTCAGTGGGGTTTTGATATACATACTCACATCTGAAATGGTTGTGTGTGATGTCAGCACGCCTTTGCCTTCCCTCTGCTGCACTGGTCCTGTCTGCTGGCTGTAGAGGTGGTATGGGATCGTCATCCTCATCTGATTCAGTGTCACTGATTTCTATAGGTATGCCCCTGGTTGTAGCTATATTGTGCAAGATTGCCCAAGTAGCCACTATTCTACATGTGGTTTCTGTACTGTACTGTAGTGTCCCTCCACTCTTGTGGAGGCAACGGAAGCGACTCTTCAGAAGGCCAAATGTGCGCTCCACCACGTTGCGGGTTGCCCTGTGTGCTGCATTGTATCTACGTTCTGCCGGTGTGGTGGGATTGAGGTAGGGTGTCATCATGTAGGTGCGCAATGCATAGGCACTGTCTCCTGAAAGGGACAGAAGGTTTGATGAGTACCTCAGCCATCTGACAAGGGTTTGTTATCTATGCTCCATTGTAAAGAGTGACATTACCTAGTAGATATCCTTCACCAAACTCACCAGCTACCAGTCTTGTGTGAATCCCGCTGTGGCAAAATATATATGAATCATGTGTGCTCCCTGGGTACCTGGCCACGAGATCAGTTATGATATAGGAGGCGTTGCATATCACCTGTATATTCATGGAATGTTGGTGTTTACGGTTTCGGTACACATACTCTGTGACAGAAGGTGGACATATTGCCACATGTGTTCCATCTATGGCACCTAAGACGTGGGGGAACTGTGCTATCTGATAAAACAAAATTTTTGTCTGCTGTATTTCCTTTGGGGTGTGGGGGAATCTGATGTACTGTTGGAGTTTGCTTAGCATGGCGTTGATAAATGCATTGAAGAATCTGGAGAGGGTGCTCTGTGACACCCCCCCCAGCCGCTGCTATGACCCCTTGATAGCTCCCTGAGGCGAGTAGGTGTAAGGAGCATAATACCTGCACATGGGTGGGGATACTATGGGGGTCATTCCAACCCTGGCGGTCGGTGTTAAAGCGGCGGCCAAACCGCCAACAGGCAGGCGGTAAAAAAAATGGAATTCTGACCCTGGCGGGAACTGCCAACACAGCCCGCCACTTTAACACTCCGACCGCCACGGCGGGACAAACAAACAGCGCAGCGGTCACCGCCAACAGGCAGGCGGCAGACAATGTACCGCCCACCCTATCACAACTCACCAATCCGCCACCTTTGCCGGGGCGGGAGCCCCGCCGATAAAAACACGGCGGAAACAGACTACGAACGGGAAAACACTCACCTCTATACACTCCACGAGGAATCTGGACAGCATGGAACCCGAATTAAACATCCTACCAGCTATTGTCTACCTGCTCCTCTACCAGGAGCACGAACGCCGGCGCAGACGACAACGGTGAGTACTGCACCTACGACACAGGGGAGGGGGGAGGAGGAAAGGTTACGGGCACACACATACGCAATACACCCACCCCCCCCCCCCACCCCCCCAAATACCCACACACCAATGCAGAGTAACAAGTCAGAGTGACACCCCCCAAACCCCACGGAATAATGCAAAGACAAAATAAAATGATCATTAAAATTGAAGTATATTATAGCAAATTTTAAGTAATGTGAATTATGAAATATATAAATAAAATAAATAACATCATTTAAAATATATACATCGGGCAAAAGTCCGGCACATTTTGGCAACCTTCCATTGTTCGTGGGCCAATGTGCATAAACACATGGGCAAAGCCCACACATGAGACCCGATTCCATTGGAGAGAACACTGCTGGGGCATCAGATAAAAAAATGACAGGCACCTCAGGGGGAAGGGAAGGGGGGGCACCTCAGCCACATGAGTCCACGACGCCAGATCCACAAGGGGCCTCCATGCCCACTGTACCATACTGGGGAGTGCAAAGCCACAGTCTCACAAGTCTCTACAGTGGGTGGATTGCCCACTGCTGCATCCTGGGGAGTGCAAAGCCAGTCTCTCAAGTCTCTACAGTGGGTGGATTGCCCACTGCATGGTCCTGGGGAGTGCCAAGCCACAGTCTCTCAAGTCTAAACCGTGGGTGGGTTGACCACTGTTACATCCTGGGAAGTGCAAAGCCACAGTCCATCAGGTGGATAACAGACTTCACTGGTCATGGAGGAGGCATGGTGGCCAGAGTGCTTCGTGAAGCCCTGCCCGACACAGATCCGGCCCTGCCAATGGGCCAACGGTGCTTGAGATGAAGGGCCCAGCGGAGCGGTGCTTGACAGGAAGGGCCCAGCAGAGCAGTTCAGAGACGGCGGTGCCCAGCGGAGCGGTGCTTGACAGGAAGGGCCCAGCAGAGCAGTGCTTGAGATGAAGGGCCCAGCGGAGCGGTGCTTGAGATGAAGGGCCTAGCAGAGCAGTTCAGAGACGGCGGTGCCCAGCGGAGTGATGCTTGACAGGAAGGGCCCAGCGGAGCGGTGCTTGAGATGAAGGGCCCAGCAGAGCGGTGTTTGAGATGAAGGGCCCAGCAGAGCAGTTCAGAGACGGCGGTGCCCAGCGGAGCGGTGCTTGAGATGAAGGGCCCAGCAGAGCAGTTCAGAGACGGCGGTGCCCAGCGGAGCGGTGCTTGACAGGAAGGGCCCAGCGGAGCGGTGCTTGAGATGAAGGGCCCAGCGGAGCGGTGCTTGACAGGAAGGGCCCAGCGGAGCGGTGCTTGAGATGAATGGCCCAGCAGAGGGGTGCTTGAGATGAAGGGCCCAGCAGAGCAGTTCAGAGACGGCGGTGTCCAGCGGTGCTTGAGATGAAGGGCCCTGCAGAGCAGTTCAGAGACGGCGGTGCCCAGCGGAGCGGTGCTTGAGATGAAGGGCCCAGCAGAGCAGTTCAGAGACGGCGGTGCCCAGCGGAGCGGTGCTTGAGATGAAGGGCCCAGCAGAGCAGTTCAGAGACGGCGGTACCCAGCGGAGCGGTGCTTGAGATGAAGGGCCCAGCAGAGCAGTTCAGAGACGGCGGTGCCCAGCGGAGCGGTGCTTGACAGGAAGGGCCCAGCGGAGCGGTGCTTCAGATGAAAGGCCCAGCGGAGCGGTGCTTGACAGGAAGGGCCCAGCGGAGCGGTGCTTAACAGGAAGGGCCCAGCAGAGCGGTGCTTGAGATGAAGGGCCCAGCAGAGCAGTTCAGAGACGGCGGTGCCCAGCGGTGCTTGAGATGAAGGGCCCAGCAGAGCAGTTCAGAGACGGCGGTGCCCTAGCGGAGCGGTGCTTGAGATGAATGGCCCACCAGAGCAGTTCAGAGACGGCGGTGCCCAGCGGAGCGGTGCTTGAGATGAAAGGCCCAGCAGAGCAGTTCAGAGACAGCGGTGCCCAGCGGAGCGGTGCTTGACAGGAAGGGCCCAGCGGAGCGGTGCTTGAGATGAAGGGCCCAGCGGAGCGGTGCTTGACAGGAAGGGCCCAGCGGAGCGGTGCTTTACAGGAAGGGCCCAGCAGAGCGGTGCTTGAGATGAAGGGCCCAGCAGAGCAGTTCAGAGACGGCGGTGCCCAGCGGAGCGGTGCTTGAGATGAAGGGCCCAGCAGAGCAGTTCAGAGACGGCGGTGCCCAGCGGAGCGGTGCTTGACAGGAAGGGCCCAGTGGAGCAGTGCTTGAGATGAAGGGCCCAGCGGAGCGGTGCTTGACAGGAAGGGCCCAGCGGAGCGGTGCTTGAGATGAAGGGCCCAGCAGAGCGGTGCTTGAGATGAAGGGCTCAGCAGAGCAGTTCAGAGACGGCGGTGCCCAGCGGTGCTTGAGATGAAGGGCCCAGCGGAGCAGTTCAGAGACGGCGGTGCACAGCGGAGCGGTGCTTGAGATGAAGGGCCCAGCAGAGCAGTTCAGAGACGGCGGTGCCCAGCGGAGCGGTTCTTGACAGGAAGGGCCCAGCGGAGAGGTGCTTGAGATGAAGGGCCCAGCGGAGCGGTGCTTGACAGGAAGGGCCCAGCAGAGCGGTGCTTGAGATGAAGGGCCCAGCAGAGCAGTTCAGAGACGGCGGTGCCCAGCAGTGCTTGAGATGAAGGGCCCAGCAGAGCAGTTCAGAGACGGCGGTGCCCAGCGGAGCAGTGCTTGAGATGAAGGGCCCAGCAGAGCAGTTCAGAGACAGGGGTGCCCAGCGTAGCGGTGCTTGAGATGAAGGGCCCAGCGGAGCAGTTCTGAGACGGCGGTGCCCAGCGGAGCGGTGCTTGACAGGAAGGGCCCAGCGGAGCGGTGCTTCAGATGAAGGGCCCAGCGGAGTGGTGCTTGACAGGAAGGGCCCAGCGGAGCGGTGCTTGACAGGAAGGGCCCAGCAGAGCGGTGCTTGAGATGAAGGGCCCAGCAGAGCAGTTCAGAGACAGCGGTGCCCAGCGGAGCGGTGCTTGACAGGAAGGGCCCAGCGGAGCGGTGATTGAGATGAATGGCCCAGCGGAGCGGTGCTTGACAGGAAGGGCCCAGCGGAGCGGTGCTTGAGGTGAAGGGCCCAGCAGAGCGGTGCTTGAGATGAAGGGCCCAGCAGAGCAGTTCAGAGACGGCGGTGCCCAGCGGAGCGGTGCTTGAGATGAAGGGCCCAGCAGAGCAGTTCAGAGACGGCGGTGCCCAGCGGAGCGGTGCTTGACAGGAAGGGCCCAGCGGAGCGGTCCTTGAGATGAAGGGCCCAGCAGAGCGGTGCTTGACAGGAAGGGCCCAGCGGAGCGGTGCTTGAGATGAATGGCCCAGCAGAGGGGTGCTTGAGATGAAGGGCCCAGCAGAGCAGTTCAGAGACGGCGGTGCCCAGCGGAGCGGTGCTTGAGATGAAGGGCCCAGCAGAGCAGTTCAGAGACGGTGGTGCCCAGCGGAGCGGTGCTTGACAGGAAGGGCCCAGCGGAGCGGTCCTTGAGATGAAGGGCCCAGCGGAGCGGTGCTTGACAGGAAGGGCCCAGCAGAGCGGTGCTTGAGGTGAAGGGCCCAGCAGAGCGGTGCTTGAGATGAAGGGCCCAGCGGAGCGGTGCTTGACAGGAAGGGCCCAGCGGAGCGGTGCTTGAGATGAATGGCCCAGCAGAGGGGTGCTTGAGATGAAGGGCCCAGCAGAGCAGTTCAGAGACGGCGGTGTCCAGCGGTGCTTGAGATGAAGGGCCCTGCAGAGCAGTTCAGAGACGGCGGTGCCCAGCGGAGCGGTGCTTGAGATGAAGGGCCCAGCAGAGCAGTTCAGAGACGGCGGTGCCCAGCGGAGCGGTGCTTGAGATGAAGGGCCCAGCAGAGCAGTTCAGAGACGGCGGTACCCAGCGGAGCGGTGCTTGAGATGAAGGGCACAGCAGAGCAGTTCAGAGACGGCGGTGCCCAGCGGAGCGGTGCTTGACAGGAAGGGCCCAGCGGAGCGGTGCTTCAGATGAAAGGCCCAGCGGAGCGGTGCTTGACAGGAAGGGCCCAGCGGAGCGGTGCTTGACAGGAAGGGCCCAGCAGAGCGGTGCTTGAGATGAAGGGCCCAGCAGAGCAGTTCAGAGACGGCGGTGCCCAGCGGTGCTTGAGATGAAGGGCCCAGCAGAGCAGTTCAGAGACGGCGGTGCCCTAGCGGAGCGGTGCTTGAGATGAAGGGCCCACCAGAGCAGTTCAGAGACGGCGGTGCCCAGCGGAGCGGTGCTTGAGATGAAAGGCCCAGCAGAGCAGTTCAGAGACAGCGGTGCCCAGCGGAGCGGTGCTTGACAGGAAGGGCCCAGCGGAGCGGTGCTTGAGATGAAGGGCCCAGCGGAGCGGTGCTTGACAGGAAGGGCCCAGCGGAGCGGTGCTTTACAGGAAGGGCCCAGCAGAGCGGTGCTTGAGATGAAGGGCCCAGCAGAGCAGTTCAGAGACGGCGGTGCCCAGCGGAGCGGTGCTTGAGATGAAGGGCCCAGCAGAGCAGTTCAGAGACGGCGGTGCCCAGCGGAGCGGTGCTTGACAGGAAGGGCCCAGTGGAGCAGTGCTTGAGATGAAGGGCCCAGCGGAGCGGTGCTTGACAGGAAGGGCCCAGCGGAGCGGTGCTTGAGATGAAGGGCCCAGCAGAGCGGTGCTTGAGATGAAGGGCCCAGCAGAGCAGTTCAGAGACGGCGGTGCCCAGCGGTGCTTGAGATGAAGGGCCCAGCGGAGCAGTTCAGAGACGGCGGTGCACAGCGGAGCGGTGCTTGAGATGAAGGGCCCAGCAGAGCAGTTCAGAGACGGCGGTGCCCAGCGGAGCGGTTCTTGACAGGAAGGGCCCAGCGGAGAGGTGCTTGAGATGAAGGGCCCAGCGGAGCGGTGCTTGACAGGAAGGGCCCAGCAGAGCGGTGCTTGAGATGAAGGGCCCAGCAGAGCAGTTCAGAGACGGCGGTGCCCAGCAGTGCTTGAGATGAAGGGCCCAGCAGAGCAGTTCAGAGACGGCGGTGCCCAGCGGAGCAGTGCTTGAGATGAAGGGCCCAGCAGAGCAGTTCAGAGACGGCGGTGCCCAGCGGAGCGGTGCTTGAGACGAAGGGCCCAGCAGAGCAGTTCAGAGACGGCGGTGCCCAGCGGAGCGGTGCTTGACAGGAAGGGCCCAGCGGAGCGGTGCTTGAGATGAAGGGCCCAGCGGAGCGGTGCTTGACAGGAAGGGCCCAGCGGAGCGATGCTTGACAGGAAGGGCCCAGCAGAGCGGTGCTTGAGATGATGGGCCCAGCAGAGCAGTTCAGAGACGGCGGTGCCCAGCGGTGCTTGAGATGAAGGGCCCAGCAGAGCAGTTCAGAGACAGGGGTGCCCAGCGTAGCGGTGCTTGAGATGAAGGGCCCAGCGGAGCAGTTCTGAGACGGCGGTGCCCAGCGGAGCGGTGCTTGACAGGAAGGGCCCAGCGGAGCAGTGCTTCAGATGAAGGGCCCAGCGGAGTGGTGCTTGACAGGAAGGGCCCAGCGGAGCGGTGCTTGACAGGAAGGGCCCAGCAGAGCGGTGCTTGAGATGAAGGGCCCAGCAGAGCAGTTCAGAGACAGCGGTGCCCAGCGGAGCGGTGCTTGACAGGAAGGGCCGAGCGGAGCGGTGATTGAGATGAATGGCCCAGCGGAGCGGTGCTTGACAGGAAGGGCCCAGCGGAGCGGTGCTTGAGGTGAAGGGCCCAGCAGAGCGGTGCTTGAGATGAAGGGCCCAGCAGAGCAGTTCAGAGACGGCGGTGCCCAGCGGAGCGGTGTTTGAGATGAAGGGCCCAGCAGAGCAGTTCAGAGACGGCGGTGCCCAGCGGAGCGGTGCTTGACAGGAAGGGCCCAGCAGAGCGGTCCTTGAGATGAAGGGCCCAGCAGAGCGGTGCTTGACAGGAAGGGCCCAGCGGAGCGGTGCTTGAGATGAATGGCCCAGCAGAGGGGTGCTTGAGATGAAGGGCCCAGCAGAGCAGTTCAGAGACGGCGGTGCCCAGCGGAGCGGTGCTTGAGATGAAGGGCCCAGCAGAGCAGTTCAGAGACGGTGGTGCCCAGCGGAGCGGTGCTTGACAGGAAGGGCCCAGCGGAGCGGTCCTTGAGATGAAGGGCCCAGCGGAGCGGTGCTTGACAGGAAGGGCCCAGCAGAGCGGTGCTTGAGGTGAAGGACCCAGCAGAGCGGTGCTTGAGATGAAGGGCCCAGCAGAGCAGTTCAGAGACGGCGGTGCCCAGCGGAGCGGTGCTTGACAGGAAGGGCCCAGCGGAGCGGTGCTTGAGATGAAGGGCCCAGCGGAGCGGTGCTTGACAGGAAGGTCTCAGCGGAGCGGTGCTTGACAGGAAGGGCCCAGCAGAGCGGTGCTTGAGATGAAGGGCCCAGCAGAGCAGTTCAGAGACGGCAGTGCCCAGCGGTGCTTGAGATGAGGGGCCCAGCAGAGCAGTTCACAGACGCCGGTGCCCAGTGGAGCGATGCTTGAGATGAAGGGCCCAGCAGAGCAGTTCAGAGACGGCGGTGCCCAGCGGAGCAGTGCTTGAGAGGTGCCCAGCGGAGCGATGCTTGAGATGAAGGGCCCAGCAGAGCAGTTCAGAGACGGCGGTGCCCAGCGGAGCGGTGCTTGAGATGAAGGGCCCAGCAGAGCAGTTCAGAGACGGCGGTGCCCAGCGGAGCGGTGCTTGAGATGAAGGGCCCAGCAGAGCAGTTCAGAGACGGCGGTGCCCAGCGGAGCGGTGCTTGACAGGAAGGGCCCAGCGGAGCGGTGCGTGAGATGAAGGGCCCAGCTGAGCGGTGCTTGACAGCAAGGGCCCAGTGGAGCGGTGCTTGACAGGAAGGGCCCAGCAGAGCAGTTCAGAGACGGCGGTGCCCAGCAGAGCGGTGCTTGAGATGAAGGGCCCAGCAGACCAGTTCAGAGACGGCGGTGCCCAGCGGAGCGGTGCTTGACAGGAAGGGCCCAGCGGAGCGGTGCTTGAGATGAAGGGCCCAGCGGAGCGGTGCTTGACAGGAAGGGCCCAGCGGAGCGGTGCTTGAGATGAAGGGCCCAGCAGAGCAGTGCTTGAGATGAAGGGCCCAGCAGAGCAGTTCAGAGACGGCGGTGCCCAGCGGTGCTTGAGATGAAGGGCCCAGCAGAGCAGTTCAGAGACGGCAGTGCCCAGCAGAGCGGTGCTTGACAGGAAGGGCCCAGCAGAGCAGTTCAGAGACGGCGGTGCCCAGCGGAGCGGTGCTTGAGATGAAGGGCCCAGCAGAGCAGTTCAGAGACGGCGGTGCCCAGCGGAGCGGTGCTTGAGATGAAGGGCCCAGCAGAGCAGTTCAGAGATGGCGGTGCCCAGCGGTGCTTGAGATGAAGGGCCCAGCAGAGCAGTTTAGAGACGGCGGTGCCCAGCAGAACGGTGCTTGAGATGAAGGGCCCAGCAGAGCAGTTCAGAGACGGCGGTGCCCAGCGGAGCGGTGCTTGACAGGAAGGGCCCAGCGGAGCGGTGCTTGAGATGAAGGGCCCAGCGGAGCGGTGCTTGACAGGAAGGGCCCAGCGGAGCGGTGCTTGAGATGAAGGGCCCAGCAGAGCAGTGCTTGAGATGAAGGGCCCAGCAGAGCAGTTCAGAGACGGCGGTGCCCAGCGGTGCTTGAGATGAAGGGCCCAGCAGAGCAGTTCAGAGACGGCAGTGCCCAGCGGAGCGGTGCTTGAGATGAAGGGCCCAGCAGAGCAGTTCAGAGACGGCGGTGCCCAGCGGAGCGGTGCTTGAGATGAAGGGCCCAGCAGAGCAGTTCAGAGACGGCGGTGCCCAGCGGAGCGGTGCTTGAGATGAAGGGCCCAGCAGAGCAGTTCAGAGACGGCGGTGCCCAGCGGAGCGGTGCTTGACAGGAAGGGCCCAGCAGAGCGGTGCTTGAGATGAAGGGCCCAGCAGAGCAGTTCAGAGACGGCAGTGCCCAGCGGTGCTTGAGATGAGGGGCCCAGCAGAGCAGTTCACAGACGCCGGTGCCCAGTGGAGCGATGCTTGAGATGAAGGGCCCAGCAGAGCAGTTCAGAGACGGCGGTGCCCAGCGGAGCAGTGCTTGAGAGGTGCCCAGCGGAGCGATGCTTGAGATGAAGGGCCCAGCAGAGCAGTTCAGAGACGGCGGTGCCCAGCGGAGCGGTGCTTGAGATGAAGGGCCCAGCAGAGCAGTTCAGAGACGGCGGTGCCCAGCGGAGCGGTGCTTGAGATGAAGGGCCCAGCAGAGCAGTTCAGAGACGGCGGTGCCCAGCGGAGCGGTGCTTGACAGGAAGGGCCCAGCGGAGCGGTGCGTGAGATGAAGGGCCCAGCTGAGCGGTGCTTGACAGCAAGGGCCCAGTGGAGCGGTGCTTGACAGGAAGGGCCCAGCAGAGCAGTTCAGAGACGGCGGTGCCCAGCAGAGCGGTGCTTGAGATGAAGGGCCCAGCAGACCAGTTCAGAGACGGCGGTGCCCAGCGGAGCGGTGCTTGACAGGAAGGGCCCAGCGGAGCGGTGCTTGAGATGAAGGGCCCAGCGGAGCGGTGCTTGACAGGAAGGGCCCAGCGGAGCGGTGCTTGAGATGAAGGGCCCAGCAGAGCAGTGCTTGAGATGAAGGGCCCAGCAGAGCAGTTCAGAGACGGCGGTGCCCAGCGGTGCTTGAGATGAAGGGCCCAGCAGAGCAGTTCAGAGACGGCAGTGCCCAGCAGAGCGGTGCTTGACAGGAAGGGCCCAGCAGAGCAGTTCAGAGACGGCGGTGCCCAGCGGAGCGGTGCTTGAGATGAAGGGCCCAGCAGAGCAGTTCAGAGACGGCGGTGCCCAGCGGAGCGGTGCTTGAGATGAAGGGCCCAGCAGAGCAGTTCAGAGATGGCGGTGCCCAGCGGTGCTTGAGATGAAGGGCCCAGCAGAGCAGTTTAGAGACGGCGGTGCCCAGCAGAACGGTGCTTGAGATGAAGGGCCCAGCAGAGCAGTTCAGAGACGGCGGTGCCCAGCGGAGCGGTGCTTGACAGGAAGGGCCCAGCGGAGCGGTGCTTGAGATGAAGGGCCCAGCGGAGCGGTGCTTGACAGGAAGGGCCCAGCGGAGCGGTGCTTGAGATGAAGGGCCCAGCAGAGCAGTGCTTGAGATGAAGGGCCCAGCAGAGCAGTTCAGAGACGGCGGTGCCCAGCGGTGCTTGAGATGAAGGGCCCAGCAGAGCAGTTCAGAGACGGCAGTGCCCAGCGGAGCGGTGCTTGAGATGAAGGGCCCAGCAGAGCAGTTCAGAGACGGCGGTGCCCAGCGGAGCGGTGCTTGAGATGAAGGGCCCAGCAGAGCAGTTCAGAGACGGCGGTGCCCAGCGGAGCGGTGCTTGAGATGAAGGGCCCAGCAGAGCAGTTCAGAGACGGCGGTGCCCAGCGGAGCGGTGCTTGACAGGAAGGGCCCAGCGGAGCGGTGCGTGAGATGAAGGGCCCAGCTGAGCGGTGCTTGACAGCAAGGGCCCAGTGGAGCGGTGCTTGACAGGAAGGGCCCAGCAGAGCAGTTCAGAGACGGCGGTGCCCAGCAGAGCGGTGCTTGAGATGAAGGGCCCAGCAGACCAGTTCAGAGACGGCGGTGCCCAGCGGAGCGGTGCTTGATAGGAAGGGCCCAGCGGAGCGGTGCTTGAGATGAAGGGCCCAGCGGAGCGGTGCTTGACAGGAAGGGCCCAGCGGAGCGGTGCTTGAGATGAAGGGCCCAGCAGAGCAGTGCTTGAGATGAAGGGCCCAGCAGAGCAGTTCAGAGACGGCGGTGCCCAGCGGTGCTTGAGATGAAGGGCCCAGCAGAGCAGTTCAGAGACGGCAGTGCCCAGCAGAGCGGTGCTTGACAGGAAGGGCCCAGCAGAGCAGTTCAGAGACGGCGGTGCCCAGCGGAGCGGTGCTTGAGATGAAGGGCCCAGCAGAGCAGTTCAGAGACGGCGGTGCCCAGCGGAGCGGTGCTTGAGATGAAGGGCCCAGCAGAGCAGTTCAGAGATGGCGGTGCCCAGCGGTGCTTGAGATGAAGGGCCCAGCAGAGCAGTTTAGAGACGGCGGTGCCCAGCAGAGCGGTGCTTGAGATGAAGGGCCCAGCAGAGCAGTTCAGAGACGGCGGTGCCCAGCGGAGCGGTGCTTGACAGGAAGGGCCCAGCGGAGCGGTGCTTGAGATGAAGGGCCCAGCGGAGCGGTGCTTGACAGGAAGGGCCCAGCGGAGCGGTGCTTGAGATGAAGGGCCCAGCAGAGCAGTCCTTGAGATGAAGGGCCCAGCAGAGCAGTTCAGAGATGGCGGTGCCCAGCGGTGCTTGAGATGAAGGGCCCAGCAGAGCAGTTCAGAGACGGCAGTGCCCAGCGGAGCGGTGCTTGAGATGAAGGGCCCAGCAGAGCAGTTCAGAGACGGCGGTGCCCAGCGGAGCGGTGCTTGAGATGAAGGGCCCAGCAGAGCAGTTCAGAGACGGCGGTGCCCAGCGGAGCGGTGCTTGAGATGAAGGGCCCAGCAGAGCAGTTCAGAGATGGCGGTGCCCAGCGGTGCTTGAGATGAAGGCCCCAGCAGAGCAGTTCAGAGACGGCGGTGCCCAGTGGAGCGGTGCTTGAGATGAAGGGCCCAGCAGAGCAGTTCAGAGACGGCGGTGCCCAGCAGAGCGGTGCTTGACAGGAAGGGCCCAGCGGAGCGGTGCTTGAGATGAAGGGCCCAGCGGAGCGGTGCTTGACAGGAAGGGCCCAGCGGAGCGGTGCTTGAGGTGAAGGGCCCAGCAGAGCGGTGCTTGAGATGAAGGGCCCAGCAGAGCAGTTCAGAGACGGCGGTGCCCAGCGGAGCAGTGCTTGACAGGAAGGGCCCAGCGGAGCGGTGCTTGAGATGAAGGGCCCAGCGGAGCGGTGCTTGACAGGAAGGGCCCAGCGGAGCGGTGCTTGAGATGAAGGGCCCAGCAGAGCAGTGCTTGAGATGAAGGGCCCAGCAGAGCAGTTCAGAGACGGCGGTGCCCAGCGGTGCTTGAGATGAAGGGCCCAGCAGAGCAGTTCAGAGACGGCAGTGCCCAGCGGAGCGGTGCTTGAGATGAAGGGCCCAGCAGAGCAGTTCAGAGACAGCGGTGCCCAGCGGAGCGGTGCTTGAGATGAAGGGCCCAGCAGAGCAGTTCAGAGATGGCGGTGCCCAGCAGTGCTTGAGATGAAGGGCCCAGCAGAGCAGTTCAGAGACGGCAGTGCCCAGCGGAGCGGTGCTTGAGATGAAGGGCCCAGCAGAGCAGTTCAGAGACGGCGGTGCCCAGCAGAGCGGTGCTTGACAGGAAGGGCCCAGCGGAGCGGTGCTTGAGATGAAGGGCCCAGCGGAGCGGTGCTTGACAGGAAGGGCCCAGCGGAGCGGTGCTTGAGGTGAAGGGCCCAGCAGAGCGGTGCTTGAGATGAAGGGCCCAGCAGAGCAGTTCAGAGACGGCGGTGCCCAGCGGAGCGGTACTTGACAGGAAGGGCCCAGCGGAGCGGTGCTTGAGATGAAGGGCACAGCGGAGCGGTGCTTGACAGGAAGGTCTCAGCGGAGCGGTGCTTGACAGGAAGGGCCCAGCAGAGCGGTGCTTGAGATGAAGGGCCCAGCAGAGCAGTTCAGAGACGGCAGTGCCCAGCGGTGCTTGAGATGAGGGGCCCAGCAGAGCAGTTCAGAGACGCCGGTGCCCAGCAGAGCGATGCTTGAGATGAAGGGCCCAGCAGAGCAGTTCAGAGACGGCGGTGCCCAGCGGAGCGGTGCTTGAGATGAAGGGCCCAGCAGAGCAGTTCAGAGACGGCGGTGCCCAGCGGAGCGGTGCTTGAGATGAAGGGCCCAGCAGAGCAGTTCAGAGACGGCGGTGCCCAGCGGAGCGGTGCTTGACAGGAAGGGCCCAGCGGAGCGGTGCGTGAGATGAAGGGCCCAGCTGAGCGGTGCTTGACAGGAAGGGCCCAGTGGAGCGGTGCTTGACAGGAAGGGCCCAGCAGAGCAGTTCAGAGACGGCGGTGCCCAGCAGAGCGGTGCTTGAGATGAAGGGCCCAGCAGAGCAGTTCAGAGACGGCGGTGCCCAGCGGAGCGGTGCTTGACAGGAAGGGCCCAGCAGAGCGGTGCTTGAGATGAAGGGCCCAGCGGAGCGGTGCTTGACAGGAAGGGCCCAGCGGCGCGGTGCTTGAGATGAAGGGCCCAGCAGAGCAGTGCTTGAGATGAAGGGCCCAGCAGAGCAGTTCAGAGACGGCGGTGCCCAGCGGTGCTTGAGATGAAGGGCCCAGCAGAGCAGTTCAGAGACGGCAGTGCCCAGCGGAGCGGTGCTTGAGATGAAGGGCCCAGCAGAGCAGTTCAGAGACGGCGGTGCCCAGCGGAGCGGTGCTTGAGATGAAGGGCCCAGCAGAGCAGTTCAGAGACGGCGGTGCCCAGCGGAGCGGTGCTTGAGATGAAGGGCCCAGCAGAGCAGTTCAGAGATGGCGGTGCCCAGCGGTGCTTGAGATGAAGGGCCCAGCAGAGCAGTTCAGAGACGGCGGTGCCCAGCGGAGCGGTGCTTGAGATGAAGGGCCCAGCAGAGCAGTTCAGAGACGGCGGTGCCCAGCAGAGCGGTGCTTGACAGGAAGGGCCCAGCGGAGCGGTGCTTGAGATGAAGGGCCCAGCGGAGCGGTGCTTGACAGGAAGGGCCCAGCGGAGCGGTGCTTGACAGGAAGGGCCCAGCGGAGCGGTGCTTGAGATGAAGGGCCCAGCAGAGCAGTTCAGAGACGGCAGTGCCCAGCGGAGCGGTGCTTGAGATGAAGGGCCCAGCAGAGCAGTTCAGAGACGGCGGTGCCCAGCGGAGCGGTGCTTGACAGGAAGGGCCCAGCGGAGCGGTGCTTGAGATGAAGGGCCCAGCGGAGCGGTGCTTGACAGGAAGGCCCCAGCGGAGCGGTGCTTGAGATGAAGGGCCCAGCAGAGCGGTGCTTGAGATGAAGGGCCCAGCAGAGCAGTTCAGAGACGGCGGTGCCCAGCGGTGCTTGAGATGAAGGGCCCAGCAGAGTAGGTCAGAGACGGCGGTGCCCAGCGGAGCGGTGCTTGAGATGAAGGGCCCAGCAGAGCAGTTCAGAGACGGCGGTGCCCGGCGGTGCCCAGCGGAGCGGTGCTTGACAGGAAGGGCCCAGCGGAGCTGTGCTTGAGATGAAGGGCCCAGCGGAGCGGTGCAGAGACGGCGGGGCCCAGCGGAGCGGTGCTTGAGATGAAGGGCCCAGCAGAGTGGTGCTTGACAGGAAGGGCCCAGCGGAGCGGTGATTGACAGGAAGGGCCCTGTTCAGCGGTGCTTCTCACGGCGGGCCCTGTTCAGCGGTGCTTGTCTTGGCGGGGCCTTGTTCAGCGGTGCTGGTCACGGCAGGCCCTGTTCAGCGGTGCTTCTCACGGCGGGCCCTGTTCAGCGGTGCTTCTCACTTCTGGGCCCTGTTCAGCGGTGCTGCTCACGGCGGGCCCTGTTCAGCGGTGCTTGTCTTGGCGAGGCCCTGTTCAGCGGTGCTTCTCACGGCGGGCCCCTGTTCAGCGGTGCTTGTCTTGGCGGGGCCCTGTTCAGCGGTGCTGCTCACGGCGGGCCCTGTTCAGTGGTGCTTCTCACGGCGGGGCCCTGTTCAGCGGTGCTTCTCACGGCGGGCCCTGTTCAGCGGTGCTTCTCACGGCGGGCCCTGTTCAGCGGTGCTTGTCTTGGCGGTGCCCTGTTCAGCGGTGCTGCTCACGTCGGGCCCTGTTCAGCGGTGCTTGTCTTGTGTTCCTAGGGAACCAGACCTGGCCAATATTTACCGCTCAGTCGCCATCCGACCTTTCGCTTGCGGGGCCCTCCTGTGCTGGAGTCCTGGGCCCGTGGGTGTCGTCCGTCACACCCGGAATGGGGCTGGTGGGGCCCTGCTGCCGGACTTGTCTGCCCGGCTGCCCTTGCCCTCCTTCGCAGAATCTCTGGGGCCCTTGCCTGCCTTTGTGGATGTGCCAGGTGACGGGGCAAGGCAAGGCAAATCCTTGGGGGCAGCCGTCTCAGGCCTGTCGCGCCGGGCCTTCACTTTTTTGGTCCTCTTCCCAGGGGGTGGGCTGGCTGTCCCCTTGCTGCTGGCCGATGTTCCTGCCCTAGGAGCTGGTGGACTCCAATAGCCCTGAACTATGGTCCTAGTAGATGCAGGGCTGGTGGTGGCTGAGGTGCTCTTTGGACTCTTTCGAGATGGAGGGGGTGGGTCAGTTGTTGGAAAGAGGTCAAGGTTGGAAAGGATAATCAATTTAGAGAGACAGGGACGGGTAGGTGTAGTGGGTATGGGAGTGGAGGAAGAGGATGTGGTTGTAGGAGAGACGTGTGCTGTCTTTGGGTGCAGGTGCTTGTGACGGAGGCTGTCGTGAGGTGGATGGCTGTTGGGTGGGTGGCTGCCTGCGTTTGTGTGGTTTGGAAGAGGGGGTGACAGACACACTGGGAGAGGACACAGGGGACGTGTAAATGGCAGTGGGGGTGGTGACTGCACGTGTGCGGACTGTTCTGGAGGGTGTGCTGGTGATGGACGTACTGGCTGATGGTGGTGTGCATGCAGGTGTGAGTGGAGACGTCACAGGGAGGGAGGAGGGAGACGAGGAGGAGGGGGACACAGAGGAGGCAGTGGCTGTTGGCATATCTGCATGTGGATGTTGCTTGGGTGAATGCTTGTGCGATCTGTGGTGCTTATGTCTGGATGAGCTGCCCTTGGGTGTTGAGGTGTGTGCAGGCTGGTCTGTAGGTGTGGATGGGATAGGCAGAGGAACAGGGGAGTGGGACTGGGTGGAGGGAGTTGGAGGAGGGAGGCTGGAGACAGGGACAATGGCTGCCGTCAATGTTGAGGCCAGAGCGTTGAACGATCGCTGATGGGCAGCCTGACCCGAATGAATGCCCTCCAGGTATGCATTGCTCCGATGCACCTCTCTTTCTACACCCTGGATGGCATTCAAAAGGGTAGACTGCCCAACAATGATGGTCCTCAGGAGGTCAATGACCTCCTCACTGAGGGCAGCAGGGGTAACTGGGGCAGGGCCTGAGGTGCCTGGGGCGAAGGAGATGGCCGGCTTCCTGGCCGAGCGGGCACGGGGCGAACGCTGAGGGGCTGCTGGGAGGGCGGAGCTGGTGCGCTGGGTGGCGGCTGTACCTGTTGTAGCGGTGGGCACGGATGTTGCCGCCACCCCAAGGGAGCTCCCTTCCGAGGACGTGTCGGTGTCGCTGACGTCTCCACGGGTCCCCGTTGTGGAGCTCCCCTCGCCCTCCGTCTCACTGGTGAACTCGGAGTCGGTTGCACGGCCCTCCGGGGCCATGTGAGATGCAGCTCCCGCGTGCGCAGATGCCACTTCTCCTCCGCCTGATGATGCTAATGCACACATGAACAGGAAGACCAAAAAAAAGGGGTGAGAGAACAAATAAAGACATGTTGAGTGCATGCATTGGCGACACCGTTGGCGGAGAGGACAGACACAGAAGCCCACTGCACTAGGCCGCGCACTTGGGGTACACTACTCAATCACTGGGACATGGCCTACAAGCCTATGGACGACAACTGCCCACATAGATGACACAGGGCCATGCATAGCTGTACTAGGCACCCTACAGAGGTGGGGGGCGGGGGCACAGGGCCATGCCTCACGGAGGGGCCTAGCCTGCAGAAATCGCCCTGGCCTAGGGATACCCACAGCCCTCCTCCCCCACACAGGCACCTCCACTGCACGCCAAGATAGCAGAATGTGCTGCTACTCACCCCCTTGTGTCTGCTGTGATGTCCTCAAGCGCCCATCCAAATCAGGGTAGGCCACCGCCAGGATCCGGGACATCAGGGGGGTCAAGGTACGACTAGCACCCCTCCTACGTTGGGAGGCCATCCCACAGCAGAGCCTCGGCGGTCTTTCTGCTCCCGCGGCGGATGTCCTCCCACCTCTTGCGTCTGGTGTGGACCCCCAGGGCCCGGACGTCCTTGGCGATGGCACGCCAAATCTCGATCTTCTGATGGGCGCTGACCTATGTGACATGTACAGGGTGGGAAAAGAAACATCATCACTTTTCTGCATGGTCGATGTGAGTGGCCCCCCCTCCCCAACCTTGCCATGTGGCACATGCTCTCATCTGTTGTGCGATGCATTCCTCATTCACTCCCCTCCCCACCATCGTTCATTCACCCCACTCAACCCAGGCATTGCCCACTAAGCATGGTCCCAGTGTACTCACCTGTTGGTCTGGAGGACCGTAGAGTAGCGCATACTGGGGGAGGACCCCATCCACGAGTGTCTCCAACTCTTCTGAAGTGAAGGCAGGGGCCCTTTCCCCAGTTGCAGCAGCCATTGTCACTTCCAGACCGAGGTCACAGCAGCACTTGCAGTATAGGTCCTCTCCTGTGGATGATCAGGTCTCGAGTGATTAAGCAGATAGAAAATGGCAGTTACGGCCGCCGCGGTGCGTACCGCGGCGGTGCGTACCGCGACCGCCGGCGCACATCCTCATTGGCTACTGAAACCCATAGGGTTCAATGTTAACCAATGCGGCTTTGCACCGCGGTCTTCGACCGCCTACCGCCTCGGTGTGCCACACCAGCGCAATGAGCTCACATCACATTGTCACACTTCACAGGTCAGGCAGCCGCCATTTCAAAGGCCCACATGGCTTAATTTCTACTGCGTCACACAGGCCTAGGCCTTGCATTGCCACTCATACATGCCATTCAATGCATAGAGAATCGTGTACAGTGCAAGCTGTGTGAACGTACCTGTGGGTTGATTGACTCTGTGCTCCATGTTGTCCTTCCTAGGCACCGTCCACAGGGACTTGTGAGGAGATGGAGGGCTGTTCCCGTGTACAGACCGCTGGTGGACCTGTCGACAATGGAAGAACAACATGTCATACTCACCTACAGACTTGACCGTGCCACTATACAAAAACTGTGTGCCCACCTGGAGCCAGACCTGATGTCACCCATCTGCCAACCCACAGGGATTCCCCCTCTAGTGCAGGTTCTGTCAGTACTCCATTTTTTGGCTAGTGGATCATTCCAAACAACAGTGGCCATTTCATCTGGGATGTCTCAGCCTATGTTTTCTAAGGTTTTGTCCAGAGCGTTGTCTGCCCTGATGAAATACATGCGGAGCTACATTGTTTTCCCTGAGGTGGAGGATTTGGCTACAGTGAAGGGTGATTTCTATACCCTTGGACATATTCCCAACATCATTGGTGCCATTGATGGGACCCATGTGGCTTTGGTACCCCCCAGAGGAAGTGAACAGGTGTACAGGAACAGAAAAAGTTATCATTCGATGAATGTCCAGGTGGTCTGTTTGGCTGACCAGTACATCTCCCATGTAAATGCCAAGTTCCCTGGGTCAGTACATGACGCGTATATCATGCGAAATAGCAGCATCCCTTATGTGATGGAACAGCTACAGAGACACCGTGTGTGGCTAATAGGTGACTCTGGTTACCCCAACCAGTCGTGGCTACTGACTCCAGTAAGGAATCCCAGGACAAGGGCAGAGGAATGGTACAATGAGGCCCATGGGCGTACTAGGAGGGTGATTGAGCGGACCTTCGGGCTCCTGAAGGCCAGGTTTAGGTGCCTGCATATGACAGGTGGATCCCTAATGTACTCACCAAAGAAGGTGTGTCATATCATCGTGGCCTGCTGTATGCTTCACAACCAGGCTTTGCGACGACAGGTGCCTTTCCTGCAGGAGGATTGTCCAGATGGTGGTGTTGTGGCAGCGGTGGAACGTGTGGAGAGTGAAGAGGAGGAAGACGACGGGGACGACCCAGACAACAGGGACACAGTGATACTACAGTATTTTCAATAACACACAGGTAAGAATCAACACCGGCATTTTACAATTACTTACAGTCTCCTGCCTCTCTAGTGTCTGTCCTATTCCCCCAGTGTATGTTAACTGAGTTGTGACTTTCCCTTCAATTTTCAGAGATGTGGCCCCCACTGCGTGACCTCTGCTTTGTTTCCTCATGGACTACAGCTGTGTGACAGTGGTATGTTTTCATCACTGTGTAATTGGACATTTTGGCAGCATTATGTTTAATACATTTGTTCACAATACAGGCAGACTCCAGATTGTTTTTGTGAAATACGTGTTTTTATTAAAATTTATATTTAGGGACATGGTGGGAAGTCGGTGATGGGTGACGGTGTAGGAATGTCCATGGCAGAGTCCAGCTTTTCAGTCTCACAGGTGCATTGTCCATATGCCTGTGGAAGGTGGAGCAGGGGCAGTTAAAGGTTGGACAGGGTGACAATGTGGGACAGTGGGATAACATCAGGGGGTATCCTTTGTTGGCGGGGGTCTTGACATCCTACTCTGTCTTCTTACAAGATCTCAGGCCCCGCTTGCGGGGTGGTTCTTCTTCTGCAGGAGGTGGGGTTCTGGTGGCCTGTTGTTGTGTGGGGGCCTCCTGTCCACTAGCGCCGGCGGAGGTGGTAGGCAGTTCTTGGTCCATGCTAGTGACAGGGGCCCTTTGTGGTGCCACATGGTCCCGCAATGTGGTGACAATCTGGTTGAGTGCCCCTACGATGGTGCCCATTGCGGAACTGATGGTTCTAAGTTCTTACCTGAACCCCATGTACTGTTGCTCCTGCAGTACCTGGATCTCCTGGAACCTGGCCAGTACCGTCGCCATCGTCTCCTGGGAGTGGTGGTATGCTCCCATGATGGAGGAGAGGGCCTCGTGGAGAGTGGGTTCCCTGGGCCTGTCCCCCCCCGTCGCACAGCAGCCCTCCCAGTTCCCCTGTTTCCCTGGGCCTCTGTCCCCTGGACGGTGTGCCCACTACCACTGCCCCCAGGTCCCTGTTGTTGTTGGGGTGGTGGGTTAGCCTGGGTGCCCTGTAGTGGTGGACACACCGCTGATTGACGTGTCCTGGAGACAGAGGCATGGGCCCGCAGGGTGGGAGCTGTGCTGGTGTTCCCAGAGGGGGTTGGGTCTGCTGTGGCCAGTGGCTGTGTGAGGGGAACCGACTGTCCAGAGGTCCCCGATGGTCCGGGCTGGTCATCTGGGTCCAGGGAGACAGAGCTGCTGTCATCACTGGTGGCCTCTTCTGGGGGTGGGATGGACATTTCTGGACCCTCCTGGTGTGGTGGCGTTCGGGTCCTGCAGGGGTATAGAGGTATGGTTACTGCTTCAGTGTGTGCCATATCGGTCAATGGGTGGGTGCCCGTGTACCCCAGGGCTGGCATTCCTGTGTGTGGGCTTTTGTGAGGGTGGCTTGTGGGGGAGATGTGTATGTGCAGTGGGCATGCTTTGGTGATGGGTGTCCATGCTTTGTGGACGCATGCAGGTCTTGGTGTTGGGATGGGTGGGTTGTGATGGTGAGCCATTTGCAGGGAGTAGGTGTGATGGGGGTGGGGGTGAGGCTGGGGGTATGTGCTGGCATGCAGGTGGGGTGGGGGTGGGAAGAAGTAGTTAAGATTTGACTTACCAGAGTCCATTCCTCCAGATACTCCTGCGAGGCCCTCAGGATGCAGGATGTGCAAGACTTCCTCCTCCCATGCTGTAAATTCTGGGGGAGTAGGTGGGGGTCCGCCGCCAGTCTTCTGCACCGCGATGTTGTGCATTGATACCATGGAACGCACCTTCCCCCGTAGGTCGTTCCAGCGCTTCCTGATGTCATCCCGATTTCGTGGATGCTGTCCCACTGCGTTGACCCTGTCGACTATCCTTTGCCATAGCTCCATCTTCCTGGCAATGGTGGTGTGCTGCACCTGTGTCCCGAAGAGCTGGGGCTCTACCCAAACTATTTCCTCCACCATGACCCGGAGTTCGGCGTCTGAGAACCGGGGGTGTCTTTGGGGTGCCATAGGGTGATGTGGATGAGGTGTGGGGTGGTGTATGTGTTGTAGAGTGTGGTGAGTGTGGTGATGTGTGGTGTTTTGTGCGTGGATATTGTGTGGGTGATGGTGTGGTTTGCCTCTGTGTGATGGTGTTGTCTAAGCAGTGCTGTCTATCTCTGGCTTTTTTTTTATTTTTTTTTTAAGGGGTTTGTGGGTGATGTGGGTGTGTGTTTTATTTTGTATTGGGTGTGTGGGAGTGTTGTTTGTATGTGTATCAGGTGTGTGTGTTTTAAATTGTCCAATGTGGCTGTGTTTTGTAAGGGTGTGTGTATTTCGACCGCGGCGGTGTGTACCGCCAATGGAATACCGCGGTTGAAAGACCCCCGCGTGGATTCGTGGGTCGTAATGGCATGGGCGTTTTTCTGTTGGCGTGACGGTGGAGGTTTGGTCATCGCCAGTTTTTCGCTGACCTTTGGTGTGGCGGACTTTTGTGGATGTCGGGTTTTTGGTGGTTTGCCAGTTGCGGGTCAGAATGACTGTGGCGGTTTACCTCGGCCGCGGCGGTGTTATGGCGGTCTTCCTTTTACCGACGAGGTCAGAATGACCCCCTATGTGTCCTTAGTGTTCTGCGCTGCAGTAGGGGTTGTAGCTCATCTATTAGGTCAAGTATCATGGCTGAGTTCAACCTATACCTCTCATATACTTCCTCCTCTGTCAGGTCAAAAAGTGAAATGCGCACTCTGAAAATGCGCTCCTGTCTCCTCCTCCCTCTCCTCAAACCTGCCAGGATCCTCATCCTCCTCGCCATGACGTAGAGTGTAGCCATTGTTGAAAAGAGTCTGAGGCATTCTGGGCCTCTTTATATAGGTTGCACCTGGTTACCACCTGGATTCACTTAGTGGTATTTTGCATGTGCAAAATGCCATTCTGCGAAAAATCGCTATTTGCGAATTTTGATGCATCTATTAGCGATTTGGATTTTGCAATTCGCATTTTGCGCCTCGCAATTTCCTACTGGAAATACCGAATCGTGCATCGCAGACCACGTTTTTGCAGTCGTAACGGCCAATTTTTGCGATTCGCACTGTTTGCGAGTGCAAAAACTTTTCATACATCTGGCCCTTAGTCATTTTAAACGTAATTCTTAGATTGTTCATGTTTTGAGAATGACTATGCTTAGAATCATAGTCTAGTATTGATTTCAGGAGATATAATTTCCAAATTGTGTGTTCTAACCTTTTTCTTACAACAGGTCTCCTTCCCAGCTGTTTCCCTTCCTAATCCCCTCTTCCCCTCTTGAACTCTCTAAGCTTCTGTGATTTATCTATCAGAGTCTTGGAGCTGTTCAGTGGTGGACGTGTTGGGAACGTGCGCAGATCCCGAGGATCTGGTGACTCTGACAGAGAGGTCTGTTCTGTATAATGAAAGCATCATAGACTGAACCCAGATAACGGGCACAGACATGTGAACTATATAGGTCTGCCAAACATACAACTTGTACGTTGATGAAATGGAAGTTTTTCCTGTTGTGGTATACTTGTTCATTGGCATGTAGTGGGACCAAGCCAACATGTGTGCCATCAATAGCCCCCACCACATATGGGATGTGTGCAAATCCATAAAAGTAATCCTTCACATGGGCTAAATCCTCACGTCAGGGAAACTGGATATAGCAGCCCAAGTGTGTCAACATTGCTGAGATGACATCCTTAAACAACTGACTCAACATAGGTTGGGACATACCACCAGTTTGGGCCCCTGCATGTTGGAAGGACCCTGTGGCTAGGAAGTGCAACACTTACAATAGGTGAAATGCTGGCTGGATAACTAATAGCTGACATCAGAGCTGAGTCCAACTGTCTACCTAAGTTTACTACTGTTTGCCGATTGAGACGATAGAAGATATTAGGTGGTGTTTTTCTATGGCCTGAAGGTCTGGCAGTGGACGGTAGACAGGTGGTTGTCGCATCCTCCCTCTCCCTGGATACTTGTATATGACAAGAAATTAGTTCTGACATTAGTTATTGTGTCCAAGGCAACATACATGATGCATGTCAAGGATAACATGTGACAAGACAATTTGGAATGGATGGACATGGTAAAGAGTACACATCACAGCCGCTAATGACACAAAGGTCACATGTTACCCCCTTAGTTTGCCACACATTTGTACATATCATACATCTGGACCTGAATCAAAATTGTGCATCACAAATGCAACTCAGATTGTGACTGGATGTCCCAAGTGCAAAAATTACCTTTGATGTGAGTTGACTGTGCCCCACTGTACGTTGCAATTTGTGCCCTGCAACATGTTACAATGGAGTTTGATTAGTAGTACCAACATGAGAAGACAGGCCAAGCAGGTTCTTGTGCCCAAAACAACATTTTCCAAGGTGTGATGCAGTTTTTAAAGCCCAATCCTGCATTTCCGGCCTATTGTTGCCAGTGGCAGTCACAGGTCAATGGCTGTGTCTGCTGGTGGTGACGACCGCATACGTGGCGGACATGAACGCCATGTTCTCCAAAATCCCACACTTGACTCCTGACATTGCTGCCTGCAACACCTCCACTACCGAGCTGCTGTGTACCGCCTCTGGGAGCAATCATGTCACTTCCAGCAGGTGCCAGGGCCCCAGCCTTCTCACCAGAGGAGTTGGAGAGGCTGGTGACTAAAGTCCTACCCCTGTATGAACAACTCTATGGTGCACCAGAGGAGCAGGTTAAATGCATCATGTACACAGTCTTCTCTGTACTTCACCATCCTCTTTCTCCTCACAGGCTAGATTGTACCCATGTGTGTCAAATTGACTACTCATATGTCTTTAAATGCAGTCAGTGTTGCATCAACAGAAGAGTCAATGTGCAGATATTAATGGCCAGTGCCATATGTTGAGTTCATTCACATTGTGGTGTGTGTGTTTTCTGCGTTCCCTGATCCACCTTGTTTGATGCACAGAACTAGGTGAGGTGAAATTACAGCCATCCACTAACATCTCTTTCTCATGAATATCGTATATGTGAGACAACTGGTATGTACATGACAGCATGAGCTGAGTATGCAAGTTGTAACTGTCAGGTGTGAGTAATGTGAGCTATGTGTATGTTACTACAGATATTTCCTCACACATCTGCCCTTGTTAGATTATTGTTTGTAAGGCATGTCATCACTCTTTCTGCCCTTCAGGTTGGCACACACACCACATGTCAATTTGCTGTTGGCTACATGATGTACTTTAATGGATAGAAGTGATGGGAATGTGGGGTTATGTAGGTTTTGTCTACTCAACCTGCAGCAATCAGGGCCTGTCAGTTGAATCTCTCAGTATGGGACCTAGTGAAGGCTGGAGGGGGTCACTGTAACTATGCAACTGTTGCACTGTGTCCACACCCTGCACCCCTGCAGATCATGTTGCAAATATGAGGCTCTGTCCTAATATGCTGCCCAGAATGCCTCATTCCTTTGATCAGATTGAGAATGGGTACAGGGTGAGATACTGATCTGTGACAGATGTGCACTTAGGATAATTGTCAATTTGTTTCTCCAACTCCTGACAGGTCCGTTACTCCCACCGCCCTGATGTTGAATAACTGACATTTCCACAATGCAGACAGTGTGTTGATTCCTGGGACCATGATATGTGACTCAGTAGCTTGGTCACATAGCAGAAAGTGGACAATGCACGCCTTTGTCTGTTGGATGCTATCTCTGTAGGATGGACACATATGTCCAAGAGCATGTTCTGTGGTACTGATACATAACACAGAACCCCACCCACTGAAGTGGCATGAGTCTGTTCAATCTTTGTAATTGCAAATGTCCACACATGTTCAGGCTAGACACCTTCTGTACCCACCATGCCAGTCCCTTCATTATCACCCACATTTGACGTTTGAGTTTCTACTCTCGCAGTAGATGGTAGGGGCTATATGCAGGAAGTCATTCTCACAGAGTGTGGATGTGTTGGTCCATTCATGCCTAAGGAGTCTACCCTTCAGAAGCCACAGAGGTGTGATGTGTCTCCAAATGACTCACATCTCAGTCAGGTTGCTAGAGCATGTCCCGCAAGATGTCAGTAAGCTTACCTATTTATTGCAGGGCCTGAGCAGGGTGGTGGGTTGGTCTGCAGATTGGGATATGTTATGTCTGTAGTCATGGCCTTTACGTATTGGCTTGTATGTGTCACACTTGGGGAATATTGACAAATTTGGAGAGTTCAAGCTTGATGTAAGTGACATGTATGTGACTCAACCATTTGTGCTGAAACTTGTGAACATGATATCTTGATTTGTCTTTTGCATCCATGCAGATCAACACCCATTGTAGGAGGCTAGCCTGGTTTGTGGTGGGTACCTTGGGTACTTACACCTTATACCAGGTCCAGTTATCCCTTATTAGTGAAATGTAGCAGTGGTCTAGCAGCTCAGGCAGATAGAGGCAGCTACAGCAGAGCAGCCTATGCTGAACTAGGAGACATGCAAAGCTCCTGCAATACCATTTATAATTACACAGTACTTATACACAAGTAAAGACAATACTCAGTGTTACCAAAAATAAAGGTATTTATTTAGGTGACACAGTAACAAAAATATCTTAGAGACAATGCCCCTTCTGGAGGTCAGTATTATACACAATATATACACTAGACACTAGACACCAAAATTAGACAAGTAAATAGTCAGAGCAATGAAAGCAATAGGAAATGCAATAGATTGCAATGGTAGAAAATAGGTCTAATATGGACACAGACCATATATTAAGAAAGTGGAATGCGTATCACAAATTCCCCCTAGACAACTGTAGTGTGTGCAGAATCGCCGGGGGAGTAAGAATACAGTAAAGGTAAAGGAATTACAGCACCACAGAGCCCAGAAAAGCAGGAGTAAGGTACTGCAAGTTTTCCTTAGGACACACTACACCTCGTGATTGGGATTTTGCAGCAGTCAACCAAGTCTGCAAAGAACAACTGCTGGATTCCTGGACCTGAAGACCTGGAAAAAAAGGGGACCAAGTCCAGAAGTCGAAAGAAGCTCCAGGAAGGACAGGAGCCCCTGCCAACCAGAAGAGGGTGGAAAAGAAGAGTCCACGGTTAGTCGAAGACTACAGAAATGAACCCTAGGAAGATGCCAGCGGGTACCTGCTTGATGCAAAGGATGTCCCACGACATGAAGAACATTGCAGATGTGATTTCGTGTTTGAATTCGCTAACAAGCCTTGGCTACGACAAAAGTGCATTTTGCATCAAAATGGCGCTGGATGGACCCAGGAGGGACCTGGGGGGCTTAACTCTGTGTAAGGAGGAGGCTTTCAGCACTTTAGAGAGCCATCAGGATACCAGCCAGCACTGCCGGAGGTCCCAGGACATGGGGACAAAGGAGGTGCAAAATGTGGTGGATGCAGCACAACAAAGGAAGGTCCCACGCCACTGGAGAACAACTCAGCGAGTTGCACATCACAGGATGGAGTGCTGGGGACCTGGGCCAGGACATGAATGATAGAATTTTGCAAAGAGTGCACAGAGGCCTCAGGATGTGAAGAAGACGCTGTACACAGTGGTACAATCGCTCTCTGGGAAGGCAAGGTCTTACCTCCTCCAAACTGCGTCTGCAAGACCTCAGGACAGTCTATGTCGATGATGTCCATCCTCTGTGTCCTTTGGAGCACGCTTGTCGATGTGAGAGGAATACAAGGGCATCAGTCATCATCTTGGAAGGTGCCTGCTGGAGCAGGGGAGTGACTCTGTCACCCCATGGGAGATTTCTTCGGACCTTCTAATGCAGCATGAAGACAGGGAGTCCTCAGAGCATGCACACCGTGGAAACTGTTGCAGTTGCTGACTTGGAGCTGAGGTTGCAGAAGAAAAGTATGTCTTGTGGATACTGTGTTGCAGTTACAGCATTTCTTGGAGCAGGCTGCGGTTGATCTGAGGTCAGAGGAAGCTGAAGTTGTTGCAGAGGACTCCTGAAGGAAACTTGCAAGCAGAATCTGAAGAGAACCCACAGGAGATACCCTAAATAGCCCTGCGAGGGGGATTGGCTACCTTATCAGCTAAGGACCTATCAGGAGGGGTCTCTTTCATCACCTGCTGGCACTGGCCACTCAGAGCCCTCCAGAGTGCTCCCACACCTTGTAAAGCAAGATGCCTGGAGTCTGGGACACACTGGAGGAGCTCTGGGCACCACCCCTAGGGTGGTGATGGACAGGGGAGTGGTCACTCCCCTTTCCTTTGTCCAGTTTCACGCCAGAGCAGGGGACAAGGGGTCCCTGAACCAGTGTAGACTGGCTTATGCAAGGAGGGCACCATCTGTGCCCTTCAAAACATTTCAAGAGGCTGGGGAGGTTACCCCTCCCCAGCCTGTAACACCTATTTCCAAAGGGAGAGGGTGTAACACCCTGCTTTCAGAGGAAATTCTTTGTTCTGCCTACCTGGGACTGGGCTGCCAATACCCCAGGAGGGCAGAACGCTGTCTTTGAGGTGGCAGCAGCTGTAGCTGCAGTGCAAGCCTCAGAGACCTGGTTTGGCAGTAATGGGGGTCCATGGTGGAGCCCCCAGGATGCATGGAATTGGCTCCCCAAAACCGGATTTGGAATGGGGGGACAATTTCATGATCTTAGACATGTTACATGGCCATATTCAGAGTTACCATTGTGAAGCTACATATAGGTTTTGACCTATATGTAGTGCATGGGTATAATGGTGACCCTGCACTCACAAAGTCTGGGGAAATGGCCCTGAACTATGTGGGGGCACCTTTGCTAGTGCAAGGGTGCCCTCACACTTAGAACCTTTGCACCTAACCTTCAGCAAGCGAAGATTAGACATATAGGTGACTTATAAGTTACTTAAGTGCAGTGAAAATGCATGTGAAATAATGTGCGCTTTTTTTCACGCAGGCTGCAATGGCAGGCCTGTGCAAGGGTTTGTCTGAGCTCCCTATGGGTGGCAGAAGGAATGCTGCAGGCCATATGGATCTCCTGGATCCCCAATGCCCTGGGTACCTAGGTACCATATACTAGGGACTTATAAGGGGGGGTCCAGTGTGCCAATTGAAATTGGTAAATTAAGTCACTAGCCTACAGTGACAAATTTAAAAGCAGAGAGAGCATAAGCACTGAGGTTCTGATTAGCAGAGCCTCAGTGACACAGTTAAGCACTACACAGAAACAAACATTAGGCCATAAACTATGAGCACTGGGGTCCTGACCAGCAGGATCCCAGTGAGAAAGGCAAAAACATACTGAAATACAGGTAAAAATGGGGGTAACATGCCAAGGATGATGGTACTTTCCTACACCCATCAAAAGAAAGGGATGTGGAGAGCTATCACCAAGAAGGTGCGGACCCTGGGGGTCCACAGCTGGCAGATGGCCCACTGCAGAAAGAGGTTGCAGGACCTGAGACGCTGGACCTGGAAGATCTCGTAGGCCCATCTGCGGCTGTCCCCCCAATGTGGGCAGGGTGTCCATCCACTATGACCCCCCTAATGGCCTGCATTCTGGTGGTAGCCTATCTGCAGCTTGATGGGTGTTTGAGGGCAGCACAGCAGCCACAAGGGGTTGAGTACAGGGCATATTTCTGCCTGTCACATTGTTAAGTGATTGAGTGAGGTTCTGACTGCTCCTCCTGACGATTAGGGATAAACCAAGTGTCACGCAGTAGATGAGAAATTGTTTGTGATGGCATGTCACATGTTTTATACTGATGTGCCTTGCCTATTGTACCAGGGACCTAGGGTAAAACTGGATGGAATCCTCAAACCACTTGCTCTGAAAGGACCACATGTGGCTGTGTACAGTTATCAATCATGTACTGTTTACTATTGTAATGTGTGTATTTTCTATGCAAAATACACCTACTCAGTGTTCCAGGCCAAAGGCAAATAGGTGATGGATCACTATCTTCAGCCACATGTCTCTGTAAATGTGTATGTTGGCATCTGCCACCCAGAATGTTGTTCTTCAGTGTATGATGTGTGATGGTGCCTCACTGCAGGCTGTTATGTGAAGGTGTTCAAAATACAAGTGACAGGGTTTACCTTTTTCTTTGGATGCAGGTATAGATCACCTCTTTCCCTAGGTAAGTGGGAAATGTATATTGACAAGTAATATGTGCCATCACTGTTGCCTACATTCCTTGTGCCTACATGTCAGGATGTTCCCCTTTCTCTTTAGAAAACATTTGTAAGCTGCAGTCTCATGCATGGTCTGCCTATGTCGATGGGATGATATCTGCATTCCCTCCTATATATGTGCATGGCACACTGTTTGTGGAATGGTACATTTACAATTGGGTTACATTTCAGATTGTGCCACATACAGGAGTGTGTCACCATTATGTTTTGGCTGACACATTCCCTCATGCATCATAGTATGTCATTTGGCATGTACAACTGCAGTAGCAATGAGGGACATTACAGTAGGCCTAGAGTTTTGAGCCACAATGTGAATAGCCATGACACTGATGTGGCATTAGTAGGAAAATACACTGCACATGTGTAATGGTGCCCTGACTGTTGACATGCATCATGGAGTAACTTGTATTTGTGTTTTGGACACATGTATTTGGGTACAAGCATCCATTTCAGACATCTGAGTTTGCATGAGCAAGATGGGAACAGTGATGTAGCTTCCCATTGGAAAACCTGTTGAGGGCCTTCTACAAGTCCTTGCAACTTCTGTGTCTCTCCAACATGCAAAGGACTAATGCCTTCTACTGAAGCACTCAGGGAAAGTCATTGGAGGAGTGTCAGACATTAGTAGTGATTATCCTGGGGCTTGCTGATTCATTGATTTATTGTGCTGTGTATTTAGGGACATATCTCCCTGACATATTGGACATGATGTCTACAGTGTTAATTTCCATACCACACGTGTGACCTATCAATGTTACATTACTACTTCTTCCTTGACTCTGATGGGACAAATATCACTTGGTGAAGTGTACATTGTTGATTTGTTTTCAGTGTGACATGGGTATGTCCATGCCACCTTCTCCAGGATTTTGTACTTTTCTCATCTACATGGCTGAATTTTGGGTCATTATGTACGTGACAAATATATGCCTCATGACCTTGTGTGGGATCTGTGGAAATGGACTTTGCATTAGCCTACTATTGTAGCCAACAGGTGACTGAGGTCTGCTCCATGGAGCAAAACTTTGAGGGTGATGAAGTCTCCTAGCTGTTGAATGGTTATCATGATTGTACAAATTCAGCCAGGCAATGGTAGTTGTCCGAGAGCCATAATTTCCTGTGGGCAGCTATTGATAATTCAGATTGCATGCATGGGCCACATAGTTGGAGTTTCTTGCTGGGGTCCACTTGACATCATGGCAAGGTTTGCTAATCAGAGTTGTTGCTCAAGTTTGATCATGGACATGTGATGACCCTATTTCTTTTTGTATTGGCAGCATCAGCACTGGCAAGCAGAGGAGATGGGGCAGAGCTTAGCGGGGAAGCATCAGGCCACTGGACCTCAGGTCGAGACACCACTGACATGGAGGGACCCAATGGCCTGGAGGGTGAGGAGAGTGCCATGGGGGAGACAGATCTACATCCTCAACATCATTCCTCCTGGGGCCACTTACTATCCGTGGTTGGCCCATCTGAGCATCCCCCTGTACCATTCTTGTCCGCCACCCCTGTTCCATCACCGCCATCCCTGTTGTTCCCCACCCACTTGGCCATGCCCGCTCACCCATGAGGGCGAGCGTCTCTTTTGCCTCAGGCACCTCCGCCTCAGCCACCTCTGCCAGCCCCTGTTAACCCTGCTGCCCTCAGTGAGGAGGATATGGAACTCCTGAGAAGCATCTCTGCAGGTCAGTCAGCCATTGTGAATGCCATACAGGGATTGACTACCCAAGTACAATAAACCAATGCATTCCTGGAAGGCATTCATGGTGTAATGTCTGGGCTACAGAGATCTTTTCAGGCTCTGGCCTCCTCACTGATGGCAGCCAGTCACCCCCCACCTTCTGTCCCCCCTGCAACTTCCTCCTCCCAATCCAAATCCTCCCTTCCCCTACCTACCCAAAGCACACAGACAGATCTACAGGCATCCACATCAACAGCCAGGAGGCGCACACACAAACACAAGCATCACAAAAGACATTGGCACGCACACAAACAACAGCCAACGACAGATATAACAATAGTCACAACTTCTCTGATCATACCCACTGCCCCCAACGTAACACACACAATATCCAGCATACCCACAGGCATCACACCAACAGTCTGTGACACCACCACACCTATTATACACACAGACACCCCCCAGCAGAACCTAGACATCCACAAGCACAACGCCCACAGACACCACAACAGACACACAGACATCCACCAAATCCAGCATACCCGCAGTATCCACCACTCCATCCCCGGCACCTCCACCTCTTGTACCCCCAAGATACACAAATGCAATCACTCACCCACCCAACAGACACCCACCACACACAAACATACCCCCCAGAAACACGCACCTCTTAACATTCACACCAACACAGCCTACAACCACTCCCTCAACTTCTAAATCCTGACCCCTTTCTGATGACTGTCCCCGTGTCCTTAAGAAAGTTTTTTTGTTTGACCTAGACCTGTGCCCTGTTGCCTCCACTCTCCATCCCAACCCCCAAGAGGCGCACATCCAGCTCCCAGCCCGTCCCTTCCACCTCCAAGGCCTCCCCTACCCCTCCCCTACCCCCCGTAAACACCCATACCTCTCTCCCCCAAAAGAAGCCCACCTCTCCCAAAAAAAGACCACCCCTCCCAAGCCCAAATCCCCTTCCCAAATTGGACCTCTCATTCCCTCCCCCAGATAATCTTTGAGGTGCATGCCTGCCACCTTGATGCTTGAGGAGGTTCCCTGGCAGTACTGGGAGTCAAGTGTGAGCACATGATTGTGCATGGAGAATTTATTGTAGACTGGCCAATGGGCTGGGACATTTTCCATCTGGTTTAACAATAAACCCAAAGCAATTCCTTTTCTGCATTAATGTTGTTCCTTAGTGATTTGTGTGTTTCAGCCTACTTGCAGATCAATTTGCTATTGTTTTCTATATCTGACTTTGTTGGCAGTGCTATTGTCCCCCAAGAGAACGGTATATGTTGAGTGTATGGATATGTAGGTGTAAATGCAATGGTGATGCCATGTCATTGTGTACTGTTTGTTCAGGTAAGTATTTAATCTTGTGTTGTCTAATGTGAGCATGTGTAGTGTTAAGCTTGTCCTTCTGCTGTGGCTTATGTATTCATCTGATATGTGTCAGCTTGAGTTTTGTTTGTGTAGACATGGAGTGTGCTCAGTTGTGCTACCCCTGTTTGCAATGGACTGTGCATGTGTCCATTTAGGTGTGTGTGCCTTGCAGCTACTTTATTTAGATGTATGTCCCATGCTGTTGGAGTTGTATATGCTTTGTTGACGTGCACTTCCACATTGTGCAGGTGGGCATGACATTTGGGTCTTGTACTGTTTGTCCCTGTGACACATATAGGGCCAGTTCCTTTGCACCTGTTGTTTGAGGGGCATGTGCAAAGTGATGTATGTCTCAGTGCAGCCTCCTTTTCTGTGTGTTCCTGATGGCCCCATCCCTATTGTTCTGGTATTGTTAGCATATAGCTCTTTGTCTATTTATCGCTTTGTGTATTGTGCACTCCATTTCCCTTCCATTGTGCTGTGATGTGTGTCCATTGCAGGGCTGTTTACTGGTAGTGTTGTTTGTGTTCCACACCACATCGGTACATATGTGTGTTGTATGTGACAACAGTCCCTGGCAAGAGTGGAATGTGAGTGTGTGAGTTGTATTTGTATATGTGATGTTTGTGTGTTGTTGGTGATGTGGTAGGCAATGTTGTATAGGCTTCACTGTCCCTGTGCCTGAGATGTGTGGCTGTGTGTTTTTGTGTAGTGTGGCAATGCAGTGTGGGTGGGGAGCCCAAAGGGGGCGTGTTGTGACTGTGGATGTGTCCACCTTAAGGTATGTTTTGGGCTGTATACAGGATGTAACATGTACTTGATGCCCGTGTCTTACCCCCATATGATGTGGAAGATGGTGCTACGATCTGTTTTTAAGGTTAATGATAAAGGTATGTGTGTGTTTACAGTAGGTAATGCCCACGGCGGTGTTCATTTCATGGTCCTTCAGCTATCATCAGCAGCAGCAGGACGTGTGTGATGAGCTCCATGGCGGCTCTGGATGTGTAAGACCGCCTGCAGGTGAGTGTCTCTCTTTATATTGTCTGTTTCCGCCTTCTGAGATGTGATAATTGGCCTGCCATGGTCACATTGGCGGTGTGCAACCTCATAATTTGTTCGGCGGAAACACTGTCTCCGCCGGCCTGTTTGTGCTGTCTCATGACCGTGGCGGTCTGCGCTGCATGGCGGTGCCAGCGGGACTACAACTATCCTGGCTCCATAGCCCCACTTGACTCAGTGCAGCGGTCCAACGCCATCCCAGCTGCAGTGGGGCCGCCGCCATGGCGGTCCAGGTACTGCCAAACTCATAATGAGGCCCATAGTCAATTATTGATGTGGATCCAATAAGAGATAAGAAAGCCCTGTAAAAAACAAAAATAGAAGAAGATAATGAATTGAAAAGCAACTCAAGAGGAGTGTCACAGATTCACGGGTAGCCACTATCCTTGCTGCTGGGGAATCACACTGGTGGAAACTAAGGTTCTCTTGCTGCCTTCTTTGGCATTCTGCACTCTCATCCACACTTCAAGCACTTACACCCACGTGGCCTTCTGTGCACCCTTCTAGTTCATCATGATCTATGGTACGTAGGGTATAGAGGGTATAGAGCTTAACACCTTAGGTCACCTTTTAGGCAGATCATTAGGGGGATCTCCCTACCTACATATATTGTGGTTTATGCTTTAATTGATCTCTGTCTCAGACTTTGCCCCACACCTTGGAAGTGGGCCTGAATACTGGTGAGTCTTCCTCAGTTGGTGAGTCATTCACAATAACAAGATGAGGTGAGTGATCCACAACAACAGTGAGTCATCGTCAGCTACCGAATCATCCACAACACCAACCTGAGGCCACCATCTTTAAAGCTCTGAACTATTAGTAGCCTGGGTCCTGATAATTTGATGCTTCACATCAAGGAATCCAGACCCAACGCATCTCCTGCCCAACTTCTGAATTAGGTTCACACATTTCCATCGGAATACGGTGAGTACTGTATTTAGAGTGCTCCCGCTTTGATATTAGCCCAGCGGCTAAAGTGCTCATTGGTAGGGGCTTTGTAGTCCTATTTGGGCCTCTGGCCATGAACCTGGATCAAAAAAGCTTGGTACCTCTCACCGCCGGTGAAAAATCTGCACATTCAAGCTGCCGAACACTCTGAAAACAGCTACGCTAGGGTTATTTAGCTGCACAGTTAAGTTTGTTTCTTATTGTGTATATCGTGTTCTTTTTCAGCCTCCGTAGGAACTCTTTATTTTTGGTCATCTGGTGTGCTATACTGTGAGGAGAAACACTAAACAGTGTGCGCTTTGTCAGGGTACTATTGGAATCACATATATACTAGGCACTAAGATTGATACTCTACATGGGTTATGTGTTGTGATATATAATATTGAACTGTGACAAGTAATGTATTTACACTTGTGGTATTCTTTTTTGTGTACATTATCATGAGGTCATAGTGTGTTGCCCCACCTCCAGTGTGCCTGATTAGCAGGCGTAATATCTTGTTTCCTCCCCTTTAGCAAACGCTAAGTACCCTTTTGGGGAGCACTTGTCATTTTCCATTTTGGATGATATAACTGTGATGCTATCTGTACTAACATTTTTCTTAGTATTACTTGTTCTGTACATCCAAGTGGGACCTCTGGAGGATAGTGGATCTCCATGTTTGTTATTTTGGTAAATTGTTTTAACCTTTTGTTTTAGCTTGTTATTTTAGTTTGTTGTTTGACCAAAACCCCTTTCCCTTGTGTTCATCCTGATCTACTGCGTTCTTCTTCTACCAGGGGTGGTGTGGTAGATGCAGGGGAGATATGGTGCTTGCTGCTCCGGCAACAGTTGGTCTTGGACCTCAAGGATGATGACCTAAAACTGCAACATGCTCTCACAGAGAGAAACGCCCATAAACAGGTAAAACAAACACTGTAACTCATAAAAATTTAGGCCCATATTTATACTATTTTAGAGCCATATTTACGCCGCTTTTTGACACAAGTTTGCGCCGCTTTTGCATATAACAATGACGCAAATGCAGCGCTAAAAGAGTATAAATATGGGCCTTAGTCTTCCCAAGGTCTATTTCTTCTTTATGAAGAATGATGAATTTCTTTAGCTCAACCAGGGAGTCAAAAGACAAAGTTCTCTCTTTGTAAGTGACGCTGAACATGCAAGGGTGCACAAGGCCATATCAAGCATTCATAGACTGTAAGGTAGGATGTAGCAAAAGAAACTCTCTTTGTTGTCACTGTCACTTTAGCCACATCTTGCGCAGAGAAGACTTCCTGACCAGGCCAAAACATTTGTTTTCTTTGCTGGCTGTCAACAGAACTCTCATCAAATCGAAGCACTGTAGAAATAGAATTATAGTTCCTTTTGGTCAATCTGATGACGATGCCATCAAAGACTTAGGGGGTCATTACGACCCCGGCTGTCGGTGTAATAATGGAGGTATTACCGCCAACAGGCTGGCGGTACATACCTTCCCTATTATGACATTGGCAGTTTGGCCAAAGCCAAACCGCCAAGTTAACACAACAAAGTCCATGGCGGTAACGACGGCCGGGCTGAAGACTACAGTCTCCAGCACGGCAGCCATCACTAGGCCGCCCATGGCATTTTGACCCCACCCACCGCCATGGATTCTGCTGTTTCTGTACTGCCATAGAAACCATGGCGGTAGGCACTATGAGTGCCAGGAAATTCCTTTCCTGGCACTGATAGGTTCTTCCACCCACCTCCCCCTCCCAAGAGTCCTCCCCCACCCTTCCTTCACCCTCCCCCCACATATACACACAAACAAGCACATACATACACACCCATACACACACGCATACACACATTCACCCACACATGCATACATTCATACACACTCACAGCAACACTCCTCAACATACATCCAGGCACACACACAATCACAGGACACAACATGCACATACACACCCACTCATGCACACATGCATTACACATGCATGCACGCATTCAAACACAGTCACACATACCCCAACAAATGCACACAACCCCCTCCACCCTCCTGTCCTGTCGGAGAACCTGACTTACCTGCTTGCAGGCGGTCCTCTGGCAGGAGACGGGACGCGGCACTGCTGCCAACAACAGCATACGCCAGCAAAACACCGCCAGGCCATATCGTGGAACATGATACAGTAGGCAGTGTTGGGCTGGCGTGGCGTTGCTGCTGGCAGTAGCGCCACCTTACAACCGTTCGCCGCCATGACCTTCGCCGGAATTCTGCCAGCCTTCTGGTGGAATTCCGGCTACGGTCAGAATTCCATGGATTCCATGGACAGTTGGTAGCCAGAGCGACTGTAAGTTGGGGGGCGTTGTCAACATGGTGTGCTCATTGTAAATATAGTTCAGTTCCAACCTTAAGGCCAACAATTTTTAGAATTTGTAAATTAAGAAAGGATATCATCTCAAATCCCTCTGTGCCCTCAGGAATGTAATACATTCATACGTTATTGTGTCCAGTACGGTTTTCCAAGGCTTCTATTTGTTATTTTGAAAAGAGAGATTTCTTTAGACATCATCTCAACCTTGGTTGTCATATCCTGGATATCACTTCCATCCTCTAGAGCGAGGTGTTCATTTTCATCACAAAGGGCTTTAAATATTTTATTTAATCCATTAAGGGCCTCATTACGACTTTGCTGGTCTGACCATTGGACCACCAAAGATGCGGGAATGAAGCAGTCTCACCCCCAGTCGTATTACAATGTTTCCACTAGGCTGACCAGCGGAAATGTCATATCACGACATTTCCACCAGTCAGCCCGGTTGAAACAGTGCAGGGACATTGACCTCAGCTCCCTTAGGGAGCTGAGGCCAATGCTGTCGCACACCAGCACCCTTGGAATGTGCACTGTCTTCAAAGCAGACTGTGCCCATTACGAGGAAGCTTCCATGGGGTCCCTGCACGGACCTTGACATGATTGTGGGCAGTGCAGGGCCCCCAGGTGGCCCCCAGCACTTGCTTTCTGCCAGCCTTTCCATGGCGGTGGCACTGGCAGAAAGTGGAGTCATGGTCAGCATTGCAGTGTCAAACTCGGCAACGCCTTGACTGACCACGACTCTGACCGCCGCCAACACGTTGGGATCCCTGATTCTGGCAGAGGCGGCAGTCTCCTGGCAGTTGAACCATCAGGATCATAATCTGGTGGGTGGACCACCAGGAGTGCAACAGTCTGACCGTCACTGCGAGTTTGGGGGTCATCAGACCGCCAAGCTCGTAATGGGGCCCAAAGACTTCAAGTGTCTGAGATAAAGGAGAGTTTGTCAGAGATGAAGGGTCCTTCTTTTGTTATTATTACTGTTAGTGCCTTTCCGGGGAAGGGATATCATTGTAGGTGAAGACACGAAGTCCATACCTGAAGACATAAATGGGGTCTGGCAGTGACCGAAAGGAGATGAAATTCACTTACAGGCAGCCCAGTCTATCAAAAAGACGTTAAAAAGGAACTCCCAGCAGCTTGTCACACAGAATAATAAAGATGATGTGATGGGTAGCACATAAACCCCAATCATGAATATGTGTAAACAATTAGAAGAATTCCTTTTTCTCCCCCTCTCCTCAGAGGAACCACATAAAGATATGTAAGAGTGAATAAAAACAGCTATTGACAGAAGTGAGGCTCTGAAATACAAATCTTGCGTTCAAAATTATATGCAAAATTCATAAGAGCCCTGCAATATACTTTTTCATGTGGGTGGGCAAGTGTGACCATCAAGTCTGCTGTGGTGATGTGAGCATGCTCAATATAGCGGTCGAGTTGCCCCGATGAGAGGCCTAAATGCGGTGTGAAAAAAAGTGAATAGATCATAACATGATCTAAAATTGTCACCTACCCGCTCCCTGCATGTTCCTATGGCGCCATGGTTCGCCGCTTCAGTGTAGGATGGCTAATTCCAGAAAGACTCAGTCGGTGGCCCCTGAAGCTCAGTAGCCGGCGGCCATCTTGCGGGCAGCCTCTCCAAAAGCCTTGCATAAGCTATCTTGATACAATTTGGAAAGGAAAGAGAGAAAATAATTTGTCCCATCAATAGGAAAATTATTCTTGATAAATGTGGTCACATTCACAAATAAAAGATCTCTTATCCTCAGATATTGGGTTCATGCAAATGAAGCAGGTCAGTGAAATAATGTAAGTGGTTTTCCACTCGCATTCAACTGTCATCTTTGTGCTGAAATTTGGTGATAAACTACACTCCACATAGCTGGATTATGATTTGCCAGCAGGGTTTAAATATTTTTTACTCCTAATCAAAATCAGGCAATGAAAAGGCACAGTATGAGTTTTACTGACCAAAAAAGTTGTTCCAATTCATAAGGAAAAATACTGTACTAAATAAAACAGGGATGTCGTAATACAGAATGATACATACAACCCTAACTATGTACTAAATTACCAATAATGCCAAAAGGGCAGTCCCTAGCACAAGCTTAGTAGCTAAACGGGAGTTAAACTGATTAACAAGCACTATGCCAGTATCATCCCATACAAGGAAACTGGTTGGGGAGAAGGAGAAACATATAAAAAGAGACTGCAGAGAATATATATACTTGCAGAAGTGCATATATTACGCATATTCCAGACCCTATCTCTCCATAATATAATAATGTCCTTGGAAAGTGTAGACTACCTAATTCACACCCTAAACAGCACATGCTATACATATCACATTGCTGGCTGACCCCCATATATATATGCCAAAAGGGGTACCTGAACTGATCAAGCTACAACAAGTGGCACTCCCATACAGGTGACAACTGATGTGTACAAAACATGTCTGGAGAACAGCCATGGCATGACATTCTCACAATCACAGAGGAATATCAACACACACCTAATACAATTGCCTATGTATCACCCAATACACATTCTTAGGCAATCACAGAGGGCAGCAGGGGTGAATGGGGCAGGGCCTGAGGTGCCTGGGGCGAAGGTGATGCCCACCCTCCTGGGTGAGCGGGCACGGGACACACGGTGAGGGGCTGCTGGGAGGGCGGTGCTGGTAGAGGAGGTGGCGGCTGTACCTGTAGAAGTGGGGCGCACAGATGGTGCCGCCACCACAGGGGAGCTCACATCGGCGGACGAGTCAGTGTCGCTTGTTGGTGATCCTGTGGCCGACGTGAAGCTCCCCTCACCCTCCGTCCCACTAGTGCATTCAGAGTCTGTGGTGTGGCCCTCCATGGCCATGTGGGATGCAGCTCCCTCGTGCTCCTGTGCCACTGTACCTCCGCCTGATGATGCTGATGTACAAAACGACAGGGAGAGCAGAAAAAGGGGGGGGGGAGACAGAAGAAAGAGAGTTTTAGTGCATGGCATACCGCTACCGTTGGCGGACAAGACAGACGCAGCAGCCCCATGCATTACGCCGTGCTCCTGCCCTCTGCACATGCAATTTCTGGGATATGGCCTACATGGCAATGGTAGAAATCTGCGCACATGGATGGCAAAGGGGCAACTGTACATCAACTAGCCTCTATTCTGAGCTGGGGTAGAGTCTCACATGGCATACATTACGGAGGGGCCTTACCTACCTAACTCGCTCTGGCCTAGGGACACCCACAGCCCACCTCCCCCACCCAGACACCTCCACTGCACTCAAAGTCCACAGAATGAGGTTGTACTCACCCCCTTGTGTCTGCTGTGATGTCCTTAAGTGCCCATCCAACTCCGGGTAGGCCACCACCAGGATCCGGAACATCAGAGGGGTCATGGTGCAACGGGCACCCCTCCCACGTTGGGAGGCCATCCCCAGCTGAGCCTCCGCCGTCTTCTTGCTGCAGCGGCGAATGTCCTCCCATCTCTTATGGCAGTGGGTGCCTCGTCTCTGGTGGGCCCCCAGGGTCCGGACTTCCTTGGCGATGGCACGCCAAATGTCCCTCTTCTGGTGGGCGCTGACCTACATGACATGCACAAGGAAAGAGGAACAGTCATTACCTACTGCACCGTCAATGTGAGTGGCCCCCTCCCAACTCTGTCCATGTGGCCCATTCATACCCATGCATAACTGTTCTATGTACTCTGCCCCTTCCCTCTTCCACCCAGCCCTCTCCAACCAGGCCTAGCCCATACAATGTGCTCCCTCAGTACTAACCTGTTGGTCTGGAGGACCGTAGAGTAGCGTGTACTGGGGGAGGACCCCATCCACAAGTTTCTCCAACTCCTGTGCAGTGAAGGCAGGGGCCCTTTCCCCAGACCCAGCAGCCATTGTCGCTTCCAGACCGAGGTCACAGCAGCACTAGCAGTGTAGGTCCTCTCCTGTCGAAGGTCAGGTATCTAGTGATTGAAGAGATAGAAAATGGTGGTGACGTCCGCGGCGGTGACGTCCGCGGTGGGGCGCATCATCGCCGCCAGTGCACCTGTACATTGGCTCCTGGGACCCATAGGGTCCAATGATAACCAATGCAGCATTGCGCTGCACTCTACGACAGCCTACCGCGACGGTGTCCAACGCCAGCGCAGTTACCCCACAATTCCATTGTCCCAGTTTAGAGGTCAGGCAGCTGCCATTTCAGGGGCCCACATGGCTTCAGTTACTACTGCGTCACACATACCGAGGCCTACACTCAAAACATTTTCCGGATGGGTTAATTGTCTGTTGTAGTCTTGTGTGTGACTGTGGGTACATACCTGGAGCAATGGTGACAGTTTCTTCGCTGTTGTCCTTCTTAGGCACCGTCAGTTGGGACATATTGGAAGATGGCGGAATCCACCGGTGTACCGACCGCTGGTGGACCTGATGACAATGGAAGAGAGACATTTGATCGTGACCTACCGGTTCGACCGTGCCACAATCCAGGAACTATGTACCCAGTTGGAGCCAGACCTGATGTCACCAATCCGCCATCCGACTGCGGAATAGCAGCATCCCTGATATGATGAGTGAACTCCAGAGGCACCGTGTATGGCTATTGGGGGACTCTAGTTACCCCAACCTTTCCTGGCTATTCACCCCAGTGAGGAATCCCAGGACCAGGGCAGAGGAATGGTACAATGAGGCCCATGGGCGAACTAGGAGGGTGATTGAACGCACCTTCGGCCTCCTGAAGGCCAGGTTCAGGTGCCTCCATATGACAGGTGGGTCCCTATTCTACTCACTGAAGAAGGTGTGTGACATCATCATCGCCTGGTCCATGCTCCATAATTTGGCATTGCGACGCCAGGTGCCTTTTCTGCAGGAGGATGATCCAGATGACGGTGTTGTAGCAGCGGTGGAGCCTGAGGAGCCTGTGGACAGTGATGAGGATGAAGCTGATGAAGAAGAAAATGACAACAGGGAGTCAGTCATACAGCAATATTTTCAGTGAGACACAGGTGAGTACATTTTCATGTTTAACATAATATTACCTTTCACACGTCTACCTCTAGCCTGTACCTACATTTCACTCACTATTTGTTAACTGAGTTGTCCCCTTCCATTTCAATTTAACTAATGTGGTAACCTACGTGTCAACAGCTTGGACCCTTGAAAGGCTTGTGATGTGTGACATTGGTATGTTGGCCTTCCAATGGGTAACCATTTTTGACATTGTAATTGACAATACAAAGTTCCAAATCATTGACTGACTCCAGTTTTATTAGTGTTTCCAGGGTGTTTATTTAAGTGCATAACAATGAAGGGGGGTTGTGAAATGGGGATGGGTTATGGTGGAAGAATGTCCATGGCAGAGTCCAGTCTATTAGTCTCACAGGTACATTGCACATCTGGCCATTGGAAGTGGAGCTGGGGCAGTTCCGATTTGGACAGGATAACATAGTGGTACAGTGGGGGGACAATCAGGGTGGTCTTATTTCCTGGCGGGGGTCTTGCCATCTTGCTCTGTCCTGTTCCTGGATCTCAGGGACCGCTTTCGTGGTGGTTGTCCGTCTGCAGGGGGTGGGGTGCTGGTGTGTTGGTCCTGTGGCGGGGCGTCCTGTCCACTAGCGCCGGTGGAGGTGGTGGGCATTTCATCGTTGTAGCTAGTGTCAGGGGCCCCTTAGGTTGCCACGGTGTCCCTCAAGGTCTTTTGAATGTCTGTGAGCACCCCTACGATGGTGCCCAGGGCGGAGCCGATGGTCCTGAGCTCCTCCCTGAACCCCAAATACTGCCCCTCCTGCAGACGCAGGGTGTCCTGCAACTTCCCCAGTACCGTCGCCATCGTCTCTTGGGAGTGGTGGTATGCTCCCATGATGGAGGAGAGGGCCTCGTTGAGAGTAGGTTCCCTTGGCCTGTCCTCCCTCTGTCGCACAGCAGCCCTCCCAGTTCCCCTGTGTTCCTGTGCCTCCGTCCCCTGGACCATGTGCCCACTACCACTGCCCCCAGGTCCCTGTTGTTGGGGTGGTGGGTTAGCCTGGGTGCCCTGTAGTGGTGGACACACCGCTGATTGACCTGTCCTGGGTAGGGAGGTTTGGGCCCGCTGGGTGGCTGCTGTGCTGGTGTTCCCAGAGGGTGGAAGGTCGGTGTTGGGCTGTGGCTGGGCAAGGGGAACCGACTGTCCTGAGGCCCACGATGGTCCGGGCTGGTCATCAGGATCCAGTAGGGCAGAGCTGCTCTCGTCACTGTGGGCCTCTTCTGGGGGTGGAGTGGTGTTGTCTGGACCCTCTGGTGTGGTGACGTTCCTTCGGGTTCCTGCGGGGGTATGAGTACATGATTATTTCATTTGTGTGTTTCATGGTGTGCAATGGTAGGGTGTGCTTGTACACCAGTGCAGGCATTCCTGTGTGGGGGCTTGTGTGCTGATGGTTGGGGGGTGTTGTGGATCTGTGCAGTGGGCATGCTTTAGTGATGGGTATCCATGCTTAGTTATGTCATGCAGGTCTTGGGTTTGGGATGGGTGGTTGGTGTCATGGGTAGATTATTGAGGATTTGGGGTGATAGGGGAGGGTGTGAGGGTGGGGGTTGGTGATAGCATGCAGGTTGGGTGGGGGATATGATAGTTAAGATTTGACTTACCAGTGTCCGTTCCTCCACTGACTCCTGCGAGGCCCTCAGGATGCAAGATGGACAAGACTTGCTCCTCCCATGTTGTTAGTTGTGGGGGAGGAGGTGGGGGTCCGCCGCCATTCCGCTGTACCGCGATGTGGTGCCTGGATACCGTTGAACGCACCTTCCCCCGTAGGTCGTTCCACCTCTTCCTGATGTCCTCCCTATTTCTTGGGTGCTGTCCCACAGCGTTGACCCTGTCGACTATTCTTTGCCATAGCTCCATCTTCCTGGATATTGATGTGTGCTGTACCTGTGAGCCAAATAGCTGTGGCTCTACCCGGATGATTTCCTCCACCATGACCCTGAGCTCCTCCTCGGAGAAGCGGGGGTGTCTTTGGCGTGACATGGGGTGGTGTGTGTGAGGTGTTGGGTGGTGTATGTGTTGATGAGTGTGGTGAGTGTAGTGGTATGTGGTGTTTTGTGCGTGGGTGTTGTGTGGGTGATGGTGTAGTGTGCCTCTGTGTGATGGGGTTCTCTATTCTGTGCTGTCTCTCTCTGGCCTTCGTCTCAATTTCTGGTCTTAGGGGTTTGTGGGTGATGTGGGTGTGTGTTTTATATTGTGTTGGGTGTGTGGGAGTGGTGTTTGTATGTGTATCAGGTGTGTGTATTTTGAATTGTCCAATGTGGCGGTGTTTTGGAGATGTGTGTGTATTTTGAGTGCTGCGGTGTGTACCGCCAATGGAATACCGCGGTTGAAAGACCGCCGCGTGGATTCGTGGGTCGTAATGGCATGGGCATGTTTCTGTTTGCGTGGAGGTGGAGGATTTGTTTCCGCATGTTTCTCGCTGACCTTTGGTGTGGCGGTATTGTGTGGGTGTCTGAATTTCGGCGGATTCCATGATGTGTGCCATAATAGCTGTGGCGGAATTCCGCGGCGGTGTGTTGGCGGTCTTCTGCACGGTGGTAAGCGCCTTATACCGCCAATGTTGTAATGACCCCCAGAGTGTAGTGTCACAACAACTACACAGCAGGCAGACACTATAGACATCATAGGCCACCTATATTACCACCTGACATGCAGTCAAAATTCCAGGACTTGGCAACCTGAGTATACCTACATCACTCACACCATACCTGACATGTGATTACATGCACCTAACTCCAGACAACACAAATGTCACACAGAAATGACATGTGCACATGATTTACACATGGTCCAACATGACTGCCAGTACATAAAATACATCTTCCATTACAATACATACCTGCTTTACATAGTGGTACAACCAGACCATCACTTCATGATCACATAAGTGATACAATGGATATTCCTCACCTGACTGGACACTTCAGCTAGGCCAAAGGTAACATAGAGTGTCCTACTTCACATGGCGTGCCCCCAAATAACCTTTGAGACATGATGTAGGCAGCATATTACAAAGGTTACAAAGGAATTGGTAGGCCATTTCCACACATACCATTGATATCAAATATTGTGTAAGGCTGGCTCTGGCAAACCACTAACATTCTCTATTACCCACCCATTGGGACAGAGATTAAATGGCCACAATCACATGGAAAAGCAACTGTATGACGATTACACAAAGTATACCCCTAAAGTAGAATACCCCCTGGTGCTAACTTAACATGCTCCATTGAATAGAGATAAAAGGACAATGGAGTTACAACGCCAAACACAGATATGTACTGGCCTAGACAGGCCATATCTGTGTTGTACATAAGTTGGCAGTCTCAAATGGAGTCCAGACCTTTACCAGTAAAACGTTAATGTTCGGAGCCTGTGCCAAATAAGTGACTCACCCTGTTGCTACAACAGGTGATCAGCACAGATTGGAGAGGTCAGACAACTTAGAGCCACTGACGGACATATACAGAGGGATGGTCCAGGATAGGCTAAAAGGGTATGGTGAAACACCAGCTCACATGCATAGGAAGGGCATGGTCCAGGATAGGCTAAAAGGGTATGGTGAAACACCAGCTCACATGCATAGGAAGGGCAGGCTGTGCAACACATGTGCCATTGATATTAGGGCATTTCCACTGGCAGTCAGAATGATGTCATGATATATGATTTCAAAATTCACACACAGCAAACCATGATGGCTGCTCCACATATCATACACTGGCATGGTGGTACTAACTGGTTACCGCTAGTCTAGAAACATTCATCAGCTACTACATCATCACTGAAGGTACAGTGAGACAGCATTCGACCATAGCCAAGTACCAAGTAAAAGTCAGTACTTACCCTCCTGTGGCTGCTGTGCTGCCCTCAAATGCCCACCCACCTCAGGGTAGGCCCCTCCGAAAATGCGGGCCATTAGGGGGGTCAGGGTCTGACGGGCATCCCTCCCTCATTGGGAGGACATCCCCATATGGGCCTCTGCAGTCTTCCGGGCCCAGTGTCTCAGGTCATCCCACCGCTTGCGACAATGGGTGCTCCGTCTGCTGTGGACCCTCAGAGTCTGCACTTGCTTGGCAATGGCACGCCAGATACCTTTCTTCTGATGGGCATTTGCATTCATGGATGATACAGATAAAAGGAGAAAGTCATGTGCACATGCAGCATACCAACAGTTGTTGACACAACACAACTGTAACAGCAAGTGGGCACACATACCCATCCTCCCAACCCACACGCCTTTACGGTATAGCACATGCATGCATCTACACCAACAATAGTTCACGTGGCCAACTCACCGTCACACACACAACACCAATCACACATAGTTGGGGCATTGGACTCACCTGCACCTCTGGTGCCCCATATAGCTGTTCATACAGGGGTAGGAATTCCTCCACAAGCTTTTCCAGCTCTTTCTGTGTTAAGGCAGGGGTCCTATCACCTGCAGGATGTGGCATGATGGCTCCTAGAGGCAGTATACAGCAGCTCACATAGTGGATGTCTTGCTAGCAACAGTGTCAGGAGTCAAGTGAACAAGACTGCATGTGTCACGTACAGGACCGTCGTCACTGGCCGTCATTGCCATTGGCCCAAGTCTGCCATAGGCAGCAATGTTAACCTATGACAAATTACACAGCAGTTTTCGACCTCCTACCACCATGACGACTTCCACCGGCAGACTTAGGTCACTTCCAGCTGTCCAGAACAGTAGGTCAGGCGTCTGGCATTTTGGACACATGTACTCGATGCATGTCCTTAAATAAGTGCGTCATACACCTGATCGACCAGAAATCTATATCACCCAATGTAGTGACTTCATGATAGTGCTACATAATGGGACAAACATGAAAACATGACATGTTAAGGCAGTATATATGTGGTTAGGTCTGTGTAGCCACTCTGAGGTACATAGGCACCTGAAAGAAATAGGTTAATTCAGTAACATATATGTCATCAGTGCAGGACTGCATAGTCACTCACTTATGTTCACATACATTTGTGTCACATCTCCTATCCAACTGACATTCCAGCCAATGTGCTGCAATGATGTTGTCTGATGTGCATTTCTATGGTTTGTAATGTTTATGTCAGCATTGTTCCACATCTCATATACATGTGTAGGTGTCTGCAAGAATACCATGTGCTGCTGTTGTGTGCCAAATGCATGACTTATTGTACATTTTCTCCTCTCAAATTAGATATCCTGCCATGAGGGAAATGAGACAACCACCACTGTACAGTTCACTGGTAGACCTGGCAACCACAGACGACAGGCATGTCATCCAGACTGACCGTCTGAATTGCCAGACCATCATGGATCTCTGTAGACAGTTGGAGCCAGATCTGATGCCAGGCAGTCGCAATCCTTATTGCATACCACCCATTGTCTCAGCCCATGTTCAGTCAGGCTTTGAGGGATGTACTGTGTGGTTTCTTGCAACACCTGGACAGCTACATCAGATTTCCCTAAAGCACGGATATGGCCAATGTGAAGGGTGACTTTTATCAGATGGGATGGATTCCTCATGTGGTAGGGGCCATTGATAGCACCCATGTATCCCTGATTCCTTCCACTGTCAATGTGGTGTGTTTGGCAGGCCACCATATCTCCCAAGTGACTGCCAAGTATCTTGGATCAGTGCACGACTCCTACATTATGTGGAACAGCAATGTCCCAACCATGATGGCATGACTACATACAGAGAGGGCCTAGCTGTTTGGTGAGAATGCATTGTTATGTTTATGAATGTTATACGACCTGTCATCAAAATCTGCACAATTGCATTAGCTCAATTAGTTTTCTTCTACCATTGTGTTCACAGGTGACTCTGGCTATCCAAGCCTTCCTTAGCTGTTTACACCTGTGAGGTACCCAGCCAGACCAAGGGAACTCCGTTTCAATGAGGCCCACAGGAGGACAAGACGTGTAATAGAGCATACTTTCGGCCTCCTGAAGGCAAGATTCAGGTGCTGGACCAATCTGGAGGTGCCCACATCTACTCGCCGCACAAGGTTTGCTAAATCATTGTTGCCTGCTGCATGCTCCATATTCTAGCCCTGAGGTGTCGGATACCATTGCTAGCTGATGAGGGTGAGGCAGAGGTACTTGCCAATAGTGATATGGAAAGTGGTGAAGAGCCAGAGGACGAAGGAGCTGTTGACTGTAGGACTGAGCTCATAAACCAGTACTTCCAGTGACAGACAGGTATGTGAGGTGGACCCTTTCATGTCTTGTCAGTGCACGGTCAGAAGTGGATAATTGACATTACACCTCCTGACCTTTGGGCAAATGTGATGATGTTATGATGTCCAGTGCCTGTGTGTGAGTTGTTGTAGCAGACTGAAGGAATTTTAGTAAAACAGTGTTAGTGCTTCTGCCCTAACATTTGTTGTAGCAACTATTCAAACATTCAGTACTCTCATGGACTGACCAGTTTTTAACTGAATTTCATGTATTCTCCTGTTGCCAGCTCCTCCCACCCACAGAATGTGGATATCATCTGTGGGTCTGCTACCTAGGGCTTGGGTATATATAGTCAGTAGTCAATGGTTAAAGAGTACAGTTCTGAGAGGTGTTCAGGACAGATAGCTTTTTAACAAGCTATTGGGAAGACCCTGAAACCTGTGCTCTATAAGTCCTATCTTGATGCCCATGATTTGGAGTCATACTACAATGGGCACATAGTCCATTGCCTGTACGTGTGCTTACTGTGTGCTCATGCCTTCCATCATGATGGTACTCTCTGTCTTGCTTTAATTGCAGATGCCCCAACGGTCCATACCCTGGAGTTACTGTGGGTTTCATAATCATACTGTGACAACTGTCCAGTGACACTGCTGTTGTCATGTGTGTCCTGGTGATGGGGCCTCCATCTGATGGCCATTACATTGCCAGTTGGAATCATGGGGTCATTACCACACCACATTTGTGTTGAAGGACATACGTTGTTGTACTGTTAAACGCACATGTACAGTAGCTGTGTCCATAAGTGATTTATTGTGCACATCAGTTTTGTGAGTAGTTAATTCAAAGTGTAGAACACAATGTATATGTGATGAGTGGAGTCATGGTAGATGGATTGATCAGAGAAGCTGCTATAACATTTGGTCACACAGGTCCTGTGTTCTTGTCCCATGGGAAAATGGAGTCAGAATTCAGAACAATCAACGAGCTGTCTCAGAGGCACACCAAGGTAACAAATCAGGAGAGGTTCACTTCCTGGCAGTGAGTTAGGTCTTGGCATCTGCTGCAGCTGGATGTCTGGATGGATGTTCACATTTGCAGGGGGGGTTCTTCTGCTACAAAGGGAGGGGTATCTGAGGCTTGGGGCTCCACTGGCAGGGCCTCCATTCCACTAGTGCTGCTGATGTAGAGGGGCAGATGTAGTGGAAGGAGCCGGATGGTGTGTAACTATATCACACAGGGTGATGTTGATGTCCCTCAGTACCGCTGCTATGGAGGCCATGGCAGCATTGTGTGCCTGCCACTGTTACATGGCCTTCTGGTGGTATTCCCTCTGCAGGCTTTGATTTTTCCCCAACATGGCGATAATCTAGCCCATCCTGTCCTTGGAAGACTGGTATGCTCCCAGGACTTTGGATATGGTATCCTGGTCAGTGGAGTCCCTTTCCTGACCCATCCTCTGTCCCACAGCATCACTCCCACGCCTCCTGCCCCCAAGTCCCTGTGCCCCTGGCACAGTGTGCCCATTCCCAATGTTAGCAGGGCCATCATTGTCTGGGGTATCAAGGTTTAGACCCAGGACCTTGTACTGTGGGGCACACAATAGTTTGAACAGTCCTTGGGACACAGGGTTAGGGCTGCTTGCTTGCTGTGATGTCTGAGCAACTGGGGTGGGGGTAATGATGTGGGCAGGGAGAGGCTGGGAGTCGTGGACTGACCAGATGTTCCGGATGGGCCAGGTAGGTCATCACTGTCCAGATATCAATGCGTGTTGTCCTCACTGGGGCCTTCATCCTGAGGAGGGCTGGCAGTGGCTGGTATACTCTCTATGGTGGCAATGACAGGATTACTTGTGGATGGAGTGAGGCACAGAGTACAGTTAAGAAAGTATCTTTGGTACCCTCTTTGTGTGATACAGACGATGGCTTAGCATGAGTCTGAACAATGACAATGACAGTAGCTACACATACTATAGCTTTGTGGCACATAGGAGTCTGTGACAGGAGTGCCATACTCCATGTTGTATGCTATCATCAATGTTTGGTACATATGGCACTGCAGATGGGTTTCTGTAACTATTTGATACCTGACATGACAAATAGACTCCAGTACCTCTTGTGTAGTCAGGCTTGGTAGTAGTGTCACATAATGGCTGAACATTGCCCCATGATGTCCCCCACGGAACAGAGTATGTGGATATGCAAGGCTAATACTCCTGTCTCTTGATCTTGTTTGTGTGCATGGTCTGGCATCTTACCTACCAACCCATGGTCAGTCTATTACAGGCTTGGGGATATGGATCAGTGTCCACTTTGAATAGTTATAGGGCTGTTGCTGTGTTTGGCCTTACTTTCCATTGTTGTGTGCCATTGCATTGCTGTCATTGCCATGTACTGGTCCTCAGTAGTACATTCTAGATGGTGTGGGTTGTACAATAGTCATACATGCATGAAATGTGACCTAATGTGCACATTGCAGGTTTTAGCTTTAATGGTTCAGTGCATTATGAGAGTCGTAGTAATAGGATTAGGCTGTGGTATCCCTGTCCTTGCCAAGAGCTGTGCGGGCAGTACAGCTGTGTGAAGTAGTGGCATGCATGAGATGGGAATTGGGTGATTGGCAGGTAGGTGCTTTTGGAAAAGCAGTGAATTATGCGGTATTTGGGTGGCGAGGAAGCAAGCAGGACACAACAATTGTGTTACAATTATGTTGTGGGTACCTACCAGACTCCAGTCCCCCAGGCATTCCAGTCAGGCCCTCAGGATGCAGTATCTCCAAGACCTTCTCCTCCCAAGATGTGAAGTATGGGGAGAAGGTGGGGGCCCACAGACAGTCTTGTGCAGGGCTATTTGGTGTCTCTATGCCATGGAAGCACCTTCTCCATGAGGATGTTCCACCTCTTCCTGATGTCCTTCCTTGTGCTGGGATGGCTGTCCACTGAGTTGACCCTGTCCACTATTCTTTGCCATAACTCCATTTTCCTGGCAATTGATGTTAGCTGGACCTGTGCTCCACACAGTTGTGGCTCTACCATGACAATTTCTTCCACCATGACCCTCAACTCATCGTCAGTGAATCTTGGGTGCTTTTGTGGGGACATGTTTGACATTGTGTTTACGGTGTGGGGGTGTTTTGTATGAAAGGGTGCAGTGTTTGTTGGATAATGGGATGTGGGTGGTGCGTTGTGAGAGATGGACAGTTGTAGCAGAATGTGTGTGGTGGTTATGTGTGTGTTGTGTTTGTTTAATATGTGAAGCGTGTGATGTGTGCATGCCTACCTATAGCATCAGGGTGATCTCTTTGTGTATGTGCCAGCTCTCAGTGTCTCTTTATGGTGTTTTAGTTGCAAAGGATTATGGGTTGTGTGCGGGTGTTATATAGTGCAGTGTTGGGTATGTGGATGTATGTCAGGTGTGTGGTATTTAAAATGTCCAGTGTGGTATTGTGTTCTGTCATTGGTGGTTTTTGAAGGCAGCGGCTCACACCACCAATGATTTACTGCCATGAAAGTACCACTGTGCTGATTTGTGGATCATAAGCTAGTGGGCGGATTTGTGTCGGGCTGACGGTCCTGGTGGTGGGACTGGCTCTTTTACGCCCACCAGTGTCCTGTTGCTTTCGGAGGTTAGCCAGTTTTTTGGAGGTCTTCACGGTGTGGGTCATAATAAGGTGGTCAAATGACTGCCAACTTGGCGGTCTTGCCTAAAGACCGCCAAGATCACAATGCCCATTGTCTCCCACTTGCTATGTAGTACCGGCAACAAAATGTTTTTCTGCTACATTTTTAGAGAAGTTGTGTTGCTTTGATCAACTGAGGATGAACTTGAGCATGACTCAGTTTGATATGCTTAAGTCTAGGGACATTCAATTGGCAGAAACTGTAGATGATATCTATAAGTACCAAAGAATGGTGATGTATCATTCAAGGAAAGATAAGCCTTACCAGGTGCAATGTCTGCTAACGAAAGCAGAACCACCTCCGACTCGGACACCTCATCTGGGGAAACAGCATTTTTAACGCAGTATAAGCACTGTAAGACCTGAACAACGCAGACTGAACAACAGGTAAGTCTGAACAATATGTGTATATGTGTGCCTTCTTTGAAAAAAAAATTTATGCATTTTTAAATCTATATATGTGTATATGTATACATATATATATATTTTTTTATAGTATGGAAGGGTAATAAGAGGGGAATTTTATCAATTAAAAGGTATTTTTTTAATACCTAATTATTCATTTATTAAATTCAGAAAGGTATTTTAATTTAAATTTATAATTTTAATAAATTATTTTTTGATTTAAAAAAAATCATTGTACGCTTTATTTTAGGGGTGGGATGCAAGGGATACAGGGATTTGGGTGGGTACGTGTCTTAATACTCAAGTAATAATTTGAATACTTGATTCGTAATTTGTAAGAGGCAGAAAAGTATTTAAAATTTATTTTTAAGATTTTACAGATTCTATTTATTTTTAAATCATGTGACACCCTTCTTTATAGACGGGATGCAAAGGATACAGGGGTTGTTTGTGGGGGAGTGCTTTAATACTCAGGTCACAATTTAAATACTTTAGTAGTAAATTTTAAGTATCATGGAAGTATTAACAATGTATTATTACAGTTTACGGATTTAATTTTAAAAAATCCTGTATTGCCCTCCTTTAGGGAAGGGATGCAATAGATAGAGAGTTATGGGTGGGAGAGTGTTTTAATATTCAAGTAATAATTTTAAGACGTGAGTAATAATTATTTAAATTTAGAAAACTATTTACATTTTACAATTAAAAATTTGCTGAATTACTTTTAAAAAAAGTCCTGTAACACACTCATTTAGGGATGGGATGCTAGGGATACAGGGGTTATGGGTGGGGGAGTGGCTTAATACTCAAGTATTAATTTGAATACCTTAGTATTCATTTTTAAAAGGCAGAAAAGTATTTATATTTTATTATAAAAAATCTTTCTGAATTTTTTTTTTTTAAATCCTGTAACACTTTTTTTATGGATAGGATGGTAGGGATAAAGGGCTTATTGGTGGGTGAGTGTTATAATTGTCATGCCAGAGTATTAATTTTTAATAGCAGAAATGCATTTAAATTTATTGTATTAATTAAGGAAGAAATATTTTATAGGTCCAGTAATATTCTTCTTTGTAGATAGGATGCAAGTTTATACTCGATACTGATGGGGGAGTCCTTGAATATGAAGGAATTTATTTTAATACCTGTGTAATAATTTGTTATATTTTTAAAACTTCTAGGTTGTTAGGAAAAGGTGTAAAATGAATGTTATTAATAATAAAAATAGTAAAACATGTTTTAAAAATGTTACTATAATATAAAATATTTTTTAATATAGTTAGATATTTTATTTCCAGCCACAATCTTTGAGAAAAAAAAGAAACACACTATTTTTTAAATTTAAAAATTTATTATAAATATTATACAAATCCAGAAACATTTTTTAAGAAACAGTTTAGATATATTTTAATTAAAAAAAATATTTTTGAATTTGTCAAAAGTTTTTGCATTCTTTTAAAAATACTTTAATGTATTTCCCCCCAGTTTACTATTGGTTTCAATGTAGAAAATTGTCCTTCTTTTATTTTCACAGGTTTCCATTACGTATACGGTTGCACGTTTGTTTTCACAGTTGGTGGAGCGTCGCAGTGAGGATCGGAAGCATGAGAGCTCGGACAAGGTAAGCACAATCTAATTGTTAATTTAAAGTAAATAGTTGGCTATCGCAATTGTTACGGAAGATGTGGGATGTGGGATGTAGTCATATAGTAAGCAATGTTTATATTGCTGTTTTGTTTCATTTTAACCATGTTTTCATTCCTGTACATGTTGTTTTCACATGCCTACGTGAGGTAAGTTGCTTTTTTTTTAATAGTTCAAAATGGTGATTTTAAACATAAAGTATCACCACTTAAAACACTTTTGTGCAAGTAATGTAGGTAGTGTATAGGAAGGGTTAGAAATGTAGTATGTAAGAAAGACTGTCAAGGTAGTCTAAAGGTACAATCAACCCAAATTGTTGAATTTTTTTCCAATAGTCTTTGTGACATATCTTTGCTTTTTTTAAATACTTTTGGATTTAGGCTACCTGACAGTGATTGCGCAAGCCTCATTTCTTGGAAACTTTGTTCTTTTTTCAAATTTTCCATGAAATGCTAGAGGTTAGGATGATGTTTTCCAATTTGTTAAAGGAATTGTGGCATCCCTCAATGGCACTGTTAGTTTTTGCACCACCTTTTAAACATGTTGTGTAGTAGTTCCACCATCCATTGTGAAATACTGACTTCCTCCTGTGTCCTGACCTGCTTAGGTGCCTGATCCATGTTTCTTCAAAGCAATTTAGTAGCTGAGCCAATTTTTCTTTGTTTTTGATTTAAAAAAATCAGATTCTGTAATTGCAGTGTAAAATTCATCTACTCTATCAGGTGGGACAAAACATAACGCAGTTAATTTTCTTAATTCAAATTGAAGTTAACTGCTTGGCAAATATTCCTCAACCAAGGATGACTTCTGAAATTTACACCAATGTGCCTGAGAAAAGTGAAAGAAACATCCTTGAATTTGGGTGTCTGGGTATAATTGGTTGTGCTAATCATTGTGAATTCAAAATCAAGTATTACTTTTCTAGGACTTTTATTTATGTTTTTTTCCTTGATTACTGTTAAACACTCTGTGCAAGTTGAGGAATGTTTGTCAGGGAGAAAGGCATACACTATTAGGATAGTTGTATTACTTTTGTTGGCATGAAATATTATATATTTGGGTGAATGGGTGGGGGGTTGATTTAAAAGTGCCATCCATCCTCCAAAGTGGACTGTTCTCTAGGATAACTAGGTTATGGCTAGTACTAAAAATTAATATAAATTTTTGAGGGTTTTCATTATCGTACATGAGGAAATGTTAATTTGAGAAAGTTACAGTTAGTTGAGGGAGAATGTTAATATCTGCATAGGTTTTGGGAGTTGCTTGGTGGGGATTACTTGCCAGTTTTTCTCTTTGGATCATTCTTCTAAGGTTGGGAATGGAGGGCATGCTACTAGCAACATGTACAGGAATGTTTTGTGCTACCTCTCTTAATACTGTTCCACAGGGTTCATCGGAGGTGTATGCAAGAAGTTTAATTTGTTGTATATTTTCACAGAGGCAGAGTAGTTGTGCTCTGTAGTCCTAACAACGGTATTTTCCAGAGTAACCGCTCTGCCTGTGCAATGGGAAGAGTAATATTGCACACACCTCTAATGACTCCGGGGTTCACTCAATCTCTCTTTACATTAGAGCTAGCCACCATATTTCAGAAGCTTGTTTCGTGTTCGGGATCCAACACAACTGCTTGTTGTTGTGACACTATTGTTGATAATTCTGTTAAAGAAAAGAGACAAAAAAATCTTTACATATTTGTCGTATTACATTTTTTGTAGTGATCACTTGCGTTTTGTTGCCTGTGGAGAAAAACAGATTTACTTCTTATATTTTTTGTAGCCTGTAGATAAAGGGAACAGTTAAAAAGCCTGTTGCAAAAATACATTTTATGTTATTTTATTTGGTTGTGTTTTTACTCTGTAATTTGAGGACTCAAATTTTTATTTTTGTTTTAGTTACCTGAGATTGATGTGCTATGTCGTTTCTCTGATACATCGGGTATTTGTTTCTTGTTGTTGGAAACTGCAAGATGAAGGAACTCGCAGTGCTGGATATGTTACATTTCTACATGACAAGAGAGAAATGCAATGTCAATGTACAAGATTCAGAATCATTGCTTGGCCATTTTGTTTCCAAAAATTATTCTTTTTTTCTATGCACTTACTCCACAGTATAGAAGCTTTGTTGTGAGATATGAGTAGATCTATGGATTCAATCTTTTTTTCGCATAGCAAGTTCTGTAAGGGTCAATTCATAATAATAAGAATTAGTACTGTTTCAATACATTCTTTGTCACTTGAAGCATCAGTCACTGTACAACACCTGCCCTAATGTACGCAAATGCCAGAGTAAGAACAGTAATTTTGTCCCAGTCACCGTCCAGCACCTGCCCTGAAGTAAGTACCTGGCGGAGTAAGAATAGTAATGTAGCCCCCCAGTCACTGTTTAGCATCTGCCTCAGAGGTAAGTATCTGGTGGAGTGAGATTAGTCATTTTGCCCCCAGTCAATGTCTAGCGACTGCCCTGAGGTAAGTACCCAGCAGAGTGAGAATAGTAATTTTGCTGCCCAGTCACTGTACACCACCTGCCCTGAGGTAAGTACCTGGTGGAGGGAGACTAGTAATATTGCCCCCAGTCACTGTCCAGCACCTGCCCAGCGTTAAATACCCGGAGGAGTAAGAATAGTCATTTTGGTCCCTAGTCACTGTCCAGCACCTGCCCCAAGGTAAGTACCCGCAGAGTGAGAATAGTAATTTTGCCCCCTAGTCACTGTCAAGCACTTACCCTGAGGTAAGTACCCGGCGGAGTGAGACTAGTAATGTTGCCCCCCCAGTCACTGTCCAACACCTGCCCAGAGGTAAATACCCAGTGGAGTAAGAATAGTAATTTTGCTACCCAGTCACTGTCCAGCACCTGCGCTGAGGTAATTAACCAGCAGAGTGAGAATAGTCATTTTGCCCCCCAGTCACTGTCCAGCACCTGTCATGAGGTAACTACCCTGCAAAGTGGGAACAGTAATTTTGCTGCCCAGACACTGCACACCACTAGTCCTGAGGTGAGTACCTAGTGAAGTAAGATTGGTAATTTTACCACCCATTCACTGTCCCCCACCTGCCCTCAGGTATGTACCTTTTGGAGTGAGAGTAGTAATTTTGTTCTTGAGTCACTGTCCACAACCTCACCTAAGATAAGTACCTGGTGGAGTAGGAATAGTAGGTTTGCACCCCATTTACTGTCCAGCACCTGCCCTGAGGTAAGTACCCGGTGGAGTAAGAGTAGTAACTTTGCACCCCATTTACTGTCCAGCACCTGCCCTGAGGTAAGTACTTGGCAGAGTGAGAATAATAATTTGGCCCCTCAGCCACCGTCAAGCACCTGCCTCAGAGGTAAGTATCTGGCAGAGTGAGAATAGTAATTTTGCCCCCCAGTCACTGTCCAGCACCTGCCCTGAGGTAAGTACCCGGCAGAGTGAAAATAGCCATGTTGCCCCCCCAGTCACTGTCCAGCACCTGCCCAGAGGTAAGTACTCAATGGAGTTGGAATAGTAATTTTGCTCTTGAGTCACTGTCCAGCAACTGCCCTGAGGTAAGTACCCGGTGGTGTAAGAATAGTAATTTTGTCCCCCAGTCACTGTCCAGCACCTGCCCTGAGGTAAGTACTGAGCAGAGTAAACATTTTAATTTTGCTTTCCTAGTCACTGTCCAGCACCTGCCCTGAGGTCAGTACCCAGCGGAGTGAGAATAGTCATTTTGCCCACCAGTCACTATCCAGCACCTGCCCTGAGGTAAGTACCCAACAGAGCTGAATACTTGCATTTTGTTCCCTGTTAAGAAAAAAAGATTTACTTATTATATATTTGCAGGGTATGGAGAGAGGGGACAATCAAAAAGTATATTGCAAAAATACATTTTATATTGTATTATTTTATTTGGTTGTGTTTTTACTCTGCAGTTTGAGGTCTTGAATTTCAATTCTTGATTTAATTACCTGAGATTGATGTGCTACTTGATTTCTCTGGTGTACAGGATATTTGATTATTTTCATTGAAAACTGCAAGATGAAGGAACCAACAGTACTGGATAAGTGACATTTCTACATGACAAGAGAGAAATGCATTGTTAATGCATGAGACTGGAAATCATTGCTGGCCGTTTTGTTTCTAAAAACATAATTTCTTTTCTATACACTTACTTTGTAGTATAGAAGCTTTGTTGAAAGATTTGAGAAGAATCTTGGATTCAATATTTACTGTGTGTTTTGCATAGAAAGCTCTGTAATGGTCAATTCAAAATAATAAGAATTAGTACTGCTTCTCTATATTCTTTGTCACTAGAAGCATCAGTCACTGTACAGCACCTGCCTCAGAGGTAAGTACCCAGTGCAGTAGTGTGAGAATGTAGCCTCTGTCTATCATGGTACTCCCATTTTTGGCCTGTTTGTCAGTGTGCTTGACTGTGTCACTGGGATCCTGCTAACCAGGACCCCAGTGCTTATGCTCTCTCCCCTGTAAATATGGTTGCTGGTAACACACTATTCCACTCTAAATTGGCATACTGGTGCCCCCTATAAATCCCTAGTATATGCTACCTAGGTAGCCAGGGCATTGGGGTTCTAGGGGATCCCTATGGGCTGCAGCATTACTTTTGCCACCCATAGGGAGCCCATGGAAAGGCTTCTACAGGACTGCATTGCAGCCTCTGTGAAATGGTGCATGCACACTTCACAGCCATTTACACTGCACCAGGTCACTTATAAGTCACTTATATACCAGGCCTTTCAAACCTGAAGGCTGGGTGCAGAGTACCTGTCTGTGAGGGCACCCCTGCACTAGCACAGGTGCCCCCACGTTGTCCAGGACCAGTTTTTTGGACTTCATGAGTGCGGAACACCATTTTACCCGTGCACTGGACATGGGTCAATACCTTTCTCCAGCTTCACAATGGTAACTCCGAATATGGCCATGTAAGGTGTCTAACATCTTGGAATTATACCCAATGCTGATTCTCACATTGGTTGTATAATTTCATGCACTCTGGGGGCTCCACAGTGGACCCCCAGTCCTGCCATACCGGCCTTCTTTGGTTTTTCCAGGCAGCCCCAGCTGCTGCCACCTCACAGACAGGTTTCTGCCCTCCTGTTGCTCAAGCAGCTCAAACCCAGGAAGGCAGAATACAGCATTTCCTTTGGGATAGGAGTGTTACACCCTCTCCCTTTGGAAATAGGCGTTACAGGCATGGGAGGGGTATCCTCCCAGAGCCTCTGGAAATGCTTTGAAGGGCACAGATGGTGCCCTCCCTGTAAAATCGAGTCTACACCAGTTCAGGGACCCACAGTCCCTGCTCTAGCATGAAACTGGACAAAGGAAAGGGGAGTGACAACTCCCTGTCCATCACCACCCCAGGGGTGCCGCCCAGAACTCCTCCACAGTGTCCCTGGGTTTTTGCCATCTTGGATTCCAAGGTGGTGGGGCACTCTGGGAGCATCTGAGTGGCCAATGCCAGCAGATGACGTCAGAGCCCTCCCCAGATAGATGTTTACCTGTGTAACTGACCAATCCCTTTTTCAGGGCTATTTAAGGTCTCTCCTCTGGGTGTTTCATCAGATTCGGATTGCAAGACTCCAGCATGAATCTTCTGCATCCTTTAATTCACCTTCTTCTGACGAAACTGCATCTGGGCCCTCCACGAAACCTACAAACTGCGACAAAGAAGCAAAGGTGACTTCTGCAACATTGTATCTTCAGCTCCTGCCAGCAACTGTGACTGTTTCCAGGTCATGCATCCTCCGAGGACTGTCTGTCTTTAGCCTGCACCAGAAGAACGAAGGAATCTCCCTTAAAGTGAAGGAGTCAGTTCCTTGCCTCAGCAGGCACCTCTCTGCAGCGACGACCGTTGGCATGGGTCCCCTCTCCTGAAGAAGTGCGTGGATCCAGCAACACGGGTGGTGGACTGAAGAGGTCCCAACGGTCCTAAGGTGCATCTGTCCAACTCTGGTGGAGGTAAGAGCTTGTCTTCCCATGCAAGACAGTACCTCTGTGCACCGTGTGTTTTGCAGTTGCCAAGGCTTGCTGGTATCCTTCCACAAAGTTCTTCATGCACTGTGCAGCTCCAGCTCCCAGCACTCCTTCCTGCGATGCACAGCCTTCTGCGTGGTTCTCCGAGAGCGTGGGATCCCTTTGTGTAGTGCTGTGTGGGCCTCCTTTTGTACATTCTTTGTCCCTGTGCTGTGGGACTCCTGAGAGCGCTGCCTGGTCTTCTGAGGGGTCTCTGAGTTGCTGAGAGCCCCCTCTATTTCCACCTCCTGGGTATAGGCCACCAGGCCCCTCCTGGCCCCAGGCAGCAGCATTTTCCACTAACTGTGAGATTTGCATGTGCCAAGGCTTGTTGGCAGTATCCAAAGACGCAAACCAGACTGCAATCATCCATCCATGGGACATCATCTGCACCAACCAAGAACCCACATCCATCTTCTTGGGTGCAGTACTGACTGTTCTTCTTCACTGGTGGTTCTTCTTTTGCACCTTCATTCAGGTTAGCAGGGTCTCCTGTTCTCATTGAACTCTTCAGTGCTTCTTGGACTTGGTCCCCTTCTTCCACAGGTCTTCAGGTCCAGGAATCCATCGTTGGTGTCTTACAGTCTCTTCTTGTTCTTTCAAAATCTTTCATCATGTGTTCTTGTGTGTTCTAGCAAAGCTACTGTGATTTACTCCTGCTTTCCTCGGTTCTGGGTTGAGTTCTATTACTTACCTTGGGTGATTTCTTACTCTCCCATCGCCCCTCTACACACTGCCCTTGCCTAGGTGGGAAACCGACTTTCGCATTCCACTATTTTAGTATATGGTTTTTGTTTCCCCTAGGCCCATTTCTATCTATTGTGATTTTCACTATTTGCACTGTTTTCTGTTTTTACAGCTAATCCTGCATTCTAGTGTGTATACTGTGTATATTACTTAACTCCTAAGGGAGTATAGTCTCTAAGGTATTTTGGGCATTTGTGTCACCAAAATAAAGTACCTTTATATTTGCAACACTGAGGGGGTTATTACAACATTGGCGGTAAAAGCCGCTTACCGCCGTGCAGAAGACCACCAATACACCGCCGCCGCCGCGGGAGACCGCCACACCTATTATGACACACATCACGGAATCCGCCGAAATTCAGACACCCACACAATACCGCCACACCAAAGGTCACCAATAAATATGCGGAAACAAATCCTCCACCTCCACGCCAACAGAAACACGCCCATGCTATTACGACCCACGAATTCAAAATACACACACAGCTCCAAAACACCGCCACATTGGACAAATCCAAATACACACACCTGATACACGTACACACACCACTCCCACACACCCAACACAATATAAAACACACACCCACATCACCCACAAACCCCTACGACCACAAATTAGAGACGAAGGCCAGAGAGAGACAGCACAGAATAGAGAACACCATCACACAGAGGCACACTACACCATCACCCACACAACATCCATGCACAAAACACCACATACCACTACACTCACCACACTCATCAACACATACACCACACCACACCTCACACACACCACCCCATGTCAAGCCAAAGACACCCCCGCTTCTCCGAGGAGGAGCTCAGGGTCATGGTGGAGGAAATCATCAGGGTAGAGCCACAGCTATTTGGCTCACAGGTACAGTACACATCCATAGCCAGGAAGATGGAGCTATGGCAAAGAATAGTCAACAGGGTCAATGCTGTGGGACAGCACCCAAGAAATAGGGAGGACATAATGAAGAGGTGGAACAACCTACGGGGGAAGGTGCGTTCCACGGTATCCAGGCACCACATCGCGGTACAGCGGAATGGCGGCGGACCCCCACCTCCTCCCCCACAACTAACAACATGGGAGGAGCAAGTCTTGTCCATCTTGCATCCTGATGGCCTCGGAGGAGTCGTTGGAGGGACGGACACTGGTAAGTCAAATCTTCACTATCATATCCCCCACCTTACCTGCATGACATCACACACCCCCAGCCTCACACCCTCCCCTATCACCCTAACTCCTCACTAATCTACCCATAACACCAACCACCCATCCCAACTCCAAGACCTGCATGACACAACTAAGCATGGATACCCATCACTAAAGCATGCCCACTGCACAGACCCCCAACACCCCCCAACCATCACCACACAAGCTCCCACACAGGAATGCTAGCACTGGGGTACACGCACACTCAAACATTGCACACCATGAAATACACACATGCAATAATCATGTACTTATACCCCCGCAGGAACCCAAAGGTACGTCACCACACCAGAGGGTCCAGACAACACCACTCCACCCCCAGAAGAGGCCCACAGTGACAACAGCAGCTCTGCCCTACTGGATCTTGATGACCAGCCTGGACCATCGTCGGCCTCAGGACAGTCGGTTCCCCTTGCCCAGCCATAGCCCAACACCGAACTTCCACCCTCTGGGAACACCAGCACAGCACCCACCCAGCGGGCCCATACCTCCGTACCCAGGACAGGTCAATCAGCGGTGTGTCCACCACTACAGGGCACCCAGGCTAACCCACCACCCCAACAACAACAGGGACCTGGGGGCAGTGTTAGTGGGCACACGGTCCAGGTGATGGAGGCCCAGGAACATAGGGGAACTGGGAGGGCTGCTTTGAGACAGAGGGAGGACAGGCCAAGGGAACCTACTCTCAACGAGGCTCTCTCCTCCATCATGGGAGCATACCACCACTCCCAGGAGACGATGGCAACGGTCCTGGACAAGTTGCAGGAGACCCTGCTTCTGCAGGAGGAGCAGTATTTGGGGTTCAGGGAGGAGCTCAGGACCATAGGCTCCGCCCTGGGCACCATCGTAGGGGTGCTGACGGACATTCAAAAGACCTTGAGGGACACCGTGGCACTCCAAGGGGCCCCTGACACTAGCCAGGACGAAGAAATGCCCACCACCTCCACCGGCGCTAGTGGACAGGACGCCCGCCACAGGACAAACACACCGGCACCCCACCCCCTGCAGATGGACAACCACCACGAAAGCGGTCCCTGAGATCCAGGAACAGGACAGAGCAAGATGGCAAGACCCCAGCCAGGAAATAAGACTACCCTGATTGTCCCCCCACTGTCCCACTTTGTTACCCTGTCCACATGGGAACAGCCCCAGCTCCACTTCCAATGGCCAGATGTGCAATGTACCTGTGAGAGTAATTGACTGGACTCTGCCATGGACATTCTTCCACCATGACCTATCCCCATTTCACAACCCCCCTACATTTTTATGCACTTCAATAAACACCCTTGAAACCTTAATAATATTGGAGTCAGTCAATGATTGTGAACTTTGTATTGTCAATTACAGTGTTATAAAAGGTTACCCATTGGAAGGCCAACATACCAATGTCACACATCACAAGCCTTTCAAGGGTGCAAGCTGTTGACACGTAGGTTACCACATTACTGAAACTGAAATGGAAGGGGACAACTCAGTTAACAAATAGGGAGTGAAATGTAGGTACAGGATAGAGGTAAACGTGTGAAATGTAATATTATGTGAAACATGAAATTGTACTCACCTGTGTCTCACTGAAAATATTGCTGTATGACTGACTCCCTGTTGTCGTTTTCATCTTCATCAGCTTCATCCTCATCACTGTCCACAGGCTCCACAGGCTCACCCGCTGCAACAACACCGTCATCTGGATCATCCTCCTGCAGAAAAGGCACCTGGCGTCGCAATGCCAAGTTATGGAGCATGGAGCAGGCGATGATGATGTCGCACCACACCTTCTTCGGTGAGTAGAATAGGGACCCACCTGTCATATGGAGGCACCTAAATCTGGCCTTCAGGAGGCCGAAGGTCCGCTCGATCACCCTCCTAGTCCGCCCATGGGCCTCATTGTAGCGTTCCTCTGCCCTGGTCCTGGGATTCCTCACTGGGGTCAGTAGCCAGGACAGGTTGGGGTAACCAGAGTCCCCCAATAGCCATACACGGTGCCTCTGGAGTTCACCCATCATATCAGGGATGCTGCTATTGCGCAGGATGTAGGCATCATGCACGGAGCCAGGGAACATTGCATTTACCTGCGAGATGTACTGGTCTGCCAAACAGACCATCTGGACATTCATCGAATGATAACTCTTCCTGTTCCTGTACACCTGTTCATTCCTGCGGGGGGGGGGACCAGAGCTACATGGGTCCCATCAATGGCACCTATGACGCTGGGGATATGTCCAAGGGCATAGAAGTCACCTTTCACTGTAGGCAAATCCGCCACCTCAGGGAAAATAATGTATCTCCTTACGTGTTTCAGCAGGGCAGACAACACTCTGGACAATACGTTGGAAAACATAGGCTGGGACATCCCTGATGCCATGGCCACTGTTGTCTGAAAAGAGCCACTTGCAAGGAAATGGAGCACTGACAGCACCTGCACGTCAGGGGGGATTCCAGTCGGATGGCGGATTGGTGACATCAGGTCTGGCTCCAACTGGGTACATAGTTCCTGGATTGTGGCACGGTCAAACCGGTAGGTCACGATGACTTGTCGCTCTTCCATTGTCAACAGGTCCACCAGCAGTCGGTACACCGGAGGATTCCACCAGCTTCCAATATGTCCCAACTGACGGTGCCTAAGAAGGACAACAGCGAAGAAACTGTCAGCATTCCTCCGGGTATGTACCCACAGTTACACACAAGACTACAACAGACAATTAACCCACCCGGGAAAGGTTTTGAGTGTAGGCCTCGGTATGTGTGACGCAGGAGTAATTGAAGCCATGTGGGCCCCTGAAATGGTGGCTGCCTGACCTCTAAACTGGGACAATGAAATTGTGGGGTAACTGCGCTGGCGTTGGACACCGTCGCGGTAGGCGGTCGTAGCGCGCAGCGCAATGCTGCATTGGTTAACATTGGACCATATGGGTCCCAGAAGCCAATGAACAGGTGCGCTGGCGGTGATGATGCGCACCGTTGCGGACGTCACCGCCACGGACGTCACCACCATTTTCTATCTCTTCAATCACTAGATACCTGACCTTCGACAGGAGAGGACCTACACTGCTAGTGCTGCTGTGACCTCGGTCTGGAAGCCACGATGGCTGCTGCGTCTGGGGAAAGGGCCCCTGCCTTCACTGCACAGGAGTTGGAGAAACTTGTGGATGGGGTCCTCCCCCAGTATACGCTAATCTACGGTCCTCCAGACCAACAGGTTAGTACACAGGGAGCACGTTGTATGGGCTAGGCCTGGGTGGAGAGGGCTGGGTGGATGAGGGAAGGGGGCAGAGTACATAGAACAGTCATGCATGGGGATGAATGGGACACAGGGATAGAGTTGGGAGGGGGCCAATTACAACGACGGTGCAGTAGGTAATGACTGTTCCTCTTTCCTTGTGCATGTCATGTTGGTCAGCGCCCACCAGAAGAGGGACATTTGGCGTGCCATCGCCAAGGAGGTCCGGAGCCTGGGGGCCCACCAGAGACCCACTGCCGGAAGAGATAGGATGACATTCGCCACTGCAGCAAGAAGACGGTGGAGGCTCAGCTGGGGATGGCCTCCCAACGTGGGAGGGGTGCCCGTCGCACCATGACCCCCCTGATGTTCCGGATCCTGGCGGTGGCCTACCCGGAGTTGGATGGGCGCTTAAGGACATCACAGCAGACACAAGGGGGTGAGTACAACCTCATCCTATGGACTTTGCATGCAGTGGAGCTGTCTGGGTGGGGGTGGTGGGCTGTGGGTGTCCCTAGGCCAGGGCGAGTTAGGTAGGCAAGGCCCCTCCGTTATGTAGGCCATGTGGCACTCTACCCCAGCTCAAAAATAAGCCAAATTGATGTATAGTTGCCCCTTTGCCATCCATGTGGGCAGATTTCTACCATTGCCATGTAGGCCATATCCCAGAAATTGTATGTGCAGAGGGCAGGCGCACAGCGTAATGCAGGGGGCTGCTGTGTTTGTCTTGTCCGCCAACGGTAGCGGTATGCCATGCACTAAAACTCTCTTTCTTCTGTCTCCCCCCTTTTCCTGCTCTCCCTGTCCTTCTGTGCATCAGCATCAACAGGCGGAGGTACAGTGGCACCGGAGCACGAGGGAGCTGCATCCCACATGGCCAGGGAGGGCCACACCACAGACTCGGAATTCACCAGTGGGACGGAGGGCGAGGGGAGCTTCACGTCGGCCACAGGATCACCAAACAGCGACACAGACTCGTCCGCCGATGGGAGCTCCCCTGTGGTGGCGGCACCATCTGTGCGCCCCACTTCTACATGTACAGCCGCCACCTCCCCTACCAGCACCGCCCTCCCAGCAGCCCCTCAGCGTTCGCCCCGTGCCCGCTCACCCAGGAGGGTGGGCATCACCTTCGCCCCAGGCACCTCAGGTCCTGCCCCAGTCACCCCTGCTGCCCTCAGTGAGGAGGCCATTGACCTCCTCAGGTCACTCACTGTTGGGCAGTCTACCATTGTGAATGCCATCCAGGGTGTAGAACGAGAGTTGAAACACAGTAATGCATTCCTAGAAGGCATTCATTCTGGTCAGGCTGTCCTTCAGCGAACCCTGCAATCTCTGGCCTCAGCACTGATGGCAGCCATTGTCCCTGTGTCCAGCCTCCCCCCTCCAACTTCCTCCACCCAGACCCAATCCCCTGTACCCCAGCCCATCCCAAGCACACCTACAGACCAGCATGCACACAAGTCAACACACACAAGTAGCTCAAGCAAACATAGGCACCACACACACCACAGGCACTCACACAAGCATCAGACCCATACAGATACAGCAACATCCACTGTCTCCACTGTGTCCCCCTCCTCCTCTTCTCCCTCCTCCCTCCCAGTGTCATCTACACACACACCTGCATGCACCACATCTACAGGCACTAGGACTCGCACCAGGACACCCAGCACCACAAGCCGCTCACCTGCACTCACCACCTTCACTGCCATATACACGTCCCCTGTGTCCTCTCCCAGTGTGTCTGTGACGCCCCCTCCCAAAGTACAAAAACGCTGGCAATCACTCACCCAACATCCATCCACCTCACGACATCCTGCAGTACCTGCACCTGCACCCAAAACACCTAAAGTGACACCTGCTACAACCACCTCCTCTTCCTCCACTCCCAGAGCCCCTCCAGCTACCCATCCCAGTGTACGTCAGAAACTGTCCCTCTGTCAAATTGACCTGTTTGCCCCCACCCCAACCCCCTCCAGTTCATCAGTCCCGTCGTAGCACCTCAGCCAAAAAGCCTCCAGTACCAGTGATGCGTGTACCAGGTTTTTGGAGTGCCCCGTCCACCAGGGCAGGCAGTAGGACCCGGAGCCAAGGCACTGGTAGCCCACCCCCTGTAAAGGCTCTGAAATTGGAGAGTGGACGACGGGACCGTGTCAAGACTCCTGGTGGGACAAAAAGTGAAATGGGATCCAAGGCGATTGGTGAGTCATCTGTAACCCCAAAGAAGGTGGGGAAGGTCCAGAGGAAGTCTCCCCAACCTGTTGTGAGTGTCACGGCGGAGAAGTGCGCCATCATTTCCGGCGGTCCAGACACAACCGCCAGCACCGTCGTTACTGGTCCAGAGACCACCGCCAGAGTCACAGCCCAGGAGGGCCCAAGTATCGTCACTGGTCCAGAGACCACCGCCAGAGTCATAGCCCAGGAGGGCCCAAGTATCGTCACTGATCCAGAGACCACCGCCAGAGTCACAGCCCAGGAGGGCCCAAGTATCGTCACTGGTCCAGAGACCACCGCCAGAGTCACAGCCCAGGAGGGCCCAAGTATCGTCACTGGTCCAGAGACCACCGCCAGAGTCACAGCCCAGGAGGGCCCAAGTATCGTTACTGGTCAGGAGACCTCCGCCACCACCAGAGTCATAGCCCAGGAGGGCCCAAGTATCATTACTGGTCAGGAGACCACCGCCACCGCCTGAGTCACAGCCCAGGAAGGCCCAAGTATTGTTACTGGTCAGGAGACTACCGCCAGAGTCATAGCCCAGGAGGGCCCAAGTATCGTCACTGGTCCAGAGACCACCGCCAGAGTCATAGCCCAGGAGGGCCCAAGTATCGTCACTGGTCCAGAGACCACCGCCAAAGTCATAGCCCAGGAGGGCCCAAGTATCGTTACTGGTCAGGAGGGTCCAGAATCCCACAGCCCCGCTGGGCAATGATGGAACGTCAAGCCACACACCAATGTCCATTGTGGAGTTCGTCATGCCACACACCAATGTCCATTGTGGAGTTTGTCATGCCACACACCAATGTCCATTGTGGAGTCCGTCATGCCACACACCAATGTCCATTGTGGAGTTCGTCATGCCACACACCAATGTCCAGTGTGGAGTTCGTCATGCCACACACCAATATCAGTACCAGAACCGCCATGGCAAAGCACCGCTGAACAGGGCAAAGACCGCCATGGTGAAGACCGCTGAACAGGGCAAAGACCGCCATGGTGAAGACCGCTGAACAGGCCAAAGACTGCCATGGCAAAGCACCGCTGAACAGGGCAAAGGCCACCATGGCAAAGCACCGCTGAACAGGGCAAAGACCGCCATGGTGAAGACCGCTGAACAGGGCAAAGACCGCCATGGTGAAGACCGCTAAACAAGTCCAAGACCGCCATGGTGAAGACCGCTAAACAAGGCCAAGACCGCCATGGCAAAGCACCGCTGAACAGGCCAAAGACTGCCATGGCAAAGCACCGCTGAACAGGCCAAAGACTGCCATGGTGAAGACCGCTGGACAAGGCCAAGACCGCCATGGTGAAGACCGCTGAACAGGGCAAAGACCGCCATGGTGAGGACCACTAAACAAGGCCAAGACCGCCATGGCAAAGCACCGCTGAACAGGGCAAAGACTGCCATGGCAAAGCACCGCTGAACAGGCCAAAGACTGCCATGGTTAAGACCGCTGAACAAGGCCAAGACCGCCATGGTGAAGACCGCTATACAAGGCCAAGACTGCCATGGCAAAGCACCGCTGAACAGGGCAAAGACTGCCATGGCAAAGCACCGCTGAACAGGCCAAAGACTGCCATGGCAAAGCACCGCTGAACAGGCCAAAGACTGCCATGGTGAAGACCGCTGAACGAGGCCAAGACCACCATGGTGAAGACCGCTATACAAGGCCAAGACCGCCATGGCAAAGCACAGCTGAACAGGGCAAAGACTGCCATGGCAAAGCACCGCTGAACAGGCCAAAGACTGCCATGGTGAAGACCGCTGAACAAGGCCAAGACCACCATGGTGAAGACCGCTGAACAGGCCAAAGACCGTGTGGGTATAAATAGTCCGGCACATCAGGCATCGTTCTCCCATGTGCAGCTGGGACTGTGACAGGACATGTACTTTCACGGGGAGACTCATCCAGTATGGGCACCAGTCCCACCCAGTACCAGTAGAGAACTGCATCTACTTGCGAAGATGTGTCTTTGCACTCCCCAGGATGGCACAGTGGGCAAGCCACCCACTGTATAGACTTGAGAGACTGTGAGTGTGCACTCCCCAGGATGGCACAGTGGGCAAGCCACCCACTGTAGAGACTTGAGAGACTGTGGCTTTGCACTCCCCAGGATGGCACAGTGGGCAAGCCACCCACTGTAGAGACTTGAGAGACTGTGGCTTTGCACTCCCCAGGATGGCACAGTGGGCAAGCCACCCACTGTAGAAACTTGAGAGACTGTGGCGTTGCACTCCCCAGGATGGCACAGTGGGCAAGCCACCCACTGTAGAGACTTTTGAGACTGTGGCTTTGCACTCCCCAGGATGGCACAGTGGGCAAGCCACCCACTGTAGAGACTTGTGAGACTGTGGCTTTGCACTCCCCAGGATGGCACAGTGGGCAAGCCACCCACTGTAGAGACTTGAGAGACTGTGGCTTTGCACTCCCCAGGATACATCAATGGGCATGGAGCCCCGTTGTGAATCTGGCTTCGCATACATCTGGCTGAGGTGCCCCCCCTTCCCTTCCCCCTGAGGTGCCTGTATTGTTTCTATCTGATGCCCCAGCAGTGTTCTCTCGGATTTTGGTCAGGTATCTATTGTGGGCCTCGCCCATGCATTTTTGGACTGTTGGTGCACGGACATTGTTGTGTACATATCTGCACTACTTCTTGTATTGTACATTTATTTTTGACAGATTTCGTGATATATATCAGTATATTTTTTTATGAGTAGTATATTGGCACAATACTAAGTTTGACCGCAATTCGCTTTGTCTTTGCATTCTTCCGGGGGGATTGTGGGTTGTTACTGTGATTTTTGTGACTGCATTGGTGTGTATGTTGTGATATGCGAGGGTGGGGGTGGGGGTGTTTGGTGGGTGTCCCCCTAACTTTTGCCTCCACCCTCCCCCGTGCCGTAGGTGCAGTACTCACCGGTAACTTCTGCGCCTACATCGCTGTTGGTCGTAGATGAGCAGGAATGCAAGGGCTGGGAGTATTTGTAGTTCCGGCTCCATGGTGTCCTCGTTCCTCGTGGGATGTGTTGAGGTGAGCGTTTTCCCATAGCAAGAGTTGTTTCCGCTGTGTTTTTATCCACGGTAAATCCGCCCCGGAAAAGGTGGCGGATTGGTGTGTTGTGATAGTGTGGGCGGTACATTATCTCCCGCCTGTCTGTTGGCGGTGTCCGCCGCGCTGTTTGTCTGTACCGCCGTGGCGGGTGGTGTGTTAAAGTGGCTGTCTTAGTTGGCGGTTTCCGCCAGGGTCGTAATTCCCTTTTTTTGTCCGCCGGCCTGTTTGCGGTATTACCGCAGCTTTAACACCGTCCGCCAGGGTTGTAATGAGCACCTGAGTATTTTCTTTCATGTGTGTAAGTACTGTGTTACTACAGTGGTATTGCATGAGCTTTGCATGATTCCTAGTTAGGCCTTGGCTGCTGGCCCACACTACCCCTTGAGAACCTGGCTTCTAGACACTAACTACATTTCACTAATAAGGGATAACTGGACCTGGTATAAGATGTAAGTACCTTTGATACCCATTACAAATCAGGCCAGCCTCCTACAAGTAGGAATAGTCATTTTGTCCTCCAGTCACTGTGCAGTACCTGCCCTGAGGTAACTACCCAGTGTAGTAAGAATAGTAATTTTGCCTCCCAGTCACTGTCCAGCAGCTGCCCTGTGGTAAGTACCGGCCAGTTTAGAAATTCTAATTTTGCCCCCCAGTCACTGTCCAGTGCCTGCCCTCAGGTAAGTACCCCGGAGTGTGGGAATAGCAATTTTGCCCCCCTGTCACTGTCCAGCACCTGCCCTGAGGTAAGTACCCTGTGGAGTAGGAATAGTAATTTTGGTCCCCAGTTACTGTCCAGCACCTGTCCAGAGGTAAGTACCTGGCAGAGTAAGAATAGTAATTTTGACCTCCAGTCACTGTCCAGCACCTGCTCTGAGTTAAGTAGCCGGCGGTGTGAGAATAGTAACGTTGCCCTCCAGTCATTGTCCGGCACCTGCGCTGAGGTAAGTACCCAGCAGTGTGGGAATAGTAATTTTGGTCCCCGGTCACTGTCCAGCACCTGCCCTGAGTTAAGTACCCAGCGGTGTAATCATAGTAATTATGCCCTCCAGTCACTGTACACCATCTGCCCTGAGGTAAGTACCCAGCAGAGTAAGATTAGTAATGTTGTCCCCCAGTCACTGTTCAGCTCCTACCCTGAGGTAAGTACCCAGCTTAGTGAGAATAATAATTTTGCTGCCCAGTCACTGTACACCACCTGCCCTGAGGTAAGTACCTAGTGGAGTAAGATTAGTAATTCTGGCCCCCTTCCTTCATCACTTGCCCTGAGGTAAGTACCCGGTACAGTAAGAATAGTAATTTTGCCCCTCAGTCACTGTCAGCATCTGCCCTGAGGTAAGTGCCCAGCAGAGTAAAAATAGTAATTTTTCCACCTTGTCAGTATCCGTCACTTGCCCTGAGGTAAGTAGCCGGCAGAATAAGAATAGTAATTTTGCTGTCCAGTCATTGTCCAGCACCTGCCCTAAGGTAAGTAGTCAGAGGAGTAGGAATAGTAATTTTACCTCCCAGTCACCTGCTCGGAGATAAGTTCCCAGTGGACTCGTAGCAGTCATTTTGCCCCCAGTCACTCATCAGGGTTATTAAACTTATCCTCCATTTTCTGCTTTATGTGAAAACTGAGGTTATGTACTCTTTTTTTATTATTTACCTTTACCTATTGAGGTGCTGTATACTGAATATTAAGGCCCTCATTACAACATTGGTGGTAAAAGCTGCTTACCACCGTGCAGAAGCCCACCAACATACTGCAGCGGCCGCGGAAATCCGCCACAGCTATTATGACCCACAGCTCGGACTCCGCCAAAATTCAGACACCCACACAAGTCCGCCACACCAAAGGTCAGTGACAAACTGGCGAAAACAAAACCTCCACCGTCACGCCAACAGAAATACGCCCACACTATCACGACACACGAATCCACGCAGCGGTCTTTCAACCGCGGTATTCCATTGGTGGTACACACTGCTGCGCTCAAAATACACACACATTTACAAAACACTGCCACATTGGACAATTCGAAACACACACACCTGGTACACATACACACACCTCTCCCACACACCCATTACAATATAAAAAACCCACACCCACAAACCCCTACGACCAAAAATACAGAGGGAAGGCCAGAGAGAGACACAACAAACAACTACCAAGCAACCACAGGCACACAATACCATCACCCACATAACTTCCACGCACCTCACACAACACACCACTAAATATCACCCCACTTATCACTACACACACAACCCCACACATCACCCACACCACCCCAAGGCACGGCAAAGACACCCCAGGTTCTCTGAGGCTGAGCTCAGGGTCATGGTGGAGGAAATCGTCCGGGTAGAGCCACAGCTATTCGGATCACAGGTGCAGCACACCTCCATAGCTAGGAAGATGGAGCTATGGCACAGAATACTGGACAGGGTTAACGCAGTGGGACAGCTCCCAAGAAATCGGGATCGACCTATGGGGGAAGGTGCGTTCCGTGGTCTCAAGACACCACTTTGCGGTTCAGCGGACTGGCGCAGACCCCCACCTCCTCCCCCACAACTAACAACATGGGAGGAGCAGGTCTTGGGGATTCTGCATCCTGAGGGCCTTACAGGAGTAGATGGAGGAATGGACTCTGGTAAGACAAATCTTAACTATTACATCCCCCACCCTACCTGCATGCCATCATATACCCCCACCCTCACCCTCACCCCCATCACTCCAACTCCTCACAAATGTCCCACTATCACAACTCACCCATCCCAACACCAAGCCCTGCATGCAACAACAAAGCATGGACACCCATCACCAAAGCATGGCCACTGCACATACCCATACACCCCCCTAAACCACCATCACACAAGGTCCAACACAGGAATGCATGCACTGGGGTATACGGTCACCCACCTATTGCACACCATGGCACACACAGATGTAATAAACATCCTTTTATACCCCTACAAGACCCCTACCCAACGCCACCGGACAAGGGGGTCCACACATGTCCACACCACAAACAGAATAGGCCCACATTGATGACAGCAGCTCTGTCCAAGTGGATCTAGATGACCAGCCCGGCCCATCTGGGACCTCTGGACGGTCGATTCTCCTGACACAGTCACAGGCCACTACAGAGCTTCCCCCTCTGGAAACACCAGCACAGCACCCACCCAGCGGGCCCATACCTCTGTCCCCAGGACACGTCAATCAGCAGTGTGTCCACCACTACAGGGAACCCAGGCTAACCCACCACCCCAACAACAGGGACCTGGGGGCAGTGGTAGTGGGCACACGGTCCAGGGGACGGAGGCTTAGGAACACAGGGGAACTGGGAGGGCTGCTGTGCGACAGGGGGAGGACAGGCCAAGGGAACCCACTCTCCACGAGGCCCTCTCCAACATCATGGGAGCCTACCACCATTCCCAGGAGACGATGGCAACGGTACTGGCCAAGTTTCAGGAGACCCAGCGCCTGCAGGGGGAACAGTATTTGGGCTTCAGGGAGGAACTCAGATCCATCAATTCTACCCTGGGCACCATCGTAGGGGTGCTGAAGGAAGTACTCAACACCAGGAGGGACACTGTGGCACAACAAGGGGCCCCTGACACTAGCCTGGACGATGAACTGCCCACCACCTCTGCCGGCGCTACTGGACAGGAGGCACCGCCACAGGACCACCACACCAGCACCCCACCCACTGCAGATGGAGAACCACCCCGCAAACGGTCCCTGAGATCCAGGACAAAGACAGAGAACGATGCCAAGACCCCAACCAAGAAATGATACCACCCTGAATGTCATCTTTCTGTCCCACTTTGTCACCCTGTCCATCCTCAAACTGCCCCAACTCCACTTCCTATGCCCCTTTGGACAATGCACCTGTGAGACTAATAGACTGGACTCTGCCATGGACATCCCTCCACCATCACCCCTCATCATTTTACAACCCCCTCCAATATTGAGCACTTAAATAAACACCCTTGAAGCACAAAACAATCTGGAGTCAGTCTGAGCTTTTGAAAATGTGTATTTTTAATAACTGGAAAACTGCTATATCCATTGTATTGTCAACATACCTATGTCACACAGCTCTAGTCTATGAGGAAACAAAGGAGATGTTACACTGTGGGACACACATATGTGAAATCGTAAGGGAAAGTGACAACTCAGTGACCATACACTGGGTGAACACAACAGACAGTGGAGAGGTAGTAGTGCTAAAGTACATGTAGTAGGCAGGTTAGTATTCTTAACTGTGTCTCACTGGAAATATTGCAGGATCACCAAGTTCCTGTTGTCGATGTCCTCTTCTTCTGCTTCCTCGTCTTCACTGTCCACAGGCTCCACAGCTGCAACAACACCACCATCTGGACCATCCTCCTGCAGAAAAGGCACCTTTTGTCGCAAAGCTAAGTTGTGAAGCATACAGCAGGCTATGATGATCTGGCACACCTTCTTTGGTGAGTAGAATAGGGATCCACCTGTCATATGGAGGCACCTGAACCTGGCCTTCAGGAGGCCGAAGGTCCGCTCTATTATCTGCCGAGTTCGCCCATGGGCCTCATTGTAGTGTTCCTCTGCCCTTGTCCTGGGATTCCTCACTGAGGTCAGTAGCCATGACAGGTTGGGGTAACCAGAGTCACCTGCAAATGGCGAGGGACAACTGTTAGACACACACTAACCTGTAGGGATATCCCCAGACAACCATTCCCACTGACTTGCTTCCAGGTACTCACCTAATAGCCACACACGGTGCCTCTGGATTTGACCCATCACATAAGGGATGCTGCTATTCCACAGGATGTAAGCGTGATGCACTGAGCCAGGGAATTTGGCATTAACATGGGAAATGTACTGGTCTGCCAAACACACCATCTGCACATTCATGGAATGATAACTCTTCCGGTTTCTGTACACCTGTTCATTCCTGCGGGGGGGTACAAAAGCCACATGTGTCCCATCAATGGCATCTATGATGTTGGTGATATGTCCCAGGGCGCAATGCTGCATTGGTTAACATAGGACCCTATGGGTCCCAAGAGCCAATAACGATGTACGCCGGTAGTGACGGTACGCACCGCCGCGGACGTGACTGCCATTTTCTATCTGTTCAATCACTCGATACCTGATCTTCGACAGGAGAGGACCTACACTGCAAGTGCTGCTGTGACCTCGGTCTGGAAGAGACAATGGCTCGTGCGTCTGGGGAAAGGGCCCCTGCCTTCACATCGGAGGAGTTGGAGAAACTCGTGGATGGGGTCCTCTCCCAGTACACGCTACTCTATGGTCCTCCAGACAAACAGGTAAATACACTGGGAGCATGCTGTATGGGCTATGCCTGTGTGGAGTGGGGTGGATGAAAGATGGGGGGGGATATAGGCGTGCATGAAACGATGGTGAGTGCATGTGCATCATGGCAAGGGTAGAGATGGGGCCAATGACTGTGACGGTGCATTTGGTAATGACATTTCTTTTCCCCATGTACAATTCATGTAGGTCAGCACCCACCAGAAAAAAGATATTTGGCGTGCCATCGCCAAGGACGTCCGCACCCTGGGGGTCTACCACAGTCGGAGCACCCACTGCCGTAAGAGATGGGAGGACATTCGCCGCTGGAGCAAGAAGGCGGCGTAGGCCCAGCTGGGGATGGCCTTCCCACGTGGGAGGGGTGCCCGTCGCACCATGACCCAACTGATGTTCAGGATCCTGGCGATGGCGTACCCAGAGTTGGATGGGTGCTTGAGGGCATCACAGCAGCCACAAGGGGGTGAGTACACTCTCATTCTGATGATTTTGTGCGCAGTGGAGGTGTCTGGGTGGGGGAGGTGGGCTGTGGGTTTCCCTAGGCCAGGGCGAGTGTGCTAGTTAGGTCCCCTTGTTCTGGCAGACCCTCTGGCACCCCACCCCACCTGTGTACAGTGACAAGTACACCTAGTCAGGCTCCTGTGCCATCCATGTGTGCAGATGTCGTCCATAGCCTTGTAGGCCATGTCCCAGGGATTGAACAGTGGAGCCCAAGTACACGGCGTAGTTCAGGGGGCTTCTGTGTCTGTTGTGTCCGCCAACAGTAGCGGTAATGCATGCACTCAACATGTCTTTCTTCTGTCGTCCCCCCCCTTTTTGTGGTCTCCCTGTTCTTGTGTGCATTAGCATCGTCAGGCGGAGGAGCAGTGGCACCGGAGCAGGAGTGAGCTGCATCCCACATGGCCCTGGAGGGCGACACTACGGACTCAGACTTCACCAGTGGGACGGAGGGCGAGGGGAGCTTCACGGCGGGGGCCGGAGCTGACGCCAGTGACACGGACTCGTCCTCTGATGGGAGCTCCCTTGTGGTGGCGGCAACATCTGTGCCCCCCGCATCTACAGGTACAGCCGCCATCCCCCCTACCAGCACCGCCCTCCCAGCAGCCCCTCAGCCTTTGCACCATGCCCGCTCACCCAGGAGGGTGGGCATCACCTTCGCCCCAGGCAACTCAGCCCCTACCCCAGTCAGCCCTGCTGCCCTCAGTGAGTAGGCCATTGACCTCCTCAGGTCCCTCACTGTTGGGCAGTCTACAATTTTGAATGCCATCCAGGGTGTGGAAAGGCAGTTGCAACAAGGGCTTTTCAGACTCTGGCCTCAGCACTGATGGCAGCCATTGTCCCTGTCTCTAGCCTCCCCCCTCCAACTTCCTCCACCTAGAACCAATCCCCTCTACCTCAGCCTATCCCAAGCACACCTTCAGACCAGCATGCACACACGTCAACACACTAGGGAAGCTCTGGCAAACATAAGCACCACACATCCCACAGGTACTCACGCAAGCATCACACACATGCAGACACACCAACATCCACTGCCTCCACTGTGTCCCCCTCCTCCTCGTCTCCCTCCTCCCTCCCAGTCTCGTCTCCACTCACACCTGCATGCCATGAAGGACCACCAGCCCCGCTGGGCCAGACAGGACCGCCAGCAAAAGCCCTGCTGGGCCAGACAGGACGCCAGCAGCTGAGTCACTGCAAAGGACCCCGCCGCAGCAAGCACTGCTGAACAGGGCACCGCCGCCACAAGCATCGCTGAGCAGGGCACTGTCGCAACAAGCACCGCTGAACAGGGCACCGCCGCCACAAGCACCGCTGAACAGGGCACCGCCGTCACAAGCACCGCTGAACAGGGCACCGCGGCAACAAGCACCGCTGAACAGGGCACTGCCACCACAAGCACCGCTGGCCCATGAGCGCCAAGGGCACTGACGCTACTGAGTCTGTCACGAGCAGGATGAAGCACTCTGGGCACAAAGCCCCCTCCAGAACCAGTGGAGTATCACATCCACTACCTCTGTCCTTGGCAGGATGAATCACTCTGGGCACAAAGCCCCCTCCAGAACCAGTGGAGATTTACATCCACTACCTCTGTCCTTGGCAGGATGAAGCACTCTGGGCACAAAGCCCCCTCCAGAACCAGTGGAGACTGTTATCCACTTGAGAGACTGTGGCTTTGCACTCCCCAGGATGGAACAGTAGGCAAACCACCCACTGTAGAGACTTGAGAGACTGTGTCTTTGCACTCCCCAGGATGGAACAGTGGGCATGTGGCCCTCTCGTGGATTTGGCGTCGTGCACTCAACCTGCTGAGGTGCCCCCCCTTTCCCTACCCCCTGAGGTGCCTGTTTTATTGCTGTCTGATGCCCCTGCAGTGTTCTCTCCGTCATGTTTGGGGATTGAGTGTGGGCCTCGCCCATACCGTGTGGGCCTCGCCCATCCCGTGTGGGCCCAGTGTTCCATGGACTTCAATGGAGCACTACCTGGACTGCTATTCTTGGTGTATATTTTGTTTATAGTGTATATATATATATATATTTTTGCATACTGGATTTTAATATATTACAATGGTTACACTCATTTTCTTTGGTCTTTGCATTCTTCCAGGGGGATTGGGGGGTGTAACTGTAATGTATCATGCTGTATTAGTGTGTGTGTTGTCGTGGGTGAGGGTGGGGGTGTTGCCTATTGCGTGTGTGTGTCCCTGTTTTTTCACTCCCCCCTCCCCTATGTCGTAGGTGCAGTACTCACTGTGGTCTTCGCCGCCGGTGTTCATGCTCCTGGTAGAGGAGCAAGAAGATAAGGTCTGGCAGGATCTGGAGCTCAGGTTCCATGGTGTCCTGATTCCTCGTAGGGTGTGCAGAGGTGAGCGTTTTCCCTTCGAAGTCCTGTTTCCGCCGTGTTTTTGTTTGCGGTGAATCCGCCCCCGGAAAAGGTGGCGGATTGGTAGGTTGTGATACTGTGGGCGGTACACTGTCCTCCGGCTGTCTGTTGGCGGTGACCGCCAAGCTGTTTGTGTGTACCGCCGTGGCGGTCGGAGTGTTAAAGTGGCTGTCTTTGTTGGCATGTCCGCCACAGTCAGAATTCCATTTTTTTTCCACCGGCCTGTTTGCGGTTTTACTGCCGCTTTAACACCGACCGCCAGGGTTGTAATGACCACCTAAGTCACCTCATAAGTAATTTATTTAGGTCTGAACAAAATATAAATAATACTTTTACTTTTCTTTTATTGAACTTTCTTTTGCTTATGATAAAATATTCATATTTATTTACTTTTTGGAACCACTTGATGGCACTGTTCTCCACAGATTGAATGTCACCTCATTCTATTCCGAAATGCACATCTTGTCAGAAACATATTCAGTGTGACACTGACCACAAATTGTTGGACGGTGGTTTATATATATTTTTTTAGTGGTGCACCATAATTTAATATAAAATAAATTTTGCAAACCACTTTTAATTTAACGTAAATTTATGACAAAACATGTGATTACTTTGCACGTTTTAGAAAGTGATTTTAAAGTACGTATGAGCCATAGAATGTCGGTATTACAGAGAAAAAATACTTCTAGTATGTTGTAGAAATAGTAGAAGGGCTACTTTTGTAATGCGATTATAAAAACGTGTTATTCTGTGTGTGAACATAAGTTCCCAGTGGACTCGTAGCAGTCATTTTGCACCCAGTCACTCATCGGTATTATTAAACTTAACCTCCATTTGCTGCTTTATGTGTAAAATGAGGTTATTTACTCTTTTTATTATTTACCTTTAACTATTGCGATGCTGTATACTGAATATTAAGCCCTTTCCTTTCCTTTCATGTCTCTTCAAGCATTTCTGCTGCCCGATCGTGATGCAATCGGGCAGCAGAAATGCCCACTAGACACCAGGGAATTTTGTTTTTGGGCTAATGGACATAAGGGGAGTGGCCCCTTGGGCAAGGGCTGCTCCCCAGGGGCGCAAATCATTTTCAGGCCATTGCAGATCGGCCTACTATAATTAAGCCGATCTGCCCCAGGGGGGGGACAGAAAATCCCCTAGACACCAAGGATTTGTTTCCCTTTTTTCTTTCTTTTATGTTTAGGGAGCGACCCGTTCAGCAAGGATCGCTTCCTGGGGGGGGGGGGAAATTGTTTCTAGGCCATTTCTGCCCCCCTGGGGGCAGATCAGCCTAATATAATTAGGCCGATCTGCCCCCAGGGGGGGCAGAAACCACTAGACACCAGGGATTTCTTTTTTTTGGGGGGGAAATGAACATAAGTGGGGCAGCCCCTTGGGCAAGGGCCGCTCCCCAGGGGGGCAAATAATTTTTAGGCCATTTCTTCCCCCGTGGGGGCAGATCGACCTAATATAATTAGGCCGATCTGCCCCCAGGGGGGGCACAAAACCCCCTAGACACCAGGGATTTTTTTTTCTTTTTTCTTTCTTTTATGTTTAGGGAGCGACCCCTTCAGCAAGGGTCGCTCCTTGAGGGGGAAAATTGTTTCTAGGCCATTTCAACCATTAGACACCAGGATTTTTTTGGGGCGGGGAAATGAACATAAGGGGAGCAGCCCCTTGGGCAAGGGCCGCTTCCCAGGGGGGCAAATTAATTGTCGGCCATTTCCGTTCCCCTCCGGGGGCAGATCGGCCAAATTATTTTTAGGCCAATCTGCCCCTGGGGGTGTGGGGCAGAAACCACGTAGACACCAGGGATTGGTGTGTGTGTGTGTATGTGAGTTTTTTGTTTGGGGGGGCTGCCCCTTGGGCAAGGGTCGCTCCCCATGGGGGCACATTACTGTTGGCCATATCTGCCCCTGCTTGGGGGCAGATCGGCCTATTTTTGGAAGGTCCATCTGCCCCCAAGGGGAGCAGAAAGCCCACCAAAGACCAGGGAAGATTTTTTTCAAAATAAGAGGGTGGAGGTATGGCCATACCCCCACCCCAAATAAATGGGGCCAAAGTTGTTCTGCCCAGAAAGTCTACTAGATGGCATGGAATTAAAGAAAAAAAAAAAGTTGGGTGGTGGCTACCAACCAGTATGGGTCTGGTTATGCCCCCACCCCAAATGAAGGGGATAACAGTCTTTTAGCCCTCCCCTGCCCAATAAAACATTTTATCCCATGGCAAGCAAGAAGACATTTGATTATTTTGGGTTTTGGTTTTACATTTGGGCCGTGAGAGCTTGGTAACTCTCAAAATTGTCCAACTTGGAATGCTGAGGGCTGCACTTTTTTTTTACTTTGGGACGCTGCCATGTAGAAAAATCCACAAGACCCAGACACATCTGAAAACAAAACATCTGGTTGATTTCAAGGTGGTGTGCTTCACATGCACCCCGCACCATTTTCTTGCCCACAATACCCTGCAAACCTCCAACTTTGCTGAAAATTACAAATTTTTTCCACAATTTTGTGATGGAACCTTCCGGAATCTGCAGGATCCACAAAATTCCTACCACCCAACATTGTCCCATCTATACTGATAAAAATTATTCTGCACTTGTCAGCCTAAAAACGTTTTTTTTTTTCAACCTGCCCTTTTGGACCCGCTTTGGTTCCCCCACAATTTCGGCATGTTTTTGGCTCTTCCCTGTCACAGGCACTTGGCCCACCTACACAAGTGAGGTATCATTTTTACTGGGAGACTGAGGGGAACATTGGGTGGTAGGAAATTTGTCCCGGTGCAGTGATCCCACACAGAAATGTGGGGAAAAGGTGATTTTCTAGCTAAATTTTAGGTTTGCTGAGGATTCTGGGTAAGAAATCATTGGGGGATCCACATAAGTCACACCTCCCTGGTCTCCCTCAGGTGTCTAGCTTTCAGAAATGTCTGGGTTTGCTAGGATTCCCTATATTGCTGCTGAGCCCAGGACCAAAAACGCAGGTTGCCCTCCCACCCCCAAAAACAGGTAGTTTTGTATTTGATAATTTTGATGTGTCCCGATAGTGTTTTGGGGCATTTCCTGTCGCGGGCACTAGGCCTACCCACACAACTGACGTATCATTTTTATCGGGAGACTTGGGGGAACGCAGGGTGGAAGGAAATTTGTAGCTCTTCTCTGATTCCAGAACTTTCTGTCACCGAAATGAGAGGAAAAAGTGTTTTTTGGCCAAATTTTGAGGTTTGCAAAGGATTCTGGGCAACAGAACCTGGCGAGAGCCCCATAAGTCACCCCATCTTGAATTCCCCTAGGTGTCTAGTTTTCAAAAATGCATAGGATTGGTAGGTTTTACTAGGTGCTGGCTGAGCTAGAGGCCAAAATCCACAGGTAGGCACTTTGCAAAAAACGCCTTTGTTTTCTTTGCGAAAATGTGATGTGTCCACGATGTGTTTTGGGGCATTTCCTGTTGCGGGCGCTAGGCCTACCCACACAAGTGAGGCATCATTTTCATCGGGAGACTTGGGGGAGCGCTGGGTGGGAGGAAATGTGTGGCTCCACTCAGATTCCAGAACTTTCTGTCAACAAAATATGAGGAGAAAGGTTTTTACTAGGTCGCGGGCGCTAGGCCTACCCACACAAGTGAGGTATCATTTGTATTGGGAGACTTGGGGGAACACTGGGTGGAAGGAAATTTGTGGCTCCTCTCAGAGTCTAGAACTTTCTGTCACCGAAATGTGAGGAGAATTTTATTTTAGCCAAATTTTAAGGTTTGCAAACGATTCTGGGCAACAGAACCTGGCCAGAGCCCCACAAGTCACCCCATCTTGGATTCCCCTAGGTGTCTAGTTTTAAAAAATGCACAGGGTTGGTAGTTTTCCAAGGTGCCGGCTAAGCTAGAAGCCAAAATCCACAGGTAGGCACTTTGCAAAAAAAACTCTGGTTTCTTTGGGAAAATGTGATGTGTCCACGTTGTGTTTTGGGGCATTTCCTGTCGCGAGTGCTAGGCTTACCCACACAAGTGAGGTATCATTTGTATTGGGAGACTTGGGGGAACACTGGGTGGAAGGAAATTTGTGGCTCCTTTCAGATTCTAGAACTTTCTGTCACCGAAATGTGAGGAGAATTTTATTTTTAGCCAAATTTTGAGGTTTGTAAACGATTCTGGGCAACAGAACCTGGCCAGAGCCCCACAAGTCACCCCATCTTGGATTCCCCTAGATGTCCAGTTTTCAAAAATGCACAGGGTTGGTAGTTTTCCCTAGGTGCCAGCTAAGCTAGAGACCAAAATCCACAGGTAGGCACTTTGCATAAAACACCTCTGTTTTCTTTGGGAAAATGTGATGTGTCCACGTTGTGTTTTGGGGCATTTCCTGTCGGGGGCGCTAGGCCTACCCACACAAGTGAGGTATTATTTTTATCGGGAGACTTGGGGGAACGCTGGGTGGGAGGAAATTTGTGGCTCCTCTCAGATTCCAGAACTTGCTGTCACCGAAATATGAGGAGGAAGTTTTTTTTTAGCCAAATGTAGAGGTTTTTAAAGGATTCTGGGTAACAGAACCTGGTGAGAGCCCCACAAGTCACCCCATATTCGATTCCCCTAGGTGTCTAGTTTAAAAAAATGCACAGGTTTGTTAGGTTTCCCTAGGAGCCGGCTGAGCTAGAGGACAAAATCCGCAGGTAGGCACTATGAAAAAAAACCTCTGGTTTCTTTGGGAAAATGTGATGCGTCCACGTTGTGTTTTGGGGTATTTCCTGTCGCGGGTGCTAGGCCTACCCACGCAAGTGAGGTATCATTTTTATCAGGAGACTTGGGGGAACGCTGGGTGGGAGGAAATTTGTGGCTCTTCTCTGATTCCAGAACTTTCTGTCACCGAAATGAGAGGAAAAAGTGTTTTTTTGGCCATATTTTGAGGTTTGCAAAGGGTTTTGGGTAACAGAACCTGGTATGAGCCCCACAAGTCACCCCATCTTGAATTTCCCTAGGTGTCTAGTTTTTAAAAATGCACAGGTTTGCTAGTTTTCCCTAGGTGCCAGCTAAGCTAGAGGCCAAAATCCACAGGTAGGCACTTTGCAAAAAACACCTCTGTTTTCTTTGGGAAAATGTGATGTGTCCACATTGTGTTTTGGGGCATTTCCTGACGCGGGCGCTAGGCCTACCCACACAAGTGAGGTATAATTTGTATCGGGAGACTTGGGGGAACGCTGGGTGGAAGGGAATTTGTGGCTCCTCTCAGATTCTAGAACTTTCTGTCACCGAAATGTGAGGAGAAAGGTTTTTTTAGCCAAATTTTGAGGTTTGCAAACGATTCTGGGCAACAGAACCTGGCCAGAGCCCCACAAGTCACCCCATCTTGGATTCCCCTAGGTGTCTAGTTTTCAAAAATGTATAGGGTTGGTAGGTTTTCCTAGGTGCTGGCTAAGCTAGAGGCCAAAATCCACAGGTAGGCACTTTGCAAAAAACACCTCTATTTTCCCTGGGAAAATGTGATGTGTCCACGTTGTGTTTTGGGGCATTTCCTCTCACGGGCGCTAGTCCTACCCACACAAGTGAGGCATCATTTTTATCGGGAGACATGGGGGAATGCTGGGTGGGAGGAAATGTGTGGCTCCTCTCAGATTCCACAACTTTCTGTCACCAAAATATGAGGAGAAAGTTTTTTTTAGGTGGCGGGCGTTAGGCCTACGCATACAAGTGAGGTATCATTTGTATCGGGAGACTTGTGGGAAAGCTGGGTACGAGGAAATATGTGGCTCCTCTCAGATTCCAGAACTTTCTGTCACCAAAATGTAAGGAGAAATTGTGTTTTTAGCCAAATTATGAGGTTTGCAAAGGATTCTGGGTAACAGAACCTGCTGAGAGCCCCACAACTCACCCCATCTTCGATTCCCCTAGGTGTCTAGTTTTCAAAAATGCACAGGTTTGGTAGTTTTCCCAAGGTGCCGGCTGAGCTAGAGGCCAAAATCCGCAGGTAGGCACTTTGCAAAAAACATCTCTGTTTTCTTTGGGAAAATGTGATGTGTCCACGTTGTGTTTTGGGGCATTTCCTGACACGGGCGCTAGGCCTACCCACACAAGTGAGGTATCATTTGTATCAGGAGACTTGGGGGAACGCTGGGTGGAGGTGAATTTGTGGCTCCTCTCAGATTCTAGAACTTTCTGTCACTGAAATGTGAGGGGAAAGTTATTTTTAGCCAAATTTTGAGGTTTCTAAACAATTCTGGGCAACAGAACCTGGCCAGAGCCCCACAAGTCACCCCATCTTGGATTCCCCTAGGTGTCTAGTTTTCAAAAATGCACAGGTTTGGTAGGTTTCCCAAGGTGCCGGCTGAGCTAGAAGCCAAAATCCACAGGTAGGCACTTTGCAAAAAACACCTCTGTTATCTTTGGGAAACTTTGATGTGTCCACGTTGCGTTTTGAGGCATTTCCTGTTGTGGGCGCTAGGCCTACCCACACAAGTGAGGTATCATTTTTATCGGCAGACTTGGGGGAAAGCTGGGTGGGAGGAAATCTGTGGCTCCTCTCAGATTCCAGAACTTTCTGTCACGGAAATATAAGGAGAAAGGGTGTTTTTAGCCACATTATGAGGTTTGCAAAGGATTCTGGGTAACAGAACCTGGTGAGAGCCCAACAAGTCACCCCATCGTCGATTCCACTAGGTGTCTAGTTTTAAAAAATGCATAGGTTTGGTAGGTTTCCCTAGGTGCCGGCTGAGCTAGAAGCCAAAATCCACAGGTAGGCACTTTGCAAAAAACACCTCTGTTTTCTTTGGGAAAATGTGATGTGCCCACATTGTGTTTTGGGGCATTTCCTGGTGCGGGCGCTAGGCCTACCCACACAAGTGAGGTATCATTTGTATCAGGAGACTTGGGGGAACGCTGGGTGGGAGGAAATGTGTGACTCCTCTCAGATTCCAGAACTTTCTGTCACCAAAATATGAGGAGAAAGTTTTTTTTTAGGTCGCAGGCGCTAGGCCTACCCACACAAGTGAGGTATCATTTTTATTGGGAGACTTGGGGGAACACTGGGTGGAAGGAAATTTGTGGCTCCTCTCAGATTCTAGAACTTTCTGTCACCGAAATGTGAGGAGAAATTGTTTTTTAGCCAAATTTTGAGGTTTGCAAATGATTCTGGGCAACAGAACCTGGCCAGAGCCCCAAAAGTCACCCCATCTTGGATTCCCCTGGGTGTCTAGTTTTCAAAAATGCACAGGTTTGGTAGGTTTCCCAAGGTGCCGGCTGAGCTAGAGGCCAAAATCCACAGGTAGGCACTTTACAAAAAACACCTCTGTTATCTTTGGGAAAATGTGATGTGTCCACATTGTGTTTTGGGGCATTTTCTTGTGTGGGCGCTAGGCCTACCCACACAAGTGAGGTATCATTTTTATCGGGAGTCTTGGGGGAAAGCTGGGTGGGAGGAAATCTGTGGCTCCTCTCAGATTCCACAACTTTCTGTCACCGAAATATAAGGAGAAAGGGTGTTTTTAGCCAAATTATGAGGTTTGCAAAGGATTCTGGGTAACAGAACCTGGTGAGAGCCCCACAAGTCACCCCATCTTCGATTCCATTAGATGTCTAGTTTTAAAAAATGCACAGGTTTGGTAGGTTTCCCTAGGTGCCGGCTGAGCTAGAGGCCAAAATCCACAGGTAGGCACTTTGCAAAAAACACCTCTGTTTTCTTTGGGAAAATGTGATGTGTCCACGTTGTGTTATGGGGCATTTCCTGACGCGGGCGCTAGGCCTACCCACACAAGTGAGGTATCATTTGTATCGGGAGACTTGGGGGCACGCTGGGTGGGAGGAAATGTGTGGCTCCTCTCAGATTCTAGAACTTTCTGTCACTGAAATGTGAGAAGAAAGTTTTTTTAAGCCAAATTTTGAGGTTTGCAAATGATTCTGGGCAACAGAACCTGGCCAGAGCCCCACAAGTCACCCCATCTTGGATTCCCCTAGGTGTCTAGTTTTCAAAAATGTATAGGGTTGGTAGGTTTTCCTAGGTGCTGGCTGAGCTAGAGGCCAAAATCCACAGGTACGCACTTTGCAAAAACACCGCTGTTTTCTTTGGGAAAATGTGATGTGTCCACGCTGTGTTTTGGGGCATTTCCTGTTGCGGGCGCTAGGCCTACCCACACAAGTGAGGCATCATTTTTATCAGGAGACTTGGGGGAACACTCGTTGGGAGGAAATGTGTGGCTCCTTTCAGATTCTAGAACTTTCTGTCACCGAAATGTGAGGAGAATTTTATTTTTAGCCAAATTTTGAGGTTTGTAAACGATTCTGGGCAACAGAACCTGGCCAGAGCCCCACAAGTCACCCCATCTTGGATTCCCCTAGATGTCCAGTTTTCAAAAATGCACAGGGTTGGTAGTTTTCCCTAGGTGCCAGCTAAGCTAGAGACCAAAATCCACAGGTAGGCACTTTGCATAAAACACCTCTGTTTTCTTTGGGAAAATGTGATGTGTCCACGTTGTGTTTTGGGGCATTTCCTGTCGGGGGCGCTAGGCCTACCCACACAAGTGAGGTATTATTTTTATCGGGAGACTTGGGGGAACGCTGGGTGGGAGGAAATTTGTGGCTCCTCTCAGATTCCAGAACTTTCTGTCACCGAAATATGAGGAGGAAGTTTTTTTTTAGCCAAATGTAGAGGTTTTTAAAGGATTCTGGGTAACAGAACCTGGTGAGAGCCCCACAAGTCACCCCATATTCGATTCCCCTAGGTGTCTAGTTTAAAAAAATGCACAGGTTTGTTAGGTTTCCCTAGGAGCCGGCTGAGCTAGAGGACAAAATCCGCAGGTAGGCACTATGAAAAAAAACCTCTGGTTTCTTTGGGAAAATGTGATGCGTCCACGTTGTGTTTTGGGGTATTTCCTGTCGCGGGTGCTAGGCCTACCCACGCAAGTGAGGTATCATTTTTATCAGGAGACTTGGGGGAACGCTGGGTGGGAGGAAATTTGTGGCTCTTCTCTGATTCCAGAACTTTCTGTCACCGAAATGAGAGGAAAAAGTGTTTTTTTTGGCCATATTTTGAGGTTTGCAAAGGGTTTTGGGTAACAGAACCTGGTATGAGCCCCACAAGTCACCCCATCTTGAATTTCCCTAGGTGTCTAGTTTTTAAAAATGCACAGGTTTGCTAGTTTTCCCTAGGTGCCAGCTAAGCTAGAGGCCAAAATCCACAGGTAGGCACTTTGCAAAAAACACCTCTGTTTTCTTTGGGAAAATGTGATGTGTCCACATTGTGTTTTGGGGCATTTCCTGACGCGGGCGCTAGGCCTACCCACACAAGTGAGGTATAATTTGTATCGGGAGACTTGGGGGAACGCTGGGTGGAAGGGAATTTGTGGCTCCTCTCAGATTCTAGAACTTTCTGTCACCGAAATGTGAGGAGAAAGGTTTTTTTAGCCAAATTTTGAGGTTTGCAAACGATTCTGGGCAACAGAACCTGGCCAGAGCCCCACAAGTCACCCCATCTTGGATTCCCCTAGGTGTCTAGTTTTCAAAAATGTATAGGGTTGGTAGGTTTTCCTAGGTGCTGGCTAAGCTAGAGGCCAAAATCCACAGGTAGGCACTTTGCAAAAAACACCTCTATTTTCCCTGGGAAAATGTGATGTGTCCACGTTGTGTTTTGGGGCATTTCCTCTCACGGGCGCTAGTCCTACCCACACAAGTGAGGCATCATTTTTATCGGGAGACATGGGGGAATGCTGGGTGGGAGGAAATGTGTGGCTCCTCTCAGATTCCACAACTTTCTGTCACCAAAATATGAGGAGAAAGTTTTTTTTAGGTGGCGGGCGTTAGGCCTACGCATACAAGTGAGGTATCATTTGTATCGGGAGACTTGTGGGAAAGCTGGGTACGAGGAAATATGTGGCTCCTCTCAGATTCCAGAACTTTCTGTCACCAAAATGTAAGGAGAAATTGTGTTTTTAGCCAAATTATGAGGTTTGCAAAGGATTCTGGGTAACAGAACCTGCTGAGAGCCCCACAACTCACCCCATCTTCGATTCCCCTAGGTGTCTAGTTTTCAAAAATGCACAGGTTTGGTAGTTTTCCCAAGGTGCCGGCTGAGCTAGAGGCCAAAATCCGCAGGTAGGCACTTTGCAAAAAACATCTCTGTTTTCTTTGGGAAAATGTGATGTGTCCACGTTGTGTTTTGGGGCATTTCCTGACACGGGCGCTAGGCCTACCCACACAAGTGAGGTATCATTTGTATCAGGAGACTTGGGGGAACGCTGGGTGGAGGTGAATTTGTGGCTCCTCTCAGATTCTAGAACTTTCTGTCACCGAAATGTGAGGGGAAAGTTATTTTTAGCCAAATTTTGAGGTTTCTAAACAATTCTGGGCAACAGAACCTGGCCAGAGCCCCACAAGTCACCCCATCTTGGATTCCCCTAGGTGTCTAGTTTTCAAAAATGCACAGGTTTGGTAGGTTTCCCAAGGTGCCGGCTGAGCTAGAAGCCAAAATCCACAGGTAGGCACTTTGCAAAAAACACCTCTGTTATCTTTGGGAAACTTTGATGTGTCCACGTTGCGTTTTGAGGCATTTCCTGTTGTGGGCGCTAGGCCTACCCACACAAGTGAGGTATCATTTTTATCGGCAGACTTGGGGGAAAGCTGGGTGGGAGGAAATCTGTGGCTCCTCTCAGATTCCAGAACTTTCTGTCACGGAAATATAAGGAGAAAGGGTGTTTTTAGCCACATTATGAGGTTTGCAAAGGATTCTGGGTAACAGAACCTGGTGAGAGCCCAACAAGTCACCCCATCGTCGATTCCACTCTGTGTCTAGTTTTAAAAAATGCATAGGTTTGGTAGGTTTCCCTAGGTGCCGGCTGAGCTAGAAGCCAAAATCCACAGGTAGGCACTTTGCAAAAAACACCTCTGTTTTCTTTGGGAAAATGTGATGTGCCCACATTGTGTTTTGGGGCATTTCCTGGTGCGGGCGCTAGGCCTACCCACACAAGTGAGGTATCATTTGTATCAGGAGACTTGGGGGAACGCTGGGTGGGAGGAAATGTGTGACTCCTCTCAGATTCCAGAACTTTCTGTCACCAAAATATGAGGAGAAAGTTTTTTTTTAGGTCGCAGGCGCTAGGCCTACCCACACAAGTGAGGTATCATTTTTATTGGGAGACTTGGGGGAACACTGGGTGGAAGGAAATTTGTGGCTCCTCTCAGATTCTAGAACTTTCTGTCACCGAAATGTGAGGAGAAATTGTTTTTTAGCCAAATTTTGAGGTTTGCAAATGATTCTGGGCAACAGAACCTGGCCAGAGCCCCAAAAGTCACCCCATCTTGGATTCCCCTGGGTGTCTAGTTTTCAAAAATGCACAGGTTTGGTAGGTTTCCCAAGGTGCCGGCTGAGCTAGAGGCCAAAATCCACAGGTAGGCACTTTACAAAAAACACCTCTGTTATCTTTGGGAAAATGTGATGTGTCCACATTGTGTTTTGGGGCATTTTCTTGTGTGGGCGCTAGGCCTACCCACACAAGTGAGGTATCATTTTTATCGGGAGTCTTGGGGGAAAGCTGGGTGGGAGGAAATCTGTGGCTCCTCTCAGATTCCACAACTTTCTGTCACCGAAATATAAGGAGAAAGGGTGTTTTTAGCCAAATTATGAGGTTTGCAAAGGATTCTGGGTAACAGAACCTGGTGAGAGCCCCACAAGTCACCCCATCTTCGATTCCATTAGATGTCTAGTTTTAAAAAATGCACAGGTTTGGTAGGTTTCCCTAGGTGCCGGCTGAGCTAGAGGCCAAAATCCACAGGTAGGCACTTTGCAAAAAACACCTCTGTTTTCTTTGGGAAAATGTGATGTGTCCACGTTGTGTTATGGGGCATTTCCTGACGCGGGCGCTAGGCCTACCCACACAAGTGAGGTATCATTTGTATCGGGAGACTTGGGGGCACGCTGGGTGGGAGGAAATGTGTGGCTCCTCTCAGATTCTAGAACTTTCTGTCACTGAAATGTGAGAAGAAAGTTTTTTTAAGCCAAATTTTGAGGTTTGCAAACGATTCTGGGCAACAGAACCTGCCCAGAGCCCCACAAGTCACCCCATCTTGGATTCCCCTAGGTGTCTAGTTTTCAAAAATGTATAGGGTTGGTAGGTTTTCCTAGGTGCTGGCTGAGCTAGAGGCCAAAATCCACAGGTACGCACTTTGCAAAAACACCTCTGTTTTCTTTGGGAAAATGTGATGTGTCCACGCTGTGTTTTGGGGCATTTCCTGTTGCGGGCGCTAGGCCTACCCACACAAGTGAGGCATCATTTTTATCAGGAGACTTGGGGGAACACTCGGTGGGAGGAAATGTGTGGCTCATCTCAGATTCCAGAACTTTCTGTCACCAAAATATGAGGAGAAAGGTTTTTTTTAGGTCGCAGGCGCTAGGCCTACCCACACAAGTGAGGTATCATTTTTATTGGGAGACTTGGGGGAACACTGGGTGGAAGGAAATGTGTGGCTCCTCTCAGATTCTAGAACTTTCTTTAACCGAAATGTGAGGAGAAATTGTTTTTTAGCCAAATTTTGAGGTTTGCAAATGATTCTGGACAACAGAACCTGGCCAGAGCCCCACAAGTCACCCCATCTTGGATTCTGCTAGGTGTCTAGTTTTAAAAAATGCACAGGTTTGGTAGGTTTCCCTAGGTGCCGGCTGAGCTAGAGGCCAAAATCCACAGGTAGGCACTTTGCAAAAAAAACAACTCTATTTTCTTTGGGAAAATGTGATGTGTCCACGTTGTGTTTTGGGGCATTTCCTGTCGGGGGCGCTAGGCCTACCCACACAAGTGAGGTATCATTTTTATCGGGAGACTTGGGGGAACTCTGGGTGGGAGGTAATTTGTGGCTCCTCTCAGATTCCAGAACTTTCTGTCACCGAAATGTAAGGAAAAAGTATTTTTTTAGCCAAATTTTGAGGTTTGCAAAGGATTCTGGGTAACAGAACCTGGTCAGAGCCCCACAAGTCACTCCATCTTGGATTCCCCTAGGTGTCTAGTTTTCAAAAATACACAGGTTTGGTAGGTTTCCCAAGGTGCTGGCTGAGCTAGAGGCCAAAATCCACAGGTAGGCACTTTGCAAAAAACACCTCTGTTATCTTTGGGAAAATGTGATGTGTCCACGTTGTGTTTTGGGGCATTTCCTGTTGTGGGCGCTAGGCCTACCCACACAAGTGAGGTATCATTTTTATCGGGAGACTTGGGGGAAAGCTGGGTAGGAGGAAATATGTGGCTCCTCTCAGATTCCAGAACTTTCTGTCACCGAAATGTAAGGAGAAATGGTGTTTTTAGCCAAATTATGAGGTTTGCAAAGGATTCTGGGTAACAGAACCTGCTGAGAGCCCCACAACTCACCCCATCTTCGATTCCCCTAGGTGTCTAGTTTTCAAAAATGCACAGGTTTGGTAGTTTTCCCTAGGTGCCGGCTGAGCTAGAGGCCAAAATCCGCAGGTAGGCACTTTGCAAAAAACATCTCTGTTTTCTTTGGGAAAATGTGATGTGTCCACGTTGTGTTTTGGGGCATTTCCTGACACGGGCGCTAGGCCTACCCACACAAGTGAGGTATCATTTGTATCAGGAGACTTGGGGGAACGCTGGGTGGAGGTGAATTTGTGGCTCCTCTCAGATTCTAGAACTTTCTGTCACCGAAATGTGAGGGGAAAGTTATTTTTAGCCAAATTTTGAGGTTTCTAAACAATTCTGGGCAACAGAACCTGGCCAGAGCCCCACAAGTCACCCCATCTTGAATTCCCCTAGGTGTCTAGTTTTCAAAAATGCACAGGTTTGTTAGGTTTCCCTAGGAGCCGGCTGAGCTAGAGGACAAAATCCGCAGGTAGGCACTATGAAAAAAAACCTCTGGTTTCTTTGGGAAAATGTGATGCGTCCACGTTGTGTTTTGGGGTATTTCCTGTCGCGGGTGCTAGGCCTACCCACGCAAGTGAGGTATCATTTTTATCAGGAGACTTGGGGGAACGCTGGGTGGGAGGAAATTTGTGGCTCTTCTCTGATTCCAGAACTTTCTGTCACCGAAATGAGAGGAAAAAGTGTTTTTTTGGCCATATTTTGAGGTTTGCAAAGGGTTTTGGGTAACAGAACCTGGTATGAGCCCCACAAGTCACCCCATCTTGAATTTCCCTAGGTGTCTAGTTTTTAAAAATGCACAGGTTTGCTAGTTTTCCCTAGGTGCCAGCTAAGCTAGAGGCCAAAATCCACAGGTAGGCACTTTGCAAAAAACACCTCTGTTATCTTTGGGAAACTTTGATGTGTCCACGTTGCGTTTTGAGGCATTTCCTGTTGTGGGCGCTAGGCCTACCCACACAAGTGAGGTATCATTTTTATCGGCAGACTTGGGGGAAAGCTGGGTGGGAGGAAATCTGTGGCTCCTCTCAGATTCCAGAACTTTCTGTCACCAAAATATAAGGAGAAAGGGTGTTTTTAGCCACATTATGAGGTATGCAAAGGATTCTGGGTAACAGAACCTGGTGAGAGCCCAACAAGTCACCCCATCGTCGATTCCACTAGGTGTCTAGTTTTTAAAAATGCACAGGTTTGGTAGGTTTCCCTAGGTGCCGGCTGAGCTAGAAGCCAAAATCCACAGGTAGGCACTTTGCAAAAAACACCTCTGTTTTCTTTGGGAAAATGTGATGTGTCCACATTGTTTTTTGGGGCATTTCCTGGTGCGGGCGCTGGGCCTACCCACACAAGTGAGGTATCATTTGTATCAGGAGACTTGGGGGAACGCTGGGTGGAAGGAAATGTGTGACTCCTCTCAGATTCCAGAACTTTCTGTCACCAAAATATGAGGAGAAAGGTTTTTTTTAGGTCGCAGGCGCTAGGCCTACCCATACAAGTGAGGTATCATTTTTATTGGGAGACTTGGGGGAACACTGGGTGGAAGGAAATTTGTGGCTCCTCTCAGATTCTAGAACTTTCTGTCACCCAAATGTGAGGAGAAATTGTTTTTTAGCCACATTTTGAGGTTTGCAAATGATTCTGGGCAACATAACCTGGCCAGAGCCCCAAATGTCACCCCATCTTGGATTCCCCTGGGTGTCTAGTTTTCAAAAATGCACAGGTTTGGTAGGTTTCCCAAGGTGCCGGCTGAGCTAGAGGCCAAAATCCACAGGTAGGCACTTTACAAAAAACACCTCTGTTATCTTTGGGAAAATGTGATGTGTCCACATTGTGTTTTGGGGCATTTTCTGTCGTGGGTGCTAGGCCTACCCACACAAGTGAGGTATCATTTTTATCGGGAGACTTGGGGGAAAGCTGGGTGGGAGGAAATCTGTGGCTCCTCTCAGATTCCACAACTTTCTGTCACCGAAATATAAGGAGAAAGGGTGTTTTTAGCCAAATTATGAGGTTTGCAAAGGATTCTGGGTAACAGAACCTGGTGAGAGCCCCACAAGTCACCCCATCTTCGATTCCATTAGATGTCTAGTTTTAAAAAATGCACAGGTTTGGTAGGTTTCCCTAGGTGCCGGCTGAGCTAGAGGCCAAAATCCACAGGTAGGCACTTTGCAAAAAACACCTCTGTTTTCTTTGGGAAAATGTGATGTGTCCACGTTGTGTTATGGGGCATTTCCAAACGCGGGCGCTAGGCCTACCCACACAAGTGAGGTATCATTTGTATCGGGAGACTTGGGGGCACGCTGGGTGGGAGGAAATGTGTGGCTCCTCTCAGATTCTAGAACTTTCTGTCACTGAAATGTGAGGAGAAAGTTTTTTTAAGGCAAATTTTGAGGTTTGCAAACGATTCTGGGCAACAGAACCTGGCCAGAGCCCCACAAGTCACCCCATCTTGGATTCCCCTAGGTGTCTAGTTTTCAAAAATGTATAGGGTTGGTAGGTTTTCCTAGGTGCTGGCTGAGCTAAAGGCCAAAATCCACAGGTACGCACTTTGCAAAAACACCTCTGTTTTCTTTGGGAAAATGTGATGTGTCCACGCTGTGTTTTGGGGCATTTCCTGTTGCGGGCGCTAGGCCTACCCACACAAGTGAGGCATCATTTTTATCAGGAGACTTGGGGGAACACTGGGTGGGAGGAAATTTGTGGCTCCTCTCAGATTCTAGAACTTTCTTTAACCGAAATGTGAGGAGAAATTGTTTTTTAGCCAAATTTTGAGGTTTGCAAATGATTCTGGGCAACAGAACCTGGCCAGAGCCCCACAAGTCACCCCATCTTGGATTCCGCTAGGTGTCTAGTTTTAAAAAATGCACAGGTTTGGTAGGTTTCCCTAGGTGCCGGCTGAGCTAGAGGCCAAAATCCACAGGTAGGCACTTTGCAAAAAAAACAACTCTATTTTCTTTGGGAAAATGTGATGTGTCCACGTTGTGTTTTGGGGCATTTCCTGTCGGGGGCGCTAGGCCTACCCACACAAGTGAGGTATCATTTTTATCGGGAGACTTGGGGGAACGCTGGGTGGGAGGTAATTTGTGGCTCCTCTCAGATTCCAGAACTTTCTGTCACCGAAATGTAAGGAAAAAGTATTTTTTTAGCCAAATTTTGAGGTTTGCAAAGGATTCTGGGTAACAGAACCTGGTCAGAGCCCCACAAGTCACTCCATCTTGGATTCCCCTAGGTGTCTAGTTTTTAAAAATACACAGGTTTGGTAGGTTTCCCAAGGTGCTGGCTGAGCTAGAGGCCAAAATCCACAGGTAGGCACTTTGCAAAAAACACCTCTGTTATCTTTGGGAAAATGTGATGTGTCCACGTTGTGTTTTGGGGCATTTCCTGTCGTGGGCGCTAGGCCTACCCACACAAGTGAGGTATCATTTTTATCGGGAGACTTGGGGGAAAGCTGGGTGGAAGGAAATTTGTGGCTCTTCTCAGATTCCAGAACTTTCTGTCACCAAAATGAGAGGAAAAAGTGTTTTTTTGGCCATATTATGAGGTTTGCAAAGGACTCTGGGTAACAGAACCTGGTCAGAGCCCCAAAAGTCACCCCATCTTCGATTCCCCTAGGTGTCTAGTTTTTAAAAATGCACAGGTTTGGTAGGTTTCCCTAGGTGCAGGCTGAGCTAGAGGCCAAAATCCACAGGTAGGCACTTTGCAAAAAACACCTTTGTTTTCTGTGGGAAAATGTGATGTGTCCACGTTGTGTTTTGGGGCATTTCCTGTCGCGGTTCGAGGCCTACCCACACAAGTGAGGTATCATTTGAATAGGGAGACTTGGGGGAACGCTGGGTGGAAGGAAATTTGTTGCTCCTCTCAGATTCCAGAACTTTCTGTTACTGAAATGTGAGTAGCAAGTGTGTTTTTAGCCCAATTTTGAGGTTTGCAAAGGATTCTGGGCAACAGAACCTGGCCAGAGCCCCACAAGTCTCCCCATCTTAGATTCCCCTTAGTGTCTAGTTTTAAAAAATGCACAGGTTTGGTAGGTTTCCCTAGGTGCCGGCTGAGCGAGAGGACAAAATCCACAGGTAGGCACTGTGCAAAAAAGCACCTCTGTTTTCTTTGGAAAATTTGATGTGTCCATGTTGTGTTTTGGGGTATTTTCTGTTGCAGGCATTAGGCCTATCCACGCAAGTGAGGTATCATTTTTATCAGGAGACTTGGGGGAACGCTGGGTGGGTGGAAATTTGTGGCTCCTCTCAGATTCAAGAACTTTCTGTCACCGAAATATGAGGAGAAAGGGTTTTTTTAGCCACATTTTGAGGTTTGCAAAGGATTCTGGGTAACAGAACCTGGTGGGAGCCCCACAAGTCACCCCATCTTGGATTCCCCTTGGTGTCCAGTTTAATAAAATGCACAGGTTTGGTAGGTTTCCCTAGGTGCCGGCTGAGCTAGAGGCCAAAATCTACATCTAGGCACTTTGCAAAAAACACGTCAGATTTCAATGTAAAAATGTGATGTGTCCATGTTGCGTTTCCTGACATGAGCATCAGGCCTACCCAAGCAAGTGAGGTACCATTTGTATCGCAAGACTTGGGGGAAGAGAGAATAGCAAAACAAGTGTTATTGCCCCTTGTCTTTCTCTTAATTTTTTCCTTCCAAATGTAAGACAGTGTGTAAAAAAGACATATAATTGAGAAATGCCCTGTAATTCACATGCTAGTATGGGCACCCCGGAATTCAGAGATGTGCAAATAACAACTGCTTCTCAACACCTTATCTTGTGCCCATTTTGGAAATACAAAGGTTTTCTTGATACCTGTTTTTGACTCTTCATATTTCAGCAAATGAATTGCTGTATACCCGGTATACAATGAAAACCCATTGCAAGGTGCAGCTCATTTATTGGCTCTGGGTACCTAGGGTTCTTGATGAACCTACAAGCCCTATATATCCCTGCAACTAGAAGAGTCCAGCAGACGTAACGGTAAATTGCTTTAAAAAATCTGACATTGCAGGAAAAAGTTACAGAGTAAAACGTTGAGAAAAATGGCTGGGTTTTTTCACCTCAATTTCAATATTTTTTTATTTCAGTTGTTATTTTCTGTAGGAAACCCTTGTAGGATCTACACAAATGACCCATTGCTGAATTCATATTGTTGTCTACTTTTCAGAAATGTTTAGGTTTCTGGGATCCAGCATAGGTTTCACACCCATTTTCTGTCACTGACCGGAAGGAGGCTGAAAGCACAAGAAATCGTAAAAATGGGGTATGTCCCAGTAAAATGCCAAAATTGTGTTGCAAAGTTGGGTTTTCTGATTCAAGTCTGCCTGTTCCTGAAAGCTGGGAAGCTAGTGATTTTAGCACAGCAAACCCTTTGTTGATGCCATTTTCAGGGGAAAAATCACAAGCTTTCTTCTGCAGCCCTTTTTTCCCATTTGTTTTAAACAAATGTAATTTTCACTGTATTTTGGCTAATTTCTTGGTCTCCTTCAGGGAAACCCACAAAGTGTGGGTACCTCTAGAATCCCTAGGATGTTGGAAAAAAGGACGTAAATTTGGTGTGGGTAGCTTATGTGGAAAAAAAAGTTATGAGGGCCTAAGCGCGAACTGCCCCAAATAGCCAAAAAAAGGCTTGGCACCTGAGGGGGAAAAGGCCTGGCAGCGAAGGGGTTAATTAAACATTCTTTTGCTTATGATAAACTATTCATATTTGTTTACTTTTTTTGTCACTAGATGGCACTGTTCTCCACAGAGTGAATGTCATCTCATTCTGTTCCGAAATGCACATTTTGTCAGAAACGTGTTCAGTGTGACACTGACCACAAAATGTTAAACGGCGGTTTATATATATTTTTTTAGTAGTGCACCATAATTTAATATAAAATAAGTTTTGCAAACCATTTTTAACGTAACTTAAATTTATGACAAACCGTGATTATTTTGCACGTTTTAGAAAGTGATTTTATGTACCTATGAGCCATAGAATGTCGGCATTACAAAGAAGAAATACTTCTAGTATGTTGTGGAAATAGTAGAAGGACTACTTTTGTGATGCGATTATAAAAATGTGTTATTCTGTGTGTGAACGTATTTGCTAAATATATTTCATGACCTCCATATATATTTTTGCAGTGCTGTTTTGTTTTTCACTATTTTACAAAATGTCAAATCTAACAATATATATATATATATATATTTGTCTTTTATATTTTACATTTACTCCCTTTTCAATATCCATTGTTGTAATATTCGTGGTTAAGGTATGCATGGTATTTGTTTGCGTGGTTTAGTTAATTTCCATTAGAGTGCTATATTTGTGTGGTTCAGGCTTGTGTTGTTGTGACTTGCATGGTTCAGGCTTGGTCATTGTTCCGCATGTGTTGTAAATGCATACGTTATTTATGACTTCATTGTTGTATCATACCCCTCATCTGCAAACCACCATAGGTATTGTCTGAAAGTGTGATTCAGGCATTCAGCCTATCCAGCGGATTGGGGATTTTTAGACCTCATATCCTTGGCATGATTTTCCCCCAATCATTTTGCCTTCACTCCTCCTGCCTTTCTGAAATTATGTTTGCTTTCAGTAGGACTCTATGCATTTTACCACTGCTAACCAGTGCTAAAGTGCTTGTGCTCTCTTTTTTAAAATGGTAAAATTGCCTTACATACAATTAGCACATTTAATTTACTTATAGGTCTCCAGTAAAGTGTTGCTACATGTACCCAGGGCCTGTAAATAAATGTACTAGTATTCCTGCAGCACACATTGTTCAACTTAAGTAGCCTTTGCAGCCTTTGTGCAGTTTTAAACTGCCACTCCCTCCCACCTGGCAAATTAAACCTTTAGCCAGGGCTAAATCATTCTTTTAATACATATGTCGCCTTTAGGGTAGGTCCTAAACAGCCAATGAGGCAGGGTGCAGTGTATTTAGAAAGTTGGACATATATTTTAAGTTACACATGCCCTAGTAGTGAAAAACTCTTAAAGTAGCTTTCTCTCTCCCACAAGATAATATCGGGTCACCATATTACATTTTATAAGTGATAACTTTTGGTTTTGAACAGCCAGAAAATTAAGGTTTATACTCAAAGGAAATGTAATTTAAACTTCTCTTTAATGTTAAAGTCAAAGTTTAAGTTACAATGCTAAAAATGCCACTTTTAGAAAGTTGCAAAAACAACAAGGTTATGGATGGAATACTTAAATTAATCTCAGCCACTGGCAATTGTGTGCGCTGCTTCCCACTCCATTGGTTTTCCTCCACCATGCCACCTCAGTGTGGACCCAGCCTTGACCCTGCTACCCATGGGAACAGTCCAGCCTGAACTGCCAGACCCTCCCTTAACCAGAACCCAAGCAACCCAGGACAGGTTTCACCCTTATTAGGGTTCTTCAGCCAGGCATAGCTTGGTTCCAGTGGCACAGTAAGCCTGGGACCCATCTCTGGGCACACACAGTGCACAAGGGGCATCAAATGGAAAAACAACAAGGTGATGGATGGAATCCTTAAATTAATATCAGCCACCTGCAATCACTTGGGGCTGCATTCCAATCCATTGTTTTCTCCCCAACAATGTCACCTCAGTTATGAGCCTATCACAGGGGTGAAACTGGTCTGGAGTTGCTTCTGTTCCGGTTCAGGGAGGACCTGGATTGGCAATTCAGGTTGGATTGTTCTTATTGGAGCTGTGTCAAGATTGATTTGCATATTGCGGATCCAAACTGAGGTGGCATGGTGCGCAAACTACCGATGGACTAGGGTGCGGACCAAGTAATTACTAGTGGCTAAGATTCATTCAAGCATTCCGTCCATCACTTTTTCTATAGTTTATCTTTTAGAAAGTTGGTTGGGCTGTTTCTTTGAGGTAAGCTTTGTCAGAGGGGCCACTATTGTCCCATAATTCTGAACAAACCTCCTGTAGTACCCAGTAAGGCCAAGAAAGGCCCTGGCCTGAGTCTGGGTTTTAGAAGCCTCCCATTCCAGGATAGCCTGGATCTTAATCTGGAGAGGATGCACATGGCTTCCACCAACAAAGTGGGCCAGGTATACAACTGAACTTTGCCCTATCTGGCACTTGCTTGCCTTGATAGTCAGGCCTGCTTGAAGCTGGGCCTGAATCACTTCCTTCAGGTGGACCAGGTGGTCCTCCAGGTAGAATTGAATAAAGCTATATCATCCAGATAAGCTGTACGGAAAGATTCCAACCCAGACAGGACTCTATTCAACAAACGTTGGAAGGTGGCAGGAAAATTTTCAGGCCGAAGGGCATCACTTTGAACTGGAAGTGGCCCTCTGGTATGCTGAACTCTCCTTAGCTACTGGACATAAGGCAATCTGCCAGTATCCTGAGGTCAGATCAAATGTGCTCAGGAATTAGGCAGCCCCCAACCTGTCAATGAGCTCATCAACTCTGGGTATGGGGTGAGCATCAATCTTAGTGACTGCATTTAGACCTCTGTAGTCTACACAGAATCTTTATTCATTCTTCCCACCTTGGGGATTAGGTTTGGGTACCAGTATCACTGGATTGGCCTAAGGACTATCAGAGGGCTCAATTACCTTAAGCTCCAACATCTTAGCCACTTCAGCTTTGATGTTGGCCTTGACCTGGTCAGATAGCCTGTAAAGCTTGTTTTTGACAGGTAAGCTATCACCAGTGTCAATATCATGGACACACCAATTGGTGAGTCTAGGAGTCAAAGAAAACAGACCGGCAAACTGCTCCAAAACTTGTTTGCAGTCCCTCTGCTGCTGGACTGTCAAGTTGGAAGAGAATACCACTCGCTCCACTGACCCATTTTGAGCATTTGTGGAAAGAAGGCCTGACAGAGGTTCTCTCTCCTCCTCCTTCCCTTCATCTGTGACCATCAGCATGGTCATGTCTGCCCTGTCCTGGTGGGGTCTCAATCTGTTGATATGCAGGATCCTAGAAGGAGTTCTGGGGGTGCCAAGGTCCATCAGGTAGGTGACCTCACCCTTTTCTCCAAAACTGAATAGGGCCCAGTCCATTTGGCCTAAAGAGCCCTAGGAGCCAAAGGCTCCAAAACCCACACCAGCTGACCTGGGTGATACTCAGGCATGGTAGCCTTCTGGTCATGCCAGAGCTTCATGAGCTCTTGGCTGGCCTCCAGGTTGCTACTTGCCTTTTTCATGTACTCAGCCATGCATGACCGCAGGTCCAGCACATAGTCTAGCACATTCTCCTTGGCTTCTTTCAGAGGCTTCTCCCAAGACTCTCTCACCAAACATAATGGGCCTCCTACAGGGTGCCCAAACATTAACTCAAAGGGGCTGAATCCAACCCCTTTCTGTGGCACCTCTCTGTATGCAAACAGCAGGCATGGGAGGAAAACATCCCATCTCCTCCTGCGTTTTTCAGACAAAACCCATGATCATGCCCTTCAGGGTCTTATTAAATCTTTCCACCAGACCATTTGTGTGAGAGAACAAGGCTGATTGCAGAGACCCCCTAACTTTTTGCCCCCATTTTCCTCTTTTTGCTGGTGTTTTCCTCACTCTGATGGTGCCCTGGGTACTGCTAACCAGTCCCAGTGCCTGTGCTCTGTGTAAAATCAGTATGCAAATTAGGCTTATTATAATTGGCTAAGTCAACCTACCTATAAGTCCATAGTATATGGTAGGGCATGTCGTTTTAGGGACCCCAGCATAGGTAGTGCACCCATAGGTGCGCTGCTGAGGTGCCCAGTGTCACTTTAAAGGCAGGCCTGGCTTGTTGGCTGTTTTTAAATTAAAGTTATATGCAAATTCGACTATGGAATTAAAAGTACTTCCAAAGTCTTAAACTACCTTATTTTTACATATAATTCAGCAAGGAGCAACTCAGAACTTTTGGAACCTTGGGGTGAGCTGTGGACACCAAAGGAACATTAAAAGACCTTCTGGAAGAAGATCTGGAAGTTTGGAGAAGTTTGGAGAACTTTTGGAAAAAAGCTCCATAAAGGGACCTCCAAAAATCACTTTCAGCCATGTTGGATTTTTGAGGAATGTTGCTCCCTGGGATTGATTTTTGCCACCATTTTCAGGAAGTGGTCACCAAAGGGGTAAGGAACCTGCCTGGGACTGGATACACAGGATCCCCCTGTTGTTCACCCAGGAGCAAGGATAAAACTGCCAGAGCTGCACCCACACCTCAGATCCCTACAAGGAAGAACAACAGGAGAAGAAGGATTGCCCTGCTGGACCCCTGACCTGCACCTGGACACCGCACTCTGAAGGACTGCACCAGCTGCACACTTGGACTTCACCACAAGGACTTTGCTTGTATTCTACTGCTTTAAGAAGGGACTCCCTGTTTAATACAGGTACAAAGGAGCTGCCCAGAGTCCCCTGCATCAAGTGCTGCAAGCAGAGCCCAGCTGACCAACGTCCATTTGAGGATTCTGACCAGGTGCATTCTGGGAATAGTAGTCCCAACTCCCAAGGAGCAACTCAGAGCTTCTGGAACCTTGGATCAAGTTGTGGGCACTTCAAGGACTCAAAAAAGGACCTCTGGAAGAAGATCCAGAAGACTGGAGACGTTTGGAGCAACTCCATAAGTTGAAGACGTGTATTGTGGGAGTTGTAGTCCCAGACCCCAAGAGGCAAACCAGAGCCTCGGAACCCTTGGCTGGTGCTGTGGACCACTTTACTGAATCAAGAAACACTTCTGAAAGTAAGTGTGACAGTTTTACCTCATGGGTGGCCTGAATTCTGGACTTTGTCCCTTTCCAGTGTGACCTTTTTATAACCCCTTTGAGCGCTAGTTGCTTCTATGTGCTAGAAAAGATTAAAAGTTCCCTTTATCCGATTTTAATCATTAAAAATATAATACATTTTTATAAATTGATGTTGGATTTTTATTGCATTTTGTGATTGTTAAATGATTTACACACTTGTCTCCTAAGTTAAGCCTTGTCGCTCATTGCCAAGCTACCAAGGGATGCGCTGGGTTAAATTTATTGAGACCTGACTAGACCTAAGTGGAGGTTAGTGGCCTGTTGCTAAGTGTAGATACTTACCTGCCCTTACCAATAATCCACTTTCCAACACTAGACGTGCGGCTTATCATGTGGCCACTGAAGAAACATTTCAGTGTATCCCAGAATATAATGGGGGACGAAGCAGAGTTTTGTTTATGGAGTTCTTGCATGACCTCCTCGTTGTCCAGAACTTTGATGTCCATACGCAATATATGACCTTTATATTGAATGCACAGTATCTGCAGAGAGAACGAAATGGCAGCATTGTCTAAAATCATGATAGATTCAATGAATGAGAAGGATAGATGTGTGGGGGCGTCTACAAGAATGTAGTGGTGTAGAAGGGTGGCCTGGTTAGTAGTGGGTACCAAAGGGACTTACACCTTATACCAGGTCCAGTTATCCCTTATTAGTGAAATGTAGGCAGTGTTCTAGCAGCTTAGGCTGTCTAGAGGTAGTTGTAGCTGAGCAGCTTAGGCTGAACTAGGAGACATGCAAAGCTCCTGCAATACCACTATAGTTACACAGTACTTATACACAATGAAAGACAATACTCAGTGTTACCAAAAAAAAAGGTACTTTATTTTAGTGACACAAGGCCAAAAATATCTTAGAGGGAATACTCCTTTTGGAGGTAAGTATTATACACAAGATATACACTAGAGACTAAAATCAGGTAAGAAAATAGTAATAGAATAGTGCAAACGGTAGAAAATACAATAGAATGCAATAGGCCTAGGGGCAACACAAACCATATACTAAGAAAGTGGAATGCGAATCACAAAATCCCCCCCTAGGCAAGTGTAGTGTGTAGAGGGGCGCTGAGAGTGTAAGAAAACACCAAAGGTAAGTAAAATACCCCACCCCAGAGCCCAGGAAAGTAGGAGTAAAGTACCGCAGGTTTCCTCAGGACACACTACAAGTCGTGATAAGAGTTATTGCAAGAACCAAGCAAGACTGCAAGCAACCAATGGTGGATTCCTGGACCTGAAGACCTGTGAAGAGAGGAGACCAAGTCCAGAAGTCGCAGAAGATTCCAGGAAGGACAGTAGCCCCAGCCAGCCTTGAAGATATTGCAAAAGAAGATTCTCCGGTTAGAAGAAGTCCGCAGAAGAGCACCAAAGAGGATGGCTGTGGGTTCCTGCATGGTGCAGGGGATGTCCCATGTCGAGATGTTGGTTGCAGGCTGTTTGCATCGCTGGATTCATCCAACAAGCCTTGGTTCAAGCAAGGGCGTGGTTTGCGTCAAAATGGCGCTGCCTGGACCCAGGAGGGACCTGGGAGCCTCAACTCAGACAGAGGAGGCAGAGGGGGCTCCCAACACTGGAGAGAGCCCACAGATGGCTAGGCAGCACCCACGTAAGTCCCAGGACATGGGGACAAAGAATATGCAAAGTGCAGTTTGGGCAGCATAACAAAAGAAGGTCCTACGCCACCGGAGAACAACTCAGCGAGTTGTGTATCGCAGGATGGAGTGCTGAGGACCTGGGCTACAATGAGCATGAAGGATTCTTGGAAAAGGTGGACAGAAGCCCAAGGAGCCGGAGATGACGCTGTCCACAGGGGTATTGTTGCAAGCCGGGAAGGCAAGCTCCTACCTCCACCAAACTTGGACAGCTGGACCTCAGGACAGTCTGGGTCATGTTTGGTCTACCACCTGTGTTCAAGAGAGAACGTGCATCATCAGGAGAGGAGTCCCAGACAACCGGTCGTTGTTGTAGAAGGTGCCTGCAGGAGCAGGGAAGTGACTCCGTCACTCCACAGGAGATTCCTTCGGTTCTTCTGGTGCAGCGTGAAGACAGGGAGTCCTCAGAGCGTGCACACCTTGGAAACTGTTGCAGTTGCTGGCTGGAGCTGGAGTTGCAGGTAACAGGAGTTGTCCTGGATACTTTGTTGCAGTTACAGCGGTTCCTGGAGCAGTCTGCGGTTGATTAAATGGTCAGAAGCTGAAGCAGAGGATGCAGAGGATTCCTGGAGGAGTTTTGCAAGCTAAACCTGAAGAGACACCCACAGGAGGGACCCTAAATAGACCTCAGAGGGGGATTGGCTACCTACCCAGGTATGCACCTATCAGGAGGGGTCTCTGACGTCACCTGCTGGCACTGGCCACTCGGAGATCTCCAGAGTGTCCCCACACCTTGGAAAACAAGATGGCTAACGCCAGGGACACTCTGAGCCCCACCACAGGGGTGGTGATGGACTGGGGAGTGGTCACTCCCCTTTGTCGAGTTTTGTGCAAGAGCAGGGACAGGGGGTCCCTGAACAGGTGTAGACTGGTTTATGCAAGGAGGGCACCATCTGTGCCCTTCAAAGCATTTTCAGAGGCTCTGAGAGGCCACCCCTCCCAAGCCTGTAACGCCTATTTCCAAAGGGAGAGGGTGTAACACCCTCCTTCCATAGGAAATGCATTGTTCTGCCTTCCAGGGACTGAGCTGCTCAGACCCCAGGAGGGCAGAAACCCGTCTGTGAGGTGGGAGCAGCTGTAGCTGCAGTGCAAACCTAGAAGAGCTGGTTTGGCAGTACTGGGCGTCCATGGTGGTGCCCCCAGGATGCATGGGATTGACCCCCCAATACCAGATTTGGAATGGGGGACAATTCCATGATCTTAGACATCTCACATGGCCACATTCGGAGTTATCATTGTAAAGTTACATATAGGTATTGACCTATATGTAGTGCTTGCGTGTAATGGTATCCCCTCACTCACGAAGTCTGGGGAATTGGCCCTGGACAGCATGGGGGCACCTTTGCTAGTGCAAGAGTGCCCTCACACTTAGTAACTTTGCACCTAGCCTTCAGTAAATGAAGGTTAGACATATAGGTGACTTATAAGTTACTTAAGTGCAGTGAAAACGGCTGTGAAATAGTGTGTGCACTATTTCCCTCAGGCTGCAGTGGCAGTCCTGAAGAAAGGTGTGTCTGAGCTCCTTATAGGTGACAAAAGAAATGCTGCAGCCCATAAGAATCTCCTGGAACCCCAATGCCCTGGGTACTTAGGTACCATGTACTAAGGACTTATAAGGAGGGCCCAGTGTGCCAGTTGGAATTGGCATATGAAGTCACTAAACTATAGTGACTAATATGGAAGTGGGGAGAGAATACGCACTGGAGTTCTGATTAGCAGAACTTTAGTGACACAGTTAAGCACTACTGACAACACACACATAGGCCACAAAGTATGAGCACTGGGGTCCTGGCTAGCAGGATCCCAGTGAGACAGGAAAAACACATTGACACTAGGGTTTTAACTATGAGCACTGGGGTCCTGGCTAGCAGGATCCCAGTGAGACAGTAAAAACACACTGACACACACGCACAAACATGTTAAAAGTGGGGGTAACCACGCTAAAAAGAGGCTACTTTCTCACAAGTCAATTCTCGAAAAGCTATTGTGTAGTGGAGAGAAGAAGGTGAAGTCATTACCTGTGAGGTTATGTTGTTTCCACATGTCAAGGAGTCCATGTGTTGTACAAAGAGAGCCCATTGCTTTATGATCTTAGGGTACTCTGTATCTGAAGGTAGAGTTCCTATCTAAGGTAAAGTCGGGGGTTGAAATCATCGCCTAGAACAATCCAGGCTTTAGGGGGCAGAGGTGTGAGTTTTGTAGATAATTTGTCCCACAGTTGTGGGTTATCTTTAGTGGGGGCATAAATGTTTACTGCATGTACAGCAAACCGCTTTGACGTCATGTGATCAGCCACCTACCACTATTGTCTTGCTCAGTCATAATAACTGAGAGTCTATAATTTCTAGAAATCAAGGTTAGTCATCGGAGTAGGAGATGACTACTGGATGTGTGGTGTGGGATGGGGCCACCTCGCGTGATGAGTCAAAGGGATGGTAATCAATGTCACATGGCTCAAAGGTAAGGCGAGTAACAGAATAGAGATGGGGAGAAGGAAAAAGAAAATCATAACATATTTAAACTCAACATCCCCAAGGGAAGGGGGGAGCCTCTAAGATAAAGTATGAAGTACAAGATGATGAGGATCATGCACAAGAAGAAAGAGAATGAGGGCTCCCAGCATCGAACATTATAAAGAATATTTAAATACACAGCCAGGTTATAGGTTATAATTGAAAACCATAACCTATTGAGTCTAAACATTGTGCATAAACACAAAACATGAACAATATGATGAACCGATAAATTAGTCAAGAATAAACATACCAATCTTACACTCATGACAGGTATTAACTGAAGGGTTATTAACTAGCTCAGGAGCATTGAAAAACATATGTCGCCACCACAAAGGTTTGTTAAGGCAATAAGTGCATTATCCCACAGGGACTATTCTATTAGCAGTTGTGAGACTATATTATGGTACGGGCAAACAGCAAAAAGTAAGTGAAATGCTATTGTAGATCCATAAGAAAATAAAACAGATGCTGAGAGCAGCACACAAAGGAACAGTTCTGAGTCGGGACCTTGTCTAGTTCATCTAATATCTGCAATATAGATGGAACAAGGTTAACAAGATTAACATTGCATCATTACAGAAACCTGGCTCACCCCTGCCTCAGCCCCAGATATCGCCATTGCAACTCCCAGTGGCTACAAGATGAAACACCACGACTGCACCAACAGACATGAAGGCGTCATCGTCATCGTACCCTTGGAAGCAATCATCTGCATGACGACCAAAGACGAAACCATGCCATTCATGGAACACCTGAATTTCCAGCCCCATGCCAACCTCAAACCTACCATCGGAGCCAACCCTTGCATACAGACTGCTTGACTACAAACCGGCCTCAGTGACGTCATCACAGAATTCATCACCCCGCTCGCCACTGAATCCGAACACTTTGCATTTTTGGGAGACCTCAATTTTCTCCTGATTGACCCCACAGACATCAACTCAACCAACCTCCTGGAATGATTGAATAACATCGGCCTCACGCAGCTGGTCTCAGACCCCACGCACAAAGCTGGACACACACTTCACGTGATCTCCCAGCACCACCCTCAACCTTCACACAGCCCCATTCCGCAGCTTCAGAAAGGTCACTCAGCACCAATGGACTGACACTCTCAGCCTCTCCCAGCCCGTCACCTCCACCAACCTGAACCCGGCAGTGGAGAACTTCAACGCTTGGATCACCTGTGCTGCAGATTGAGTCGCACCCAGCAAACCAGCCAGAACGCACATACCTATCAAATGAGCCAGCTGGTACAACCCAGAACTCAGGGCGGTGAAAAGCAGATGCGAACAACTGGAAAGAAAATGTTGCTCCAGTAAAAACAATAGTGATTGAGCCATTTTGAAGTCTACCCTCAACAATGACCACCACTTACTTAAAACCACAAAAAAGAATGCCCTGACACACAGCATTGAGGCCAGCGCCCACCAGACCAAGGAAGTCATCACCATCGTTAGACAGTTAACCTCCTCATCAGCCACAGAAAACTCTACTCCGCCCTCACAGGAAGTCTGCAATGTTCTTGCAGACCACTTCCACAACATCATAGCCACCATTTACAGAAACTTCGAGCCCCAAACCACTGACCTTCTCAGCATCCCACCCCTCAAAGACAGCCACCGACCACCAGGTCACCAAAGAGAACAACTCAACACAGCAAACACCAAGAACTTAATGAACTCCATCCACTCAGGTGCACCCACCGACCCTCGCCCCCATCGTCTCTTCAGCCTTGGAAGCAACAATATCAGCCACCAGTCCGCCACCATCCTCAACTCCTCCATCTCCACAGCCAGCTTTCTCCGAATCCTGAGAACAATCAGAGGTCCGATCCCTCTCAAAGAAACCCTCCACAGATGCCCAATGACCTCCAGAACTATTGCCCCATCTTGCTGCTCCTGTTCCCTGCCAAAGTGTGGGAGAAGGCCATCAACCTCCAACTCTCTGAACACCGGGAGAGAAACAACCTTCTAGACCCCTCCCAATCTGGATTCAGAGCTAACCACAGCACAGAGACAGCCTTGATCACCGCGACAGATGATATCCACAACCTACTTGACAGAGGAGAAGCAGCCACCCTTCTCAACCTCTACTGCCTTCAACACCGTCTCCCACCAACACTTTTCAACCATCTTCACAAGAACAGCATCAAGGAAGACGCTCTTAGATGGATGGCATCCTTTCTCACCAGGGGCACACAGAGGATTTGTCTTCCTCCCTTCACCTCACAGCCCAAGCACACCATCTGAGGCATCCCGCTAGGCTCGTCCATCAGTCCCAACGTCTTCAGCATCTACATGATGCTGCTAGCAGGTATTGTCAAAACCTACATCATCATTTTCTACGCCAACAACACCCAGCTCGTCCTATCACTCTCAGCAGACCCCGCTATGACAAAAAACACCTTTCACAACTGCATGACAAACATCTCAAACTGGATGAGAAACAACTGCCTGAAGCTCAACATGGACAAAACTGAAGTACTGATTCTCGACAGACTCACATCCCTCTGTAACGACTCCTGGTGGCCACGTCTGCAACCTCTGCATCATCCTTGACAGCAAACTCTCCATGAAATGTCAGGTCAACACCATCACCTCAGCCTGCTTCAACACACTTCGCATGCTCCACAGAATTTTCAAGTGGCTACCTACCAACACCAGGAAAATAGTGAGGCAGGCCCTCATCACCAGCCATCTGGACTATGGCAACACACTTTATGCAGGCACCACTGGAGAACTCATGAGAAGACTCCAGACAATCCAGAACACAGCAGCCAGACTGATTTTCTACTTTCCCAAAAAGGATCCACATCTCCCAGCACCTGAGAGACCTCGAATAGCTCTCCATCCAGAAGAGATGCCACTTCAACTATCTGCCCTCAGGTCACACAAGAGAATTGTTAGCAGGTCTAGCTGCAGTTGTAAGTTTGTAATGGTCTGTACTGTGCTCTGGATCTCTACCCAAAATGTCTGGATCAGTGGACATGACCACCTGTGTGTGGGAATGTGTCTCACTCCACACACCCTTTCCAACACAAATCTGGACCCACGAACATCTCGGCCAGTCTAACGGGTGTAAGATACCAATGGGTCAATATTTTGTATGCATTCTTATAACGGACGCATATCGAGGATTTAGCCATTCTTTGCCATATGGCCCCCCATCTGTCGTCGAATATCTACATAACCTTTCCCATTGCGATACATATGTGTGTTTTTTGGAGAGAGACAACTGTAGGAGGTATTGGTAGAGCCATGATACGTCTTTATGGCGACCATTGTTGAGATAGAGGGATTCTATGGGTGTGTTGTCGTGCTGGAGATGTCTTATTGAGTTAGGACAAATTTGGTAACTAAGTCACCTCGCAGCCGCAAGTCTCCATTGTCATAGAAGACACCCAGGACGACCCTGAACCCATCGGAAGGACCCCGAATTGATCCTGCCTGGTGGAAAGTCAGAATTATGCGTCAAGGGGGTGAGTTGAAAAGGATAACTCAGGAATGCTTTGCACTGCTGTACCTCCCCTCCAGTATGCTAGATGTAATGATGTCATGGGCAGTAGTGGGGGAGCTCTCACTACAGATGACACCAGAAGCCACAGCAATCGTGGCAGGGGGGAGGGAGAGTATGCCTGTCCTACTTGAGCCAAGGGTTTCGTGTAAGGGTCGTAGTTCCAGTCAAGAGAAGGGCGAAGCTGTGCCGCTAGGATATAAGTGATTATGTTGGGGAAGGACAGGCCACCCTCTGAGACTAGTCTGCTCAGAGTCGCTCTCGCTACTCTAGGGGACTCTCCCCCCACAAAACCCAGCATTTTCGCACAGATATGTTTATGGAGTGAGGGAAGAGGGGCGACTGGAAGGGTCTGGAGGATGCACATAAGCTGGGGTATAAAGTTCCTTTTCAAACTATTAAGTCTGCCCAGTCTCCAGTTTCCCCCAATGATGAAGATCCTTCAAGAGGGAAGTGATGGGGGGGTAGGTTGCAGGACTATATATTCTTCGTCTTGGGTGGTAGATGAATCCCTAGGTAGGTAATGGCTGATATCTCCCATCGAAGGCTGCTCCTCCAAATGGGACCCTCTAGGCTGTTTTGAGGATTTGTAAAATCCATACCCCATGACTTGAAACAATTGATTTTAAAGCCTGATACCTGGGACAAGGCTTCCCGCTCCTCCATCAGTGCCAGCTCTGTAAAGTCTGGGTCAGTTTTGAAACAGAGGATGACATTGGCGAACAGAGCAAGCTTGTGTTCTACACCATCAACCACCACTCCACTAATCTGTGGATTAGCCTCGAACTTGGCCACTAATGGTTCCATCATGATCACAAATATTAAGGGGGATAAGGGGCATACTTGACAGGTACTCCATGTGAGTCTAATTGGCAGGGAAAAGAAACCATTGATTTGGAGTTTGACTGTGGGTTTCTGAAAGTTGGCAAGAATAAAGGTGTTCATCTTGGGCCCTAAGTGTATCTTATCAAGGACCTTAGAGAGGTAATTCCAGTCCAACCTAACAAACGCCTTCTCAGTGTCGAGGGTGAGAAGGGCCATAGGTTATTGCTGCTGTGTGGCCATTTCCATAAGGTAATCTTGGCATTGGAAATTGAGTTGTTGAGCCTGGTAAAGAGTAGAGTAATAACTTCTAAAGACCTCGAGCATTTCATCTGTCTCTCAGAAGACCTGTCATCTTTAGGGAGTTAGTAGATCCCAAAGGTGCTGTAGAAAGAGCTCAAAATTGGCATTATCCTGACCCTGATTCTGAGGACTATAGAGGTTACCTGGAGTTCGTGAGCATCAGTAGTTGCAGCAGTAAGCCTTATAAGTGGGCCAATCGGGGTATCAGAAGGCCACCAGTCCACTCAACTCACCGCGCTGTCATCTTGCTCTCCGTTCGGAGTTCCCCCTAAGCAACAGGGCCTCGCCCAAGGATAACCAGGCACATGCCATAGTACTCTAACACGTTTCAGGCACCGTGTGATGTCACCATATCTGTCTGTGACTTTTGCTGCCTTCTAATGTTAGTATGTTGTATGGAGTATGATGCACAAGGTCTGGATGGCTTACCTGTGAGACAGGAGTTCTTGCCTGTGACATCTCTGGACACCTGGGATAGGCATACTGTAGGCATGGAGAATAAGAGGAGAATGGTGTGGCTGGACACATTCCAATGGTCTTATTGGCTATAGTGGAGCTTTTCTGGAGCATCTCCTAGAAGCATTTCACCAGGTGGTTGTTCTTTTGCAACTAATACAATCCAGCAGCAGTGATGGACAGGTGGATGGCCTTCTAAGGTGATAGTGGGGATTGGTACAGTGGATGACCGGCACCACTGGCTAGTTGTGAAACAAACAAAATAAACATCAACTGAGTGGACCAGAACCTCTGGGGGTGAGGCTGGGAAGCTGTGTGGTAGAAAGGCCAGTCTTTGTATGGATAGCAAGCAAGCCAGAATATATTTGGGGAGCTCTGAAGAGCTGGAATAGATCCTTGTTTATAAGTCTAGTGAGCAATGCAACAGGTATCTTTGTATTGTGTGTTTACAGTTTTCTGGCAATGTTGTCAAATTTACTAAATGTTTTAGAGGAAAAAGAATTTCATCATTGTGGATATTAGCCAAAAGTGCATTTTACCAGTTTGGGTTATTAGTCTGATGGTCTACATTTACGTTTTTCTCCAAAACAAGGCAGAAACTGATGCCCCCTTCATGAACTGCTGATCCTGGTTTATTTGTAGTAATGTTTGGCATACTGCCAACATCAATGACAGTACTGTGCACACTCCTGGCAAAATGCCAGGCCAGATATACTATTTTTAAGTATAGGCATATTGGGGACATCCATGGCACAATTTTGCCCACCCCTGCCAAACCAAAGGATTCAAGTTTATTTTTCTAAAATCAAGAGGGTATTTAATAGCATAAGGTGTGTATTAGAATTAACTATGTGGATGGTTTTACGGGACAACATTATTGCATTTCCAAATACAACATATATTTGTATAGTAAATCCAACTGCTGTCTGAAATCCTAACCTCTACAACTAATATTACCTTTTAAATCTCTGACTCAGTAAGGTATCTGTACCCTGAGAGACAGCTTTGATATTTAGGCCTGTAAAGTCTACCTAGCTCTACTGTACTAAGCACCTTCATGGGACAGACACGCATTTGGCAACCTTCTTCAGCTCAGTGGGAATAGCACATCATGTGAGAATCCAGCGCCCAGAACAGCAGCAATACTATTATGTGGCTAATGCCATGAGATTCCTCTCTGATCTAGAGTATCTTCTGGTTCCACAGCACCAAACAGGCTAGTATAGGGACATTCAATATCTGCCCAGAGGTATCTCAGAACACTCCCTGATGACCACAACACACCACATGCCCCTGCGTCTCTCAACGGTGGGTTGGAGCCTTGATTTGTGGGAGCCTACAGGTTGGAATGCTAGGAAATATGTGACAGAGACTACCAAAACTACTCTGAGGAAAATAAGAGATCAGTGCATTTGGGGTGGTTCTATGTGGGGCATACAAAACAGTCATTTGATGTCACCTGATTGTCCATACTGTGGAGGAAAAAAGGAAGAGCAACTTGGACTGCCTAGAGGCAATGCTACTATGTTGAAGGGGTGGAGCTTATCGGTTCACTAAAACCATATTTAGTACAACGAATTGAAAGGACCTGAGAAGACTATAGAACCCTAGTCCAACAGGATGCCAGGACCAGATAGGAAGAAGCAAGGGTGAGTGTATTAATTTGGGAACAAGGCGGGGAAACTCTTGTTTTTGCAAGCACAATGGGAGGATGGGTGGAAAAAGATCCACAAACTCAGAGGGAAGGACGGACTCTTGGTGACGCCCCCAGATGCCATAGCTTGATAGCTGGCAGCACATTCATGTACAGATCATGTTTACCTGGAGAAAAGGAGGGTCTGCAGGGCTTCTCCCATGACCTCCCTACTTCGACACAGGGAGAGAAGGCTCAGGATACATTAGAAGCTGAGATATCGCTCCAAAACATTTGAAAAACAAGAAGGCCCCAATGGCCTCTGTCAGACCTGGCATCCTTGGTATGGTTTCCCCTGTCTTTTTGGACTTTGCTTCCTGTACTTATGACTGTGTGCTGGATTTCATTTTTGCTGGTTTTGGTTCTCTGGGCACTTTACTACTGCTGACCAGTGCTAAAGTTCAAGTGCTCGCTATCTAAATTGTGATTATGATTGGCTATCCCTGATTGGCATATTTGATTTACTAGTAAGTCCCTAGTAAAGTCCAGTAGAGGTGCCCAGGGCCTGTAAATCAAATGCTAAAAGTGGGGCTGAAGCAATGATTGTGCCACCCACATGAGTAGCCCTGTACAAATGTCTCAGACCTGCTAATGAAGTGTCTGTGTTTGCAGTTTTAAACTGCCATGTCTACCTGGCAAGTGCACTCATTGCCATCCCCAAGCCTTCCCTTTTAGTACATGTAATTCACCACTAATGTAGGCCCTAGGTAGCCCCATGGGCAGGGTGCAGTGAATTTAAAAGGTAGGAAGTGTACGGATGTGTTTTACATGTCCTAATAGTGAAACACTGTCAAATTCGTTTTTCACTATTGCAAGGCCTGTCTCTCCCATCAGGTTAACATGGGTATTGCCTTTAAATACCTTTTAAGTGTAGTTTCCTGTTGGGAGCAGATAGAGATTTGGAGTTTGGGGTCTCTGAACTCACAATTTAAAAATACATCTTTTGGTAAAATAGTTTTTTAGATTGTGAGCTTGAAAATGACACTTTTAGATAGTGGCCTTTTTCTTGCTTAACCATCCTGTGCCCTGCTTGGCTACTGAATACACATCTGGGTCAGACTGACAGTTGGGCTAACACAAAGGGAGCTGAGGTGTGTCCTGTATATCCTGATGGGTCTTCCTGGGCTAGAGTGGGAGGGAAGAGCTGACACCTGCACTTGAAAGGGCTGTGCCTGACCTTACACAATGCAGTCTCCAAACCACCATAGTGTGGCTGGGGCAGGGCAAGGAAGAGGCAAGGTCTTGCGCACTACAAAGACTTACCTTTGAAGTCTGCCTACTTGAAAGGCAGACATGAGTATACATACTGTATTAGACTGCTGTCCACACTTCTGGATCAAGATGAACCTCTGCCAAGCAGAAGAGCTGCAGAGCTGTGAGTAGGAGTGCTGCTCCTTTGCTGCGTGTGCTTTGCTGGGTTGGCCATCAGTTCCTGCTTCTGCCTCAGAGAGGACAAAGACTGGACTTTGCTGTGTATCCTGCTTGTGAAGTTTCTCCAAGGGCTTGGACAGAGCTTGCCTTCTGTTAAGAAGTCTCATGGACATCAAAGACTTCATCTGTCATTACCTGGGCTCTCTTGCTGAGACCCTTGACTTGTCAAGTGGTGCCACATCCAGTCCTTGGGCCCTTGGAAGAAGAAGCTATTAAAACCTGAGAGAAAATTGATGTACCGGAGGCGAGCGGCAAAAAAAATGAATGCAGCACAAGCACCACGGCTGAAAAATTGACATAGCACCAGTGAAATCGATGCAGTGCTAGCTCAGCGCGGATTCATTGTTGCAGTGCGGGCGGACTGTCCACCTATTGGCCCTGGGCATCAAATCTGCAACATAACCACATGAACTTGAGGCTGCCTGTCTGGAAATTGACGCATTCCTTCCCTGTAAGGAAAGAATCAATGCCTTGCTTAACCAGCAGAGAAAGAATCAATGCACGGCTTCACTTGTGAGTAAGGAATTGATGCATCGCTTGCTTTTCTGACCACCATTGCCCTGCAGTTTTATTTTTGACTTATACCAGGTACTTTGTGCTAAAACCACACATCCATTGATTATTATGGATTAGACTCTTTTCACTTTAACATTTGATACCTCTTTTTGTGTATGTTGGATTTTTGTTGTTTTGGTCATGTTTGATTTAGATAAATATTGGCTATTTGTCTAAACTGGTGTGGAGTCCTTTTGTGGTGTTTTCACTGTGTTTCTGTGTGTGTTTGTGTAAATACCTTGCACATTGATTCTGAGATATGCCTGACTGCTTGTGCCAAGCTATCAAGGGAGGGAGCAGGGGTTATTTGAGTTGTGTATCTCTGTGTAGAATCTGAAGGCTGATCAATCAGGTTTCATGCTGCACAGGGTGATGCACCACAATCTCCGATGCCTCTTCAGTGTCTTAGCCTACAGTGATATGATCAGAAAGCCAGCAGTTCTTCTATTGTTAGATGCAATAAATGTTTTTGACTGTATGAAATGGCCTAATTTGGTGGTGATCCTGGAGAAGAAAAGAAGTTACTTAGGGCCAGATGTACATAGATGCAATTTTGCATTTCCTAAAGAGCGACTTCATAGAAATTGCTGTTTATGAAATGCTATGTACCAAGATACTGATTTAGCGATTTCCACAAAGTAGGAATCTGTACTAGAAAATCGCAAATAAGAAATCCCATGCCATTTGTGACAATGGGCCAGTTTTGAATTTCCCAAATTTGGAAATGTAAAACCAAGGACGGCTATGGGCAAAAAAAACAATGAAATGCACCCCAAAAATAGTGATGTACATGTAGCGCATACATATGCCCAAGGGGCATATGTGTGTGCTCTATTGCACTTTAAAAGACAGCATTTTGAGGTGCTTCTTTTTTAATTGCACCTTTTTGCCATCAACCTGAAGTTAGTGGTAATTGCATTTCCTAAATGCCCGATTCGCATTTAGGAAATGCCTTGTACATCTGACTAAGAATCACAAAAAGGTAATCCCTATTTGCTATTTCGTATTCAGAGAATCACAAATTGTGATTTCTACTAGGTAGAAATTGCAATTTGTGATTCCCAAAAGGGTTTTGTACATCTGAAACATCCATTTTTCATTTCTTAATGGCCCAAAAACAGTGATTCAGACTGTAAAGAATGCAAAATGGCTTTGTACATCTGACCCTTGTTTTCTTATCCAGAATTGGATCTTTTATAGATTCACATACTTGAATCAGAATATCAAGCAGTATTGTAGATACTTGAAGTATACTTAGAGGATGGTGGGTAAAAGCAATAGCATTTCATAGTAAACCATACAAAATATAAATCTGTATATTGATATACATTGAAATTGTAAGTATTCATATCTAAAACCTACAGATAAATAAACGTTAATAGGGCAATCAAGCAGGAATATATGGTAATCTGAAAATTTTATTTTAATAGAACACTTGAATTGAAAGAGGCTCACCTTATTGGAATAGATGGTGTCACACAGTTTGCCCCACAGCTGCGTGGCTTCAATGTATTGATTCCAGGCAGTAGTGCTGCGTGAACGAATGGGTGCTCTTGCACGTCGCAGCATGGCACATCTTTTCAAGTGGTATACCTGCAAACAGAGCAGGTGAAGTGGATACTGCTCTTGTAGAGTGTGCTTAAGCTTTTCTTGCTAGGGGTTTCCCCGCTTTGGAATGGCAAAAATGAATTGTTGCTGGAATCCATTGGGCTATTGTTGCTGCCATCACTGCAGTCCCTTGATGCCCTTGCCCATAAGAGACAGTTGATCCATTTTGTGAATCTGTTTGGTACGCTGAAGGTAAAATATGAGACATCGTTTAATATCTAACATATGGAGAGTCCTTTCAGCTGGCGTGGCTAGATTTGGAAAAATGTTCGAAGAAGGACCACTTTATTATGATAAATTTGAGAAGGGACCTTCGGAATGACCTTTGGGTTTGTTCTGAGAAATACGAACTCATCTAAGAAATGTAATAAAGGCTCTTGGGTAGGCAAGGCCTGTATCTCATACACTCTTCTGGTAGAAATGAGAGTGAGTAACAGAGCAGCTTTCTACGTGAGGAACTTTAATTCAGACTTATGAATGGGTTTGAAAGGAGGACTTAATTAAATGTTATAATACCACATCGAGATGCCATTCCAGGGTTGTAGCTCACACCACCGGGAAAGCTCTGAACAACTCCTTCATAAATTGCTTAATAAGTCTTGTTGGTCAGAGAGATAGAGTATATGCTGAGCGCCTGTACCTTGAAATTGCAGCCAGGTGGACTTTGACTGATGCATGAGCAAGGCCGGAGTTGGACAGAGTGAGAAGATATGGCAACATTTGTTCAGGAGAGGCTTTGAAAGGGTGTATATCATTCTGCTGACACCAGGAACAGAGGGGGTCATGCCAACCCTGGCGGTCGGTGTAAAAGCGGCGGCCAAACCGCCAACAGGCAGGCGGTTTAAAAAATGGAATTCTGACCCTGGCGGGAACCGCTAACAGGGACCGCCACTTTAACACTCCGACCGCCACGGCGGGACAAACAAACAGCGCGGCGGTCACCGCCAACAGACAGGCGGGAGACAATGTACCGCCCACCCTATCACAACTCACCAATCCGCCACCTTTTCCGGGGCGGGAGCCCCGCCGATAAAAACACGGCGGAAACAGACTACGAACGGGAAAACGCTCACTTCTACACACTCCACGAGGATTCTGGACAGCATGGAACCAGAACTACACATCCTACCAGCTATTGTCTACCTGCTCCTCTACCAGGAGCACGAACGCCGGCGCAGAAGACAACGGTGAGTACTGCACCTACGACACAAGGGAGGCAAAAAATTACGGGCACACACATACGCGACACACCCACCCTCACCCTCACCCACAACTACCTACACATCAATGCAGAGCAACAACTCAGAGTGACACCCCCCAAACCCCCCGTAAGAATGCAAAGACAAAATAAACTGATCATGAAATTGAAATATATTGTACGGCTAAGTAAAAAATTATTTTGAACATCTATAACTATATACACATATGTAAATTGTCCGGTCCAAATTGGGTTTCTTTCTGCCATTGTACGTGGGCCATGGGCCTAAACACATGGGCAAAGCCCACACAGGAGACCCGAATCCATTGGAGAGAACACTGCAGGGGCATCAGATAGCAAAACTACAGGCACCTCAGGGGGAAGGAAAGGGGGGGCACCTCAGCCACATGAGTCCACGACGCCAGATCCACGAGGGGCCTCCATGGACACTGTCCTATCCTGGGGCGTGCAAAGCCACAGTCTGTCAAGTCTCTACAGTGGGTGGCTTGCCCACTGTGCCATCCTGGGGAGTGCAAAGCCACAGTCTCTCAAGTCTATACAATGGGTGGGTTGCCCACTGTGCCATCCTGGGGAGTGCAAAGCCACAGTCTCTCAAGTCTCTACAGTGGGTGGGTTACCCACTGTGCCATCCTGGGGAGTGCAAAGCCACAGTCTCTTAAGTCTATACAGTGGGTGGGTTGCCCACTGTGCCATCCTGGGGAGTGCAAAGCCACAGTCTATCAAGTCTCTCCAGTGGGTGGTTTACCCACTGTACCAACCCGGGGAGTGCAAAGCCACAGTCTCACAAGTGGATTACAGACTCCACTGGTACTGGAGGAGGCATGGTGCCCAGAGTGCATTGTGCAGCCCTGCCCGACACAGATCCGGGCCTGCCCCTTCTGCCAATGGGCCAGCGGTGCTTGAGATGAAGGGCCCAGCGGAGCGGTGCAGAGATGGCGGGGCCCAGTGGAGCGGTGCTTGAGATGAAGGGCCCAGCGGAGCGGTGCTTGAGATGAAGGGCCCAGCGGAGCGGTGCAAAGACGGCGGGGCCCAGCGGAGCTGTGCTTGAGATGAAGGGCCCAGCGGAGCGGTGCAGAGACGGCGGGGCCCAGCGGAGCGGTGCTTGAGATGAAGGGCCCAACGGAGCGGTGCTTGAGATGAAGGACCCAGCGGAGCGGTGCAGAGACGGCGGGGCCCAGCGGAGTGGTGCTTGAGATGAAGGGCCCAGCGGAGCGGTGCAGAGACGGCGGGGCCCAGCGGAGCGGTGCTTGAGATGAAGGGCCCAGCGGAGCGGTGCAGAGACGGCGGGGCCCAGCGGAGCGGTGCTTGAGATGAAGTGCCCAGCGGAGCGGTGCAGAGACGGCGGGCCCAGCGGAGCGGTGCTTGAGATGAAGGGCCCAGCGGAGCGGTGCAGAGACGGCGGGGCCCAGCGGAGCGGTGCTTGAGATGAAGGGCCCAGCGGAGCGGTGCAGAGACGGCGGGGCCCAGCAGAGCGGTGCTTGAGATGAAGGGCCCAGCGGAGCGGTGCAGAGACGGTGGGGCCCAGCGGAGCAGTGCTTGAGATGAAGGGCCCTGTTCAGCGGTTCTTGAGACGGCGGTGCCCTGTTCAGCGGTTCTTGACTTGAAGGGCCCTGTTTAGCGGTGCTTGACTTGAAGGGCCCTGTTCAGCGGTTCTTGAGACGGCGGTGCCCTGTTCAGCGGTGCTTGAGATGAAGGGCCCTGTTCAGCGGTTCTTGAGACGGCGGTGCCCTGTTCAGCGGTTGTTGACTTGAAGGGCCCTGTTCAGCGGTGCTTGACTTGAAGGGCCCTGTTCAGCGGTGTTTGACTTGAAGGGCCCTGTTCAGCGGTTCTTGAGACGGCGGTGCCCTGTTCAGCGGTGCTTGACTTGAAGGGCCCTGTTCAGCAGTGCTTGACTTGAAGGGCCCTGTTCAGCGGTGTTTGACTTGAAGGGCCCTGTTCAGCGGTTCGTGAGACAGCGGTGCCCTGTTCAGCGGTTCTTGACATGAAGGGCCCTGTTCACTGGTGCTTGACTTGAAGGGCCCTGTTTAGCGGTGCTTGACTTGAAGGGCCCTGTTCAGCGGTTCTTGAGACGGCGGTGCCCTGTTCAGCGGTTCTTGACTTGAAGGGCCCTGTTCACCGGTGCTTGACTTGAAGGGCCCTGTTCAGCGGTTCTTGAGACGGCGGTGCCCTGTTCAGCGGTGCTTGACATGTGTCTCCAGGACACCAGATCCGGCCATTATATGGAGTTCACTCGCCACCCGACATGTGGCTGCCGGACCCTTCGTGCACATCTGTCTTCTCACTTGCGGGGCCCTCCTGTGCTGGTGTCCCGGGCCCGTGGGTGTCCTCTTTCACACCTGGAATGGGGCTGGTGGGGCCCTCCTGGGCAGCTCGCCTGCTGCCGGACTTGTCGGGCATCCTGCCCTTGCCATCCTTCCCTGCTCCTCTGTGGCCCTTGCCTCCCTTTGTCGATGTGCCAGGTGGCACCCCACTTCCTGACGGTGCCAGGGTAGTGCCTTTGGAGGCTGCCGTCTCTGGCCTCTCGCGCCGGGCCTTGCCTTTCTTTGATTTCTTCCCAGGGGGTGGGCTGGCTGTCCCTTTACTGCTAGCCGAAGTAGCTGCCCTTGAAGGTGGTGGACTCCAATATCCTTGTACTATGGTCCTTGTAGGTCTAGGGGTTGTGGTGGCTGAGGTGCTGATTGGACTCTTACGAGATGGAGGGGGTGGGTCAGGTGATGGTAAGAGGTTAATTTTGGAAAGGAAAAACTTTTTAGGAGCAGTGGGAAGGGTAGGTGCAGTGGGTATGGGAGTGGAGGAAGAGGATGTGGTTGTAGGAGAGTCAAGTCTGGTGCCTTTGGGTACAGGTGCTTGTGCTGGAGGCTGTCGTGAGGTGGATGGCTGTTGGGTGGGTGGCTGCCTGCGTTTGTGTGGTTTGGAAGAGGGGGTGACAGACACACTGGGAGAGGACACAGGGGACGTGTAAATGGCAGTGGGGGTGGTGACTGCACGTGTGCGGAGTGTTCTGGTGGGTGTGCTGGTGATGGACGTAGTGGCTGATGATGTTGTGCATACAAGTGTGAGTGGAGACGTCACAGGGAGGGAGGAGGGAGACGAGGAGGAGGGGGACACAGAGGATGCAGTGGCTGTTGGCATGTCTGCATGTGGATGTTGCTTGGGTGAATGCTTGTGTGATGTGTGGTGCTTATGTCTGGATGAGCTGCCCTTGGGTGTTGAGGTGTGTGCAGGCTGGTCTGTAGGTGTGTCTGGGATAGGCAGAGGAACAGGGGAGTGGGACTGGGTTGAGGAAGTTGGAGGAGGGAGGCAGGAGACAGGGACAATGGCTGCCGTCAGTGCTGAGGCCAGAGCGTTGAACGATCGCTGATGGGCAGCCTGACCCGAATGAATGCCCTCCAGGTATGCATTGCTCCGGTGCACCTCCCTTTCTACCCCCTGGATGGCATTCAAAAGGGTAGACTGCCCAACAATGAGCGTCCTGAGGAGGTCAATGACCTCCTCACTGAGGGCAGCAGGGGTAACTGGGGCAGGGCCTGAGGTGCCTGGGGCAAAGGAGATGCCCACCTTCCTGGGTGAGCGGGCACGGGGCGAACGCGGAGGGGCTGCTGGGAGGGCGGAGCTGGTGCGCTGGGTGGCGGCTGTACCTGTTGTAGCGGTGGGCACGGATGCTGCCGCCACCACAAGGGAGCTCCCTTCCGAGGACGTGTCTGTGTCGCTGGTGTCTCCACGTGTCCCCGTTGTGGAGCTCCCCTCGCCCTCCGTCTCATTGGTGAACTCCGAGTCGGTAGCATGGCCCTCCAGGGCCATGTGAGATGCAGCTCCCTCGTGCTCCGATGCCATTTCTCCTCCGCCTGATGATGCTAATGCACACATGAACAGGAAGACCAACAAAAAAGGGGGGGGGGGGAAAAATAAAGACATGTTGAGTGCATGCATTGGCGACACAGTTGGCAGAGACGACAGACACAGAAGCCCCCTGCACTACGCCGCGCACTTGGGGTACACTACTCAATCCGTGGGACATGGCCTACAAGCCTATGGACGACAACTGCACACATAGGTGACACAGGGCCATTAATTGCTGTACTTGGCACCCTACAGAGGTGGGGGGTGGGGGCACAGGGCCATGCCTTACGGAGGGGCCTAGCCTACAGAAATCGCCCTGGCCTAGGGATACCCACAGCCCTCCTCCCCCACCCAGACACCTCTACTGCGCGCTAAGATAGCAGAATGTGCTTGTACTCACCCCCTTGTGTCTGCTGTGATGTCCTCACGCGCCCATCCAAATCTGGGTAGGCCACTGCCAGGATCCGGGACATCAGGGGGGTCAATTGACGAGTGGCACCCCTCCTACATTGGGAGGCCATCCCCAGCAGAGCCTCCGCGGTTTTCCTGCTCCCGCGGCAGATGTCCTCCCACCTCTTGCGGCAGTGGGTGCCCCATCTGTTGTGGACCCCCAGGGTCCGGACGTCCTTGGCGATGGCACGCCAAATGTCGATTTTCTGATGGGCGCTGACCTATGTGACATGTACAGGGGGAGAAAATAAAATATCATCATTTTCTGCATGCTCGATGTGAGTGGCCCCCCCTCCCCACCCTTGCCATGTGGCACATGCTCTCATCTGTCGTTTGATGCATGCCTCATTCTCTCCCCTCCCCACCATCGTTCATTCACCCCACTCAACCCAGGCATTGGCCACAAAGCATGGTCCCAGTGTACTTACCTGTTGGTCTGGAGGACCGTAGGGTAGCGCATACTGGGGGAGGACCCCATCCACGAGTTTCTCCAATTCTTCTGAAGTGAAGGCAGGGGCCCTTTCCCCAGTCACAGCAGCCATTGTCTCTTCCAGACCGAGGTCACAGCAGCACTTGCAGTATAGGTCCTCTCCTGTGGATGATCAGGTCTCGAGTGATTAAGCAGATAGAAAATGGCGGTCACGCCCGCGGCGGTGCGTACCGCGGCGGTGCGTAAGGCGACCGCCGGCGCACATCGTCATTGGCTCCTGAAACCCATAGGGTTCAATGTTAACCAATGCGGCTTTGCACTGCGGTCTTCGACCGCCTACCGCCACGGTGTGCCACGCCAGCGCATTGACCTCACATCCCATTGTCGCACTTCACAGGTCAGGCAGCCGCCATTTCAAGGGCCCACATGGCTTAATTTCTACTGCGTCACACATGCCTAGGCCTTGCATCGACACTCATACAAGCCATTCACTGCATAGAGAATCGTGTACTGTGCAAGCTGTGGGAACGTACCTGTGGGTTGATTGACTCTGTGCTCGCTGTTGTCCTTCCTAGGCACCGTCTGCTGGGACATGCGAGGAGATGGAGGAATCATCCCGTGTACAGACCGCTGGTGGACCTGTCAACAATGGAAGAAAGACATGTCATATTGACATACAGTCTTGACCGAGCCACTATACAGGAACTGTGTGCCCAGCTGGAGCCAGACCTGATGTCACCCATCCTCCAACCCACAGGGATTCCCCCTCTAGTGCAGGTTCTGTCAGTACTCCATTTTTTGGCAAGTGGGTCATTTCAATCAACAGTGGCCGTTTCATCAGGGATGTCTCAGCCTATGTTTTCAAAGGTGTTGTTCAGAGTGTTGTCTGCCCTGCTGAAATACATGCGGAGCTACATTGTTTTCCCTGAGGTGGGCGATTTGGCTACAGTGAAGGCTGATTTCTATGCCCTTGGACATATTCCCAACATCATTGGTGCCATTGATGGGACACATGTGGCTTTGGTCCCCCCCAGCAGGAGTGAACAGGTGTACAGGAACAGAAAAAGTTATCATTCGAGGAATGTCCAGGTGGTCTGTTTGGCTGACCAGTACATCTCCCATGTAAATGCCAAGTTCCCAAGTCAGTGCATGACGCGTACATCATGCAAAATAGCAGCATCCCTTATGTGATGGAACAGAGACACTGTGTGTGGCTAATTGGTGACTCTGGTTACCCCAACCTGTCCTGGCTACTGACCCCAGTGAGGAATCCCAGGACAAGGGCAGAGGAACGGTACAATGAGGCCCATGGGCGGACTAGGAGGGTGATCAAACGCACCTTTGGCCTCCTGAAGGCCAGGTTTAGGTGCCTGCATATGACAGGTGGATCCCAAATGTACTCACCAAAGAAGGTGTGTCATATCATCGTGGCCTGCTGTATGCTTCACAACCTGGCTTTGCAACGCCAGGTGCCTTTCCTGCAGGAGGATGCTCCAGATGGTGGTGTTGTGGCAGCTGTGGGGCCTGTGGAGAGTGAACAAGAGGAAGACGACGAGGACGACACAGACAACAGGGACACAGTAATAGAGCAGTATTTTCAATAACACACAGGTAAGAATCAACACCGGCATTTTACATTTACTTACAGTCTCCTGCCTCTCTACTGTCTGTCCTTTTCACCCAGTGCATGGTAACTGAGTTGTGACTTTCCCTTCCAATTTCAGGGATGTGAGCCCCATGCGTGACCCCTGCTTTGTTTGCCCATGGACTACAGCTGTGTGACAGTGGTATGTTGTCATCACAATGTAACTTGACATTTTGCAACGGTTATGTCTAATACATTTGTTCAAAATACAGGCAGACTCCAGATTATTTTTGTGCAATAAGTGTTTTTATTAAAGTGCTCAATTTAGGGACATGGTTGAGAACTCGGTGATGGGTGATGGTGGAGGAATGTCCATGGCAGAGTCCAGATTTTCAGTCTCACAGGTGCATTGTCCATATGCCTGTGGAAGGTGGAGCAGGGGCAGTTTAAGGTTGGACAGGGTGACAATGTGGGACAGTGGGATGACATCAGGGGGTATCCTTTCCTGGCGGGGGTCTTGGCATCCTACTCTGTCTTCTTCCTAGATCTCAGGCCCGCTTGCGGGGTGGTTCTCCTTCTGCAGGGGGTGGGGTTCTGGTGGCCTGTTGTTCTTGTGTGGGGGCCTCCTGTCCACTAGCGCCGGCGGAGGTGGTAGCCTGTTCTTGGTCCATGCTAGTGACAGGGGCCCTTTGTGGTGCCACATGGTCCCGCAATGTGGTGACAATCTGGTTGAGAGCCACGACGATGGTGCCCATTGCGGAAGTAATGTTTCTGAGTTCCTCCTGCAGTACCTGGATCTCCTAGAACCTGGCCAGTACTGTAGCCATCGTCTCCTGGGAGTGGTGGTATGCTCCCATGATGGAGGAGAGGCCCTCGTGGAGAGTGGGTTCCCTGGGCCTGTCCCCCCCCCTGTCGCACAGCAGCCCTCCCAGTTCCCCTGTGTTCCTGTGCCTCCGTCCCCTGGACCGTGTGCCCACTACCACTGCCCCCAGGTCCCTGTTGTTGGGGTGGTGGGTTAACCTTGGTGCCCTGTATTGGTGGACACACCGCTGATTGACGTGTCCTGGAGACAGAGGCATGGGCCCGCTGGGTGGGAGCTGTGCTGGTGTTCCCAGAGGGGGCTAAGTCTGCTGTGGCCTGTGGCTGTGTGAGGGGAACCTACTGTCCCGAGGTCCCCGATGGGCCGGGCTGGTCATCTGGGTCCAGGGAGACAGAGCTGCTGTCATCACTGGGGGCCTCTTCTGGGGGTGGGATGGACATTTCTGGACCCTCCTGGGCGGTGTGGTGGCGTTCGGGTCCTGCAGGGGTATAAGAGTATGGTTATTGCTTCTGTGTGTGCCATATCGTGCAATGGGTGGGTGCCCGTGTACCCCAGTGCTGGCATTCCCTTGTGGGGGCTGTTGTGACGGTGGCTTGTGGGGGAGATGGGTATGTGCAGTGGGCATGCTTAGGTGATGGGTGTCCATGGTTTGTGGTGGCATGCAGGGTTTGGTGTTGGGATGGGTGGATTGTGATGGTGAGACATTTGCAAGGAGGATGTGTGATGGGGGTGGGGGGGAGGGTGGGGGTATGAGTTGGCATGCTGGTGGGGTGGGGGGGATGAAGTAGTGAAGATGAGACTTACCAGAGTCAATTCCTCTAGCTACTCCTGCGAGGCCCTCAGGATCAGGATGTTCAAGACTTGCTCCTCCCATGCTGTAAATTCTGGGGGTTGAGGTGGGGGTCCGCCGCCAGTCTTCTGCACCGCGATGTTGTGTCTGGATACCATGGAACGCACCTTCCCCCGTAGGTCGTTCCACCCCTTCCTGATGTCGTCCCGATTTCGTGGATGCTGTCCCACAGCGTTGACCCTGTCCACTATTCTTTGCCATAGCTCCATCTTCCTGGCAATGCTGGTGTGCTGCACCTGTGTCCCGAAGAGCTGGGGCTCTACCCGAACTATTTCCTCCACCATGACCCTGAGTTCAGCGTCTGAAAACCTGGGGTGTCTTGGGGGTGCCATGGGGTGGTGTGGATGAGGTGTGGGGTGGTGTATGTGTTGATGAGTGTGGTGAGTGTAGTGGTATGTGGTGTTTTGTGCGTGGATATTGTGTGGGTGATGGTGTAGTGTGCCTCTGTGTGATGGTGTTCTCTATTCTGTGCTGTCTCTCTCTGGGCTTCGTCTCTGATTTGTGGTCGTGGGGGTTTGTGGGTGATGTGGGTGGGTGTTTTATAGTTAATTGGGTGTGTGGGAGTGTTGTGTGTATGTGCATCAGGTGTGTGTATTTCAAATTGTCCAATGTGGTTGTGTTTTGTAAGTGTGTGTGTATTTTGAGCGCAGCGGTGTGTACCGCCAATGGAATACCGTGGTTGAAAGACCGCCGCGTGGATTCGTGGGTCGGAATGGCATGCGCGTATTTCTGTTGGCGTGACAGTGGAGGTTTGGTCATCGCCAGTTTTTCGCTGGCCGTTGGTGTGGCGGACTTTTGTGGATGTCGGGTTTTTGGCGGTTTGCCTGTTGCGGGTCAGAATGGCCGTGGCGGTTTACTGCGACCGCGGCGGTGTTGTGGCGGTCTTCTGACCGGCGGTAAGCGCCTTTTACCGCCGAGGTCAGAATGACCCCCAGAATCTTTTCCATTTGAACTTGTAGGTCTTGTTCGTGCCTTCGGCTCTTGGATATAATCTCTGCATTCTAAAGGAATTAAGGTTTAAGTGTTGACATTCATAGAACTTAGGAGCCAAGCATGTAAATGCAGGGAAGCTGCCTCCGGGTGTAATATTTGGTCCTCATACATTGTCAGGAGTGTTCATATTTTTGGAAGGTGAATAGGAATGGTCACGGAGAAGAGAAGTAGTTCTGTGTACCAGTGTTGCCTGGGTCACTTGGGAGCAATAGAATGAGGCAACAGTTCATCTTGCTGAGGACCTTGGGAATTAGTGGGAAGGGGGAAAGCCTATTCATAGTTCCGGACCATTGCATCGAAAGGGTATTCCACCATGACCCTGGGAGGGTGTATCAACTGGCATTGAACTGGCATTTGGTATTTGTTAGAAATGTTAGAAAGTCTACCCTGCCACTGATCCACCAACCTAGGGTCCGCACCCATAGGTTCCACTGGTGTTAAAGGCGAGGCTCTCCTCCTCCTACCCCTCCTTCTATGGTCCCTCCACCTTCTCCTAGGAGTGGCACCACCAGAATACAGAACTGTCAGGGTACTGGGTACAGCTGCCCTGCACAATTATCCCACCAGCACAGGATCACCACCCAGCAACAGGCCTCCCATCCCAGAGTTCACCACCCATGGATTGCACCAGGGCCTGGGATGAGTCTGACCCTCCCCGAATCCCACTCCCTGAGTTCTGCACTGCCCCACCTTAGGGAGTACCTCTAGACGTTATACATGGGTTGAGCAAACCAACCGCCCCCCCAGCCAGGCTGAGTTTACCCCGTCTGAACCTCACTACCCAATCCAGAGTCACCACCCACAGACTGGACAATTCCATGGTGAACCAGGACTTCTTGGGGAGCACACTTACCCCCACCAGGTCAGAGCTTACACCTGAACCTGACCATCCAACCCAGAGTCACCACCCTATGGCTGGACCACTGCCTGGCAAACCAGACTTCCTTGGGAGCACACCTACTCCCCATCAGGTCAGAGTTTACCCCTCAATGATCCAAACCCTGATCACCACCCTGAGGCTGAACCACTGCCTGGTGAACCAGGACTTCCTGGGGGGCACATCTAACCCCATAAAGGGAATACCTTCTCCAAGGGATGCACTATAGTCTGGCTGGCGCAGGTCTCCTGACCTCTGCCCATCTGGCAGAGTCTGGATTCCCCCCATCCTGAAATGGTATAACCAGGGTCATTCCTGGGGGGGCTCTGACTTCAGAGCTGAACCCTGACCCCCCCAGTTCTCCACTTGGGCCCTCAACCCCCTCTCAACCCTACGCCTGGATTTCCGCCTTCTCCACTCTGGAGTGAGACTACCAGACACCTGGACCGGCGGAATGCTATCAGCAGCCACCCACCCAAGTCCTCCTGGCAAAATGGGATCCCTTTCAACAGCTGGTCCTAAGGTGCAGGCTAGGCTCCGCTCCTGACGTTCCCTCATGAAAGCAACCAGGCTCTGAGACTGGGTCTTGGACATCCTGGGGCACAGCCCACCCCCACTCCCTCTCCTCTGAGACAAGACATGGGAACCCAAACCCATCACACTACACTGGGTTCCTAACTGGGACACAAGCCTCTCCCACCACAACTGATTGGGAAACATCTAGAGCGCTCCCTTTAGGAACACCCCCATATGCCACACCAGACCCTATGGCACTCAACCAGAGGTCTGCCTTCTTTGTAAGCTCCCTGTGGTCAGAAAGCTCACAAACTGGCAAGTGTTGGCGTAACCCTGAAAAACAACAAAAAAGCAGGTGCTCTCTGACAATCAGATTAAACAGCCCTTCAAAACTGTTTACTGTGTTACCCTTCACCCATCCATCTAGTGCCATGCAGCAATCCTTCACAAACTACTCCCAACACTGGTGGGATAGTTTCTTACAGCCCCTGAACCTCTTTCTGTACTCCTCAGGGGAAAAACCATACTTCTCAATCAGTGTGTCCTTCGTGGTGGAATACCCCTTCCTGTTACTCCCTTCCAGCGACAGTAGGGCATCCCTCCCCTCTTCAGGAATATAGCTCCCTAGGCCAGTCATCCAATCCTTCTCAGGGATTCTGCACTCTACCAGAGCCCTCTCATATTCCTTCAACCACTGACGTATGTCACCCCCCTCTTGGAACCTAGGTGTCAGATCTGTGGGTATGTGAGGATCACATTTGCCACTGCACTCTACATTGATGCAACCAGTGGACTCCACTTGCAGCGCTGGTGAGTCCAGACCCTTCAGACTGCGCTCTCTGTCAAAGGCCCTCTCTGCCATCCTCTCCAGCACTAAGGTCTTCCACCTCAGCCCTTCTCTCCTCCACAGCCAGATGTGCTTGTTGCAACTTCAGGTCCCTCTTTTCCCATCCATCTCTAAGCTCATCAGGCGACAAGGAATGAGAGGCAACACTGTTCCTTACACTGGACTCCGCAAGGGACTCCCTATCGCTGGGGCCTTCCCCGTCAACTGGCGTCCCTGTCCAGTCATTCTTACCCTCCTGGTAAGTCTCTTCACCGCTCTCTGGGGATGAGGTCTGGGAGCCCTCCCTTTGGGAATCCTCACTACACTCAGGATCCCCTGAATACCCCCTAAGAACACCCTTCTCCTGGGTATATGTCACAAAACTTTCAAAGAAGTTCACAGATCTCCTGAGCTCCCCACTCTCTGGCAGTCATCTCTCTTTACAAAGCCCCTTTAATTCCTCTTGCGTGTAAAATGGCAGATCCTCTAGGTTAAAGGTTGGCCCCATTTTGAAAAGGTAGAGTAGACACAAGTGTGACAACCCAAATACCCCTGCATAAGAACCGAAAACAGGAAAAATGACCAATGAGAGAAAATCAGGAGAAACAAAACGTGATGAACAAAAATACAGTTTGTGGTGCAACAATGAGTCACAATGGTATTGTGCAACAACAAGTCCTTTCCTCACTGCTGACAACAAATGTTAGAAATGGGGTTTCGGATTTGCTAGGGTATGCACCTGACCCAGGCAGAACCCACCCACTCTAGTCAGACCGAGGGAGTTACACACCCAAGATAAACCCAGTTCACCCCCTTGGTAGCTTGGCACGAGCAATCAGGCTTATCCCAGAGGCAATGTGTAAAGCGTTTGCAGAACCCACAGAACACATGTGATGCACTATCCACACCACAAAGGAAACACAACACCAAGGTATATAAAAATAAACTGTATTGTCCACAACATCATTAGACAAAACACAACATGTCAGCAATATCCTGCTACCCAAGCAGTTGTCATTATTTTACTCAATACTGTTACTCTGCAGAAATCAACAGTAGACACATATAACACACAGGTTACTTATTATTCTGCAACATAAGCAGTAGTCAGTAAAACATTTCTATAGAAATGCACTTGTCATGAAAGTATCCTAAATGCCCATACCAGGAACATTAGAACACATATGGCAAGTCATGAAAACATATTAGCATAGCATGCCCATAAAAGGAACATTAGTAAATATATGGCACATAATAAAAAAACAGGCTAACATACAACGCCCATAATGCCCACAAAAGGAACATTAGACTGGTATATGTAAATTCAAAAGTACCTGTTTTTATGATGAAGGCAGCTCTAGTTCCATGAAGACAAATGGGGGCCCCCTTGCGCAAACAGGGGCTGTTTGATATTTGGGGGAGGGAAGCAGCACGGACCCCTGCTGGTTTTATACAAGGGCCTTTTTCTGAGGCCTGCACCCATACTGGGCACCCACCGTCGTTGCGGCCCCACTGGGGCCACGACCGGCCCTCCAGGGGGAGCAAGCAATGAGAAAAAGTGGCCTAGCGGTGCTGGGGGCCTCCGGTGAGGGTTGCTCCCCGCCTATGACCTCAGTGAGAAGCTGGGAGCCCGGTGGGGCCAAAGACCAAAAAGCACCATGGGAGCGACCACGCTCCTAGCACAGTGACAGAGGGAGGGGGACTTACCCTCACACCCAGTGTCCTGCTTATCCAATGGCAGCCGCCCTCGTCCTCGAGGCAGATACACTTGTTAGACGGTCTCCGGCTTCTCCCCCTTTCTGCAACGGCTCAGCCACATGAACACAAAGCACCAGAAGTGGATGTCTGCTTGTGCCCTGCTGGCGCCTCTTAACGGCCTCCTGCGCCTCGGGGGGCACCACCAGGAGCGCTCCTGCTCCCACCTTCTTCCTCATACCCCGGGGTCACGCTGGATGGTGCGCTTTCAACATGCTCGTCTTTTTCCCAACGCCAGGGTCTCGTCGGTGAATCTCCTTCATGGGCAATCATGGCAAGAGCTTCCCAAAGCGTGAAGCAATGTACATGAAATAAAAGCGCTATCAGGGTGCTTGAGGACAATTAAGACAGAGCGATATCCAGGTGCTATGCAGTTAAAATTAACCGCTCCTCCTGCACCACAACACCCAGCTCCTGGGGGACACAAAAGATGGAGCACAGGGCAGCAGGCCAGCACAAAGGTGATGCAAAAAGTGGAAGTTCCTCCAAGTGACCTAGCAGGTCACAGGTCAGTACAGCAGCAGCAGTCCAAGGCGGTTCCTGGTGATTCCCTCCAGCGGCATACTGGGTCTAGTTACAAGCATGCTAAAGTCCAGAGTATCTCTCTAGTGGGGAAAATCCCCCAGTACTTATATTCAGTTTTGCAAAGGCTTAACAAAGAGGGGGAGAGGAGGTTCCAACCAGTTACAACTGGTTCCGGGAGTGACCCCCCTCTCCTCCAGCACAGGCTCCAAACATCAGTTGGGGGTAAACAAACGCTTTCTGTGAGGCCAGGGCACAGCCTTTACAGATGCAAGTGTGCCCCACCTCCCCTTCTCTCAGCCCAGGAAGACCACTCAAAATGCAGACGCACCTCTGTGACGGCTCCACCCTCCCAGTGAACAGGTTGTCTGAAAAGTATGCACAAAGCCCAACTGTCACTCAGCCCAGATGTGGATTGAAGTAATGCTGCAAAACACCAGTCATAAGCACAGAGAAATGCTCACTTTCCAGAAGCTGCATTTCTGTAATGATAATAAAAAATCGACCTACACCAGTAAGCAGCATTTCTCACTACCATTACAACCATACCAAACATGCCTATACCACCTCTCATAAATCAGACATTACCCCCCTAGACATAAGGCAGGGCTCTTCCAATCCAATCCTATCCTATGAGAAGGCAGCAGTTACAGCAGTGAGAAACCAAATAGGCTGTTTGTCACTACCAGGAGAGGCCACCTTAGGGATGACTTACATGTAGTAAAAGGGGAGTTCTGGGCCTGGCAACTAAATTAAGATGCCAGGTCCCTGTGGCGGTAAACTGCCCATGCAGGCCCTGAGCTAGCAGCCCTGAGATAGGTTTGAAAGGCTACTTCAGTGGGCGGTGCAAGCAGCGATGCCGGCCCACTAGTAGCATTTAATTTATAGGGTATAGAGATACCACTGTACAAGGTACTTAGAGGGAAATTTAATGTGCCAATTACGTATAAGCCAATCATACCATCTTTTTAGAAGGGAGAGCTCCTGCACTTTAGCACTGATCAGCAGTGGTAAAGTGCTCGGAGTCCTAGAGCCAACAGCAAGAGGTCAGAATAAATAGGAGGAAGGAGGCAAAAAGTCTGGGGATGAACTTGCAAAAAGGGCCAGGTCCAACAGTATTACTATATGTGGTAAAGAGATCCAGTGTTGGTTTTCCCCACTACAAGAATATTTTGTCGAGATGACGCTGGTCCAGCTCCCACTTGTGGCAATTGTTTTTTGCCCTGCTGAGGGTGTCCGCTAGGGTGCTGTCTACTCCAGAACATGTTCAGCCTTCAGGGATATCTTGTGGGACGTGAGACAACTCCACAGCTCTTGGGCTTCGTGAGAGAGTGTTAGAGATTTGGTTCCTCCTTGCTTGTTGAGGTAATACATGCTGGTTGTGTTGCCTGCATGGACCAGAACCAAGGATCCTGCTATTCTTGAGAGAAAATCTTGCAGGGTGCGAAAGATAGCTTTGTTTTGAATTGTATCTAGATAGGCTTCAAGAAACATCATCCTTTGATTGGGAATGGTTGAGGACTTGAGCTGGTTCACAGTGAGTCCAAGTTTGAGAAATTGTGACAGGCAGGCTTTTGTGGCTTTGACAGCTTGCTTTGGAGTTGAAGCTTTTAGAAGCCAGTCGACTAGGTAAGGGAATACTTGATGATCTTGTTTTCTGAGAGCGGCTGCCACCAGAGCCAAGTACTTGGTGAATATGTGAGGGTCTAATTTGAGACAAAATGGAAGGACCTTGAATTGTTAATAGGTACCAGCTATGGTGAAACCGAGCAATAGGTTGTGCTTGGGATGAATTGGTATATGGAAAAATGCATCTTCTAGGTCTAAAGATGTCTTATAGTCCCTGCTGTTCAACAGATGAAGGATGTCAGACAGAGTAATCATCTAAAAGGATTGTTTGCGGAGGAACTTGCGGAGGGTGTGATCCTCTTGGTGGATTGTTAGGGGGTCTTTCTGTAAATTTCAAGGTATGGCCATAGGTGACAGGGTCCAATACCCATTTGTCTGATGTGATGCTCTCCCAATGATGTAGGTGATTGGAGATGTTCACATCTAGGGGGTGAGGAGAATGTGGCATAGCTGGTACCTGGATGAGGTAATTGCTTGTGATCTGTGTCTCAGCTCTGATGTGATGGTTTTCAATGTGTTTTTTGTTTAGAGAAGCCTGCTGTAGATGGTTGGCGGTATGCTTGCTTTTGTTACGTTGACCTGTACTGGGGATGATAGAACTGATACTGTTGGAAGCGTTGGTATCCCCCTCTGTAGGTGGAGAGGCCACTGCCCCCGAAAGGGCAACTTCCTGTACTGCAGGGTTGTGAGGGATTTGGCTGTGTCATTGTCTGTCAGTGTCTGTCCTAATTGCAAGGAGACCTTCATCAATGTGCTTGTCAGTGTGTCACCATCATAAGCAATATCAAGTATTTTAGATTGCACTTCAGGTCTGAATGAAGTCGCCTTAAGCCATCCCTGGTGTCTTAGGACAGCTGCACCTGCCAGTTGGTGGAATTCTGTAGAGGCAATGTCCATGGTGCAGTCAATCATTTCTAAGGAAGTGCACTCGCTTCTTGTAAGATCTTTCTGGCTTCATGTCTTTTGTCTTCCAGGATGAGGTCAATAATGGAAATAATATATGACCTCATTTGTTGGTCAATGCGGCCTAGAATAGCCAAGGAGTTGGCCTCCCTAACAGTGATGGCCAACTTGGTAGAAAACCTTTTCCAATATTGCCTGAGTGGCGCCCATCTCTGTTTGATGGTAAGGAGATTGGCGCAGATGGGTTTTTTGATCTGCTTTGAGCCGCCTGATAAATAACTGAATCCAGTTTGGGCTGTCCTATCAGGCATGCAGGAGAATCATATAGGGCTCTGTACTTTTTTATCAATACGAGGTAATACAGCTGCCACTGTAGCGGGATTCTTCATAATCTTGCTACCCTCCTGTCAGATGTAATCGGTAATGGGTATATCCTGGACTGATTTTCTTGTTTGCTCTTTAAATCATAGGGAAAGCAGTTGGACTGCTTAACTGACATCGGGAGGTGGAACCTGGATGCCACTTGTTAGAAATTAGGTCTTTGCTTGGCAGTCAGGTTACCTCCTGTCCAAGTAAGGACCCTCACTCTCGTCAGGGTAAGTCACACACAATCGAAATTATTCTGTGCCCACCCTCTGGTAGGTTGGCACTGAGGAGTCAGGCTTAACTAAGAAGGCAATATGTAACGTATTTGTGCAATAAATCATGCAATAACACAGTATAGCACCACAAAAATACACCACACAGTATTTAGAAAAATATAGAATATTTATCTGATTAAATGGAGGTCAAAACGATCAAGATTTGATAAGTACACGTTGAGACATCACTTTAGAAAATTATAAAAAGAGTCTTTAGTCTTCTAAAAACAACAAATGTTTCTTGCAAGCACAAAGTACCTGGTTTGCATTCAAATTCTCCGCAAGGGACCGCAGAGGAGGAGATGCGTGGAAAACGGGGAGGTGTGCGTCGGTTTCTCTGGCCGCACACAGACGATGCGTCAGTAATTTTCCAGGCAGGGAAGGCTTTGTGTCGATTTCTGGCGCACTGACTGGAATCCTCTTCGGGTTGTGGGGTTTTCGGACACCCCGGGGACGATGGGGATAAATCCTGGGCATGCTGGACGAAGTCACTGGAGCTGTGTTGATCTGGTGGGCGATGTGGGGAAACGTCTGTCGCACGGCAGGCACTGCGTCGATTCTTCTCGCAGGAAGTCGGGCTGCGTCGTTCTGGCTCGGCTATGCGTCGATCCAGTGGGCCATGCATCAAAGTTCCGGTCGCAATGCTGGTGCTTCACCGATCTCCTCTCGGTGAGCCAGGCTGCTTCGTTCCAGTTCGGCATGCAGTGATTTTCTCACCGGGATGCAGGCTGTTCGTCATTTCTTGCAGGCTGTGCGTCGAATTTTCCCTGTGTTGAACTTTTCACCGCACAAGGAGTTCTTTGCAGGAGGAAGTCTTTTTGGTCCTGAGACTTCAAGGAACGGGAGGCAAGCTCTATCCAAGCCCTTGGAGAGCACTTCTCAGCAGAGCCAGAGGGCAGCAAGGCAGCAGGGCAACCGCAGGGCAGCAGTCCTTTGGGCAGGCAGGCAGTTCCTCTTGGCAGTTTGCAGCAGACAGGCTGTAAGGCACAGAAGGATTTGAGTGTAGAGAAATGCTCACTTTCTAAAAGTTGCATTTCTAGAATGGCAATATTAAATCCAACTTCGCCAGTCAGCAGGATTTTGTATTACCATTCTGGCCATACTAAATATGACCTTGTTACTCCTTTCAGATCAGAATCTACCACTCAAACAGTATATGCGGGCAGTCCTAATGCTATCCTATGAAAACAGCAGGCCTCACAGCAGTGTAAAAACTAATTTAGGAGTTTTACACTACCAGGACATATAGAACACATATGTTCATGTCCTGCCTTTTACCTACATAGCACCCTGCCCTATGGGCTACCAAGGGCTTACCTTAGGGGTGACTTATATGTAGAAAAAACTGAGTTTAAGGTTTGACAATTACTTTTAAATGCCAAGTCGAAGTGGCAGTGAAACTGCATACACAGGCTCTGCAGTGGCAGGCCTGAGACATGGTTAGGGGGCTACTTATGTGGATGGCACCACCAGTGCTGCAGCTCACTATTAGCATTTAAATTACAGGCCATGGGCACATGTAGTGCACTTGACTAGGGACTTACAAGTAAATTAAATAGGCCAATTGGGTGGGAGCCAAGGTCGCCGTGTTTGAAGGAGCAAGCATATGGGTCTGACTTCTGTCCCCCACCCAGGGAAAACTCGGTCCATAAGGACAGCAACAAAAAGAGGCCACTGACAGCTGTCAGTGTCAGCAGCCATGCTCCAGACCATCCACTTCTAAGGGAAGGCCCTGAGCAGGGCCACTGGGCAAGTTTCTCCTTCAGCTTGGAAGCCGGTAGGGAGTTCCCTAGGGGCTCCTGCAGTTTCTTTGACCTCTGAGGTATCTCAGAAAGGGGGGCAGTAGCCCCAGGGGTCTGGTACCCCTTCTCCACTCTACTGCGCACCAGTTCAGGGGAGGTATCCTGACACTAGTCAATCAGCCCAGGGTCTGTACCCTGAGGCTGAACAGGGTACAAGGGAGAGTCCTTCCTCATCCTTGCCCCTATATCTGGGCTCGCGTACCCTCCTCTGGGGAGTGGTACTGCCAGACAACTGAACTGTCAGACCACCCTTAGGGGTCACCCCTCTCAGTTCTCCTGCCACTAGGAGTAACTAATTTCCCAGAATGCAGATCAGAATCTACCACTCAAACAGTGTATGAGAGTAGCCCTAATGTTATCCTATGAAAGGAGCAACCTTTACTGCAGTGTAAAAACAAATGTAGGGGGTTTTACACTACCAGGACATATAGAACACACATGTTCATGTCTTGCCTTTTACCTATATAGCACCCTGCCCTATGGGCAACCTGACATGGTTAGGGGGCTACTTATGTGGGTAGTACAACCAGTGCTGCAGCCCACTAGTAGCATTTAATTTGCAGGCCCTGGGCACATGTAGTGCACTTGACTAGGGACTTACAAGTAAATTAAAAAGGCCAATTGGGTATGAGCCAATGTCACCATGTTTTAAGGAGAGAGCATATGCACTTTAGCACTGGTTAACAGTGGTAAAGTGAGCAGAGTCCTGAAGCCAGCAAAAATGAGGTTAGAAAAAGAGAAGGAGGAAGGAAAAAAGTTTGGGGTGACCATGCAGAAAGGCCATTTCCAACACTGCTCTTTCCATTAAATTGTGAAACCCTCTAATGTCCTAATGCGAGTATGATGTAATTGTCCCAATCATCAAATGGGGGATGAGGATCATGAATCTCACTCTCTTCTGTGTCACCATCAGATGAGGATGGGTCGTCTCTTGCTAGTGCTATATGGGATGGAAATGTCATCCGGGGAGTGGCGGGTTGGGGGATGAATGTTCGAGTCAGAGAATCAGCTCATGGCGGTGCCACAGGCTGTACTTCTGGCAGCTGTGAAAAATGCTTCCTATAGTCAGAAAGCATAGTCCGAAGATCCTGGACTAAGGAAAGAGGCATGTAGAAGTCATCCTGCCTATGTGGAGGCTTAGAATAATATCTAAAACTTTCACAATGCCTTTGAGCAGAAGGAGTAGAATAGTAATCCTGAGAATCCTGCCCTTCCTCATAATAGTCATCATCTTACTCATGGCATATGACATGAAGTTCGGTGAGGCTGTGAGCTGGTGCGAAAGGTACATTGTCATCAGAATATTCAATACCCAACAAGTGGCTTGAAATTAGGGATGATATGTTGGTGGAGGAAGGAATCCCCAGTCGTAATGAGGTCTTTGTGATCTTTGTCATTTTGATTGACGGTGGCGTCAACTATATCATCATCGGAGCTTCATAAGTATGTTGTCCTGATGTTGAGTCATTTATTGGTGGGATAATAGTCGATGTCAACAGGGTTGTCGGTGGTGAAGTCATCCTTAACGGAATCACGTCAAGGGGATCATTGATGAAGCCGTTGTCTACAGGGGACGCATCAGTGGGGTTCTCGTTGACGGGACATAGACGTAATCTTAATCACCTCTACAATCTTTGTCAACAAGATGGGGGCATCGATGGAGGCTGTTGTCATTGTTTTTGCCGTAGACAGCTTTGACAACAAGATAGTTGTGACTGTAATCATTGATGATCTTCTTGTCGACTGTGATAGTGTAGTAGACGGAACCATAAAGGTAGATTTATGTCTTGCCTGAGGAGAAGGCATTAGGGTGAACTTCTTCTCTGCTGGAAGATATGGAGGGCGCAGAGAGGCTGTCTCTGAGAAGAATTGTTTTTGTTTCTCCTTTTTCATTGAGTCCTTTGTCTGGTGATGAGTTTTAAGGGATTTTCTGCTCTCCTACGAAGTCCCTTCCTGAGACCTGGCTCTCTTATGAGATCTAGAGGTGTCACTGTCCTCTTCTAAAGATGTTCTCTGGGCTTTAGCTTTTGAAGCCACAAAAGCAGCCTCCCCTCCCTGTCTTTCAAAGTTTTTGTGGAAAAAGTGTGCATATTTTGCACTCTTATGCCTTGTGCTCTGGGTAAAGGTAGTAAATGCAATGTTTATGTGGGTCATCCACATGCACCCTTTTCTTCCCACAGGTCTTACAGGGACGGAAAGAGCCTTTGAAGCCAGACTTAGTAGAAAAAAAAGCTTTCAATACCTTCTTGAAGAAGAAAAACTGGGCAGAGCACAGGGGACTCCCTTCACACTTGACCTGTGGTGAAAATCTGAGGGAATCTGCCTCTCTTGAGAGTGTTCTAGAGAATGGTCATTGTTCAAGTTTGGGTCTTTTTTTAAAAGGAAATAAATAGGCTATTAAACTGATTGCCTAGTGCCATTATAGCCTATGATGGTTCTACATACTGCTTTACCATGGTACAGCGGGGCTCCCACTTCGACAACGGGGAATGATTCTAGCATGTGAATCTATGAAAGATCCAATACTGGATAACATAGGATTTGGTCCATCCTTCATGGGCTGGGACAAACTGCCTTACAGAAACTCCATGGTACGGGTGAGAGTGAATGTCACGCTGTTGAAAGAAATAAGGATAGGAAGAGGTATCAGGCAGAGGTGCCTGCTACCCTGCTGCTATTTGCAGTGGTGGTTCAGCTGCTCACTAGCTGGATACATGCACATGCCCAGATCTGCATCCTAAAATGGGACCCAGACAAGGGAGATACATTCTCCCTATATGGATATGACATCCTCCCCTACCTGGCCAACCCCTCCTAATCTCTTCCACAAATACTCAAGACCCTTCGCACCTTCAGGACATTTGCAGGAATATGCAAAAACTGGAACAAATCAATAGTCTATCTCCCTGATGATCTGTGCCCCCCATCCTGGGTTTCTGCCTGTGGAAGTACTTAGGCTTCACATACCTTGGTATTTATGTTACGATCACCCGAGAGCTGTTCTTTCAAGAACACTTGGACAAAGTCCTAGAGACATATAGGCAGGATAACGGGCCATTAGGAAGGTCCTCTCTCTGTCACTAATAGGTAGGGTGGCATTGAATAACATGATCTACCTATACTTCCCACAAAACACTCGCTACACTGTGACGGATTGGTTCTTTCGCCAGGTTGGCAACACCACTAGACTGCTGCTGTAGAATGATGGGGCCCGTGGACTGCCCTGACGATACTTACTAGAAAGTTTGAGATGGGGGTACAGCTGGTGGAGATGTAGAGGACGAATCCTCCCTTGAATGTAGGGTGCTAGCCTCCCTTACATGCACATGTGATGTCCCTGATATACTCCACACTACTGGCCCACAGTCTGCCCAAGTTGGATTGCCTCAGGCATCGATGGGAGGAAGGTCTGGGCAGAATGGAAGACTACGCCTGGGGTGAGGCCTGTTGTTATCCAAGAGAGGTAGTGATAAAGGTAGGCTTTCACCTGGTTCAGCTTAATCTACTCACAGAGCTTACTATACAAGGGAGACCTTATGCAACTGAGGTGCGCTGACTCAGATCTATGCATGAGGGAAAGTGGTCAGAGGGGCACTTGATACATACCGTCTGGGACTGTAGAGGTACTGGAAGAAAGTGGTGGGACAGAGTCACATCACAACTAGAAGCCCTGGGTATCCAGGAGAAGCAAACACTGGCAAGACATACACTTATATTCTGCAATGTGGCACTCACAGTGCCAAAATGAGACATACTCAAGCAATAGGGAATCCTGTTGACACTTGTTAGACCTGGCCTCCTTGGCATGGTTTCCCCTGTCTTTTTTGCCTGTTCTTCGAATGTTTTGACTGTGTGCTGGACTTTGTTTTTGCTGTTTTTGATACTCTGGGCACTGTACCACTGCTGACCAGTGCTAATGTGCAAGTGCTCGTTGTGTAAATTGTATGCATGATTGGCTTTTCCATGATTGGCATATTTGATTTATTAATAAGTCCCTAGTAGAGTGCCCTAGAATTCCCCACTGCCTGTAAATCAAATGCTGCTAGTGGGCCTGCAGCACTGGTTGTGCCACCCACATGGGTAGCCCTGTAAACATGGCTCAGACCTGCCACTGCAGTGTCTGTGTGTGCAGTTTTAACCTGCCAATTCAACCTGGAAAGTGTACCCACTTGCCAGGCCCAAACCTTCCCTTTTTATACATGTACGGCACCCCTAAGGTAGGCCGCAGGTAGCCACACGGGTACGCTGCAGTGTATGTTAAAGGTGGGACATGTACTGATGTGTTTTACATGTCCTAACAGTGAAATACTGCCAAATTCAGTTTTCACTGTTGCAAGGCCTATCTCTCTCCTAGGTTAACATGGGGGCTGCCTTTAAATATCTTTTAAGTGCAGGTTCCCTTTGGGAGCATACAGAGATGTGGAGTTTGCAGTCTCTGAACTCACAATTTAAAAATGCATCTTTTGGTAAAGTTGGTTTTTAAATTGTCTCTTTGAAAATGCTACTTCTAGAAAGTGGGCAAATTCTTGCTTAAACCATTCTGTGACACTGCCTGTTTGTGTATTCCCTGTCTGGGTCAGAATGACAGTTGGGCTGTTTGTGAATCCCCTCTAGACAGTGACACAAAGGAAGCTGGGGTGTAGCCTGCATATCTTGATGGGCCATCTGGGCTAGAGTGGAGGGAGGAGTGGTCACTTACACTTGAATGGGCTGTGCTTGCCCTCACACAAAGCCGTCTCTATCCCTCTGGTGTGAGTCTGGAGCCAGGCCTGGGCAAGACAGGATCGTGTGAACAACAGAGACTTTCCTTTGAAGTTTGCCTACTTCAAAGGCAGAAAGGCGTATAAGTAGTGGACCCCAAACCCCAGATTTTCAGATTACTTTTGGAACCAAGAGAAACCTCTGCCGAGGAGAAGAGCTGAACAGCTTGAGGAGTACTGCCCCTTTGCCTTTGATTGTGCTTTGCTGGGCTGGCCTGCAGTTGCTGCTTCTGCTTGAAAGAGGATAAAGACTGGGCTTTGTGGTATATTCCTGCTTGTGAAGAATTTTCAAGGGATTGGACTGAGCTTCCCTCCTGTTTTGAAGTCTCAGGACCATCAAAGACTTCCTCTTCCAGCATCTGGACTCTGCTGAGACTTCTGCCCTGCCAAGTGGTGCCATATCCAGTCCCTGGGCCCTTGAACGGTGAAGTTGGTAGAACAAGGATGAAAATCCATGTACATGAAGTCGTGCGGGGAACATTTCGCAAAACAGCTGTTCAAAAACGACGCTCCACCCGCCTCACAGCTGAAATCGAGGCACCATCTGCATCCAGATGGGAAATCGAGGAATCACCACATTGCGGCTGGGGAAAAGATGCAACACCAGTTGCAGCTGCTAAAAACAAAACAAACATGCATCATCGCTGGGCGTCAAAAATCAACGAAAACCTGCGCGGACTCGAGGTGCCCCGTCCGGAAAGCGGCACACGGCCTCACTTGCGAGTGAGAAAACAGTGCATAGCTGAATTTTTCGATGCACGCTAGCCTGTGCGGTTTTATTTTTTAGGCAAACCAGGTACTTTGTGTAACAACAACGTTTCCATTGTTTTCTATTGAGTAAGACTCTTTTAACTTTGAAAATTCATAACTTTACTTGTGTATGTTGGATTTTTGTCGTTTTGGTCTTGTTTGATTTCGATAAATATTGCCTATTTGTCTGAACTGGTGTGGTGTCTATTTTGTAGAGTTTTCACTGTATTACTGTGCGTTTTGGTACAAATACTTTACACATTACCTTTGAGATAAGCCTGACTACCTGTGCCAAGCTACCAAGGGGGTGAACAGGGGTTATATTTAGTGTGTATCTCCTTTGCCCTGACTAGAGTTAGGATTCCTGCTTGGACAAAGAGCAAACTGACTGCCAACCAAAGACCCCATTTCTAACAACACTCACAAATCGGGAATGAGAATCCAATCTACACTGGTATATGCAGGTGGAGGAGTTGGTAAAGAAAGCTAGTGGCTGCCTGTGAAACTTTGAAAAAAACTGAAACTCATGGAGAAACAAGGAAATGGGCCCGTAGCAGCCACTGCCATGAGGGAGGAACGGGAGACGGGTGAGACGATAGGATGGAATGGGAAGAGAAGGACTCAGCGTGAAACACATCACACAGACAAGGAGTACTGTTGGCTGGAATAATTTCCCCGAGGAACATAGGCAAGGGACTAGAGCCAGCACCTACAAAATCACAAGTACTTGACTCATTACATGCCACACTTTGTCACGGTTATCAGTGGAAGATAGGGATAGACGACTGCATGCCCCACATAGCCTCACAGCTCACTACACTGACTCTCCAGGATGTTAGAGTGGGGACTTTCACTGTTCAGGCTTTGTTGTTCATTTGAGTACAACAAGAGAGCAAAAATGCTGTGCCTACTGTCAAGAAGAGGAAGGGTTGGGGGTAAGGTTGGCACAAATTCCAGAGGGACATGCCCCACCAGGTGGCAAACATGCAATGTATGGATGTTGAAATGCCAAGAATGCGTTTAAAAAATAGGAAAGAGAGAAGGAAAAAAGGAATGAAGAAAGGAAGGGAGGAAGGAAGAAAGGAAGGGACGAAGGGACGAAGGGACGAAGAAAGAAAGAAAGAAAGAAAGAAAGAAAGAAAGAAAGAAAGAAAGAAAGAAAGAAAGAAAAGATAGTGGGAAAGAATGAAAGATAGAGGGAAGAATAAGAGAAAAAAGAAATATAGCAGACAAGAATGAAAGATAGAAGGGAAGAATAAAAAAAGGAAAGAATGAATGACAGAAAGAGAAAATAGAAAAAGAATGAAGGGCACGAAAGAAAGGAAGAAAGAAAGAAAAAAGCAGCAAAGAAAGAGAAAAGTAAAAAGAAAATAACTTAATACAGAACAGTTTCAAATTGACACAATCTGGTATGCTGTGAAGTAGCAGCACCCAGAAAAGCAAAACACTTCAAAAGGAATTTAAACAGCATTGGTAGTAGATTGGATCTGATAAAGATGGAATGTGGTCAGGATAGTCCTGTTATCACATCTGGCTTTAAGCACAACTGCAACACTGAAGTAATTATAACATTAACACAAAAAAAGCACTGGCACTGAAGGGAACTTGCTTGTGTGTGGATGTGCTCCTTGTGGATGAGCAAAATCTAGTAATTCAAAGTGAAATTAACCGGTAGCTGTGAGTAGTGCGCTATACAAGTGCAAAGTTTACAGTTTTCGTTTATACTTAAATGTTCCACAAAGAACAACTACAACAAGCTAGTAGTGTTTTAACTTGTATTTCCTCAAACAGCCATAAGGTGGCGGCTTTGTTCGTGTGTTTCGGTGAAGACAAACTATGCTAGCTTTAGTTTGTAATGATTTAGAATAAAGAGCTCTTACAGGGAATGGTCTGCCTTGAGCTGTTTTCAAGGGGATTCTGTTTCGGAGTTCTCATATTAGACCTCTTGGAAGATGTCTTTCAGCCTCCAAAACGACGTGCCCCGTCCTCTAAGTGAGGTGTGTATCCGAAGTTCCAGCATGCGTGTGTAGTCAAACCAGTTGATCAAGTCTATGAGCAGACTGAGGCCTGTTTAGTACCGCCGTCTGCTGGTAACCGAGGGCAGCGTATATTCAATTTCTGTTCATTTTATTACGGGCGAGCGCGAAGCGCTCACTTCGGTGTTATCATCTCTCTTTGGGCTGCAAACCACGCCCATGTCACGTCAGTGTCTTTCATTGGTTTGTGGGCTTGCCTTTTAAAATCTGCTTGCTTTCATTAGTAGAAAGCATGCATATGTCATGCCTTTTCCGGTGGTTAGCTCTCCTTGAGCGCAGCGACCAAGTACTGAAAACATACGAGGCTCTCTGTTTTCCGTCCGGTTTGTGGACTACTTTTTCACAGCGCAATCTCGCTTGGCAGAAGTTGAGCGCTTTGTATGACTTTGACCCTGTTACATAGTTAATTGCACTTTTGCTGATAGGTTTCACTATGAGTGAACTGTTATTTCCATTTGTGTGTCTGCTTTGCACTGATGGCGGCCGTCAGCTCGCTTATGTGAAACTTTTACTTTTCAGTTTACATGGCAAGAAAAGTCAAGTTAGTTATGTGAAACTGTTTTATTTTCATTTTCAACTTATGTGGCAAGAAAAGTCTGGTTATGACTTTACAATGCTAATTGTTCAAGCTCAAGCAAATGTGAGAACGTTTGCATTGCAAATGCATGTTTTTTTAAGTGATGCATGGTTGGTACACAATGAAAGCCACATCTCGGTTATCGGTGTGGGTATCACGTGTTTTTTTGACAAACGGCTATAAATGAGAGAATCCTTTCAGATCACGACTCAAGCAGCCACGTCTGAGCAGGATCCAGGCTATACCCAGTAAATTATGCGGTATCCTAGTGGAATTTTCTGACACTAGAACACATTCGGTGGTGCCCAGACTTTTTCTGCATTATGGTCAGAGCACCAACGTGCAGGCATTGAGGAAGATCTCTTATTCTCATTTCTAGTTGGACCCAAAACAAATGTCTCATTTAACATGCCACCTGCACTTTTGTTCATCTGATCCTGGCTGTGAGGTAGTGGGTATCTAGCACCTTGAAGCCAGTGCCATTGAGAAACAAAGAAACTCAGCTTGCCACTTCAAAAGGGCATTGGAGATAAACTATTATTTAGAGGCAGGTCATTTGATTTTTCAAAGCTCTGTGCGCTAAAAATACACATGCACTATCAGAAAGTCAAATATATCTGTCTATATGTGTAAATAACCATTTAACATTGCTCTGATTAAGAAAAGAGTTGAAATATACCTCTTTAAAGAATTTTAAAGGTTCTGGGATGGGTAGAGGTAAAGAGAGGTGACGGTGACTTTAGGGTTCAGGGGCCAGTAGAGGTAATGGGTGGTAGGGTGATGAGGGTTCAGGGGTGGGTACAGGTCAAGGGAAGTGGGCGTGGCCTGAGGGTTATGGAGTGGGTGGTGATAAAGGGAGGTGAGGGTGACTTTAGGGTTTAGGGGTGGGTAGAGGTAAATAGAGGTGAGGGTATCCTGAGGATTCAGGAGTGGGTAGAGGTATAGGGAAGTGAGGGTGACTTGAGGGTTGAGGGGAGGGCAGAGGTAAGGCAACAGGCATCTAAAATGTATGTTAAGGAAATTGGTTACATGCCACAATGTTTCCTTACTGCTAGTTGTTTGCATTCAGCCGTTGGAAATACCAGAAACTGCAAGCTTCAACACTGATGGTTTCAAGTTGTCTTGCAAGGAAAAGCAAATAAAAAATCTCATGACTCAAGGCAAGCAGAACAGAACAGCACTAATCAGGAAATCAATCAGTACTTGGCCCATGCTTCAGGTGCTCATCAGTGAAAAGGAAGAAAATAAGATTGACAATTAAGTCACCCAAGTAATGAGTGGGATAAAAGCCCCTTTTTAGAGGTTTTTTTGTTCTTGAAACAATAAATCAATGCAAGGGACAGTACATGTGCGCTGTTTCATTCTGGACCTTAAAAGGACATTCATTTAGGATGCATAGCTTTTGCAGCGAAATACTGCTATGAAGTATAAGTACAAACTATCCCAAATATCAGCAAAAAAGAATTAGTGAAAGAGTAGGGGATCCTTCTTACTACGTTCTTACTTAGGGGCCCATTTTAAGTGGAATATTGATTGTAAGAAAGGAGTGGCCCACCTCAAGGAATAATAATACTAATGTCTCTGGGTGAACCACAAGAGCACTACACTAACCTGAGCTCAAACCACTGCTAGCTATGGCACAGATCAGACAGGCTTGTCTTAGTGTAATGCATAAAGTATTTATCGAGTACCAAAACAGTAATAAAGTCAGAGCACAAACAATAAAAATACCAAACTGAATTGGACAAATGTAATAAGCAAAATGACACCAAAACAACAAAAATCCAATAAAGGGAACCAGAAATATGAATTGTTATAACTTTAAATAAAATGGCAGCAAAAAGTACTAAGTGCCATGATAGCTAATGGATGCAGTAGACTTTCTGGCTGACCATGATGGTCGTACACCAAGAATGCTCATACCAGTCAATGATTTTACCTTCTGATTTTTTCTTTTTTAAAGGAGCCCAAATAGTCCTGCAGGGCAAGCCTGAAGCTGTATCCAAGGAAGGTGCATAGGAAACAGGCACCTTTCCCTGATGGCTAAAGAAGTCTTGGAAGTCTCAACTTTCCAGGGTTTTGGAGAAGCTCCTCTGAGCCATTTCTAAGGCTCACATGAGGACCTCAGGGATAGCACTTAGGGGCTAGGAAGCAATTTAGCAGACACCACCAGGGATATCCAGTCCAAGTCCAGTTGGAAAAACTGGTCACTTCCGATGAAAGCTTCTTGCAAATTGTTGTGCCCCTGCAGCCACATTAGAGGTCAGCCAACTGACTGCTGCCATCCACCTCTTTGTCTTGGGTACAAGAGGGAGAAGGTCCAGTCCTTCAAGGCTCTGCTTAAGATACAGTAAGCAGGGTCTAGTCTTCTTCTGATCTTTCGCAGATCCAGAAAAAGTTCTGAGGAGGGTGCCACATTTATAGTTGGTACCAGCTAGTAGGTAGGTGTTGCTCCCAACTCCTTACTAACCAATGGGGTAAAGGTTCCTAGGAGCAACCTTACCCACTTTTGCAGAAGTTCCTGTTTGCCATCCTGCAAACAATTCCACACTACCACTTACTCCTAAAATTCGCATTGGAGAAAACTTCCTTCCTTGTGCAGAGCTTGTGTGCCCAACCAGAGGTTTGGCCTGGGAAATGTGCAATACCCTCCTCTGTGGCCACTCAAAACCAGTTCTAGGGGTAGCCCTCTTCCCACTGGGTTTGGTGCCAGCCTTGTGGGGGGAACAAAGGGTTGTCTTCTTGAGGTCGGAAATAACATTTGCTTATAAAAGGGCAGGCTCCTTTACAAGTTAATGAAATTCCAGAGTCCACCCAACTCAGGTTCCTGCAAGCAGAAGCAAAAACTCCTCACCACACCCAAGCCATTGTTCCTGTTGATACGCTATTGTTCCTGTTGATGATCAGCTTTTTCATCTCATTAAAGTGAAACACAGGCAGAACAGTGAGAGAAGGGTGATGCTAACTAGCCTTCTGGAAAACCAGGAAGGTAAATTAAACTTTCTAAAATGTGATTTTCCTAAATATTTATTAAAAGTAAGATTTTGTCTTTAAATGGGATTCTTTCACAATATTACAAATAGTCTTTGAATGAGATTTGTAGCCATTCCCTGTCTAATGTTACAGATTAAACAGTATAAACCGTACTTTGACATTTTCTATAATTTAGCAACTGCCCTACCAGTAAAAATAGTTTTTGGGGCTTGCCTGTTTTAATTTTGCACATGTTCCATTTATAAATATCAGGTACCCTACCTTGTGGCAATGAAGTGTACTTAGGAGTGGCTCAATATATAAAAGTAGGGTACTCCATGTCTAAAAAGGTTAGTTTGATAGGTCTGTACAGCAGGTTTTAGGCTGTTACTGTCATGCTACACAGGTAAACCTAAAGTTATGTTTTCTTTAACACTGTAGTAGATGTCAAATCAGTGCTGCAGTTCATAAGTGACGTTTAACTTTTCATGTTATGGGTGTATTTCTGCATCATTTTCTATGGCCCTATATGAAAGTCAAGTATTTAAAATAATGTTAAGCCAATTGCAAAATGTTTAAAGGGGACCCCCAATCATCCAACCCCCAATCACAACCCTGAGGCTGAACCACTGCCTGGTGAACCAGGACTTCCTGGGAGGCACACCTACCCCCATAAGGCAAACACCTTCCCCAAGGGATGGACTATAGTCTGGCTGGTGCAGGTCTCCTGACCTCTGCCTATCTGGCAGAGTCTGGATTCCCCCAACCCTGAAATGGTATAGCCAGGGTAATTCCTTGGGGGCTCTGACTTCGCAGCTGAACCCTGACCCCCCCGGGTTCTCCACTTGGGCTCTCAACCCTACGCCTAGATTTCCGCCTCCTCCACTCTCGAGTGAGACTACTAGACACCAGGACCGGGGGAACGCTATCAGCAACCACCCACCCAAGTCCTCCTGGCAAAATGGGATCCCTTTCAACAGTTGGTCCTACGGTGCAGGCTAGGGTCCCCTCCTGCCGTTCCCTCATGGAACCAACCAGGCTCTGAGACTGTGTCTTTGACATCATGGGACACAGCCCACCCCCACTCCCTCTCCTCTGAGACAAGACATGGGAACCCAAACCCATCACACTACACTGGATTCTTACCTGGGACACAAGCCTCTCCCACCACAACTGGTTGGGAAACACCTAGAGCACTCCCTTTAGAAACACCCCCAAATGCCACACCAGACCCTCTGGCACTCAACCAGAGGTCTGCCTCCTTTGCAAGCTCCCTGCAGTCAGAAAGCTCACACACTGACAAGTGTTGGTGTAACCCTGAAAAACAACAAAAAAGTAGGTGCTCTCTGACAATCAGATTAAACAGCTTACTGTTTACTGTGTTACCCTTCACCCATCCATCTAGTGCCATGCAGCAATCCTTCACAAACTCCTCCCAACACTGGTGGGATAGTTTCTTACAGCCCCTGAACCTCTTTCTGTACTCCTCAGGGGAAAAACCATACTTCTCAATCAGTGCGTCCTTCATGGTAGAATACCCCTTCCTGTTACTCCCTTCCAGGGCCAGTAGGGCATCCCTCCCCTCTTCAGGAATATAGCTCCCTAGGCCAGTCACCCAATCCTTCTCAGGGATCCTGCACTCTACCAGAGCCCTCTCATATTCCTTCAACCACTGACGTATGTCACCCCCCTCTTGGAACCTAGGTATCAGATCTGTGGGTATGTGAGGATAATCTTTGCACTCTACATTGATGCAACCAGTGGACTCCACTTGCAGCGCTAGTGAGTCCAGACCCTTCAGACTGCGCTCAACAGCAAGTCTCTCTCTGGCAAAGGCCCTCTCTGCCATCCTCTCCGGCACTAAGGTCTGCCACCTCAGCCCTTCTCTCCTCCACAGCCAGATGTGCTTGTTGCAACTTCAGATCCCTCTTTTCCCATCCATCTCTAAGCTCATCAGGCGACAAGGAATGAGAGGCAACACTGCTCCTTACACTGGACTCAGCAAGGGACTCCCTATCACTGGGGCCTTCCCCGTCAACTGGCATCCCTGTCCAGTCATTCTTACCCTCCTGGTCAGTCTCTTCACCGCTCTGTGGAGATGAGGTCTGGGAGCCCTCCCTTTGGGAATTCTCACTACACTCAGGATCCTCTGAATACCCCCTAAGAACACTCTTCCCCTGGGTATATGTCACAAACCTTTCAAAGAAATTCAGAGATCTCCTGAGCTCCCCACTCTCTGGCAGTCATCTCTCTTTACAAAGCCCCTTTAATTGCTCCTGCGTGTAAAATGGCAGGTCCTCTAGGTTAAAGGTTGGCCCCATTTTGAAAAGATAGAGCAAACACAAGTGTGACAACCCAAATACCCCAGCATAAGAACTGAAAACAGGAAAAATGACCAATGAGAGAAAATCAGGAGAAACAAAACGCGATGATCAAAAATACAGTTTGTGGTACAACAATGAGTCACAATGGTATTGTGCAAGCACAAGTCCTTTCCTCAACGCTGACAACAAATGTTAGAAATGGGGATTCTGGTTTGCTAGGGTATGCACCTGAGCCAGGCAGAACCCACCCACTCTAGTCAGGGCGACGGAGTTACACACCCAAGATACATCCTGCTCATTCCCTTGGTAGCTTGGCATGAGCAGACAGGCTTATCCCAGAGGCAATGTGTAAAGCGTTTGCAGAACACGCAGAACACACAGAACACATGTGACACACTATCCACACCACAAAGGAAACACAACACCAAGGTATATAAAAATAAACTGTATTGTCCACAACATCATTAGACCAAACACAACATGTCAGCAATATCCTGCTACCCAAGCAGTTGTCAGTACTTTACACAATACTGTTACTCTGCAGAAATCAGCAGTAGTCACACATGACACACAGGTTACTTATTACTCTGCAACATAAGCAGTAGTCAGGAAAACATTACTATAGAGATGCACTTGTCATGAAAGTATTATAAATGCCCATACCAGGAACATTAGAACACATATGGCAAGTCATGAAAACATATTAGCATAGCATGCCCATAGAAGGGACATTAATAAATATATGGCACATAATAAAGAAATAGGCTAACATACAACGCCCATAATGCCCACAAAAGGAACATTAGACTGGTATATGTCCATTCAAAAGTACCTGTTTTTAGGATGAAGGCCCTCCTGGGGGAGCAAGCAATGAGAAGAAGTGGCCTAGTGGTGCTGGGGGCCTCCGATGAGGGTTGCTCCGCGCCTGCGACCTCGGTGAGAAGATGGAAGCCCGGTTGGGCCAAAATCCAAAAAGGACCACGGGAGCGACCGCACTCCTAGCGCAGTGACAGAGGGAGGGGGACTTACCCTCACTCCCAGTCTCCTGCTTCTCCAATGGCAGCCACCCTCATCCTCGAGACGGATGCACTCGTTAGACGGTCTCCGCTCCTCCCCCTTTCTGCAAAGGCTCAGCTACATGAACACAAAGCACCAGAAGTGGATGTCTGCTTGTGCCCTGGTGGCGCCTCTTAACGGCCCCGCGCCCCGGGGGCACCACCAGGAGCGCTCCTACTCCCACCTTCCTCACGGACAGTGCGCTTTCAACGTACTTGTCTTTTTCCCAGTGCTCTCAAGGTGCTTGAGGACAATTACGTCAGAGCGCTCTCCATGCGCTATGCAATTAAAATGAAGCGCTTCTCCTGCGCTTCAAGCAGAGGATGGCAGGGACCACAGCACCCTGCCCCTGGGGACACAAAAGATAGAGCACAGGGTGGCAGGCCCAGCAGCAGACCAGCACAAAGGGGATGCAGACAATGGCAGTTCCTCCAAGTGAACTAGCAGGTCACAGGCCTGCACAGCAGCAGCAGTCCAAGGCAGATCCTGGTGAGTCCTTCCAACAGCATTCTGTGTCCAGTTACACTCATGTTGAAGTCTAGAGTATCTTTCTAGTGTTCCCAATTGTGAGGAAAAATCCCCCGTACTTATACTTAGTTTTTAAAGGGTTTAACAAAGAGGGGGAGAGGAGGATCCAACCAGTTACAAATAGTTCTGGGAGTTCCCCCTCTCTCCTCCAGCACAGGCTCAAAACATCAGTTGGGGGTAAACGAGCCCTCTGTGTGAGACCAGGGCACAGCCTTTACAGATGCAAGTGTGCCCCGCCTCCCCTTCTTTCAGCCCAGGAAGACCATTCACAATACAGATGTACCTCTGTGACACCTGCACCCTCCTTGTGCACAGGCTGTCTGAAAAGTATGCACAAGGCTCCAGAAGTGGATGTCTGCTTGTGCCCTGGTGGCACCTCTTGATGGCCTCCCACGCCCCTGGGGCAACACCAGGAGCGCTCCTGCTCCCACCTTCCTCTTCCTCATGCCCCGGGGTCATGCTTGCCAGTGCGCTTTTGACATGCTCGTCTTTTTCCCAATACCAAGGTCGCAGCGGTGAATCTCCTTCAGCAGCAATCATGGCAAGAGCTTCCCAAAGCGTAAAGCAATTTACATGAAATAAGAGTGCTCTCAAGGTGCTTGAGGACAATTAAGACAGAGTGCTGTCCAGACACTATGCAGTTAAAATGAAGCGCTCCTCCTGCACTTCAGCAGACGATGATAGGGGGCAGGGTCCACAGATCCCAGCTCCTAGGGGACACAAATAATGGAGCACAGGGCAACAGGCCCAGCAGCAGGCCAGCACAAAGGTGATGCAGAAAGTGGCAGTTCTTCTAAGTCGCCTAGCAGGTCACAGGTCAGCACAGCAGCAGCAGTCCAAGGCGGTTCCTGGTGATTCCCTCCAGCAGCATTCTGTGTCTAGTTACAAGCATGTTAAAGTCCAGAGTATATCTCTATTGTTCCCAACTGTGGGGAAAATCCCCTTGTACTTATACTCAGTTTTGCAAAGGCTTAACAAAGAGGGGGAAAGGAGGTTCCAACCAGTTACAACTGGTTCCGGGAGTGACCCCTCTCTCCGCCAGCACAGGCTCCAAACATCAGTTGGGGGTAAACAAACCCTTTCTGTGAGGCCAGGGCACAGCCTTTACAGATGCAAGTGTGCCCCACCTCCCCTTCTCTCAGCCCAGGAAGACCATTCAAAATGCAGGCGCACCTCTGTGACAGCTCCACCCTCCCAGTGTACAGGCTGTCTGAAAAGTATGCACAAAGCCCAACTGTCACTCAGCCCAGATGTGGATTGAAGTAATGCTGCAAAACACCAGAGACATAAACACAGAAAAATGCTCACATTCTAGAAGCTGCATTTTTGTAATAACAAAATTGACCTACACCAGTAAGCAGCATTTTTCACTGCCATTACAACCATACCAAACATGCCTATTCTACCTCTCATAAATCAGACAGTACTCCCCTAGACATAAGGCCGGGGTTTTCCAATCCAATCCTATGAGAAGGCAGCATTCACAGCAGTGAGAAACCAAATAGGCTGCTTGTCACTACCAGGACAGGCCACGCAACCAGGCTCATGTCCTGCCTTAGACATACATAGCACCCTGTCCATACAGCTAGCTAGGGGCTCCTTAGGGATGACTTACATGTAGTAAAAGGGGAGTTCTGGGCCTGGCAAGTAAATTAAGATGCCAGGTTTCTGTGGTGGTAAACTGCGCATGCAGGTCCTGCGCTAGCAGCCCTGAGATAGGTTTGAAAGGCTACTTCAGTGGGTGGCGCAAGCAGCGCTGCTGGCCCACTAGTAGCATTTAATTTATAGGGTATAGAGATACCACTGTACAAGGGACTTAGAGGGAAATTAAATGTGCCAATTACGAATAAGCCAATTATACCATCTTTTAGAAGGGAGAGCTCCTGCACTTTAGCACTGATCAGCAGTGGTAAAGTGCTCAGAGTCCTAGAGCCAAGAGCAAGAGGTCATAAAAAATAGGAGGAAGGAGGCAAAAAGTCTGGGGATGAACTTGCAAAAAGGGCCAGGTCCAACAGTATTGCTGTATGTGGTGAAGAGATCCAGTGTTGGTTTTCCCCACTACAAGAATATTTTGTTGAGATGATGCTGGTCCAGCTCCCACTTGTGGCAATTGTCTTTTGGCCTGCTGAGGGTGTCCGCTAGGGGACTGTCTACTCGAGAACATGTTCAGCCTTCAGGGATATCTTGTGGGACGTGAGACAACTCCACAGCTGGGCTTCGTGAGAGAGTGTCAGAGATTTGGTTCCTCCTTGCTTGTGGTTGTGTTGTCTATATGGACCAGCAACAAGGATCCTGCTATTCTTGAGAGAAAAGCTTGCAGGGTGAGAAAGATAGCTTTCAGTTACATGCTGTCTTTGTTTCGAATTGTATCTAGATAGGCTTCAAGAAACATCATCCTTTGATTGGGAATGGTTGAGGACTTTCTCTGGTTCATAGTGAGACCCAGTTTGAGAAACTATGACAGGCAGGCTTTTGTGGCTTTGACAGCTTGCTTTGGAGTTGAAGCTTTTAGCAGCCAGTCGACTAGGTAAGGGAATACTTGATGACCTTGTTTTCTGAGAGCGGCTGTCACCAGAGCCAAGTACTTGGTGAATATGTGAGGGTCTAATTTGAGGCCAAATGGAAGGACTCTGAATTGTTAATAGGTACCAGCTATGGTGAAACCGAGCTATATGTTTTGATTGGGATGAACTGGTATATGGAAAGATGCATCTTCTAGGTCTAAAGATGTCTTGTAGTCCCTGTTGTTCTACAGATGAAGGATGTCGGACAGAGTAATCATCTGAAAGGATTGTTTGCAGAGGAACTTGCAGAGGGTGTGATCCTCTTGGGGGATTGTTAGGTGGTCTTTCTGTAAATTTCAAGGTATGGCCATAGGTGACAGGGCCCAATACCCATTTGTCTGATGTGATACTCTCCCAATGATGTAGGTGATTGGAGATGTTCACATCTAGGGGGTGAGGAGGATGTGGCATAGCTGGTACCTAGATCCGGTAATTGCTTGTGACTTGTGTTTTGGCTCTGATGTGATGGGTTTCAATGTGGTTCTTGTTTAGAGAAACCTGCTGTAGATGGTTGGCAGTATGCTTGCTCTTGTTACGTTGACCTGTACTGGGGATGATAGGACTAATACTGCTGGAAGCGTTGGTATCCCCCTCTGTAGGCGGAGAGGCCACTGCCCCCGAAAGGGCAACTTCCTGTACTGCAGGGTTGCGAGGAATTTGGCTGTGTAGTTGTCTGTCTGTGTCTGTCCTAATTGCAAGGAGACCTTCATCAATATGCTTGTCAGTGTGTCACCATCATAAGCAATATCAACTATTTTAGATTGCGCTTCAGGTCTGAATGAAGTCGCCTAAAGTCATCCCTGGTGTCTTAGGACAGCTGCCCCTGCCAGTTGCCGGAATTCTGTAGAGGCAATGTCCATGGTGCAATCAATCATTTTTAAGGAAGTGCACTCGCCTTCTTGTAAGATCTTTCTGGCTTCATGTCTTTTGTCTTCCAGGATGAGGTCAATAATGGAACTGATATATGGCCACATTTGTTGGTCAATGCAGCCTAGAATAGCCAAGAAGTTTGCCGCCCTAACAGTGATGGCCAACTTGGTAGAAAACCTTTTACAATATTGCCTGAGTGGCACCCATCTCTGTCTGATGGTAAGGAGATCGTCGCAGATGGGTTTTTTGATCTGCTTTGAGCCGCCTGAGAAATAACGGAACCCAGTTTGGGCTGTCCTATCAGGCATGCAGGAAAATCATCTGGGGCTCTGTATTTTTTTATCAATACGAGGTAATACAGCTGCCACCGTAGCGGGATTCTTCATAATCTTGCTACCCTCCTGCCACATGTAATCGGTAATGGGTATAGCCCAGACTGATTTTCTTGTTTGCTCTTTAAATCATAGGGAAAGCAGTCGGACTGCTTAACTGACGTCGGGAGGTGGAACCTGGATGCCGCTTGTTAGAAATGAGGTCTTTGGTTGGCAGTCAGGTTACCCCCTGTCCAAGTAAGGACCCTCACTCTCGTCAGGGTAAGTCACACACAATCAAAATTATCCTGTGCCCACCCTCTGGTAGCTTAGCACTGAGCAATCATGCTTAACCAAGAAGGCAATGTGTAACGTATTTGTGCAATAAATCATGCAATAACACAGTATAGCACCACAAAAATACACCACACAGTATTTAGAAAAATATAGAATATTTATCTGATTAAATGCAGGTCAAAACGATCAAGATTTGATAAGTACACGTTGAGATATCACTTTAGAAAATGATAAAAAGAGTCTTTAGTCTTTAAAAAGCAACAGGTGTTTCTTGCAAGCACAAAGTACCTGGTTTGCATTCAAATTCTCCGCAAGGGACCGCAGAGGAGGTCATACGTGGAAAATGGGGAGGTGTGCCTCGGTTTCTCCAGGCGCACACAGATGATGCATCTGTAATTTTCCATGCAGGGAAGGCTTTGTGTTGATTTCTGGCACGCTGACTGGAATCCTCTTCGGGTTGCGGGCTTTTCGGACACCCCGAGGATGATGGGGATAAATCCTGGGCAAGCTGGAGCAGCGTCGATCGGGTGGGCGAAGTGGGGAATCTTCTGTCACACGGCAGGCACTGTGTCGCTCATCTCACAGGAAGTCGGGCTGCGTCGTTCCGGCTCGGCTATGCGTCGATCCAGTGGGCCATGCATCAAAATTCCAGTCTCAACGGTGGTGCTGCGCTGATCTCCTCTTGGTGAACCAGGTTGCTATGGTCCGGTTCGGCGTGCGGTGATATTCTCACTGGGATGCAGGCTGTTCATCGTTTCTGGCAGGCTGTGAGTCGAATTTTCACTGCATCGAACTTTTCATCACACAAGGAGTTCTTTGCAGGAGGAAGTCTTTTTGGTCCTGAGACTTCAAGGCACGGGAGGCAAGCTCTATCCAAGCCCATGGAGAGCACTTCTCAGCAGAGCCAGAGGGCAGCAAGACAGCAGGACAACCGCAGGGCAGCAGTCCTTTGCAGAAAAGCAGTCAGGTAAGTCCTTTGGGCAGCCAGGCAGTTCCTCGTGGCAGGTTGCAGGAGACAGGATGTAAGGCACAGAAGGATTTGAGTGTAGAGAAATGCTCACTTTCTAAATGTTGCATTTCTACCACTCAAGCAGTATATGAGGGCAGTCCTAATGCTATCCTATGAAAGGAGCAGGCCTCACAGCAGTGTAAAAATGAATTTAGGAGTTTTACACTACCAGGACATATAGCACACACATGTTCATGTCTTGCCTTTTACCTACCTAGCACCCTGCCCCATGGGCTATCAAAGGCCTACCTTAGGGGTGACTTATATGTAGAAAAAGGGGAGTTTAAGGCTTGGCAATTACTTTTAAATGCCAAGTCGAAGTGGCAGTGAAACTACACACACAGGCTCTGCAGTGGCAGGCCTGAGACATGGTTAGGGGGCTACTTATGTGGATGGCACAACCAGTGCTGCAACTCACTATTAGCATTAGTTTACAGGCCATGGGCACATGTAGTGCACTTGACTAAGGACTTACAAGTAAATTAATAGGCCAATTGGGTATGAGCCAATGTCACGTGTTTTAAGGAGCAAGCATATGGGTCTGACTTCTGTCCCCCACCCAGGAAAAACTCTGTCCATAACGACAGCAACAAAAAGAGGCCACTGACAGCTGTCAGTGTCAGGACACCTGTCAGTGTCAGGAGCCATGCTCCAGACCATCCACTGCTAAGTGGAGGCCCTGAGCAGGGCCACTGGGAAGCTTCTCCTCCAGCCTGGAAGCTGGTAGGGAGTTCCCTAGGGGCTCCTGAGGTTTCTCTGACCTCTGAGGTATCTCTGAATGGGGGGCAGTAGCCCCAGGGATCTGGTACCCCTTCACCTCTCTACCTCGCAGCAGTTCAGGGGTGGTATCCTGACACTAGTCAATCAGCCTAGGGTCTGTACCCTGAGGCTCAATAGGGGACAAGGATGAGTCCTTCCTCACCTTGCTCCTATATCTGGCCTCGCGTACCCTCCTCTGGGGAGTGGTACTGCCAGACAACTGAACTTTCAGACCACCCTTAGGGGTCACCCTCCCAGTTCTCCTGCCACTAGAAGTAACTCATTTCCTAGAATGCAGTCAATAGGCACCGTAGGACTAACTATGACCCGCCTCTGGGTCACCTCCCCAACCCACTCCAGGGATACCAGGGCCATGGGCACTTTAGAAAATGATAAAAAGAGTCTTTAGTCTTTAAAAAGCAACAAGTGTCTCTTGCAAGCACAAAGAACCTGGTTTGCGTTCAAATTCTCCGCAAGGAGGAGATGCCTGGAAAATGGGGAGGTGTGTGTTGGTTTCTCCAGACGCACATAGACGATGCGTCAGTAATTTTCCACGCGGGGAAGGCTTTGCATCAACTTCTGGGGTGCTGACTGGGATCCTCTTCAGGTTGAGGGGTTTTTGGATGCCCCAGAGACGATGCGAAGAAATCCTGGGCGTGCAGGACGAATCACCGGAGCTGCGTAGGTCCGGTGGGTGATGCGGGTAAATTTCTGTTGTAAGGCAGGCACTGTGTAGATTCTTCTTGCAGGAAGTCGGGCTGCGGCGTTCCGGCTCTGCTATGCGTTGATCCAGTGGGCCGTGCATCGAAGTTCCGGTCGCAACACTGGCGCTGCGTCGATCGCCTTTGTGGGAGCTGGGTTGCGTTGTTCTGGTTCAGCGTGCTGTGATTTTCTCACCGCAGTACAGGCTGTGCGTCATTTCAGGCAGGCTGTTTGTCAAAGTTTCACCGCACAAGGAGTTCTTTGCAGGAGGAAGTCTTTTTGGCTCTGCAACTTCAAGGAACAGGAGCCAAGCTCTATCCAAGCCCTTGGAGAGCACTTCTCAGCAGACCCAGAGGGCAGCAAGGCAGCAGGGCAGCGGTCCTTTGCAGAAAAGCAGTCAGGTGAGTCCTTTGGGAAGCCAGGCAGTTCCTCTCGACAGGTTGCAGGGTCTGGTTCAGAGTTTCTTCACCAGTGGTATCTTGTCCATAATTGTCTGAGTTGGTAGGGTCAGAGGCCCTGTTTAAATACCCAAATGTGCCTTTGAAGTGGGGGAGACTTCAAAGAGTGGCTTACAAGTGCACCAGGTCCCCTTTCAGTTCCATCCTGTCTGCCAGGGTCCCAGTAGGGGGTTTGGCAGTCAATTGTGTGAGGGCAGGCCACTGTCCTTTCAAATGTGTCAGGCCGTCCACCCTGCAGATGTGTGCAGGTGTGACTGAGCATCCTGTGTTTGGGGTTGTCTGAGTGAAATGCACAAGGAAGCTGTCAAGTAACCCAGCCAGACGTGGATTGGAGACAGGCTGTAAGGCACAGAAGGACTTTGGTGTAGAGAAATGCTCTCTTTCTAAAAGTGGCATTTCTAGAATGGCAACATAAATCCAACTTCACCAGTCATCACAATTTTGTATTACTATTCTGGCCAAACTACATATGACCTGGTTACTCCTTTCAGATCAGAATCTACCACTCAAACAGTATATGAGGGTAGCCCTAATTTTATCCTATGAAAGAAGCAGGTCTCATGGCAGTGTAAAAACTAATTTAGGAGTTTTACACTACCAGGACATATAGAACACACATGTTCATGTCCTGCCTTTTACCTACATAGCGCCCTGCCTATGGGCTACCAAGGGCCTACCTTAGGGGTGACTTATATGTAGAAAAGGGGAGTTTAAGGATTGGGGATTACTTTTAAATGTCAAGTCGAAGTGGCAGTGAAACTGCACACACAGGCCCTGCAATGACGGGCCTAAGACATGGATAGGGGGCTACTCATGTGGGTAGCACAACCAGTGCTGCAGCCCACTAGTAGCATTTAATTTGCAGGCCCTGGGCACATGTAGTGCACTTGACTAGGGACTTACAAGTAAATTAAATAGGCTAATTGGGGATGACCCAATGTCACCATGTTTTAAGGAGAGAGCATATGCACTTTAGCACTGGTTAGCAGTGGTAAAGTGTGCAGAGTCCTAAAGACAGCAAAAATGAGGTCAGAAAAAGAGAAGGAGGAAGGCAAAAAGTTTAGGGGTGACCCTGCAGAAAGGTCATTTCCAACACCGCTCTTTCCATTAAATTGTGAAACCCTCGGATGTCCTCTGGAGATGAATTAATGGGCTGTTGTGGAGGTGGAGATGGTGTGAGTATGATGTAATTGTCCCAATCATCAAATGGGGGATGAGGATCATGAATCTCACTCTCCTCTCTGTCGCCATCAGATGAGGATGGGTCGTTTCTTGCTAGTGGTGCTATATTGGATGGAAATGTCATCTGGGGAGTGGCGGTTGGGGGATGAATGTTCGAGTCGGAGAATCAGGTCATGGCAGTGCCACAGGTTGTTATTCTGGCAGCTGTGAAAAACGCTTCCTGTAGTCAGAAAGCATAGTCCGAAGATCCTGGACTAAGGAAAGAGGCATGTAGAAGTCATCCTGCCTATGTGGAGGCTTAGGATAATATCTAAAACTTTCACAATGCCTTTGAGCAGAAGGAATAGGTTAGTAATCCTTATAATCCTGCCCTTCCTCATAATAGTCATCCTCTTTGTCATGGCACATGACGTGAAGCTTGAAGAGGCTGTGGGCTGGTGCGAAAGGTACATCGTCATCAGAATATTTAATACCCAACAAGTGGCTTGGAATTAGGGATGATATGTTGGTGGATGAAGGACTCCCCAGTTGTAATGAACTCTTTGTGATCTTTGTCATTTTGAATGACGGTGGCGTCAACGATATCATCATCGGAGCTTCATAAGTATGTTGTCCTAATGTTAAGTCGTTTATTGGTGGGATCATAGTCGATGTCAGCAGGATTGTCGGCGGCGAAGTCATCCTCAACGGAATCACAGTCAAGGAGGTCGTTGACGAAGCCGTTGTCTACAGGGGATGCATTGGTGGGGTTGTCGTTGACGGGACATAGACGTAATCTTAATCGCCTCTAAAATCTTTGTCAACAAGATGGGGGCATTGATGGAGGCTGTTGTGATTGTTTTTGCCCGTAGACAGTTTTGACAACAAGATAGTTGTGACTGTAATCATCAATGATCTTCCTGTCGACGGTGATAGTGTAGTAGACGGAACTAAAAAGGTAGATTTATGCCTTGCCTGAGGAGGAGGCATGAGGGTGATCTTCATCTCTGCTGGAAGACATGGAAGGCGCAGACAGGCTGTCTCTGAGGAGAATTGTTTTTTTTCTCCTTTTTCATTGAGTCCTTTGTCTGGTGATGAGTTTTAAGAGATTTTCTGCTCTCCTCCGAAGTCCCTTCCTGAGACCTGGCTCTCTTATGAGATCTAGAGGTGTCACTGTCCTCTTCTAAATATGTTCTCTAGGCTTTAGCTTTTTGAAGCCACAAAAGCAGCCTCCCCTCCCTGTCTTTCAAAGTTTTTGTGTAAAAAGTGTGCATATTTTGCACTCTTATGCCTTGTGCTCTGGGTAAAGGTAGTAAATACCATTTTTATGTGGGTCATCCGCATGCACCCTTTCCTTCCCACAGGTCTTACAGGGACGGAAAAAGCCTTTGAAGCCAGACATAGTAGAAAAAAAAGCTTTCAATACCTTCTTGAAGAAGAAAAACTGGCCAGAGCACAGGGGATTCCCTTCACACTCGACATGCGGTGAACATCTGAGGGATTCTGCCTCTCTTGGAAGTGTTCTAGAGATTGGTCATTGTTCAAGTTTGGGCCTTTTTTTTAAAGGAAATAAATAGGCTATTAAACTGATTGCCTGGTGCCATTATAGCCTATGATAGTTCTACATGCTGCTTTACCATGGTACAGCGGGGCTCCCACTTCGGCAATGGGGAATGATTCTAGCATGTGAATCTATGAAAGATCCAATACTGGACAACATGGGATTTGGTTCATCCTTCATGGGCTGGGACAAACTGCTTTACAGAAACTCCACGGTACAGGTGAGAGTGAATGTCACACTGTTGAAAGAAATAAGGATAGGAAGAGGTACCAGGCAGCGGTGCCTGCTACCCTGCTGCTATTTGCAGTGGTGGTTCAGCTGCTCACTAGCTGGATACATGCACATGCCCAGATCTGCTTCCTAAAATGGGACCCAGACAGGGAAGATACAATCTCCCTATACGGAGATGACATCCTCCCCTACCTGGCCGACCCCTCCCAATCTCTTCCACAAATACTCAAGACCCTTTGCATCTTCAGGACATTAGTAGGAATACGCAAAAACTGGAACAAATCAATAGTCTATCTCCCTGATGATCTGGTGCGCCCCATCCTGGGTTTCTGCCAGTGGAAATACTTAGGCTTCACATACCTGGGTATATATGTTACGATCACCCGAGAGCTGTTCTTTCAAGAATACTTGGACAAAGTCCTAGAGACACATAGGCAGCATACGGGCCATTAGGAAGGTCCTCCCTCTGTCACTAATAGGCAGAGTGGCATTAAATAACATGATCTACCTACCTAAATTCCTATACTTCCCACAAAACACTCGCTACACTGTGACGGATTGGTTCTTTTGCCAGGTTGACAATACCACTAGAATGCTGCTGTAGGATGATGGGGCCCAAGGACTGCCCTGGCGACACTTACTAGAAAGTTTGAGATGGGGATACAGCTGGTGGAGGTGTAGAGGAGGAATCTTCCCTTGAATATAGGGTGCTAGCCTCCCTTACATGCCCATGTGATGTCCCTGATATACTCCACACTACTGGGCCACAGTCTGCCTAAGTTGGATTGCCTCAGGCATTGATGGGAGGAAGGTCTGGGCAGAATGGAAGACTGCGCCTGGGGTGAGGCCTGTTGTTATCCAAGAGAGGTAGTGATAAAGGCAGGCTTCCGCCTGGTTCAGCTTAATCTACTCACAGAGCTTACTATGCAAGGGAGACCTTATGCAACTGAGGTGCGCTGACTCAGATCTATGCATGAGGGAATGTGATCAGAGAGGCACTTTGATACATACTGTCTGGGGCTGCCTGTCACTGCAGAGATACTGGAAGAAAGTGGGGGGACAGAGTCACATCACAACTAGAAGCCCTGGGTATCTAGGAGAAGCAAACAATGGAAAGACATAAACTTATCTTCTGCAATGTGGCACTCACAGTGCCAAAATGAGACATACTCAAGCAATAGGGAATCCTGTTGACACTTGTTAGACCTGGCATCCTTGGCATGGTCTCCCCTGTCTTTTTTGCCTCTTCCCATGTTTTGCCTGTGTGCTGAACTTTGTTTTTGCTGTTTTTGGTACTCTGGGCACTGTACCACTGCTGACCAGTGCTAATGTTCAAGTGCTCCCTGTGTAAGTTGTATACATGATTGGCTTTTCCATGATTGGCATATTTGATTTACTAATAAGTCCCTAGTAGAGTGCCCTAGAATTGCCCACTGTCTGTAAATCAAATGCTGCTAGTGGGCCTGCAGCACTGGTTGTGCCACCCACATGGGTATCCCTGAAAACATGGCTCAGACCTGCCACTGCAGTGTCTGTGCGTGCAGTTTTAACCTGCCAGTTTGACCTGGAAAGTGTACCCACCTGCCCGGCCCAAGTGCAGGTTCCCATTGGATGTGGAGTTTGCGGTCTCTGAACTCACGATTTAAAAATACATCTTTTGGAAAGTTGTTTTTTAAATTGTCTCTTTGAAAATGCCACTTCTAGAAAGTGGGCATATTCTTGGTTAAACCATTCTGTGACTCTGCCTCTATGTGTATTCTCTGTCTGGGTCAGACTGACAGTTGGGCTGTTTGTGAATCCCCTCTAGACAGTGACACAAAGGAAGATGGGGTGTAGCCTGCATATCTTGATGGGCCATCTCGGCTAGAGTAGAGGGAGGAGTGGTCACTTATACTTGAATGGGCTGTGCTTGCCCTCACACAAAGCAGTCTCCATCCCTCTGGTGCGAGTCTGGAGACAGGACTGGGCAAGGCAGGATTGTGTGAACAACAGAGACTTTCCTTTGAAGTTTGCCTACTTCAAAGGCAGAAAGGCGTATAAGTAGTGGACCCCAAACCCCAGATTTTAAGATTATTTCAGGAACCAAGAGAAACCTCTGCCAAGGAGAAGAGCTGAACAGCTTGAGGAGTACTGCCCGTTTGCCTGTGATTGTGCTTTGCGGGGTTGGCCTGCATTTGCTGCTTGTGCCTGAAAGAGGATAAAGACTGGACTTTGTGGTATATTCCTGCTTGTGAAGAATTTCCAAGGGATTGGCCTGAGCTTTCCTCCTGTTTTGAAGTCTCAGGACCATCAAAGACTTCCGCTTCCAGCATCTGGACTCTCTGCTGAGACTTCTGCCCTGCCAAGTGGTGCCATATCCAGTCCCTGGGCCCTTGAAAGGTGAAGTTGGTGAAACAAGGATGGAAATCCATGTACATGAAGCCATGCGGGGAAACTTTTGATGCGCCACCTGCAACGCAGCTGTTCAGAAATGGCACTCCACCCGTCTCACAGCTGAAATCGAGGCACCACCTGCATCCAGATGGAAATCGACGCATCACCTGCATTGCAGCTGGAGAAATGATGCAACACCAGATGCAGCTGCTAAAAACAACACAAACATGCATCATCGCTGGGTGTCAAAAATCAACATAAACCTGCGTGGACCCGAGGTGCCCCGTCCGGAAAACAGCACACGGCCTCACTTGAGAGTGAGAAAATAACGCGTCGCTGACTTTTTCGATGCACGCTAGCCTGGGCGGTTTTATTTTTGAGTCAAACCAGGTGCTTTGTGTAACAACCACGTTTCCATTGTTTTCTATTGAGTAAGACTCTTTTAACTTTGAAAATTCATAACTTTACTTTTTGTCGTTTTGGTCTTGTTTGATTTAGATAAATATTGCCTATTTTTCTAAACTGGTGTGGTGTCCATTTTTTAGTGTTTTCATTGTATTACTGTGTGTTTTAGTACAAATACTTTACACATTACCTTTGAGATAAGCCTGACTACTTGTGCCAAGCTACTAAGGGGGTGAGCAGGGGTTATATTTAGTGTCTATCTTGTTTGCCCTGACAAGAGTGAGGATTCCTGCTTGGACAGAGTACAAACTGACTGCCAACCAAAGACCCCATTTCTAACAACACTCACAAATCGGGAATGAGAATCCAATCTACACTGGTGTATGCAGATGGGGGACTTGGTAACGAAAGCTAGAGGCTGCCTGGGAAACTTTGAAAAAAAAAAGAAACTCATGGAGGAACAAAGAAACAGGCCTGTAGCAGCCACTGCCATGATGGAGGAACGGGAGAGGGGTGAGACGAGAGGATGGAATGTCACGGTTATCAGTGGAAGATAGGGATAGAAGACTGCATGCCACACATAGCCTCGCAGCTCACTACACCGACTCTCCAGGGTGTTAGAGTGGGAACTTTCATTGTTCAGGCTTTGTTGTTCATTTGAGTACAACAAGACGGCAATCATGCTGTGCCTACTGTCAAGAAGAGGATGGGTTGGGGGTAAGGTTGGCACAAATTCCAGAGGGACATGCCCCACCAGATGGCAAACATGCAATGCATGGAGTAATGTTGAAATACCAAGAATGCGTTTAAAAAATTGGAAAGAGAGAAAGAGAGGAGGAAAAAAAGGAAGGAAGAAAGAAAGTAAATTGGAGGGAAAGAATGAAAGTTGAAGGGAAAGAAAGAAGATAAAAAGAAAAAGAAAGAAGGAAAGAAAGAAAGAAAGAAAGAGCAAAAAAGAATGAATATAGAGGGAAAGAATACAAGTCAGAAATGAAAGATAGTGGGAAAGAATTAAAGATAGAGGGGAAGAATAAGAGAAAAAAGAAATATATTGGACAAGAATGAAAGATAGAAGGGAAGAATAAAAGAAGGAAAGAATGAAAGAGGGAAAGAGAAGACAGAAAAAGAATGAAAAGCGTGAAAGAAAGGTAGATACAAAGAAAAAAAAGCAAAGAAAGAGAAAAATAAAACGAGAATAACTTAATACGGAACAGTTTCAAATTGACACAATCTGGTATGCTGTGAAATAGCAGCACCCAGAAAAGTAAAACACTTCAAAAGGAATTTACAACAGCATTGGTAGTAGATGGGATCTGATAAAGATGGAATGTGGTCAGGATAGTCCTGTTATCACATCTGGCTTTAAGCACATCTGCAACACTGAAGTAATTATAACATTAAAACAACAAAAAAACACTGGCACTGAAGGGAACTTGCTTGTGTGTGGCTGTGCTCCTTGCGAAAGAGCAAAATCTAGTAATTCAAAGTGAAATCAACCAGTAGCTTAAGAACACTGCCCTACGCAATATGCTGTAGTAGGCAGACGAAAAATGTGAATGACACAACAAATGAAGAATAACTGAAGAGAGGAGGCTGACAGCCACTATGTGTAAATGTATTATACATATTTTAGTTAAATTCAAAATATCTTGGCTATGCCACACCTAATGGGCCCGATTCACAAAGGTAAACTTAGACCTGAAGTTTAAGCTTAGACCTGAAGTCAAACTTTAGACTTCAGGTCTAAGGTTAGCCTTTAGGTCCAAACTTTGACTTCGGTCTAAGTTAACCTTTGTGAATGGGGCTCATATTTCCTAGGTTTATGGAACTTTTTTGTCCCTCACTTAAGGAGGTCGCGCTCCTTCGCATTAATTGATGCAAAACAAAGCAGTTCAAACACCTCACTGCTTTCACAAGCCATGAGCGCAATTCCCAAAAACGTCCAGAAAATTAGCGCCCATGAGCTATCAGAGTCACTTACACACCTGCTTGGGAATAGTAGAGTGTCAGTCATCCTTCAATGAAACAAATCGCATGTTCTTTGTCAAAGTCACACTCATCAAAAATAAGATGTTTAGTCATTCACAGAGTATTCTACCAGAACACAAAACGTTTTCGTTTATACTTAAATGTTCCACAAAGAACAACTACATATAAGCTAGTAGTGTTTTAACTTCTATTTCCCCAAACAGCCACAAGGTGGCGACTTCGTTCCTGTGTTTCGGTGAAGACATACTATGCTAGCCTTAGTTTACAAAGATTTAGAATAAAGAGCTCTTACAGGGAATGGCCTGCCTTGAGCTGTTTTCAAGGGGATTCTGTTTCGGAGTTCTCATATTAGACCTCTTGGAAGATGTCTTTTCAGCCTCCAAATGACGTGCTCTGTCCTCTAAGTGAGACGTGTATCCGACGTTCCAGCACGCGTGTATAGAGTGTAGTCAAACCAGTTGATCAAGTCTATGAGCAGACTGAAGCCTGTTTAGTACCGCCGTCTGCTGGTAACCGAGGGCAGCGTATATTATTACATTTCTGTTCCTTTTATTACGGGCGAGCGCAAAGCGCTCACTCCAGTGTTGTTAACTCTCTTGGGGCTGCAAACCACGCCCATGTCACGTCAGTGTCTTTCATTGGTTCCTGGGCTTGCCTTTTAAAATCTGCTTGCTTCCATTAGTAGAAAGCATGCATATGTCATGCCTTTTCCGGTGGTTAGCCCTCCTTGAGCGCAGCTACCAAGTACTGAAAACATACGAGGCTCGCTGTTTTCTGTCCAGTTTATGGTCTACTTTTTCGCTTTTTTCACAGCGCGATCTCGCTTGGCAGAAGTCGAGCGCTTTGCATGACTTCAACCCTGTTACATAGTTAATTGCACTTTTGCCAATAGGTTTCACTACGAGTGAACTGTTATTTCCATTTGTGTGTCTGCTTTGCACTGATGGCGGCCGTCAGCTCGCTTATGTGAAACTTTTACTTTTCAGTTTATATGGCAAGAAAAGTCAAGTTAGTTATGTGAAACTGTTTTATATTCATTTTCAATTTATGTGGCAAGAAAAGTTCAGTTAGGAGTTTACAATGCTAATTGCTCAAGCTCAAACAAAAGTGAGACCGTTTGCATTGCAAATGCTTGTTTTTTTAAGTGATGCATGGTTGGTACACAATGAAAGCCACAGCTCGGTTATGGGTATCATATATTTTTTCGACAAATGGCTATAAATGAGAGAATCCTTTCGGATCACGGCTCAAGCAGCCACGTCTGAGCAGGATCCAGGCTAGACCCAGTAAATTATGCAGTGTCCTAGTGCAATTTTCTGACACCAGAACAAATTCGGTGGCGCCCAGATTTTTTCTGCTTTATGGTCAGAGCACCAATGTGCATGCATTGAGGAAGATCTTTTATTCTCATTTCTAGTTGGACCCAAAACAAATGTCTCATTTAACGTGCCACCTGCACTTTTGTTTATCTGAGCCTGGCTGTAAGGTAGTGGGTATCTAGCACCTTGAAGCCAGTGCCATTGAGAAATAAAGAAACTCAGCTTGCCACTTCAAAAGGGCATTGGAGATAAACTATTATTTGGAGGCAGGTCATTTGACTTTTCAAAGCTCTGTGCACAACAAATACACATGCACTATAAGAAAGTCAAGTATATCTGTCGGTATAGGGAAGTGAGGGTGACTTGAGGGTTGAGGGGAGGGGCAGAGGTAAGGCAACAGGCATCCAAAATGTATGTTTTGGAAATTGGTTACATGCCACAATGTTTCCTTACTGCTAGTTGTTTGCATTCAGCCGTTGGAAATACCAGAAACTGCAAGCTTCAACACTGATGGTTTCAAGTTGTCTTGCAAGGAAAAGCAAATAAAAAGTCTCATGACTGAAGGCAAGCAGCACAGAACAGCACTAATCAGGAAATCAATCAGTACTTGGCCCATGCTTCAGGTGCTCATCAGTGAAAAGGAAGAAAATAAGATTGACAATTAAGTCACCCAAGTAATGGGTGGGATAAAAGCCCCTTTTTAGAGGTTGTTTTGTTCTTGAAACAATAAATCAATGCAAGGGACAGTACATGTGTGCTGTTTCAAGCAGGACCTTAAAAGGACATTCATTTACGATACATAGCTTTTGCAGGGAAATACTGCTATGAAGTATAAGTACAAACTATCCCAAATATCAGCAAAAAAGAATTAGTGAAAGAGTAGGGGATCCTTCTTACTACCTTCTTACTTAGGGGCCCATTTTAAGTGGAATATTGATTGTAAGAAAGGAGTGGCCCACCTCAAGGAATAATAATACTAATGTCTGGGTGAACTATAAGGTCACTAAACTAACCTGAGCTCAAACCACTGCTAGCTATGGCACAGATCAGACAGGCTTGTCTTAGTGTAATGCATAAAGTATTTATAGAGTACCAAAGCAGTAATAAAGTCAGAACACAAACAATAAAAATCCCAAAATGAATTGGAAAAATGTAATAGGCAAAATGACACCAAAACAACAAAAATCCAATAAGGGGAATGTAATGGGGTGGCGCAATGATGACAATCAGCCCGTGGTCAGATTTTACATACGTAGTCTTTATTTTTTTGGGTTAAGGGTTATTTCTGTGCTAGTAGTACGTTGTTCAGCTGCTCTTCCACTGATGTTCACCTTCGCCTTCTTCTTTACAGGTGGGCTCCCCGGAGGCACATGTGGGAAGAATGGAGAGAGAACGGTAAGTGGACTGGTGAGTGCTGTCCTCTCTTCCTATTTCTTTTCTTTTTGATTTTCTTCTTTCTTTCTCTCTCGTCTGTTTTCTTCCTGCTTGTTCCCTGTTTTCCCTGTAGTTTCACATCCTGGCTGTCTTTCTCTGGGTTTATTTTCTCTCTCTTCCTCGGATGTTCCCCTTGTTTCCTTCCTTTTCTTTCCCTTTTCCTGACCATAGGGACTATAACAACAAAACACTTTTTCTGTGTGAGGTTCCTAATTATTCCTCTTTTCTTTTTAATTCAGGGTGTTCCGCTTTCCCTGTTCTGTCTGTACATTTTCTCTCTCTCTCTTGTGAATTTAAGTGCCATAACACCAAACGTATAACATACAAAGAAAACAAATAAAGGAATATCAATACCGGCCACGTACCTTAAAAAAAAACCTTAGCATGCCAATTTTCTACAAAAATTAATCCCTCTTCTATTATCCCTCCACCTCCCTCCGACCGGTATGTCCTGTCCACCCACTTGCAGAGGCCACGCTGTCCCCAGAGCGTGGCCAGAGTCCGAGCACACTGCCTCCTGGCCCTCTGCTGATTCCTCGGTGCTCATAGTCTCGGGATCTCCCTTGCGCGTCACGGGGAAGAATCTCCACCGGGTTTCTCCAGCCGGTCCTGCCGCCGCCGTCTCCTCCTCCTCCGCACACATCTCCGCCGTCGCTATCCGCCTTGCCGAACTGAGCTCCTCTGCCGCTTTCTTCTTCCACCTCCATCCGCAAAAGTCGCCTTCACTGTCCATTACTACGCTGGTGATGGCGCAAAGTGGTTGCAGCTGTCGGTCGTCACCTGGAAGCGGCTGCTGAGTGGTTCCCGCCCGGAGCACATCTGGGTGGGAATCCCTATGGCGCCGGTGCCCCAGGGGTCCGACGGGTCCGACCGAAGCATCGGCCCGTCACTGTGAACCAGAAATATGAATTTTTATAACTTTAAATGAAATAGCAGCAAAAAGTACTAAGTGCCAATGATAGCTTATGGATGCAGTAGACTTTCTGGCCGACCATGATAGTCGTACACCAAGAATGCTCATACCAGTCAATGATTTTACCTTCTGATTTTTCTTTTTTAAAGGAGCCCAAATAGTCCTGCAGAGCAAGCCTGAAGCAGTATCCAAGGAAGGTGCATAGGAAACAGACACCTTTCCCTGATGGCTAAAGAAGTCTTGGAAGTTTAACCTTTCCAGGGTTTTTGGAGCAGCTCCCTTGAGCAATTTCTAAGGCTACCAGGAGGACCTCAGGGATAGCACTTAGGGGCTAGGAAGCAATTTAGCGGAGACCACCAGCAATATCCAGTCCAAGTCCAGTTGGAAAAACTGGTTACTTCCGATGAAAGTTTCTTGCAAATTGTTGTGCCCCTGTAGCCACATTAGTGGTCAGCCAACTGACTACTGCCATCCACCTCTTTATCCTGGGTACAAGATGGAGAAGGTCCAGTCCTTCAATGCTCTGCTTAAGATACAGTAAGCAGGGTCTAGTCTTCTTCTGTTCTTTCGCAGGTCCAGAAAAGTTTCTGAGGAGGGTGCCACATTTATAGTTGGTACCAGCTAGTATGTAGGTGTTGCTCCCAACTCCTCACTAAGCAATGGGGTAAAGGTTCCTAGGAACAACCTTACCCACTTTTGCAGAAGTTCCTGTTTGCCATCCTGCAAACAATTCCACACTACCACTTACTCCTAAAATTTGCGTTGGAGGACACTTCCTCCCTTGTGCAGAGCTTGTGTGCCCACCCAGAGGTTTGGCCTGGGAAATGTGCAATACCCTCCTCTGTGGCCACTCAAAACCAGTTCTAGGGGTAGCCCTGTTCCCACTGGGTTTGGTGCCAGCCTTAAGGGAGGAACAAAGGGTTGTCTTCTTGAAGTCGGAAATAACATTTGTTTGTAAAAGGGCAGGCTCCTTTACAAGTTAATGAACTTCCTGAGTCCACCCAACTCAACTTCCTGCAAGCCGAAGCAAAAAACCCTCACCACACCCAGGCCATTGTTCCTGTTGTTGATCAGCTTTTTCATCTCATTAAAGTGAAACACAGGCAGAACGGTGTGAGTAGGCTGATGCTAACTGGCCTTCGGGAAAACCAGGAAGGAAAATATAACTTTCTAAAATGTGATTTTCCTAAATATTTATTAAAAGTAAGATTTTGTCTTTAAATGGGATTCTCACTCAATATTACAAATAGTCTTTGAATGAGATTTGTAGCCATTTCCTGTCTAATGTTACAGATTAAACAGTATAAACTGTACTTTGAAATTTTCTAGAATTTAGCATCTGCCCTACCAGTGAAAATAGTTTTTGGGGCTTGTCACCGAAGGAACATGCCTGTTTTAATTTTGCACATGTTCCATTCATAAATATCAGGTACCCTATCCTGTGACAACGAAGTGTACTTAGGAGTAACTCAATATTTAAAAGCAGGGTACTCCCTGTCTAAAAAGGTTAGTTTGATAGGTCTGTACAGCAGGTTTTAGGCTGTTACTGTCATGCCACACAGGTAAACCTAAAGCTATGTTTTCTTTAACACTGTAGTAGATGTCAAATCAGTGCTGCAGTTCATAAGCGACATTTAACTTTTCATGTTATGGGTGTGTTTCTGCATCATTTACTATGGCCCTATATGAAAGTTAAGTATTTCAAATAATGTTAAGCCAATTGCAAAATGTTTAAAGTGGAGTACACGTTAGCAGGAGTAACGTGCACAGAGATATAAAACCAGCAAAACAGATTGGTGAAACACAAAAGATAGTCATTTCCTATATGAGCCCTCCTGGCAGGCAAAACTACTTACCCCTCTAGGAGTTCTTCTCACTAAGGAATAGAAAACTTTGTGATGGTCAGCCTCAGGGCCATGTTACCTGTTGGAAGATGGACGACAACAAAAGATTTTGGTTCTCTCCCCACATCTGCATGACTCATACAAGGAGCCTGTGGTCTGTATGACTCCAGAGGTGAGTACCAAATAGGTATGGTCTCAGTTAATTCAGATATCAGACCACTGCAAATTCCTGTTTAGATGGCATTTCGCCACTGTTTCTAGGTAGTATCCATCTGCCAATGAACGCTACAGGTTGGTACTGGCCCTTTTCATTATATAGCATAGATATACCGCAATGTCAGGCTCTGAAGCATCTGTCTGCACCACAAATTCCTGGCTGAATTCAAATGCCTTGATGACTGGTGCAGTTCTTCCTTCAGGGAGTGAAATGCCTTTTCACATACCTCTGTCCAGCTCAAAGTCCTGGGTCGTTTTTTGGAGATGAGCTCAGTGAGGGGTTCAACAATTGTCCAATAACCCTTCACACACATGTGGTATAAGCTTGTGAGGGCTATAAAGGCCTTAACCTGGCTTTGGGATTTGGGAGATTTCCAGGTCATAATGGATTGGATCTGTGACTGTAAATGTTGCACATGTCTTCTTCCAACTTGGCGGCTCAGGTTTATCACATACACCAGCTCTGTCTAGCACTTATTAGCCTTGATCGCACGGAACTTACTGGCCTGTTGCAGAGCCTGCAGCACTTCTTAGAAGTGGGTCAGGTGGCCTTCCCAGCTGGAGTTGAAGACGGGAATGTCATATAAGTAGGTGGTACTGAACTCCTCGAACCAAGGCAGGACCAATTGATTAACAGCTGGAGTGTGGCAGGGGAATTCTTCAAACCAAAAGCATCATCCCTAGGAACTGGAAGTGTCCCTTAGGAGTGAAAAATGCAGACTCTATTAAACCCTTGGTTAGGGAAACCTGCCACTACCCAGATGTGAAGTTATTTAAAAACCTGGCAGCCCCTAACCTAACATTGAGGTCATTAGTTTGGGGTATGGGTTGTCACTATTGGTGATTGAATGAAGTCCCCATTGCCCACACAGAGCCTGAGTTCTGGGGTGCCACCCAGAGGGGCAGCATTTTGTACAAAGACCACTGCGGTGTACCAGGGACTATTGGAGGGCTCAATTAACCCTAGGCTAAGCACCTTAGAAACCTCAACTTTGATGCTGGCCCTGACCTTGTTGGATGGCTTGTAAAATTTGTTTCTGACGGGAATATGGTTCCCTGCATCAATGTCATGGGTACACCAGCAGGGGAGCCCCAGGGTCAGCAAGAACAAGAAGGCAAACTATCCCTGTAACTAGCAGCAGGCCCTCTATTGCTTTTCTGTCAGAGCAGAAGACAATATTTCTCCCTTCATAGAGCCATTTTGGTCCTTGTGTGACAGGAGAGCTGGGAGGGGATCACTTACCTCCTCTTGTCTACCATCAGGCACCATACACATAGTAATTTTGGACCTTTCAAAGTGTGTATTCATTTGGTCAATTGGCAGGACCCTCAAAGGGTTCCTGAGACTCTGCAGGTCTACCAGGTAGCTGACCTCACTCTTTTTCTCTTTCACCTAGTAGGTTTCAGTCCACCGGGCCTGAAAGGCTATAGGTTATACGGGTTCTATTACCCACACTTTTTTGCACATTTAGTATTATATCAGAGTGGCCTTCTGGTCGTACTACTGTTGAATCACTTTCTGCCTGGCCTCGGAGTTCATATTGACCTTTCACGTTTTGCCCTACTTTTTACCAGAGGGCTAACATGTTTTTCCACTACAACCTGTGAGACTTTCTTAGGAGCTTTCTCCCATCATTCATTCACTAGACTGAGAGATCCACTCAGTGTGGCTAAATGTAAGTTCAAATGGATTGAAGCCCATTCCCTTCTGCAAGACTTTCCTTTAACCTAACCATAGGCATGAGAGCAAGGCGCCCCACTTATATATTAAGGAATTGAAGAGGTCCATAAGCATGCCTTTTAGGGTATTGTTGAACCTTTTAACAAGCCTATTGGTATGGGGATGATAGGTGTAGAGACATATAGGTAACTCCACACTTATCCCCCATGAACCTCAAACATGCTGAAACTAACTCCTTGGAAAATCCCACTTGGGTAAAGATTACCATCAGTGCTTTGGTCACTATGGGCACAGTCATGCTGGCCCTTGTGTCATGCAAAACTACCAACTTTTTCCCATTAATGGAAGGGTATTGCCTGTATTTTTCAATGTAATCAGATATGTGGGCTACGGTTTTTATCTCTTATCATCCAGGAAAACTATGGTAACCTCTGCCTACTCGGTCAACATTCTCCCTCCGACCCTTCGCTGGCAGTCCCTAGGATCTGCCCATCAGTGGAGTTTTTTTAGGACATACAGCTTCCCTTCCCATGCTTTGTGTATAGACCGTCACAACTTCAGGTCTGGTAATATGGCACCATGGGCTTCTTCCAATGAAAATCCCTATTTCTCAGCTCAGCAGTGGTTTGGGAATTGGCCCCCTTTTGAGAGCCACTTTGTACTATCTTTGCCTTCCCACTCCTTCTCCAGATACGGACCTGATCCTAAAACATCTTTCTTGTGTTTCCCCCAGGTACCTTCTTAGACACACTGGTGCTGGCCAGAAATCTGCTTCTTTCCCAAGCTTTCTAGGAACAATGAGTTAACTGTCTATCAGGTCCTGGAGTATTTCTCTAAAGCAATTGCTCAAGATGTGCTCCCTAATGATCAAATTACACAGTTCATCATAATCGTTTACCTAATTGCCCCTCACTCAACCATCCAGTGCCTTATTTTACAGGCCCACAAAATCCTTTCAAGCCTGGTGGGGCTGCTCCTGACCACCCCTGCACTTCAGGTGATACTTCTTAGGTGTTTGATCATATTTGCATAGGATGACCTTTGTCATGGGAGCATACAGAACCTGGTCAGCTGCATATAGGCCCAATAGTGTACCCCTCACAATAATGGCCATATTTGTCCATATTCCAACCCCCGTCCTTCTTTGGGATTGTATGCTTATGCAAGGCCGCCTAATAAGCTGCAACCATTATCAATACCATTCCCCTATATAAATAGGCACCAGTTTGTTCAGCATGTAGGCCATATGTTTACCTCTCCTAGGCACGTCTGAATCGGTGCCACCATCATCCCACATCATCACTGGACTCAGATGCCCCATGGGACTTCAAGTCCATTTTGCACTACCTCAGCTCCTTGGTCAGCAGGGCCTTCTTGTCTTTGGCTAACATCAACGTTTTCTTCTCAGCAGCATAGGTTAACCTTTTCTTCTCAGTGGTAAGGGGTAAACGGCTGCAATTTCAAGGCTCTCTCTGTCCTCCAGCTCTGACAGAGAAAATGGGACATGGCACACTGCTCCATGCTCTACACAGGTGATGCTCTAGACAACACAGTTGATGCTGCTCCTTTGGGAGCCCATTAGCCTCCAGGTACTCCTCACCTTCATCCTCATTCCCTTCTTCAACTTCATCCTCATTCTCCTTTAAGGAGGACTGTTGCTGACGAATTTCTTCTCAGGCTCTGAGGGTAATATGGTAATTCTCCTTCTTAGACTCACTGCTCAAATTTGGTGCATGCTCTTCAGCTCTGCCATACTAAGGCTCTTCGGGTTAGTCAGATCCACTTCCATGTTCCCCAAAGACTTAAGGTGCAAAAACTGAGTGCAAGAATGAGTTTAGGAAAAATCAAAAATGACCTCATAAAAACCAAAAGTCAATTAAAAACCCAATCTTTGCTGTTAATTTAGAAAGGGGTTTATAATTTCAACGTAAATCAGCACGTGGTACTGCAAAAAAAAGTTGTGGAAACCACCGTTGTACACCAATGCAACAAAGAGGATTATTTGGGGTGAGCGGTCACACACCTCATGGAATAACAACACTAACTTCTCAGAGTGAATCCCACCTTTACTAAATTACCATGAGCTCAATCCTTTGGAAAATATGGCACAGAGCAGACAGGTCTAACATAGGGCAATGTGTGAAGTATGTATGCAGTACTGACACCGTAATAAAGTCAAAACACCAACGAATAAACATCTCAAACCGAATTAGAAAAATGGAGTAAAATTTAATTAACAAAATGACATCAAAAGGCCAAATATCTAATAAGGGGAACTGGAGATATGAATTGTTACATTTTAAAGTAAAAATAGCACCAAAAAGCTCTGAGCACTTATGATAGTCTATGAAAATGGTATGCTGGGACCTAGGATCGATTTCAGGCTGACTGAAATGGAGCGTAGGTCGGATATATCAAGCAAGCATAAACCATGTGAACTTGTCTTGATCAAAGATTTTACCTTCTGATTTTTATATGGAGCTCAAAATCCTCCTGTGGGGCAAGCCTGAAGCTGTACCTGAGGAGGAGTGCACTGAAACTGGACACCTCTGCTGCTGTGAGGTCTCTATGATGGTTCCATAGGTCTTGAAAGTGCAAAACGTTTTAAGTCCCAATCTTCCAGGTTTTCTAGAGCAGCTCTTCTTGGTCATTTCTGAGGCTCCCATGTCCTCAGGATCAGCACTTAGGGGCCAGAACTCACGCCAACAGCAGCCATCAGCAAGATCCATTTCAGGTCCACTTCCTACTAGTTAACTTGCTGCTTCAGGAAAGGGCCTCTTAGAGCATATTACAACCCCTTAGCCACAAAGAAAGTAAGCCTGCTGACCCTTGGGAGTCCACTTCTCTGTCTTGGAAACAGGAGGGAGCAAGTACAGTCCTTCAGGGCTTTTATGAGGTTACAACAAACAGGGTCCAAACCTCTACTGATTTTCTGTATGTCCAGAAACTATTCTGAAGAGGGTGCACTGGTGTACCTTATTCATGGATGGCACCAGCTGCGGGTGGGATGACTCCTGGATACTCCCTAAACAATGGGGTGAAAATTCTCAGGGATAACCCTACCCACTTGTGCATGAGTCCCTGTTTGCCCTACTTCAAACAATCCCACAGTGCACCTTACTCCGAAAATTCAAGGTGGGGGAAATCCTTCCTTTCCTGTGCAGAGTCTGTGTACCCATCCACAGGAGTGGCCACAGAACTGTGCCATCCCCTCACTTAAAACTGTTTATGTGGGTAGCTCCACTCCCACAGGGCCTGGTGCCAGTCATGCTAGAGGGAGGCAAAAAATTACCTTCTCCAGCTTTCACCTAACATTTACTTGTGAAAGAGAAGATAAATACTACCCCCCCCCCCCAACACACATACACACACACACACACACAAGCTGTTGTTTCTGCTCTGGGAGCAGTTTTACACCTAATTAAGGTTAATTAGCCTACTGGAGATTCGGACCTTTCTAAAAGTTACCTTTTCTAAATATTTATCAAAAATCTGACTATCTGACTTCACCATTAAACTGGATTTTTGCTAAATACTAAACATAGTATTTGAATGATGTGTGTAGCTGTTTCCTTTCAAAAGTTATAGGTTAAAGTTTATAATCAGTTATTTGACATTTTCTAGAGCTCAGCTAGAGGCCTGTCAGTGAAAATAGCTTTTGGGGCCTAGCCACTGGAGGAACATGCCTATTTTAATTTTGCACATGTTCTACTTTTAAATATCAGATACCCTACCTTGTGGGTGAGAAGGTGTATTTAAGGATGACTAACTAATGTTTAAAAGCAGCATTTCCCACCTGCTAAAAGGGGTTATTGGGCTGCTGCAGTCAGGATAGACAAGAAAGGCCTGAAACCATGTTGTCTCTGTCACCATGTTGGATAGCACAATTAGTGATGCAGTTCACATATGACATTTAGCTTTCTATGACATGGGTGTATTTCTGCACCATATATTATGCCCTGAAGGAAAGTTAAATATGCACATTAGGTTTAAGCCAATTTTTACATATTTAAACAGGGAGCATGAGCACTTTACTCCTGGTTAGCAGGGGCAAACTAAACAGGTTTATAAGTCCAGAATAACAGATAGTGCAAACATTGGTGGGAAAGGAAGTGATCAACCAACATTTCCCAACCCAATCTTTCCCATAACGTCATAATTGATGGAGTTAAAAGAAATCAAAAGTGTACTTTATTGTGTGCTCAAACAGTGTTCGCAAGATTAATCTGTATTAATATGTATGTTGTGCTTTAGTTGGTTCTGGTTGTCACAATGAACCAGTCCTAAGATGGCCACATTCAGTCTTTAGGTCTGGTGTGTTGTTAAGGACAGAAGCACACCAGCTGGGGTCTGGGGAGAGACAGTGCCCCTAGGTTCTCTTTACTCTCCACACTAGGGGTGGCCCGGAGACCACTGCCAGTATCAGCGGGCCATTCCAGTATTATTCTGAGCTGCTCAAGCATGAAGCAGCCTACTGTCTAGGACAGATGGGGAATGTGCAGCTGAGCCGGCTCTCAGGACAGTCTTGATGGACCGAAAGCAGGAGCCCATGGTGCAGCATGAAGTGGGTCAGACTGCTAGTACAGACAGGGCTTAGACAGGTACACTGGAGTTAGGCAGCAAGGGAGGACCAAATTATGTGGAGGGGTTTACTAAATTATGCAGCAAGAATAAGCATTGTTTTTAATTAAATTACCAGTTGAACAGTCAACCTATGCAAAGAGTCTTCCATTGTAAAGCAACACACATCACTGCATTTTTAGTAACTTCTGATCCATTTGCTCTAGTTTTTTTTGTTAAAATCTGCAAACTACACAGCAGATGATGGATTGTGTGGAAAATATGGCAAATCTTATTTATGCGTAAAAACCCTGCAGCGGCAGAATCACATAATTCCAATGGTCCCCGGTATAAAAAGACACATCTCTTTAAAGAGCACTACATGACAATGCAGTAACAGTTCACTTCACCAAGAACATTGTGTCCCAATCAGTCACTGACATTGCATGGGGTTCTGCAGTGGATAGGATTACATCAATGATTATAATGGCTTCATCCCAATTATTTTCAGGGAGAACAATGGAAGTACTCCGAGGCTGAGCTTGCGTCCCCCACCTGCCAAGGCCAATGGCCAATAGGTCAAGGAAGTTGGGGGCGAAAATCACTACCCAATGCAATTGGGAAGTTCTAGTGGGCTACTGTAGCAGATTCCTGTATTCCCCATTTTTGGCTGTTTTCCAACCTGGATAGCTCACCAGGCTTTACCTGCTTAGTGAAATGTCTGAGGAGCAAATCAGGAATGCTCTTCTCTTATTGCAGATTCCACTGGAACTATGCACAGCTTGTAATGAGTTTGAAGAGTTTAAATATTGAATCTGTAACAAGCTAATAAAGACAGAAGAACCTACATGAAACTGAAGTAACACCTGCAAACCAAATACTCGCAAAACCCATTGTATCACCCTTTAACAAAGCTCTTGAGTCTGTGATTTGCAGACCAAGATGTAGAAAAGCTCTAAAGGCAAACAAAAAAGAGAAATAAAAGCAACAGCAACCACGGGCTAGGATTGCATACTTTCTAAAATACATCCACAAAATATCTCATTCCCAACTCACCTACTCCCTTCCAATTAGTCCCTCTGCTAAGCCACCCCTCATAATATATTTTACACCCTACCAAATTCAAAAGAAAAAAGAATTACACCCGACTTTCCTCTTAACCTCTACAACCCACCAGCCGAACAGCACTCAACATTGACAAGGCAAGCTATCAAACTAAAGGATACTCCATAATAAAATTCGATTTCATGAAACGATATAATGTTTGGACAGAAATACTTCTTGCATGGCTCAAGACAACATACGCCACTGTCCTAAATTCACCTCTCAGGCTGATTTTACATAATTTATTTTTTTGCCTCACCATGTCAAATAATATCACATGCACTGAGGGCTTATGTCAAACGATATGTGATCCAAAGAGGGACTCTGCAACCTGGACGGACACACCACATAAACCTCTCTTTAATGAGAGTGACTACTATCATTTCACCAGGATGCGAAAAACTGACATTAGTTTAAGTAATTAACAGTTATAGAAAGAACATGTAATTTTATCCATAATCTTCAATAGGATTGTTGTCTATCTGCCTCTGACATTTAAGAAGCACTGACAGTTCTTTTCAACCAGGTTGTTTGTTCTGTCCGTCTGGTAATAGGTCATCACAGGTATATTTACTTCATATGGATGAAACAAAGTTGGCATAAAATATTTATGGGTTGCTTACTGTGTGTGCAAGCAGACATCTACTTTGGGATTCCTGTAACTATATGGCTGAGGATGCGGAAATTGAGGATGAGAAAACTACACCAGCATGTGATTTGTGAGAAAACCTGGGAACATCTGCAGGACTTTTGGAAGTGTGCTAAACTCACATTAAATAATCCCTGCCCCTTTCCTGCTTTATACTTGCAGATAGGTGTACATACGTTTTAATGTGGTAGCCAGGAAGAGAAGCTGCCTTTCTCCTTTAACTCCTACTGTGCCCTGGACGAGGTGATCTCGTCCAGGGCACCGGTTCCCGGGTGCCTTGGACGAGATCACCTCGTCCTGCACCCGGGAACTGGGGGGAGCGCTAGCAATTTATTTTAGGCCATTTCTGCCCCCCTGGGGCCGGCTGCGCTAAAGGCAAAAATCCACAGATAGGCACTTTGCAAAAAACACCTCTGTTTTCTGTGAAAAAATGTGATGTGTCCGCGTTTTGTTTTAGGCCATTTCCTTTCTTGGGCGCTAGGCCTACCAACACAAGTGAGGTACCATTTTTATCGGGAGACTTGGGGGAAGCTAGGTGGAAGGAAATTTGTGGCTCCTCTCAGATTCCAGAACTTTCTGTCACCGAAATGAGAGGAAAAAGTGTTTTTTTGGCCAAATGTTGAGGTTTGCACAGGATTCTGGGTAACAGAACCTGGTTAGAGCCCCACAAGTCACCCCATCTTGGATTCCCCGAGGATTCTAGTTTTAAAAAATGCGCTGGTCTGCTAGGTTTCCCCAGGTGCCGGCTGAGCTAGAGGCCAAAATCCACAGATAGGCACTGTTTTCTGTGAAAAAATGTGATGTGTCCACGTTGTGTTTTGGGCCATTTCCTTTCGTGGGCGCTAGGCCTACCCACACAATTGAGGTACCATTTTTTATCGGGAGACTTGGGGGATCGCTGGGTGGAAGGAAATATGTGGCTCCTCTCAGATTCCAGAACTTTCTGTCACCGAAATAAGCGGAAAACTTGTTTTTTTAGCCAAATTTTGAAGTTTGCAAAGGATTCTGGGTAACAGAACCTGGTCAGAGCCCCACAAGTCACCCCATCTTGGTTTCCCCTAGGTCTCTAGTTTTCAGAAATGCACAGGTTTGGTAGCTTTCCCTAGGTGCCGGCTGAGCTAGAGGCCAAAATCTACAGGTAGGCACTTTACAAAAAACACCTCTGTTTTCTGTCAAAAATTGTGATGTGTCCACGTTGTGTTTTGGGGCATTTCCCATCGCGGGCGCTAGGCCTACCCACACAAGTGAGGTATCATTTTTATCGGAAGACTTGGGGGAACGCTATGTGGAAGGAAATTTGTGGCTCCTCTCAGATTTCAGAACTTTCTGTCACTGAAATGTGAGGAAAATGTGTTTTTTTTAGCTAAATTTTGAGGTTTGTAAAGGATTCTGGATAACAGAACCTGCTCAGAGCCCCACAAGTCACCCAATCTTGGATTCCCCTAGGTCTCTAGTTTTAAAAAATGCACAGGTTTGTTAGGTTTCCCTAGGTGCCGGCTGAGCTAGAGGCCAAAATCTACAGGTAGGCACTTTGCAAAAAACACCTCTGTTTTCGGTCAAAAAATGTGACGTGTCCACGTTGTGTTTTGGGGCATTGCCTGTCACGGGCGCTAGGCCTACCCACACAGGTGAGGTATCATTTTTATCGGGAGACTTGGGGGAATGCTGGGTGGAAGAAAATGTGTGTCTCCTCTCTGATTCCAGGACTTTCTGTCACCGAAATGTGAGGAAACGTGTTTTTTTAACCAAATTTTGAAGTTTGCAAAGGATTCTGGGTAACAGAAGCTGGTCAGAGCCCCACAAGTCACCCCATCTTGGATTCCCCTAGGTCTCTAGTTCTAAAAAATGCACAGGTTTGGTAGGTTTCCCTAGGTGCCGGCTGAGCTAGAGGCCAAAATCTACAGGTAGGCACTTTGCAAAAAAACACCTGTTTTCTTTAAAAAAATGTGATGTGTCCACGTTGTGTTTTGGGGCATTTCCTGTCGCGGGTGCTAGGCCTACCCACACAAGCGAGGTATCATTTTTATCGGGAGACTTGGGGGAATATAGAATAGCAAAACAAGTGTTATTGCCCCTTGTCTTTCTCTACATTTTTTCCTTCCAAATATAAAAGAGTGTGTAAAAAAGATGTCTATTTGAGAAATGCCCTGTAATTCACATGCTAGTATGGTCACCCCGGAATTCAGAGATGTGCAAATAACCACTGCTCCTCAACACCTTATCTTGTGCCCATTTTGGAAATACAAAGGTTTTCTTGATAGCTATTTTTCACTCTTTATATTTCAGCAAATGAATTGCTGTATACCCGGTATAGAATGAAAACGCACTGCACGGTGCAGCTCATTTATTGGCTCTGGGTACCTAGGGTTCTTGATGAACCTACAAGCCCTATATATCCCCGCAACCAGAAGAGTCCAGCAGACGTAACGGTATATTGCTTTAAAAAATCTGACATTGCAGGAAAAAGTTACAGAGTAAAATGTAGACAAAAATTGCTGTTTTTTTTACCTCAATTTCAATATTTTTCTTTTTCAGTTGTTATTTTCTGTAGGAAACCCTTGTAGGATCTATACAAATTACCCCTTGCTGAATTCAGAATTTTGTCTACTTTTCAGAAATGTTTAGGTTTTTTCTGGGATCCAGCATTGGTTTCACGCCCATTTCTGTCACTGACTGGAAGGAGGCTGAAAGCACAAAAAAATCGTAAAAATGGGGTATGTCCCAGTAAAATACCAAATTTGTGTCGAAAAATTGTTTTTTCTGATTCAAGTCTGCCTGTTCCTGAAAGCTGGGAAGCTGGTGATTTTAGCACCGCAAACCCTTTGTTGATGCCATTCTCAGGGAAAAAACCACAAGCCTTCTTCTGCAGCCACTTTTTCCCATTTTAAAAAAAAAAACTAAATTTTCACTGTATTTTGGCTAATTTCTTGGCCTCCTTCAGGGGAACCCACAAAGTCTGGGTACCTCTAGAATTCCTAGGATGTTGGAAAATAAGGACGCAAATTTGGCTTGGCTTGCTTACGTGGACACAAAGTTATGAGAGCCTAAGCGCAAACTGCCCCAAATAGCCAAAAAAAGGCCTGCCACAGGAGGGGGAAAAGGCCTGGCAGCGAAGGGGTTAAAGCTACTGTTTCGCAATCCGAGACAGGAAATACCCAGTTCCATGCCCTTAGTTTCTAGTCTCACAATCAAATAAATGCGACTGAACACCTTGTGTGAAAGGGGCCACACCACTGAAACCAGAACAGATCGAAAACATGACTGGACTCTAAGATATACAACTACATACAGAAAAATAGCATTAATGATATGGGGAAAATTCAAGTCAGTGTGTCTAAACTCCTAATTGACCAATGCTAGGGATCCCCGACAGATGGACACGGAGAAAGACTTCTGCGCTCTAATGGTTATGGGCTTTGACTGGCCACTCCTTTTGCCAGGTTTAGGAATTGGTTCTTTGTTCTGTATTTTGCTGTAATGAGCTCTATAGAGCCACCTTGGAAGAAGGAGCAGACTGATTGCTGAGGATGGGTACTGGAGGTCTCCCTTCATGAAGTAAAGACTGCCTTCAGAAACAAGTGTCCTGAAGAGCTGTGCAGTAATAAATGCATGATAGCCCGATGTTTAAAGGAAATTATCTGTCCTTCCAGGCTGTGTAATGAGCCCTTGTCAGCCTGTTCCCACTGCCGTGTCCCCCAGATCAAGTTAACTTTGTCCCAGAATCTACTCTTACATTTGGGCACTTTCATCTCCCTCGCATCAGTCTATGGAGAGCTGTGATATACAGACCAAGAGGGCGAAGATGACTACAATGGACAGACAAAAGGAAGCCACCCACAAAAAACAATGGAAATGGACGCTGTGGCCAACATGTTAATTAGAATTCAGAAGTGTAGGTCAGAGTTTATATGGCCCCCTTACTTGGGCTCCTTGGTAGTCACACTTACAAAAGTATTTTTTTTAAATGGGTTTCTTACACAAAATTGCATAGTTAGGCAACCCTTTTTAGGGTCGAGCCTGTGCCGCATGCGCTTGCGCATGCGTTTTACTTGCAAGATGCTTTAGGAGTTAGAAAAGGGCTCGGAGCCCCGTCCATGTCACGTCAGTTTCTTTCATTGGTTCATGGGCTTGCCTGTTAAAATCTGCTTGTTTTCATTAGTGGAAGCCACGCATACGTCATGCCTTTTCCGGTGGTTAGCTCTCCTCGAGCGCAGCGATTAAGTACTGAAAACATGCAAGGCTCGCTGTTTCCCTTCAGGTTTGTGGACTACTTTTTATCTTTTGTTCGCAGCGCGATCACGCTTGGCAGAAGTCGATCGCTTTGCATAACATCGTCCCTGTTACATAGTTAATTGCACTTTTGCCGATTACGTAAATAATTGCACTTTTGCCAATAGGTTTCACTACGAGTAAACTGTCACAGCACGATTGCGCCGTTCGACTGTGGTAAGAAAAATCTGGTTGGGAGTTTACAACTGCCAAAAGCTGTAACTCGGAGAAATGCGAGACCCTATTGCACTGCAAATGCTTGCTTAGACATGCTAGTGGCTTGTAATAAAACTGCGTTCATGCTACTTGCACATAAAACATATTTTGCACAATTTTCTGAAGCCACATAATGTCCCACTGGATTCTGCTACCTGTAAAAACATGAACGAATCAATGGATATTGTTTGTGAAATATTAAATCAGTTTCGGAATAAATTAAAACAGTTAATAATGAATGTATACCAAAAAAAACATTTGATGTGGTGGTTTTCAATTAAACAATGAATATGGATTTCCATGTTATAATCTTAATTGACAAGTACAGGCTTGATTTGTTCCACCTGTGTCATCCTTCCTTTCACATAAGCAAAGTAATCAATTATATTCAACAGTAGCACTTTTTCTCATAGTAACCTTGCCGATGCCCGCATGCTGAAGGAATATGTCTTAGCACATGTATATTTTACTTAAACAAACTGAAAAAATCCCTTTAGTATTTATCCTTAAACATCTTTAAACAAAAGTTAGAATGTACTAGCTAAATTTAAACCGAATCAGTGAATGATAACTTTTTTTTAATCTAAGCTCGACATTGACAACACATCTGCAACGTTTTTCCACAATTTGTGGCACCTTCAGTAATAATATGGTGCATACCACTAAACTTGCTAATAAAAAAATGATCATATCAGCTCAGTGACTGAACCCCCAAACACATCTCAGTGAATTTCACGTTTGGATGCAACTAACTTCTAATTTCAAGCAGCGTCTTTATAAATACCTTTCAATTGAACTACATTTGAAAAAGTAATCAGAATGTAGTACACTTTCCTTTAAAGTTTAAATTACTATTACTGTATGAATTGTTGTATAGATGTAGGAGCCAAAATGTCGACCATTAGTTTTTCCATATATTACAAAAGCAGCAAGGTACACAGAGCAAAGTTTATTTTGGTACTAGTACACTTCACTCCCATTAAAAATAAATTAATCAGCAAATTCCTACACAGCTAAATCCTCTTTTATGTAAATACAACACAGCTGTAATAAATTACAAGGTGTTATTATCTGACGTTTAGTCCATAATACTTCACACATAAGAGGTTCCTCTACACAGCTCACCTTGCAACAAAAGCATCTTAAATAAACTGAGAAAAAGTTGTTTGGTTTGCCATGTTTTCACAGAAGTGGGATATTCCGAACTCATATAAGGTTTCTTTATATGACTCATTTTATAACAACTTAAACTAAGGAAGTTTGCTTTGCTTTTTTTCTTAATAAAAATATTTTTTTCACTCTGGGAAAAATGGGCCCGAACGTGTTTCTACCTCTTTCAACACGGAACGAGGTGTTCATATAGGCTCTTGAGATTGTGCAGTTTGTTACATGATGGCTTCATTAAATGAGACACAACTGAGTACGCTTAATATTTAAAACAAGTGAGAACAATTATCCCCGATATAAGGTTATGCGAGTAATCTATCAAGTCCAGTTTTCTAAAACTATTTTTTCTGACTCCGAATTAACTTTCCTGAAAACACGAGAGTAACAGGCTGTGATAGCCTACAATCACACCGAGACCTGGACACAGTATTTCACAATATTCTTTTAACCCCGGATGTTAACAGGGTCTGTTGAAAGTTTACGCGCAATACCAAAACAAATCTGATCATGCATCCATCAAGTCAGCACAAATCAAGAGGTGAAATAGCTATCACAACTGGTTGTGCTTGAATATCAGTTGTAATGAATAAGCACTTTGAATGCGCCTCCAGCAAGGTAAGTACTAAACTGGCAACTCGCCGGACACCACATGATAAAATGTTGTAAAAGAAAGAAGCTTTGACTAAACAGGGGAAGCCGCCACGTTAATTTTAAAATGAAAGATTCTCTGATCATGCTTGTCGATTACCAAATATCTTAGAAGTGCTAAAAGTTATCCAAGAAACTCCCTACAAAATGACTGTCTTGGCTTTTAAATACTGAGGAATGTCAAAAGGCCAAAAACCGAGACCAATCACGATTTGTCAATTTAAAAAAACAGACTGTGCACATTTATGCAAATAATGCTCTTACTGATGACAGACTGCCAAACGATTTATTTCATACAGCCCTGAAACCCACTTCGCCGGATTCCCCCTCTAGACGTTTGTATACCTGTCTATACAAACACACATATACAAACACACACCCACACAAAGCACATTAATATTGTACACATGAATGGGTCCTTTTCGGGTCAATCAATTGATTAAATCAACTTAACAGCTGCAGAAAGAACAAGTAGCCTTCGGTGACATGTTATGTCATTGATAGGGCATTTCGTGCTAAGTCTCTACATGAACAAGCTTTCGGGAGCTGTACTTTATCAGCATTTTTCCCTCACATTTGCCTATAACTGGCTGATGGTGTTCAATGGATACAGAATGGAACCGTGAGGTCCTGAAAGTGAGGTCCAGACTGGAGTCAGTGACGTCGGTTTCGCTGTTTTTCCTGCACCCTTATGGAGGGTAAGGGTACAGAGCAGGGGCCTCTAAATACATAAGGGGAAAAAAATACCCCATCATCCATACCAGGGGAAGCGAACCCATGACAACGAATCCTAGGTAGCTGGCATTTCCTTCTGAAAGAATGTCACAGAAAGTAAGCAACTTGTTCTTTTAATGGATGTTCACTCTCGAAGATTTCTTTTATGAACTACTCCAAAAGAAACTCAAAGGAGGACTGAGGAGGCTACATGATCAAACCAGAAAGCTTTGACGGCCCCCGTCTTGTTCGTCTAGTCCACACTGCGAAGGAATGAAATGATGACCATGCTGCTGAACCAGGACATATTTGTCAAGAGCAGAGGTTGCTGTCTCCTCTCTCATGGTGCAGGCCCAGAACCCTATGCGGAGGATTTTACCAGCCAACTGATTAGCAGTGCTCATTACACAATAAAATGCATCTGAAGACATTCTGCTTTTTATAATGACTACCAAGAAAAAGATCCAAAAAATCAGTTATCCACATGGAGTTCTGCCGACCTACAGATGTAAATCCTAAGAGTGTGGTGCATCACTCTACAAGAAGCAGTGCATTGAATGTGGTGGATTGCTCCACAAGAAGCAGAATATTTGGCTGTTGTTAGGCTGACACTACCGACTGCTTCAGAGCTGGCCGGTGCTGGAGACGCACTCATATGAATGCCAATTGAAGCTGGTGTATCCAAGGAGTTCTGCACACAAATATCCAACATGGTGTTCTAGAATGCCGCGATCCAGTGCTGTGAAACTCCCAGGTGGCAGGAATCTTTCTTGGGGTATAGACTGGAGCAGGATCTGCTGTTTCTTTTCCCCAAGGAATGAGAAGGTAGATGGACTTTAATTAACAGTGTTTCATGTTCTGTCGCTTAGGGGAAGAGTGCCTAAAAAGGGGATATTAAACAGACTGTATACCTCTCCTTCAGGGCCGACAGGCTTGAAACTGACTTTTTGGGGACCAGTCAGTGACACCTGCATGTTTTATTTGCCAAAGGCTTGTGTTGAGGAAATGACTCCAAAGACAGCCAATAATCCAAGTATGAAGTTTAATCGGAGAAACACAACCTGGGGTCCGACCGTCCCAGAGGTTGCTCACCAACTGCCACCTCTGGAATGGTAAATGCTCTCCATTCTAAATGAAATTCACATCATAAAACATCCTTCCCTGTTCATCAACAAAGCAACTATGAAAACAAAAGGGAACAAAACAATAAAAAATATAAAAAAATAAAGTTTATGACAAGTTCATTATTAAACATACGCCTCCCAAAAGAGCCTTAAATGATTTATCTAACATAGTCTTTCAAATAAGAAGGTGGCTTCCTAATCCTTCTCCCCAAAACAGGACTCCTCCCACACACACCACTCTGGTCCTCAAAATCACTGTGCAGAGCATCACTAGACATCCCACTCACTACTTCATCATCACTCATAAACATCAAACCTGAGCAACAATCATCAACACTCCCCTCTGTCATGCCGCCCTTCTGATACAACGCCACATTCCGGAAGTTCCACCTTTCCCCATTCTCCAAGATCACAAAATATGTTCTGACCCGTTGGACCTTAACCCGTTCTGTGCCTTGGACGAGGTGACCTCGTCCAAGGCTACAGTTCCCGTGTGCCTTGGACGAGGTCACCTCGTCCAAGGCACACGGGAACTTGGGGGAGCACTAGCGCCCCCCCGTGCACCCCCCTCCCATCCCCAAGGCGGGGATGGAAGGGGAAGACCTTCCTCTTCCACCACCGACCACCCCCCACTCCCCCCTGTGACGTCAGCGCGCGAGCGCGCGCTGATTTGTCACAGGGGCCTCAGAGCTTCCAGCGCGATTGAAAGAGAAATGCAAAGCATTTCTCTTTCAATCACGTGGGGGAGGCCCGGAGGGGCTTCAAAGGGAAGGAAATGTATTTCAGCAGAAACCTCTAGGCACCAGGGATCTTTTTTTTTTTTTTTTTTTTTAGGTGGGGAGCAACCCCTTAGGCAAGGGTCGCTCCCCTAGGGGGCAAATTATATTTAGGCCATTTCTGCCCAGATTGGCCTATTTTGATGAGGCCAATCTGCCCCAAGGGGGGCAGAAACCACTAGACACCAGGGAGTTTTTTCTTTGCGTGAATTTCACGCAAGGGGAGCGACCCCTTAGGCAAGGGTCGCTCCCTGGGGGGGGGGGGGGGGGAGGGAATTATTTTAGGCCATTTCTGCCCCCCTCTAGGTGGCAGGGCAATTTTTTTTGTGTGTTTTGTTTTTGTTTGTTTGTTTATTTAGAGGTGGGGAGCGACCCTGGGGGGCAAATTGTATTTAGACCATATCTGCCCCCCTTGGGGGCAGATTGGCAGATTTTAGGTAAATCTGCCCCCAAGGGGGCAGAAACCACTAGGCACCGGGGATTTGTTTTTTGGCGCCAATGTCACGCAGGGGGAGCGACCCCATAGGCAAGGGCAAATTTATTTTAGGCCATTTCTGCCCCCCCGGGGAAAGATCGGCCTATTAGGCCGATCTGCTCCCTGGGGGGCAGAAACCTCTAGGCGCCAGGGATTTTTTTTTTTGTGTTTTTTTTTTTGTTTGTTTGTTTTTTTAGAGATGGGGAGCGACCCATCAGGCAAGGGTCGCTGCCCTGGGGGGCAAATTGTATTTTGACCATTTCGGCACTAGGCACCGGGATTTGTTTTTTGGCGCCAATGTCACGCAGGGGGAGCGGCCCCGTAGACAAGGGTCGCTCCCGGCCAGGGGGGGTTTGGGGGGAGTCAAATTTATTTTAGGGCATTTCTGCACCCCCACTGGGGCCGGCTGAGCTAGAGGCCAAAATCCACAGGTAGGCACTTTGCAAAAAACACCTCTGTTTTCTGTGAAAAAATATGTTGTGTCCACGTTGTGTTTTGGGCCATTTCCTTTCGTGGGCTCTAGGCCTACCCACAGAAGTGAGGTACCATTTTTATCGAGAGACTTAGGGGAATGCTGGGTGGAAGGAAATTTGTGGCTCCTCTCAGATGCCAGAACTTTCTGTCACCAAAATGTGAGGAAAATGTGTTTTTTTAGCCATATTTTGAGGTTTGCAAAGGATTCTGGGTAACAAAACCTGGTCAGAGCCCCACAAGTCACCCCATCTTGGATTCCCCTGGGTTTCTAGTTTTCATAATTCGCTGGTTTGCTAGGTTTCCCCAGGTGCCGGCTGAGCTACAGGCCAAAATCCACAGGTAGGCAACTGTTTTCTATGAAAAAAGTTGATGTGTCCACGTTGTGTTGTGGGCCATTTCCTTTTGTGGGCGCTAGGCCTACCCACACAAGTGAGGTATCATTTTTATCAGGAGACTTGGGGGAACGCTGGGTATAAGGAAATTTGTGGCTCCTCTCAGATTCCAGAACTTTCTGCCACAGAAATGTGAGGAACATGTGTTTTTTAAGCCAAATTTTGAGGTTTGCAAAGGATTCTGGGTAACAGAACCTGGTCAGAGCCCCACAAGTCACCCCATCTTGGATTCCCCTAGGTCTCAAGTTTTCATAAATGCACAGGTTTGGTAGGTTTCCCTAGGTGCCGGCTGAGCTAGAGGCCAAAATCTACAGGTAGGCACTTAGAAAACAGAGCTGTTTTTTGCAGTCAAAAAATGGGATGTGTCCACGTTGTGCTTTGGGGCATTTCCTGTCGCGGGCACTAGGCCTACCCACACAAGTGAGGTATCATTTTTATCGGGAGACTTGGGGGAACGCTGGGTGGAAAGACATTTGTGGCTCCTCTCAGATTCCAGAACTTTCTGCACCAGAAATGTGAGGAACATGTGTTTTTTTAGCCAAATTTTGAGGTTTGCAAAGGATTCTGGGTAACAGAACCTGGTCAGAGCCCCACAAGTCACCCCATCTTGGTTTCCCCTAGGTCTCTAGTTTTCACAAATGCACAGGTTTGGTAGGTTTCCCTAGGTGCCAGCTGAGCTAGAGACCAAAATCTACAGGTAGGCACTTTGCAAAAAACACCTCTGTTTTCTTTCAAAAAATTGGATGTGTCCACGTTGCGCTTTGGGGCATTTCCTGTCGCGGGCGCTAGGCCTACCCACACAAGTGAGGTAACATTTTTATCAGGAGACTTGGGGGAACGCTGGGTGGAAGGAAATGTGTGGCTCCTCTCAGATTCCAGAACTTTCTGCCACAGAAATGTGAGGAACATGTGTTTTTTTAGACAAATTTTGAGGTTTGCAAAGGATTCTGGGTAACAGAACCTGGTCAGAGCCCCACAAGTCACCGCATCTTGGATTCCCCTAGGTCTCTAGTTTTCAGAAATGCACAGGTTTGGTAGGTTTCCCTAGGTGCCGGCTGAGTTAGAGGCCAAAATGTACAGGTAGGCACTTTGCAAAATACAGCTGTTTTCTGTCAAAAAATGGGATGTGTCCACGTTGTGCTTTGGGGCATTTCCTGTCGCGGGCGCTAGGCCTACCCACACAAGTGAGGTATCATTTTTATCGGGAGATTAGGGGGAACGCTGGGTGGAAGGAAATGTGTGGCTCCTCTCAGATTCCAGAACTTTCTGCCACAGAAATGTGAGGAACATGTGTTTTTTTAGCCAAATTTTGAGGTTTGCAAAGGATTCTGGGTAACAGAACCTGGTCAGAGCCCCACAAGTCACACCATCTTGGATTCCCCTAGGTCTCTAGTTTTCACAAATGCACAGGTTTGGTAGGTTTCCCTAGGTGCCAGCTGAGCTAGAGACCAAAATCTACAGGTAGGCACTTTGCAAAAAACACCTCTGTTTTCTGTAAAAAAAATTGGATGTGTCCACGTTGCGCTTTGGGGCATTTCCTGTTGCGGGCGCTAGGCCTACCCACACTAGTGAGGTATCATTTTTATTGGGAGACTTGGGGGAACGCTGGGTGGAAGGAAATGTGTGGCTCCTCTCTGATTCCAGAACTTTCTGCCACAGAAATGTGAGGAACATGTGTTTTTTTAGCCAAATTTTGAGGTTTGCAAAGGATTGTGGGTAACAGAACCTGGTCAGAGCCCCACAAGTCACCCCATCTTGGATTCCCCTAGGTCTCTAGTTTAAAAAAAAATGCACAGGTTTGGTAGGTTTCCCTAGGTGCCGGCTGAGCTAGAGGCCAAAATCTACAGATAGGCACTTTGCAAAAAACACCTCTGTTTTCTTTAAAAAAATTGGATGTGTCCACGTTGCGCTTTGGGGCATTTCCTGTCGCGGGCACTAGGCCTACTCACACAAGTGAGGTATCATTTTTATTGGGAGACTTGGGGGAACGCTGGGTGGAAGGAAATGTGTGGCTCCTCTCTGATTCCAGAACTTTCTGTCACCGAAATGTGAGGAACATGTGTTTTTTTAGCCAAATTTTGAGGTTTGCAAAGGATTCTGGGCAACAGAACCTGGTCAGAGCCCCACAAGTCACCCCATCTTGGATTCCCCTAGGTCTCTAGCTTTAAAAAATGCACAGGTTTGGTAGGTTTCCCTAGGTGCCGGCTGAGCTAGAGGCCCAAATCTATAGGTAGGCACTTCGCAAAAAACACCTCTGTTTTCTTTCAAAAAAATTAGATGGGTCCACGTTGCGTTTTGGGGCGTTTCCTGTCGTGGGCGCTAGGCCTACCCACACAAGTGAGGTATCATTTTTATCGGGAGACTTGGGGGAACATAGATTAGCAAAACAAGTGTTATTGCCCCTCGTCTTTCTCTCCCTTTTTTCCTTCCAAATATAGGAGAGTGTGTAAAAAAAAGACATCTATTTGAGAAATGCCCTGTAATTCACATGCTAGTATGGGCACCCCGGAATTCAGAGATGTGCAAATAACCACTGCTCCTCAACACCTTATCTTGTGCCATTTTTGGAAATACAAAGGTTTTCTTGATAGCTATTTTTTACTCTTTATATTTCAGCAAAAGAATTGCTATATACCCGGTATAGAATGAAAACGCACTGCAGGGTGCAGCTCATTTATTGGCTCTGGGTACCTAGGGTTCTTGATGAACCTACGAGCCCTATATATCCCCGCAACCAGAGGAGTCCAGCAGACGTAACGGTATATAGCTTTCGATAATCTGACATTGCAGAGAAAAGTTACAGAGTAAAACGTAGAGAAAAATTGATGTTTTTTTCACCTCAATTTCAATATTTTTCTTTTTCAGTTGTTATTTTCTGTAGGAAACCCTTGTAGGATCTACACAAATGACCCCTTGCTGAATTCAGAATTTTGTCCACTTTTTCTGGGATCCAGCATTGGTTTCATGCCCATTTCTGTCACTGACTGGAAGGAGGCTGAAAGCACAAAACATTGCAAAAATGGGGATGTCCCAGTAAAATGCCAAAATTGTGTTGAAAAATTGGGTTTTCTGATTCAAGTCTGCCTGTTCCTGAAAGCTGGGAAGCTGCTGAGTTTAGCACCGCAAACCCTTTGTTGATGCCATTTTCAGGGGAAAAACCACAAGCCTTCTTCTGCAGCCACTTTTTCCCATTTTAAAAAAAAATACGAAATTTTCACTGTATTTTGGCTAATTTCTTGGCCTCCTTCAGGGGAACCCACAAAGTCTGGATACGTCTAGAATCCCTAGGATGTTGGGAAAAAAGGACTCAAATTTGGCTTGGTTAGCTTATGTGGACAAAAAGTTATGTGGGCCTAAGCGCGAACTGCCCCAAATAGGCAAAAAAAGGCCTGGCACAGGAGGGGGAAAAGGCCTGGCAGCAAAGGGGTTAAAAGGGCCCTAGAACTTGCCCAAACCTCCTTGAACCCTTCCCGATATCACTTTGACCCTGTCCCCCACTTCCACTCTCATCCTGGACTGAACACCACCTTCATTAGAAGATGAAACACCTTCGTGTCTGCGTACTCCCTCATGAGTATTCAATACACTCTTCAACCAAGCTGGCACTAGTTTAATACCTGGAAATCGTCCACCCATAGACATGAACTGAATTTTGTTAGTGACATTATGTGGTGTGGTACAGTACGCCCACACCATATCAGAAACAATTTTCTTGACATCATAACAATTGGCTAAGGCCAATTGAATGGTACCTTTAAGAAGCCGAACGGCTCTCTCAGCCATCCCATTTCCCCAAGGATTATACAATGAGGTGCAAGAATGTTTAACTCCCCACCCCTTCAAAAATCTTACCATCTCATGTGATGTAAGTTGCGGCCCATTATCCGTAACAAGCACAATCGGAGCCCCCTCTTTTTTGAAAATGTCGTCCAATACTGCAATTGTGCTTCTCGTTGTGATATTTTTCAAAAACTCCACCACCAACCACTTGGAGTGCACATCCACCACCACCATGGCAAATCTCATATCTAAGGGCAACTCATTCAATGGTCCAACAAAATCTAAACAAACTGTGTGCCAAGACTTTCCTGGGTCCTCCAAGTGCCCTTCCACACACTTCTCAAGAACCAATCTTTTCTCACTCGCTTTACACAATTCACAATTTCTTACCCACTCTCTAATCTGATTATTCATCCCCGGCCACCAAACATTTTCCCTCACTCTCCTGTTAGTCAACCCTGTCCCAGATGTCCCTCATGTGCCAACTGAAAGATTTGAAATCTCAACCCTACCGGGGGTATGAAACAATCACCCTTCATAACCACACCATCACAACAAACAGACAGCTCATCAAGTACCTTCAAATAAGGCCTAATTGGTAATGGAAGAGTGCTCTCCCTTACTTTCCTTTGTCGTATCAATGTAACCACATCTTTCATGATCACATCTCCATCCGTCTTGTCCCTGTATTGCATCAACGAAAAGGAACCAGTCCCACTGCTCAGTGCGTCATGAACAGTGGCAACAGCACCCTCCTTGTCAGCACCTCTTTCTCCAGCACCATCAACTTCTTCCCAATCCAATGATAGCCTGACAGACAATCAGCTTGAACATTCTTCCACCCCTGCAAAAATTCAACAGTGTAATTGTACTCCTGAAGCCAAGCTGCTAACCTGGCCAACCTGGCCGATCCTTTCCCTGCTCCTCCTGCAAATAGGATTTTCACCAGTGGTTTGTGATCCGTGCATATGATAAAAGCTGACCCCCACAAATATACCCGAAAATACTCAACACCCCATGCTGGAGCTAAAGCTTAACGCTCAATGACAGAATAATTTCTTTCAGCTGAAGTCAAAGTGCGAGAGGCAAACGCCACCGTTTGTTACTCCCCCTCATGGTACTGTGATAGAACAACACCCAGGCCAGACGCACTGGCATCCACTGTACGTACAGATCTCAGTTCCATATCAAATACAGTCAAAATCTCAGCTCGACATATCTCCTTAATGTCTTCAAAACACAATTGTTGTTCCTCCTCCCACTCAAACCTACTACCTTTATGCAACAATTTTTTTAGATTCTCTGTCTTCTCAGCAAATCTTTCCACAAATTTAGCATAGTACTATACCAGCCCCAAAAATAATCTCAATTGATCCCTGTCCTTCGGAACAGGAGCTTTGCTTATAGCGTCTAACAAGGAGCGTTTAGGCCTAACAGATCCTTCAGCAACTGTATAGCCTAAATACTCCACTTGCTCAGTAAGAAAAATACATTTCTCGTGATTAAGCGTAAGACCAACTTCTTCAACACCATCCTCAGGGTAACACTGTGATCAGTCACTGTCTTTCCCATAACCAAGATGTTGTCTTGGAAATAGATTACATCATCTACACCCTCCAAAAATCATGCCATGGCCCTTTGAAAAACACTGGCAGCAGAGGCCAATCCAAATGGCAAGCGTTTAAACTGGAAAGTCCCTTCTGTAGTACCAAAAACCGTGAGTGGTTTGGAGTCCTCATGCAATCTAATCTGGAGGTACGCACTCCTCAAATCAAGTTTGGAAAAAAACTTCTGGTCCTTCACCAGTGTTCATTAATGTTGGAAAGAGTGAACATATCCACTACTATATTCTGATTTACAGAGCGCAAGTCAACACAAAACCTCAACCGTCCATCCGCCTTCTGAGTAATCACCACAGGTGAAATCCACTACGAAGCCTCTACGGGCTCTATACCTTCTTCTGCCAACATTTCCCCCAATAGACACTTGAGACCGTCCCGAACAGACAAAGGCACTCGCCTCAATTTATGTTGCGAAGGATCAGCATTTAGTTTCACTCGCACTTTATGAACATAACATCTGAGACATCCCAACTTCTTATCAAACACCTTTCTCGCACCCGCCAATACATCATCCAAAGTTGGGACCTCCACAACCAACACTTGATTGGGGTCCCTAGGATGTATCATAATGTTCAGATCAAATTGATGCATCCAGCCTAGAATTGCTGGTCCACCCGCCGAAACATAAACCTTGCCCCTGACACACCTGGAACCGTATTGAATGTCACCTTCCATATACCCTAAAATGTCTATAGATTCTCCCTGGTACCCACCCGGATTAATATCCTTAGGTAAACGTTCAACACTCCTCCAATGCTTCTTGAACATCCATTCTGGAATAATAGTATACATAGATCCGGAATCGACCAGAAGTTCTACATCCTTCCCACACACCGTAAAGGTAGCTGAAGGTCTAGTCATTCTACCCTTAAGCTGAGAAACTTCCTTAGTTTTGGAATCGTAATTTACTACAAGAACTCTGTCCTCACTCTGATCCGTAACTGTATCTCTTATCACCCCCACACTAGAATATTTATACTCTTTGCTAGATTCTTTGCAAATCCTCGCATAGTGACCTTTACGTCCACACCTCCTACTAATCTTATTGACTGCAAAACACTTCGCTGAGCCTGAGTCATGAAAGTTGCTGCCACAACGTGCAAAATTTCTCTTATTTCTTAGAGTTTGAGAACCTTGGACACCTCTATTCTTAGGCATCCCTGAAGATTCACATTCCTTTTTGCTCTTCTTTTTAAGTACACACACATAACTTGGAACACCTTCATCATGACTAGAACTAACTGAAGAAACATCAGTGGTCTTGTCCCGCCTGCTCAGTTCTTTCATGCAGCGTTGCGACTCCTCAATTATTTTAACCATTCCAATAGCCTCCATAAGAGTTGGATCTTTCACTGCCCATAGTCTCTCCTGTAATTTTTTTTCCTTGCATTGGACAATTAACTGGTCACGGATAAGTTCCTCTGTCATGTTACCAAAACGACATTTGATAGAAAGTTCCCTTAGCCTGGCTACAAATTCATCAATAGACTCATGTTCAAGTTGTGGTTGTGTATAAAATTTGTATCTGGCCATGACTAAATTAACCTCTTTCGCAAACCTGTTCTCCAACCTTTTCACAGCTTCCTTGTAGAGATCATCCATTGGTTCACCATTCGGCCCCATCACCGCTGGAAAATACATAAAACCTCTTTGACCTTCACTTCCATGAGCACTTAATAAAATAGCGTTTTTACTGGCTGGAGAAAAATTTTGTCCATCTAAAACTATAATATAGCTCTCTAAAATTTCTATCCAATCCTCCCAACAAATGTCTGGTTGGCCAGCCTGTTGTAAAAAAAAACAAAATGGTGGTGTAATGATGTTCCCTAATGCAGCCATGAGTGTCTACACCTCTTCTGTTAAAAGGTGTAAAATTTAGATCTTAAAGTTACCAGTCCAGGATTTTCTTTTTTCTTTTTTCTTTTTTTTTAAAACACTGAGGAAGTGTAAAAAAAAACAAAAAAAACACACAAAAAACAATAATGTTAACCGCTGCTTCTTAAAGCAAGTGGCCTAGTGTTTCCCTCCAGAATGAGGACGTGACGACTGGCATTTCCGGTGTTCATACCAACTATCAGCTATTACACACAAACTTGTGCGTGTAACAATGTAAACCGCTGCTTCTTAAAACAAGCGGTCTAGTGTTTCCCTCCAGAATGAGGACGTGACGACTAGCATTTCTGGCGTTCCTAGCAACCATCAGCTATTGCACACAAATGTGCAATAGCTGATGCAGGCGCGCGAGAGGCACGCACGCCTGCACGCGCAAAATGAACTGCTGAAGGAGCTCTTTACCTCCCGTGATTTTAACTTGGACACACTTATGTACCCACCACTCACCACTTCCTTAGTGGTGAACGCTCTCTCCGCTCCTGCAGAGTGGCTATCTTCGAGTAAAGTCACTTCCAAGTGCAGTTTACCCTAACGGTCTGCGGCGGAGCACTAGGACCTGTGGGGAACAATGTGGCAGGGGTAATGAAGGAGCACTTCTGATGCTCTCCTCAGATCAGGGCAGCAAAGCGGCACCTGGACGCTGCCACACGGTGCCTACCCTGGCACAAGGACAGAGCGCCAACTGCAGCACCCACAGTCTCTGCACACCGGAAGAGTGTCCCGACCTGCCGGTAAGTAAAGCAGCACAGGTTCGCAGCCAGGTTGTGTGAAACTCGTTGCCAAAATGTTGAGGAAATGACTCAGAAGACAGCCAATAATCCAAGTATGAAGTTTAATCGGAGAAACACAACCTGGCGTCCGACCATCCCAGAGGTTGCTCACCAACTGCCACCTCTGGAATGGTAAACGTTCTCCATTCTAAATGAAATTCACATCATAACACCTTGCAAGCCAAAGTCTATGGTGGACACAACTTCTCTTTTAGAGCAGACTGAAAAGAAAAGCAGTCTGAGAAAATACTCTCTGAAAGTGTGTTAATCGACCTGTCAAGATGCGTAAAAAGAGGAACTTATGTAATTGGCTACACCAGCACCTTACATGGAATTTCAGAATTTGAAGTAACAAGGATTCTCTGTGCCAGTTCCAAAACCTTCTTGCTTCATGTGTAGCATTTGCAGTGCTGTCTGAAGCCAGTAACATACTATTGCTAGAAACAAACTGGACACTGTCTGGTGCCTGGCAGAATCTGTGGCAGGGAATAACCATTAACATTTAGATTTTCTTAAAATTCACAGATTAAATGGGTTCTCCTTTAATAGGTATACTGACTCTGAGTGGCATGGCGCGGAGCTTACACTTTGTGTAGCATCACACCTTATCCATTAATCACTCGAACTCTTGCTTACCATTGTTGTTGCAAAATTAAGGACATATATCAGAGCATACCACATTATTGTATATCTATGAATTTGCATTCTGAAAAGAAAAAAAAAACAATTTGGAGAATTGGGGTTTAATTCCTGTGGCACACCTTTATCCATTTGTCCACTGATAATAGCATACCGTTTCCACTGGTCGGACCTTAACAGCTGAGACACACTCCTGCATCAGTTACAACTTTTCTATAATATACATTTTGGAGTACAATTCTATAGGGTTTGTTCCCACAAGGCGTAGAGACTAGAGGTTTAGCGTCCTCTATCACCTTTTTATTTTCATGAAATTGTTTCAAAGCATATCATGTAGTAAGACTGTTTTACATATGACCAAAAACAGTGGACATTGCAGAAATCGGAAACATTTCATCATGCGGGGAGTACACATAAGATCGTAAATGGAATACTTAAAAGGTTGTAAATACTTTCATCATCTTTAATGATAACTTTTACCATAAGAATGTAACGATTATAAGGTCGAGGTACCAGGTAGAGTTGAACTATCAGTTCGCGTAAACAAGGGTTTTAAACGGAAGACCATCATTATAAAATGCAAGATTCCTAAGTTCACAACATATTAACTACTGCAAGAAAATCCACGCATGACACCCTTTTGTATAACCTACACAATAATAAAAATATATTATTTTTACATTTTCTACTTCAAGAGCAAATATTAGTATTTCCTTTTCTCCATCCATATTCCGAGGGAACAACTTCACATTTATGCACTGAATATATTCCAATTCAGAGAGGGCAGGCACTTAATTTCTCAGAGGCCTTCATCGTTGTACGTTGGCAAAGATGGCTTTACTATACTCTGGGCGTCCGTCTCCACAAGGGGGCGCCAGGTCACATCACCAGTTAAAAGGAGATCTTCTCCATTTATTGAATCTAGGTACTGCATCTGAGAAGCAAAGCAAAAAAAAAATAATTCTTCTCATTCATAAGTAGCTGCAATAAAACAGAGTACATTTTCATAGTTAGAAGCAATTTTAATAGGATTTATACCATTCTCAAAAATATAAAAACTAAAGAAAACACCAATTTTGAATATCGTAGTTTTATTTTGTGTTAAACAAAGTGTCCCCTGGGCTAAATAAACCGTGAAAACAGAGACTACAAGTTGAATGCTGCTTTAAAACCCATGTGGCCCCTGGGACGCAACTGTTTTGAGTCATGATTTACTGTTTTATGATGAACTTCAGTTCAAATCACCTAACTCAGGACTGTGCTATGGCATTCATCATGTTAAACAGATCCACGATTTAAGAAATAGAGTACATTTATAGACCAGGTCCCCTGAATTACTCTACATGCCCATGTACGTTTTACCTCAATAAATAATGAATTAACCATATGAACATTACGGGTCATATTAAATGACCCAGGTCATCAAACAAGAATTGGACTGCAGGGAATTTTCACAGGATTTTACTGCATGCCAAACAAACCCTGCAGTGTAGGTACACAGTGTAAAAAATACCTGCAATTAACCTGGGATATGCTACAAGGGCACTAGCTGAATTAAGTATAATATGCATTGCAATCACATTAACAACACAGCCAACTTGTGTAACTGGCAAACAAAACAAACATAAACCAGCATTTTAACTAAACTAAATTAAGAAAAAAATATTTTCTCTAACTCTGCATGCACTCATCTCTCAAATTAATTTGAATAAACTTTAATTGCAGATAGTCTACCCTCCAACACAGAAGGAACACACAACATCGCTGGCACACCTTTTCGCTTACAAGGTTCGAGGACTCAAGGAAGGAGCTTATTCACCCTTCAGCTCGCCAGGCCCTGAGATCAGCTTGCGCACTTTTGCTCGAATGCAGCAGTGCTGATGAGCTGTGTGTGACAGGCAGGGGTAGTGCCTCTCTGGATAGAGGGTACGAAAGCTGGACCCCTGCCCTCCAGCGCCTGGTGTGTGCGCTCCTCTACTGAGCTCATGGTATACAGAGGGCGCTGGAAGCAACAACTGTTACTGGGCCCTGGCGTCCGGAATGCTAAAGGGTGGCTTGGCATGCTGGATGTGCATGAATTGCTCCTTTGCATAATGGCACCTCTGCTCACACGTGGCTTGCAGGCAGGTGCACACGTGCAGCTCAGTACTTCTGCTATAGTGTTTTCAATCGTTTGCTTGCCTTCTTTAGTTTACATTCAGAAGCACTCGGGCAAGACACTTAATACACTTAATACACATGGCTGGTGACAGGATAGTCTCTTTTAATGGAAGTCTAATGGGAGAATTTAGGAGTGGACATCCAACAGATATAAATGCGATGCTCACTAGTCTTCGTAGGACAAACACATATCACTGTGATAAGTTCCTTTGTACATATGATTAACTTTAACATTTATGAGTATTTAGCATGTAGTTACATTTTAGTGAAAATCCCGGGACCAAAGTTATTGCTGCTGAAGGGAAATACATATGGTCGGTCCAATCGCACAAAGTAGTAATTCTCGGTTCTGTACGGAAATCACTGTGCAAATGTACAGGAATACTAGCACAACCACTGTTATATGCTCCGCAGGAGGCGATACTTATTGAAGTATTCTGAAAATTGCTTAATTTGAGCCAGTGGCTGCACGTGGGGGCCACTGGTACTCATTTTTGGGGGCTGGCACTTATTTTTCCCCAACAGACTCTAATACAGGGCAAGGGAGAGAAAAGCCCAAACGGGCGAAAGAAGGAGGAAGACGGAAAACAGTGACAAAGGCAGAAATCAGGGATAAAAAGAACGAGAAAAAAGAACGAGAAAAAAGTGAGATAAAGAGGTAGGGAGTGGCTGGTGGAGGACTGAAGAGGCATGCAGTGGAATCAACACTTTGCGGCCTTAGTATTTCGCACCATGACTTTCGATGGCACCAGTGGCAGGCTTCCCAGCAAAGCTTTGGGCCCCACACTTATTCTTTTACAAATCAGGTAATGAATAGATAGGCAATGGAGGAATGATCGGCAAATGCCACTTGAAGAATCTTGCTTTAGGCCATGGATGATCTGAGGACAAAGGGTTGAACCATGTCATGACGAATTTACTGTGATGTGCAGTTGTTTGACATGTTTACAGCATATATATTACCAGGTCCCAGCCAGGTTAGGAGAGCTCAAGCAGTGCAAGTACTTCAGCCCATAGGCGGTGGCTATCTCTTTTAAACCAGATAGGAGAACATTATTTTTTTATTAATGCACATCTTTTACATCACTATAATACCACATACGCTTGTGAAATTCTGACCAATCCACTACTACAAACCAGACAGGGCTCTAGTACTGGGGAATTGGGAGGGCCATGAGCAAGACTGGGTATGCCATAAAGATGAATGTAGTTATCCAGAGTTTACATGGTGTCTAAGAGTTGGGTTTGGGCATGCTGGATGGTCTTGTATGTATGTGAGCTGCACACCATCCCTACTACTGGCTTCTGCCTACTAGTTTTAATTGTGTACTTATAGAGATTTAAACCATAAGCCTGATCTCTTCTCCTCTTTCTACAGGCCTCGAAAAATCATAAAAATGTTACCAAATCTGCAGGTCTAATAACATCAATAATCTACTCGACCTAAGTGTAATGTACTTGGCCCGTAAACTGTTATTAAACTGTGTGATCACAGGCAAATATTTTGTTTTATAGAGCCACCTTTTTCTTCATTATCACATACAAGAGCACCTTCAAATATACAAGTTCACCATTTCTGCTACACAAAAAGTTTTACATTTTTATTTAGCAGACTAAACATTTGCTCCATGTCTAATAATATGGTGCCCACATATAGGCAGGGCCACTGGAATTATGTGATTGTGTGACCATGGAGATTTTCACATAAGGATAGATTTGTCACATTTGGCACATAGGGTCTGATTACAACTTTGGAGCAAGGTGTTAATCCGTCCCAAATGTGACGGATATACCACCAGATGTATTACGAGTCCATTATCTCCTATGGAACTCGTAATACGGCTGGTGGTATATCCGTCACATTTGGGACGGATTAACACCTCCTCCAAAATTGTAATCAGGCCCATAGTCTATAATCTGTTGCATAATCTGCAGAATTTGACAAAAAAAAAAAAGTGTTTCTTACTCAAGAAAAGTTACTAAAGACGCAACGATACGTGTTGCTGTGTAGTGGGAGGCCATTTGCAAAACTAGAGTGGACACCTTTATGTTGATTATTGCTATATTTTGATGTTAAACTGACACTAATAAGGTGCAATCAATGCCCATAGATTGTAACCAATCTTAAAAATGATAAAATAATGAAGTAATATTATTACAAAATGTGCTGCATCATGCTGCATAAATTGTTTTTTCTTGATGCATAATTTACTGAACACTGTCCCATAATTTGGCCCTCTCCTCTCGCATAATTCTAGTAGTCCTGCATATACAGTGTACACAGGACCTCTGCCTTGCCTCTTAGTTTACTAACAGTACTGAAATCACAGTGGGAGCAGGAATATTTCCCACTTCATGTTTAAAAACTCTCTTTCAATAAATATACAACTAAAGCATGATGTAGTGCACTGGCATTTATAAACAACACATTTTCTATGTAAATAGCCACAAACTTTCCCTCTAGTATGCAGCTTTATTGATAAAACTATATAGCGCATAAACAATGTTTGGAAATTGGGCTTCAGCAAAAATATTTAACATTTGCAAATCAACAAGTGTTATGATTTGTTTCACCCTGTAAACATTTTTTTTGCATCATATAGAATTACAAAAATGTGCAATCATAACTAGTGAAATATATTTTGAAATGTTTGTACAGTTCACTTATTATGTACTTCAATGTAGCATTAGAAAAAAAGCCTGAAACCTTACAGCCTTTCATCTTAGATGCTTTGCACAACATGACTGTCACACAGTTCACTTTACAAAATCCTCAAACTTCACTGTCAGGGAAGTAGCACTAAAGGTAGGAAGACAAACTGCACTGACATTTGACCTCTGTCTGAATGCTGAGCAAATGTGACAAGATGAAAACAAGATTTGAAGACATCTTTACTGCTCATTAATTTTTTGAGTAAACAGAACACCTGGTATTTGTCAACTTGCCAGAAAGCGCGAGGAGGCCCTAAAAATAGCTTGTCCTGATTAAATCTGACTCGCCATAGCAAGTGGGCGAGTAGATTTTTCAAGGCCTGATCTACCTCACACTCCTTTCTCTCTAGGTCACCCACCTCTCTCCCAACTTCACCGTCCTAACTTCACCCTGCAGTCCTACTCACTTCACTATCCACTTCTTACCATCTCTCTCTTTATCCCATATTACACTCTCCCCACCATATCCACCTGTTTTGCTGCTGTGACCTTCTCTTTCTCTATTTCATCTATATATTTCAAGTTCTCTCATCTCTATCTGCCTCCAGGAGCTTCAGGCAGGGTAAATGTAACTTTCTAAAAGTTACTTTTCCTTTATACTTAATAAAAACCAACTTCAAAATTAAATCAGATTTTTAATACCTATTAAAAATAGTAGTTTGGTGTTGGTATTTGCTGGTCCCCAACTTGAGCTAGCAGTGTTAACATTTCAATCTGTACACTGGCTCTCTGTATAGGACGACGAGTCCTGCCATAGTGAAAATAGCTTTTGATTCCTTGTCACCGTAGGCACATGGTGACAATTTTCTACGTGTGCCACATTTAAATGCAATGTACCCTATGTCACGGGCCACAAAGCCTACATAAGGGTGATGTTTTAATATTTAAAAAGGGGGTCTTTGTCTGTTAAAAAGGGTTATTGTAGCAGGTTGTACTACAGAAGTTAAACAGCAGAAGTCACATTATAATGGCAAGCATGAAGCCACATTTTGCAGGCCTGCTCTGTGGATCACACAATTGGTGCTGCAGTTCACAAGTGGCTATTAACTTTCAGGCCCAGGTTGCATTTTCTACACCATATAGTAGGGACTAATTGGCAAGTTAATTGAGTCAATTAGGAATAAGCCAATTTAACCATGTTTAAAGGAGGAACAAAGGCACCTTTCTCATGCTTAGCAGGGATAAAGTGTACAGAGTTAAAAAAAAGGCAAACATATTTCCCCAAAAATCTTTAGTGACCATGCAGAAAATGACCATTTGCTACAGTCACATTCTTTATTTCATAAATGGAAGAACAAGTAGCAAGATTTGAACTTGTTAAGCCACAAACTGTAGCGACATCGCCACAGCAAGTACATTAGCCCAGTATATTATCTTATCAGTTTAGGGCCTGAGGATTAACAGCAGCACCATTATAAGGGCCACAGGAATCATACAAAAGGGGAGGACCAAATTATGCAGGGTAGACTAAATTATAGCACACAATGTGTGGAAGAATACATTTATTAGTTTGTCATTTTTCTTCACATTAATATTGTCTGGAAAAAAGATTTCACCACATTAGTAGCAGTTTAAAACACAACTACAGCAATGAGCTGCAGAAGGTTTATAGTCCTAGATCTGTATTGTGGTAAAATAATTCCTCACTCTGCATGGGGTCTCTGTAGCATTTTATCCCAATATTTACATAGTGTCAACACTAGCATATTCATTGCTAAAGAGAACATATCAAGACTCAGGGGTTGATTATGACTTTGGCAGACGGAAAAGCCCGTCTGCCAAAGTCCTGACGGGCTGGTTGCTGCCAGTGCAGCTGCCTCCCCGCGTGCCCCATTACGAGTTGCCCCCTTTGCCCACTGGCCCAGAGGGAAACGGCCAACAGCATTGTCACCGGCTCATAATAGAACCGGCGGCAATGCTGTAGTGCGGAGGGTGCACTAGCACCCATCCCGATGTTCACTGTCTTCAAAGTGCCATGTAGGTTCTCGTTATCATAATGAGGCTACTGGATTCAGGCAGCAGAATCGCATGAATTGTGGGGTACTAAGTACAATTCTACACTATGTGACACCTGTCGGCCTAATCTGGGTTTTCCGGCTAACTGGAAGCATTGCATCTCTGCACAAGAGCAGGGATGATTGTGACAACCGGTGGCATGACAAGAAAGACTACTCAGGGGAATCCCGGTCGACCAGCTCTCGTCCCTTTCTCCCAGTTACATTAGTCTCACACAGGCAAAGACAAACAGGCAGAATATAGTTCAATAATGGTTTATTGAAGCAACTGCATGTTAGATAAAATGGCATGTATTGCAATAACTAGGATGATAAAACACAATAAAAAGTAGATTGTGACAAGGAGAGGGAAACACAAAAATGGTCCCACCATACTGTCAGTAGGAGTGATATATAGTTTTTCCACCTAAGCTATGTTAGAGCACAGAATAATAAGCCCTAATTCACCCTTCAGGTTTCCCCCTGGGAAGACTTCATCCCTCATACCTGAGTAAGGAAGCCTCTTGTCTAGAGGGACATTGTCCCCATGTAGGCCAGGGGTCCAGCAGACTAAGTAAGCAGTTGTAGAGAGGCAATCAGCAATAAGCATGCAGACGTGGTCATCTGGCTGGAATTTCCATCTAACGTGTATAGGACAAAGAAGTGTTTTTATAATAAAACAGTTGACATTCAAAGAAAGGGTCCCCACGTAGGCGTATGTGTGTTTTGGTGAATGTTGGAAACACAGCGTACCACTTTTGCCGGCAACCCTATCTGACTGCAGCCTGAAGAAGGCACTAAGTGAAATGAATGGCCTGCTAGGAATGTAATACTTTCCTAGGCGAAAGAACAATTAGATAGAGAAAATAAAACAACACAGCAAATATGGCTATTGCTAGAAAATTGAAGCAAAGTGGAATAAAAATGTAACTGGGCTAAAGTGCACAACAGCAGGCCTAGTTTTTTAAAATAACATGTCTAAAATATGGCTAAAATAGCTATACAACACCCTCCCCTTGCCAGTTTAAGGGTGGTTTAAAAGCTTAAAATAATATAAAGCCTAATAAAATCTATTAATAAAAGCATCTAAACATAAATGTCAATAGTGACAAGTTAAAAGACACTTGAGCATGAATAAACAGCCATTGCAAAGAAAAAGTAGCAACAGCAAGATGTCACCTATTCTAGCCATAGTAATCGGAAGCCCCCTGAAAACACTTGAAAATATTGAGTGCATGACTGAAGGTATTAAGCCAAATATAGAGGAGAAGGTGTGAACGAAACCAGAACCAACAGCCTTAAAGAAATGCATGATTCCAGTAGTACTGGACACGTTGAATATTCGTCCCATGAGTTCACCAAAGTGTCTCGGAAAGTTTGTGCTTAAAAGGAACTGAATCTCTGCCAATGACCTCGCAACTTGAAGCGCACAAGACACGCATGCAGATGTAATCGCCACATGTTTTTGAAACAATAAAGCCTTGAGTCTGCTCAACTAATTAAAATGCACATAAGAAGTAGCAATATGAGACCAAATGTCTCATGTGTAAGGAGTAAAAAGGACATTCCTGCAACATGCAACAATTCAGGAGACCGAAACGACATAAGCTATTCCGGCTCACATTCCACAACAGCTCATAGCTTCCACTTGAGAGCACCAGGAATGCAGGTCTAATCAAGGGGACTTGAACTCCCTTCAGATAACAAGCCATTACATGCCCGTGCAAGGACTTCTTTCATGCCACTGAAGCACTTGTATGAGAAGGGAAGCGCTCACACCTCATGTATATAACTATCTACCAGCCTTTCATAACTGTGTACTGGAATGTGTTTCAAGCAGGATGTGAATTGAAGTGTTGAAATGGGCAGATTTATAACCCTGTGTATTAGCCATTCAGCAGATGGTATGTCAGCCTCAGTAAAAGGGAACTTTTCTAATTTCCCGATGTTTAGCATGACATAAGTTGCTTCCTTCTTAGCCATTATTTGTTGTTGTCGTGTTAAATTAAATGTTGATAATATGTTCCTTGCGCTAAAGTGTTGCTAGGGAACACAACCTGCTTTCAGTGTTTGTAGTGTCTAGCCTAACTGCATAATGGACCTTAGCTGGCTTTGACCGTGATGTAAAGATGACATGTCACTCTGTACTATGTCTATTGCAGAGGATACAATGTTGTGTAAAGTGTATATCTGGTTGGACAAGGTTTTAATCCCATTATCTACAGCAGCTAATGCTTTCTGTAAATTTTCCTGATCAATGTGCCTTAACCTGGCAGCCGCTTCTTGTTGGGAAAGTTTACACAAAAGTGTATGACACCCATTGGCTACAATAACCACTCACCTTAACTTGAAAGTGATGTGTTAAATGTTCTATTCTGGACCTATTTATCAAGATGATCTTCAGATGCAATTATAAACTTTTGCTATTTGTAAAATTTTGCAGGAGCAGGAATACTGGGTGCATTCAATTCCTTAATTTTTGCTAAGCCTAAACAACTCGTTTGTTGTACAGTTTCATTAAAAAATATAATTTTAACAGGTATGAGGCCTGCTCTAAATAAAGCTTCCTTTACCCTAATTTGCCAATTTTTAGTTCCTTACACACTTTTCAAGTCTATCGACTTCAACCAGTAATTATAAACTTCTATAGCTAACTGGGAAACAAGGGAATCAGAATAAATTAATTTTGTATCGGTCAACAAATATGTTGACATTTAAAATAATATGACTCTGCATTTTTAACATTGTGCCCAGAGAAATATGCACAGTTTTCAGTATTTGTTTTAGAACTCCCCACTGGTGGAGTCGGACAGTGTTCCCATTGTGTGTAATGAAAAATAGTCTTTGGGGTACTTGCTCTGTGAACAAAATGATGTCCACAATAATTATAACAGAACATAGCTCCATAATTTTCTTTGGATTGATACACATCTTCATTTTCAAATACTGTATAATACTGTAAATCAGACATCATAGAATCAACTGTTCTCAAATCCCAATCATCAGAAACTACTCCAGGTTTAATTACATAGTTCATGGAAAGAGTGAATACATTTGGTATCTGAATGACCCCCGTCGGGCCATGTATATCAAATAATACTTTATCCCAAACAATCCCATCAGGGATTGGTTTGGCAGAAATGTTCACTAGGGTCAAGTCTCTGCGGACTTTGTGCAAAGAAAAATGTGGTTTTAAGACCTCATCCACCAGTTCAACTGTAGAGCGTTCAGGAAGGTAATTACCATGTATAAGTAAGAAGAAAACAATGACAAACCCAATCCAAATGACAAAGGCAAGTGCAGTTAATAAAAGCCATAGATAATTCCATGGAAGTATGAAATCATTAATTTTGACCCAAATTATCAGCTTACGTGCTCTTGACAGTTCTGTTGCAGCAGAGACAGATGAGTCAGTGAAAGTGTCATTGATGTCAGCAAAATATCCAAAAGCAGTTCATGAAAAAATGGAGCAGTTTTTGAAGGGGAGAACTTGCAGAAGACTACCTTGGTGGTTCATATTAGAATATTCCATAGGTTTGTGTAGAATATGAATGAAATTGATCAATATTATTGGTGTTATTGGTTGTAGAAATTAGTGGAGCCAATGAAAGCTAATTTTCCACCCTCCCCAAGCTCAGAGAGGTGTCAGCGTTACTGGTGAAAACCTGTAGAGGAACATCCTGGTCTGTAGTAAGAGGGATTCTGGTACTTCCCAGGAGTCCCCTAGGTCTGCTGTGCAGGATTGGCCATATGGTGTAGCTTGACATTGTTGATGGAGACAAAGCGATTTTCTTTAGAACCAGGCAGTGGTGGTAAAATGACACTTCTGGTACTGTGTATTCCCAGGAATGAAACCGGTGCACGAAAAGAAGGACTGAACTCATTTTTTACAGCAATCTTTTCACACACTAGACCCCCAACTTTTGGAATCCAGCCAGTAGATGTTACTGGTATATCCGTTATTCCCAAGGAGGCGGCATTGGCAGAGGCATTGTCATCATGGAACCGTTGTAAGTTCTGTAAGACAGTGATACGTTAATTTATGTGAAAAGCAGGTGTATCTGCCGCCTCCACGCCAGGACCATCAAGGTCTGGAACATACATTTGTGTTCCAAACAAGCAATTGTATGAAATACGCCCCCCCAGGGATCTTCTGGACAGATTGTTAAGTGCTCTCTGGACTCCATACAGATGTGTAAGCCACCTACTAAACATGCCTACATCTTTTGCTGTTAAGGATTGCTTTAAATCTCTGTCTCGTCACTCCATGACACTATTTCCCTCGGGATGAAATGGAGACGAGTAATGCAGTTGGACCCCTAACGAAGACATTGCGTCCCTGAAAGCCTTTGAGGCAAAAGCAGGGCCCTGGTCCAAGTGGAAATCCACAACAGCATATGTGCTGATAAAGACTTGCAAATCTTTAATAACAGTTCGAGTGTCAGCCAAGCGTTGTGGCCAATCCCCTAGAAATCTGAAGGATGAATCAACAGCGACTAAGATGTATTTGTATGCACTATCAGATGTCAGGGGACTACAGTGGTCCAAGTACATACATTGTAATGTGGTCTGTTGGATATTAGGAGGGGTGTCTGCGGTGGGTGTTTGATTGTGGATCCTTTTATTTTCTGGCAGATGTCACAACAAAAGACATACTGCTTGGTCTGTTAGTAGAGACCTGGCCACCAGTACCATGCTTGTAACAATGATATTGTAGCCGCCACAGCAGCATGGGCAGAAGCAACTCCCTCATGCGCTGCTTTGATCAATTCTGTTCTTTGGTCTTTACTGGGAATCTCATGATTTCCCACCCCTGGTATAACTGCTCGGGTTGTACGGAGGTGTGATATGCAGTAGGAATATTTAGCAGGATATGCTTTTGGTACAGACATGCAGTCAGCTGAAGCTTTCACAGCTGCCAGTGTTCCATCATCCAATTTTGTTCTAGAACGAGTTACTACAGCAACGGAGCCATGGCTACTGGTGATTTGGCCGCTTCATCATCCATGGTGTTGCCTGCAATGTGTATTCCAACAGGCTGATGTCCTAATGTATGTACTACCTGGATGCTGGGTAGCATTTCCTTCAGATCTGCTACTTTTCCCCACGCAAGACTGTGTTTAATAGTGTTTCCTTTTGAATCTCTGAACCCATTCTGGCACCAGTAATGCAGATATTCATAGAAGGGCCAGACACAATAGTACGAGTCACAGACAATCAGCATCATCTGCTCAGGATTCGTATGTGCAACTGCCATCACCACAGCCTTGAGCTCTGCAAGTTGTGCAGTCCCCTAGGGTCTGCATGCAAGTATGTTTTGGATGGAACTTACCATCTTTCATGTATCTACTCACGACTGCGCAAGTAGCGGAATATTGATGTTTGGTGCCTATAGCTTGTTGTGAACCATCAGTATACAAAATTGTCTGATATTGTTCAATAGGCAATGTGTTTGCTGGAACTGGATATTCAAGTTCGTATTGCAAAATCTCTTGAGTTTGTAATTTTGAGTCAAAAATATAGTCTACATCAGTGGCCGTCAGAGACGTTGCCCATTTGATCGAACGTGGATGTAATGCTTTAGCTTTAGGAACACTAGCTTTGGTAAGAGCCTCAAGGGCTGGGATAGGGGATATGACTATGATGTTTTCCCTGGGCCAGAGGTCTCTCTTTAATGACAGCCATCTGAACAGCAGTGAGAATTTTCTCAGTGGGAGCAAAGCGTTGTTCACCTGCAGAGAACAAATGTGATTTGTATGCAATTGGGGTGGTCTTACCCTCATTGAATGTTACTTAGGTAAAACCAATGGCACCAGCAATTACTCTGATGACTAGGTGTTTTTTGTTGTCCCTTGTATATAGTTGTTTTGCTTCAAGCATGTCTTTTTGTAATGCTCTCAGAATACCCGTGTGTTCGACTGTCCAGTATTTGCTGATAAAGTTAGGATGTATCAAGTCATGTAAAGGTTTAATGCATTGTGCATAGTGTGGAATGTATGTTCTGCCAAAATTCAAAAAGCCCAATAAGGACTGGAGCTTTTTTATTGTGTTTGGTGGTTGTAATTGTGCGCATTTTCCTAAAAATTGGGGTGTGAGGCTCTTGCCTTCATCTGACAGTTCATATCCCAGGAACAGGACACTAAGGAAAGCTATTTGAGTTTTGTTTTTACATTAAATCTGTAGCCAAATTCATCAAATCCTACAACAATGTGGGCTATCCGTCTTATATGCTGCATGAGGCCGCCGTCTGTAAGGTAGGTATCATCCATGTATGACAATGCCTAAAGGTCAATGTCGTGCAAAATAGATGTAACACGAGCTGAGAACAGTACTGGACTGTTCTTGTACCCTTGTGGGAGTTGGCAGAATTTTTTCTGAGAGCCTAAAGCGCTGAAACATGTTAAGTCCCTACTTTCAGGCGATAACTTTTGGCAAAAGAACCCGTTGGAAATATACAGGGTGGTTTTGTATTTTTTGCGCACTATTTTGTTTCGTAAGTGTTGTGTGCATTTTGTATAGCAAATGTGCATGTATGACTGTTTAAATGTCTGTAGTCTAAGACTATTCTATATGAATGGTCGGGTTTAGCAACAGGAAACAATGGATTATTCATTTGTGAGACACATGGTTCAATTATGCCCTGGTATTCTAAACTGTTTGAAAATTTCCCTCCCGGGTGCTTTAGCTTCATGTTTTATTTGGTCTTGGGGTTGAGGTTGGGACTTAATTGGTATTACATGATGGGGGGAATCTTTATCTCAACCTACGTGGTTGCGGTATAACGCAGGTGCCTGCACCACTGCCCAATCAATGGCGTGTATTTCTATGAGCTTTCTGGGAACAAGAGGCGAGAAACATTTTTCAATAATCTCGTCTCCATATGTGAGATCTTAGACAAATTCTAGTGGCCATCTTTTTCAACCAGTAAAATATCACAAATAGTTACAATGTGGTCCCAAAAGATAGCATTGATTGTACGTTCAATGTCTCCCTCCACCTGTGTAGTTACTTTATACACTCTGTCGGGTGTGGAGACACGCATGTCTGCAGTCTCATCTTTTAAGAAGTCATCAGTCGCTTTCACCTCCAGATGCTCTTGAAGATCCTGGCGAACTATTGTGACCTCTGCTGCACAGACTAGCGGTGCTAATGCCCACTTCTTGTTCTTCAGTAAAGCCCTCTTCCTTAGTGGCATGTCGTATTGCAAGTGCTGCCACCTTTTTCTTTTTGAACTGGGGTTTTTGTTGTAGAAGTTTCTCTTCTTAACAGAAACATCAGATGAGCGTTGTGAGTCCTTTCTCGGTTTCACGTACTCTGTACGCTGCTCGGACCACTCACCTCTTTCACTGCGTTTTTCCGGTGAGTCCCCAAAGGAACGAGATTGGCGTGTATCAGTATTCTGATATCTGTCAGGAGTTTTTATATTATCTCTATTTCTAAGATTATATCTATTTTGAGGAGTCGCCGAATGCGGAGATTCTCCCCTTTCTTTTTTTAGGTGTTTGTTGTTTTTTATCCCAGCGCTTTTTAAGCTTTCAGGTGCTTGCTTAGTAGAATCTTTATTAGATCTACCTTGTAATTGGGGTTTAATGGGTCTGGCCCCCAGACTATCTCAACCAATGCTGGTGTAGGTCTCAGCGATAATCTTTGGCAGCTCACATTCTGTACATGGAACGTCCCGGAGCCACATGTGCACTGCTAGAGCAACTGCTTTCCCTTTGGGTTACTTAATATGATTGAAGACACAGTGGCAAAATTGCCCATTAATTGCATCCCCAAATCCAGGACTGGGGCAGCCCCGTATTCATCTTGAATTTGTTCTAACACCTCCAAAAGATTGGCAAGTAATTGGTGTACCTTGTGCAGCAGTATAGAGCGTGGCAAATACTGTGCACTATGTATTGCAGCTATCTACAGTGGGAACCATCCCAAATGGCAAGCAAATAGTGAGTATCCTATGTTTAACCTAAGAACCTGTATGGGGGAAGACTGCTTCCAGCACATTTATTTTTTAAGCTAACCAAAACAGAATTTCCTTCTGCTTGGAGGGTGCTTTACCCATGATTGAATATACAGTTGCAGGGTTAATGCCTGGCACAACTGCATGTCATTGCACTGGGGCAGCACGTGCTGGGTTAGTATTTAATGTTTGCATTACAAACTGTACTAACAGTCTGTATATTCCAGTGAGCTCTATATTTAAGTGGCGAACCTCAGCTACCGCTAAGGTTGCTGCATCAGGGTGCGGTGTATATGTGGCCAATAAAGGCCAGGTCAGACCGTCATTGCTCAGAGGACCTAACCTAACGTGTAATACTGTATGTGGTAGAGAGCCATCAAGCCAATTATTATGGTCTTGGTAAGATAATTGTATTTCTAACTATGCATAAGCTTTGTGTTGTGCAGGTATGTTTGCAGGTGTATAGTGATGAAATGTCTTGGTGTTCTCATCAACTGCTGGAAAAGTGACCCAAGAGTAAAATGTTTCTGTTCTGTAGGCTGGATGAGCCTCAACAACAAATGTGACTTGACCCCCCTGGGCTGTTAGGCCATTTGCCAACAAGTGTGCGCTTAGGGGCGGTCACATGTTTACTGTAATTACTATCCATTGCAGGTTTGCCATGTTAATGGTAAAGGTGTTTGTTTAGAGATAAGGGCACCAGATGGGGATTCATCCTTTTCAGGTTTAAGCTTGAACAACCTACAGCATTAGATAGGTGCTATCTACTTAGCTGAGGAGGAAATCCTCAATACCACCGACTTCTCCGTATACAGTATTGAGGTGTCTTTAGCCTTTATTGAGACTGAGATACTTAGGAGGATGCGAAAATTAGTGCCTGACCAAACCCTGGTGACGCCATGTCACGTAGGTTCTCATTATCTTAATGAGGCTACTGGATTCGGATGGCAGAATCGCATGAATTGTGGGGTACTAAGTACGATTCCACACCATGTGACACCTGTCGGCCTAATCCAGGTTTTCTGGCTAACTAGCAGCACCTCAACTTTGCAGAAGAGCAGGGATGATTGTGGCTACCAGGCGCATGACAAGAAAGACTCCTCGGGAATCGTGGTCGATCAGATCTCATCCCTTTCTATCATTTACATTTGTGTCACACAATCAAAGACGAACAGAGGCAGAGTATAGTTCAAAAAGGGTTTATTGAAGCATCTGCATCTTAGATAAAATGGCATGTATTGCAATAACTAGGATGATAAAACACAATAAAAGCAAGATTGTGACAAGGAGAGTGAAAACCAAAAATAGTTCCACCATACTGTTACTAGGAGTGATATATCGTTCTCCTACCTAAGCTATGTTAGAGCAAAGCATAATCATTTCTAATCCACCCTTCAGAATTCCCCCCTGGGAAGACATCATCCCTCATACCCGAGTAAGAAAGCCTGTAATCTAGAGAGGCATCGTCCCCTTGTAGGCCAGGGGTTCAGCAGTCTAAGCAAGCAGCTGTAGCGACGCAATCAGCATGCATGCAGTTGTGGTTATCTGGCTGGAATCTCCCTCTAACGTTTATGGGACAAAGGAGTGTTTTTATAATAAAACAGTTGACACCCTAAGAAAGAGTCCCCACAAAGGATTATGTGTGTTTCTGTGAATGTTGGAGATACAGCGTACCACTTTTGCTGGCGACCCTATTTGACTGCAGCCTTGAGAAAAGCACAAAGTAAAATGAATGTCCTGCTAGGAACGCAATGCTTTCTTAGGCGAAAGAACAATTAGATAGCGAAAGGACAATTAGATAGAGAAAATAAAACAGCACTGGAAATGTGGCTATTGCTAGAAAAATAAAGCGATGCTGAATAAATATATAACTGGGCTAAAGTGCACAAGGGAAGGCCTAGCTTGCTAAAATAACATGACTAAAATATGGCTAAAATAGCTATACAACAAAAGTAGACAGTGAACATCGCAACGGGGCTGGCTAGGGGGTCCTGCAGTGCCCATGGCAAGTGCATGGCCCCCCGGGAAGCCCTGCACCCTGTCTCCGATAGCCGCTTCATGGTGGTGCTACCACCATGAAACTGCTGGCGGAGAGGGGGAGTCGTGATCCCCAGAGCAGCGCTGCTTGCAGCGCTGCCTTGGTTAGGACCGCTAGCACCGCCAGTCTGTCCTGTGTCGGAAAGGTGGCAGTGCAGGTGGTCCAACCACAGTGGTACCTTCACGGTCGTTATGTGGCTGTCAGAACGCCACATTGGCGGCAGTCCCACTACCACAGCGACCTTAGCGGTCTTATGACCGCAAGGGTCGTAATGAGGGCCTGAGTGTTTTCCAAACAAACTACACTAATTGAAAAAAAAATCCCATTCAAAACTACATTGCATCATCCTAAATACTAAACTGCTGCCTTATGGTGTGTGTATGCAAGGAAGGTAAAAAGGAGGCCTGAAAAGGTATAACATTAAAACCTTTAAAGGGCACCATGTGCCTTTTTAAGGTCAAAAGGTTTTCAACCGCAGGAGGCCCTGTACTTGCAGTTACCTCAAAGGGTAATTTTGCTTAACAAATATACAGAGACTTACAGAAAGGAAGCTTTCTGGGAGTTATCCCACTTGGCATACAGACGAGCCGTGGAAGTGGGCGGGTTACCTATGACTTCAATCAAGACCACTGTGATGGAGATCCCGAACTCAAACTAAGTATCCACTTCTTCTGCATCATATTATTTTCACTGATATTCATACATTTTAGAACAGAGTAACAAGCAAAACCCTGTACATTCTGTGTTTTTCAGTCATAAGTAATAATGGAATGCAATTCTTCAAGGCCACATCGACCTTTGTATGAAACATTAAGTAAAAAGATTATTAAGGGTTACTTGATCAATTATAGTCAGCTCTAATATCTGAATCAACACAACAGTGTATTGTAAATGCATTAACAGATTTCCAAGTGACTGCCTTACAAATCGCAGCTGCCACAATCTTTCATAACCTGTTCTTAGTGGCTGCTTTTCCACTGGTGGAATGAGATTTAGACGTTAATGGCCAGGGATGATTAGCCAATGATAACAATAGCAAAGGTAAGAAACAATCTAACAAGAAATCATCTATTTGAAGGTTGCTGAACAAGTACATATTGTACAAAAATTAACAAAACACTGATTAGACTTTCTTACTGATTAGGTGTTATCAAGATAAAAATGCAAAACACTCCAGACACCTAGTGAGTCAAAAGAGTGTTTAGTCAACGTAGATGGATGACTGAAGATTATTGCAAGGGTAACAGTTTGATTTATTTGAAATTCTGAAACCATGTTAGATAGAAAGGAAGGGTGAGTTTTCATCACAACCTGATTTGAAGGGAAAACTGTAGAGGGTTCAACAGATAATACAGCTTGCAGATTACTAACTCTCTGAGCAGAAGTGATAACCAATAGAAAGTTAATCAAAGGTATAACAATTAAGTCTCTATTAATTAGGAAAGCACAAACGTTAGCTCTAAAAGTGGTGAAGATGCTCTGACTGGTGGAAAAACTTTCTTTAGTACTTGCAGAAGTTAAATAGTGGAGATGTGCAAAAGGAGACTTCAGTCTGCTTTTCTGTATGTTGCTGCTGCTGCAAGGTAAACTATGATTGTGGAGAACTGCAACTTAGATCTAGCAAGATGTAATAAGTATGGCAGAATCACTACTTCTTAACAAAACATGGGATTAAACCTAGGGGTGTGCAAAATTTGGGTACTTTGGTTTTGCGAAATAATGTGAAATGACAGCGAATGTATGTGAAATTATGGGTTAAGTTATTTTATATTGACTTGTAGAGTGCACTACTCAACCGTGAGGGTATTCAGGTGCTTGAGCAGGAGTAAAGGTGAGAGGGAAGGGGAGGCTCTGATGTGCTGAGGGTGTTTTTTAAAAGTTTTGGGTATGATGTTGGAGAATGTGCACACCCTTCTGCTGTGCTTTTGTGAAGGAGGGATGGGTGTGTGTGTGTGTGTGTGCGCGTATGAGAGTTAGGCTGAGCAAAAGTGTCTGGTTCGCTGGTGGAAGCGTATTTAGCTGTTCAGGAATGGTGGTCCGGTGTTGTGCAAGGCTTTGTATATGTGCATGAGGAGTTTGAATTGGCTGCGGTTTTGGATGGAGAACTAGTGGAGTTTTCTGAAGTGGGGTGAGATGTGGGTGCGGCGTGGGAGGTTGAGTCTTGAAGCAGGGTTCTGGATGGTCTATAGTCTGTATGTGAGCTGCCAAGAGATTCTGGCATAGACTGCATTGCTGTAGTTGAGTCTGCTGGTGATGAGTGCCTGCATGACGGTCTGCCTAGTGTTTTGTGACAGCTATTTGAACATCTTTCGGAGCATGCATAGGATGTGAAAGCATTAAGCTTCAATGGGTTAACACTGTATTTCTCAGAACCTTGGTATCATTTACCATATAGAAACCAAAGGATCTGTGGGAGCAAAACCTAGTATACATACATTTACCTAGTGACTTTATCAGTGAAGAATAAATCACAAGAGAAACAAATAGACAAAAAAAGCACAAAACACAAATGGGTCTTTATGAGTTAATGCATCTCATTTATTCAAATGATGATGAGCTAAAGTAGTTCACATCAATAAAAAAGGATGCTCCATAAGTGCAAAGTGAAAGGTACACTTGCAGTGCATCAAGTGAACATGACTGTGTAAATAAGGAGAAGGCAAGTGCAAAGTCACATTCTGCTCCTGTCTGCCTAGATAATTATGGTTTAAAGTCTCTTATGGATGGGCAAAGGTTGAGAAGTTCAGTACAAGCAATTTAAACAAATTGTTGGCTCTTCGACCCTCCAAAAAAAGCGTGATTTAAAAGAAACATCTGTGCGGATATTCATTAGGACAGAGAACGGAGCAACCTGTATATCAAAATATATGCTTTAGGACCTCATGTGTTTATAAAAACAAACTTACAAAAAATCTAATTCATACGGTGTGACTCACCTGGAGTTGTAAAATGCCTAGTATGATGTTCTAAAGCCCAGAGGCAAAAGTTCCCAATGGGATAGGCTGGAAGGTGCTTCCTCTGCCACTTTGGACAGCTGATAGTTTTGTCTAAACCTTGAGTCCCCTATTGAGAGTGGCTCCTAAAAATACCAAACTTCAATGGAGTTTAAATTAAATGATGCAACCACTTAAAGGTACGGTTTCATTTACAAAAACACCACCATATTCTAAACTCAACTATTGGCTGGAATGATTCATGATAAATAAATAATGCATCACATCCTGATTCATTGGTATCTTATGAAAGGAAAATGGAAAAGGAATCAGTGGTAGTTAACCAACTGTGTTAAAAATGAAATAGAGCCTTCTCAGTGAGCTAGTCATACCTCCTTTCAGCAGACTTCCACATGCTCAGAGCGATAATGCTGCAGTTGTGTGTCATCTGTATGCCGCTTGATAAAGCATACGCAGCACATCAACGTGTGCATGCACACTTCGGCTAAGCATGATTTGGCTACTTCCAAGATGGTGGTCAAGGAGTAAGCGTTCCATGGTGTACTCAGAAACTTCAAGGGAACTACTCTAGTCTTGTTGCTGTGTGTCAGCACAACTGAGTTGCAAAAAAACTACTACCTGATCAAATTAGGTAATGGACCCAGGCCCTGTACTAAAAAGTCTGGTATACAGATATAATCTTGCCAACTGTACAAAATTAATTATTGTCTAGCAAAGAAGGTCACTCATTTTCTTTGTACCAACCACAATCCCTAGCACCTTCAACATTAAAGTGGAATTACACCACTTTTTCAGGAAGGTAAAGTTGAGACATAATTTTAGCAAGATTCCCATACAGAATAGGAAAGAGGATACAGGACGTAGAACACCTTCAACACCATCTGCACATTCCATGTCTCACAAAGTGTTGGCTTTTGAACAAGTTGTTCTCCACATTGTCATGCAGCCCCTTAGCAAAAAGGAATATATTAAGTACAATATCAGCAAAGAGATATGCACAAGTGTGGAGTCACTTAAGAAGAATACCAGTATAGTAATCATCAAGCCGGCAGACAAGGGTAGGGCAACTGTGGAACAAAATGTGGAGTTATATATGGAAATACTATCAAAATTAGGGTCTTGGGAAAATTACCAAAAACGTAAGGGAGACCCTACAAATGAGATAATGAAACTAATCAAGCAAGTGACCCAAGAGGGACTTATGAGGAGTTACCTTAGTGAACAAGAGTTTGACTTCTTGAACAAAAAACACCTGCATATGCCAACTATCTACACACTCCCTAAAATACATAAAAGACTGGATAAATCGCCAGGGTGATCTATTGTGTCTTGGTGTGGCTTCATTTAAGAGCCCCTTTGCAAATACAGTGACTTATTTCTGAAACCATGGTTCTGTACCACCAGGTCATATGTCAGGGACATGGTGGAGGTGATTAAATTAACAGAAAACCATGCATTCCTGCCTTCCAACAAACTGTCGGTAAACAACAACATTAACTCATTGTACTTTAACATCCCACAAGAGACCACACTAAATGTAATTAGAGAAGTATTAGATTGGAGAGAAGAGCCTACACAGGGGTTTCAGGGTGATTATTACTACCAAATTAGGGGAGTAGCAATGGGAGCCGGTTTTGCCTCGGATCTGGCAAATCGTTTATTGACAGTTATGAATGAATTCACATTCATATAGAGCCTTTCCTGGGAAACATCACCTTATGGAAGATGTACATAGACGACATTTTGATGATTTGGACAGGTAATGAGTTAAACAGTGGTTAAACAACAGCTGCATTAATATAAAATTTACCCTATCCCATAGTAGCAAGTAATTCAATTTTTTGGACACTGTCATTAAGGTATTTTATTTCTAAAACCAACAGAAAGGAATACACTGTTGAGTTTTTTTTAGCAATTCTGATCTCTTGATCCATAGATTACATGAGGGAAGCTACCCCAAGGGACTATTAAGACGCTCCCACAAAAGGGCGTGGTACTGCCCAGGAGTCAATCTGTTAGAATCTATTAACAAAATTGGCAGTACCAAAGAAAGAATGATATGTGTAACAACTTTTTGTACTCACAGTAATTATATTAAGAGAATCATTAACAGGCACTGGAATCTAGTTTCAGGTGAGCTGGCCACAAGTGAAAAACCACTGTGTGCATTCAAAAAAGAAAAAAGTATAAGAGCCCATGTTGTAATTGCTGTGCTGAGGCACCGGATCCACATGACCCGTTTTCTCAATGGAGTTTACCTCCTATAGTAGGCCATTTCAGGTGCGGCAGATGTAAGGCATGCAATTTAACTGTAGAAAAAAAGAGTTCAAACACAATGAGAAGAATTACACAATTAGAAATCACACATACTGAAATAGCACTAACGTGATTTAAGCAGTCAAGTGCCCATGTGACCAGACTTACTTCTGGTCAGACATGCTAGAAGGTCAAGACCTGGATTCGACAGTACTGTAGAAGAATACGAGGTAAAGTAGGGCGGTCCCCTTGGTAGAATATTCAACCAAGTTGAGCCATCCAGCTGACAGTCTTAGACGGCTTAGGGCAGAGAAGGTCACTAGCAGTCCCAGGTGCGGGGATTTTAGTTAATACCTTGAACATAAGAGAATGTAAGTGGGTGCACTTACTAGATACTGTGAACAAAGGACTTAACAAGTTAGAGATCTCCAAGCAGGTCCCTTTCTCAGCACTGGCTAAATCAAATTGTATTCATTACCCTGTGGCCTGTAATGTATAGTTTCACAACAAAGGGACATATTCATTATTCATTACTCAGTGATTATTCATTACTCAGTGACCTGTAATGTACAACTTCACACCATAGCGGTGTATCATGGTAAATCAAATGTTTTGACCTCTATGAATGCATTTCCAATCAAGTGACAATTGGAGTTGTTACAAAACATTTTCTATATTAATCGCATCTTTATACATTGTATCACTGTATTGTCCTTAAAATGTGGGCCACATTTTTATTTATATTACATGATTGCTTTAGAATGTTTGTTTTCAAAGAATTGATTCAGGACTTCCTACATTTCACAAATGAACGTGGCTCAATCTGAATTTTGGTGCAATTGGCTAGGTTATACCTGTATAAAAGACTTTTACTACAGGCCTGATCCCTTTACTTTATTTGATCAGATAACACATAGCAATCAGATTGGAGAAGAGCCCTTGACGTTTCCCACTTACACATGAAACACTTACTCCGGTAGTAGTTTGACTCTCGCTCCTAGGCAAGACTGCTGGATTAGGGATGTTTGTAGGCGACTAGGCCAAGCCTACAACAAGTCACAACTGTCTGCCCAACCCTCCCAGCTCACAAGCAGTACCTCGCCAAAAGCCCAAACGGTAATAGGTGATTTCTGGCAGCCTTTACACATGGACTCTAGGTTTATTAAAAAGACTACAATCTGCAGTAAAATGAATGAGCTGTAATGATTAAGATAATGAACAATGCAAGAAGCAGAGTGGTAAAGATGAAAGTTGTGAATACAACCCCCCTCACCATCTTGCAATAAGCATGAAATGCAAAATCCCTAGAACCTTAGCATGGAGAACCTAATCGCTAACATAATCAAAGCTAGGTATGTGAAACCTAATCTACCAGTACCATGTCCACGAGAAGTGCCCCCAACCCTTGTTACCTTGGAATGAGTCTCTAGATCAGACTCCATGGGGACATGAACAAGGGGTCTGCATCAAGGCGATGTGCAGCATAGATGGTGTTGATAGCAACTGGTAGGAATCCCTCTGATAACCTGGTCTTTGTGAGATGTATTTATACAGGTCCTGTAGAACCCCTGTTACAGGTATGTTCCCATACAATAGATAAGGGGGTAGACTTGTGGCAGCAATTATGTAAACAATTCTCACCAAAAGTACATTATGCTCCTGTCACACGTAAGTGGGAAAGGGACATGATGTGAATAACCTATGTACATCTCTTACTTTTGATGTTGATAGTGACGTCTTCACAGAGTGGCACTGATGACGTAAATCAAACCATTACTCTAACTCTAAACAAAGGCAACCATCTTAAAAGAAATAATAAAACAAATAGGCTAAGACATAGCAGGATAATTAGGCTAAAAGTCACTAGGTGACGGGGCTCACGCCTGCAAGCCACAAGGCAAAGCTAAGCTAAACACTTGATTCCCACTAAATCTAAGTAGGATCCACTACACTCCTTGGAAGAAGGCAAAGTGGGCCCATATTTTACTGATATCATTATATGGTTACTTTAGAAAGTTTTTACCAATAAATCAATATGGTCTAATTTTCTAAATTTCACGAGTGACCTTCATTGTCAGACAAGAATTAATTTTTGTGCAATTGGCTAGGTTATATCTGTATACGAGAGATTTTTACTAGAATCCCTGGATCTGTTACCTAAATTTATCAGGTAGCTTTTTTTTTTGCAACATAGTCGTGTTAATACGTAGCAACAAGACTGGAGAAGAGCCCTTGATGTTTCCCAATAACACATGGAAAGTTTATTCTGGCTGCAATCAAGGAAGTAGGCAAATTGGACTTAGCCAAAGCATGCCCCTGCACGGTTCACTAACAAAATATCAAAAACGTAAATATTGAGGACAAAAATATTGTTTTCCTATGGATATAATGTACAGTATAAAACTATTGTAAAAAATATCATTTTACAGTAGGGAAAGTACTTCACTTCAAACACATATTTTTGAATACAAGTATTAATTTCAAAAAAATATAAAACAGTTAACATAAAATTAAATATGTACATTTAAAAAAACAATGAAACAATTATAACTTTTTAAAACAATTAATATGAGAAAAAATATTTAATAATTATTTCATTAAATTACCACACTTTAGTCAGAAATTTAACATATATCCAAATTAAAAAAAATATAATTACACAATATACTTTATAATCAATTATTTAATGAACTTTCCCACCCTTTGCACCTACCTAAATATTATTTACACAATTTACGTACTTAATAAACAAATAATCAATAATAATTTTAAAATATATACATTATATATATAATATTCAAATATATACATTAATCATACTTAATTAACTTCCTACCCTGTACCTCTAGAAAACCCACAATCCACTACAACAGTATAAATTACTATTTTACAATTAAGTCAAACATATAGATAACTTAAAATTACAAACTATTTTCAAAAACATTAACAACAATTACACAAACAATATAAAACATATATAATTAAAATATTACTTAAACACATAAAGAAACTTAACTACTTTGGTGCTGAGGACAGAACAGTTTGTCTTCAGCCCTGATGCTCGTGTGCTGAGGACCGAACCGTTCTGTTCTCATCACAAGACCACCAAATCATTCATTTTTTTTTTCACCTCGGAAACTGGCGACCGAAGCATTGTTGTTTGTTTCAATGTAATGAGGATCGTGCGCACGGCGCTGACGCCATTACATTGAAAGTGAAATGAGCAAATCAACTAATTTTTTACTTTTACTACTTTGGTGCTCACTGAGCTATTTCAGCCAGTTGAGCACCAAAGTACACAGGAGAGGTATTGCTGGAAAGGGGAGAATCTCCCCTTTCTAATGGTACCTTTTCCAAGTGGATCCTTGCTTTGGGATGGCCCAAGGAAAGTGATCCCCAAGAAGGGATGCACCCAGGTAGACACAAGGGATTTTTTTGGGAGCAGCCTCTTAGGCAAAGGGCTGCTCCCAATATTTGGGAATACATTTTGGCAGTTCTCTGCTCCCACTGCGGGCAGATTGGCCTTACTTGTAGGCCAATTTGTGCCCTGGTGGTGGGGCAGAATGTCACTGGACACCAGGGGTTGAAAAAATTAAAGTTGGGGAGTGGCCCTTTGGGCAAGGGCCACTCCCTGTTATGTAGTGGATATTCTGGCCATTTTCTGTCCCCACCAGGGGCAGATTGGCCTTATTTTTAGGCCAATCTCCCCCTGGTGGGGCAGAAGACCACCGAAGACCAATAGGCGCCAGGGATTACTTTTTTTTTATTTGTAAGGGTGGAGGCTTCCCAACAGGGGCATAGGAATGCCCGCACCTTCCCCCAAAAAATACAAGCAGTCTTTCTGCCCTGGGGAGTGGGGAGGGGCAGAAATCCCATTGGGCACCAGGAAGTACTTTTTTATATTTGTACTGGTGGGGACTGCCCAGCATGAACATGGGCATGCCTCCACCCCTCACAACAAAATAAAAACAATCTTTCTGCCTCCATGGGAGGGGGAGCAGATGGAGGCAATAACCCTCTTCTGCCCCCTCCCCTGGTGGCAGAAATCTCACAGGACACCAGGGATTCTTTTTTGTTTTTTATTTGAATGAGTGGTAGCTGCCCAGCATAAGCATGCCCCCCCCACACCAAAATACGGAACAATCTTTCTGCGCCCCCTCCCTACCGGGGAACAGATGGGCCAATTACCCTAGACACCAAAGATTACTTTTTTCTATTTGTATCGGTGGTAGCTGCCAAGATGGACATGGTCATTCCCCCCAAAAAAAGGGAAACAGTCTTTCTGCTCGCTCTGGGAGGCATATGGGGGCCAATATCTCTATCCGGCCTCTGGGGGGCAGAAAAACCACTAGACACTAGGGATTCTTTTTTTTTTTTTGTAGAGTGGGGGCTACCCAGCATAAGCATAGTCCTGCCCCCACCCCCTCAAAAATGGGAAAACAGTCTTTCTGCTCCCCTGCGGACTAAAGCATTTCATCTCATCTAGATGGCAAGCAAGTGGGTTTTGTTTTTATAAGTGGGGCAGGAGAGTTAGGCTTACTTCCAGGATCATCACACTTGCAATGGTGAACAGCAGCACTTTTTGGGCTTGGGTAGGTTACCACCTAGCAAAACCTACCAGAACCATAGAGTCTGAAAACTAGACAACTAGACATCTGAGGGAGTTCAGGGTTCCACACAATTTTTGTATCCACAATGCCCTGCAAATCTCAAATGTTGACTAAAACATATATTATCCTCACATTTCTGTGAAAGAAACTTCCGGAATTGGTAGAAATTCACAAAATTCATACTACCTAACATTGCTCCACCTTTGCTCATAAAAAAATGGTGCGCCACCTGTGTGGTTGGTCCTACTGCCAGAGGCCGGAATGTATCCAACTGATGCCATTAGAAGTTCTCAAGCAATGGGTCCCGTTGACCTTAGTCTGATAAGTTCCTGTCACTGGCACTAGGCCCAGCCACACATGCAAGATATTATTTTTATCAAAAGACTAAGGAGAATGCTGGTTGGAAGGAAGTTTGTGGCTCTTTGAAGATTCCAGAACTTCCCATCACAGAAATGTGAGGAAACTGTGTTTTTAAGCCAAGGTTTGAGGTTTGCAAGGCAATCTGGGTAACACAGCCTGGTGAGAGCTACACAAGTCACCCCATTCTGAATTTCCCTAAGTACCTAGTTTTAAAATTGTACAGGTTTGCTAGGCTTCACTAGGTACCAGATGAGCTAGGGCCCAAAAATCACAGCTATCCACTTTGCAAAAAAAGGGTCAGTTTTCATTAGAGAAACGTGATGTGTCCATGTTGCGTTCTGGGCCGTTTCCTGTCCTGGGCATTAGGCCTATCCACTCATGTGAGGTACCATTTTTATCAAGAGACATGGGGTAATGCTGGGTGAAAGGAAGTTTGTGGCTCCCCTCAGATTCCAGGTCTTTCAATCAGAGAAATGTGAAGAAAATGTGTTTCTTAAACAAATTTTGAAGTTTGAAAGGGATTCTGGGTAACAGAACCTGGGGAAAACCACCCAATCCACCCAATCCTGGATTCCTCCTAGGTGTAGAGTTTTAAAAATGTACAGATTTGCTAGATTTCCCGCGGTGCGGAGTGTGTTAGGGCCCAAAATCCACACCTAGGCACAATGCAAAAAAGTTGTCAGTTTTCAGTGGAGAAATGTGATATGTTCATGTTGCGTTTTGGGCCGTTTCCTGACGGGGGCACTAGGCCTACCCACACAAGTGAAGTACTATTTTTATCGGGAGACTTGACTTGGGGGAACAGATAATAGTAGAACAAGTGTGATTACCAATTGTCTTTCTCTGCGTTTGTAGTTTACAAATGTAGGGCAGTGTGTAAGAAAGAAGTCATTTTGAGAAATGCCCTCTAATTCACATGGTAGTATGGGCACCCACAAATTCCGAAATGTGCAAATAACCAGTTTCTAAACTCCATATTTTGTGCCCATTTTGGAAGGACATAGATTTCCTTGACAACTATTTTTCACTCTCTATATTTTTCCAAATGAATTGCCGTATAGCCGGTACACAATGAAAAACCATAGCAAGGTGCAGCTCAGTTATTGGCTTTGGGTTACTCGGGTTCTTGGTGAACCTACAGCCCTTATATATCCCTGCAACCAGAAGGGTCCAGAGGACGTAATAGTACATTGCTTTTGAAAATCTGCCATAGTTAGAAAAAGTTACAGATGAAAACATTGACATAAATGGCTGTTTTTGTCTAATTTATTTCTTTTTTTTTAAATTTCAAATGTTACTTTCTACAGGAAAACCTTGAAGGATCTACACAAATGATCCCTTACTGAATGCAGAATTTTGTCTACATATCAGAAATGTATAGCCTTCCGGGATGTACTATTGGTTTCACACCCATTTCTACCACTAACTGGAAGGAGATTAAAAGCACAAAAAATTGGAAAAATGGGCAATGTCTCAGAAAAACTGCCAAAACTGTGTTGAAAAGTTTGTTTTTCTGATTCAGGTTTGCCGTTCCCTGTTCCTGAAAGCTGGGAAGATGGTGATTTTAGCACTGCAAACCTTTTGTTGATACCTTTTGCAGGGAAAAAACAGATGCTTTATTCTGCAACATGTTTTACTCATTTAAAAAAAAAAAAAACACTAAATTTAGCTATATTTTGGCTATATTTTTCAGTCCACTCCAGGGGAATCCAGCAACCCTGTGTACCTTTAGAATCCTCGGGATGTTGGAAAAAAAGGACGCAAATTTGCAGTGGATAGCTTATGTGGGGAAACGTTATGGTGTGGGGGGGTGTTAAGCTCGACCTAACCCAAATAGCCAATAAAAGGGTAAGCATAGGTGGGGGACACACAATATTGCTGTGTCACAATATTAAAAAAACTCGGTATTTCTGCAACTCAATATTTTTCAAATGATTTTTAGTCTGAACACCCCCACACACGTTAGCGTGCTGCTTCAGCTTTATCTAGTGGCATGCAAATGCACCACAACTGTGGAATTTTCACTCAGAGTGAGTAGATGTTGGCCGAAAGGAGGTATGACTAGCTCACTGACAGGGCTCTTTTTCCTTTCATTAGATACCAATGAATTAGGATGTAATGATTCATTTATCATGCATTGTTCAGACCATTAGGTATGTTACAATATGGTGTTTTTAAAAAAACAAAACCTGTGCCTCTTAAGTGGTTGCATTATTTAATTTAAACTTCATTGATGTTTGATATTTTTACGAGTCTCTCTCAGTTGGAGACTCAAGCTTTAGATGAGCATATCAGCCATCCAGAGGGGCAGAGAAAGCACCATCTGGCATGTCCCACTGGGGAAGATCATACAAGGCATTTTGCAACTCCAGATGAGTCACACCGTACAAATTAGAAATGTTTAAGTTTGTTTTTTCACACTCATGAGATCCTAAGGCATATATTTTGATATAAAGGTTTTCCCCATGCTCTCTCCTGTTGAAGACCAACACAGATGTTTCTTAGAAATCACGCTTTAATTGGATGGTCCAAAAGTTGACAATTTGTTTAAATCTTCTGTTCTGAATTTACAGTTATTTGGGCATCCAAAGAGAAAAACCTTTGCTCATCTATAGGAGACTTTAAATCATAATTGGCTGGACAGGTGGATTACAGAATGTGAATTTGCACATGCCTTCTGTTTATTTATATAGTCATGTTCACTTGATGCACCACACAAGCATTTTTTCACCTTGCACCTATGGAGCCTTATTTTTTATCGATGTAAATTACTTTATTTCATCATCATTTGAATACATGAGATGCATTATGTCATAAAGACCCATGTGTGTTTTGTGTTTTATCTTGTACATTTGTTTCACAGATACGATAACTAGGTAAATGTATATTAGGTTTTGCTCGCACAGAACTACTGGTTTCTTTGTACTTAATTATACTGGGGTTCTGACAAATACAGTGTTACCCCAGAACCACTTGTTTCTAGGATGTGGAAGTGGGCAGAGCTCAAAGTGTTGACTTGTTCCATCATGTTGAGCTTGTTGTTCCGGGTGATCATCAAGTTTCTGGCATTGCTGGTTGGTGTAGGTCATAGTTTGATTGGCCACCACATGGCGTCCCATGGAGAGGTCTTGTTTCCGAAGACCAGCACCTCCCTCTTGGCAGAGTTAAGCTTCAAGCAGTTGATTCTCATCCATTCTGGTACCAGCTGGTGAAGATGGTTCTGGTGGTGTTAATGTTGTCTGTCAGGGAGAAGATGAGCTGGGTGTCATCAGTGTAGGAGATGATGTTGAGTCCTTGGAAATGGATGGGGTTGGTAAGTGGTGGCATGTAAATTTTGAAAAGAGTAGGGTGGAGGGGCGATCCTGAGGTGACTCCACAGATCAAGTTCCCAGACTCCAAAGTGAAGGGTGCAGACTGATTTTTTTCTTCCCACAAGGGAGGAGCTGATCCATTTGAGTGCGGGTCCTTAGATGCTGATTTTGTGGAGTCTTCTGTCAAGTATGTTATGGGGGGCTCTGTTGAATGCTGCAGAAAGGTCCCGCAGCATAAAGGCCACTGTCTGTCCTTGGTCTAGGATGATTTGGATGCCTTTGGTGGCTGCTATGAGGGCAGTTTCGGTGCTATGTTTTTTTCTGAATTTTGATTGAGTGCTGTTGAGCAAGCGGTGTAGTTCAAGGTGAGTTGCTTGTTTATGGCCTATTCTATCACTTTGTCTGGGTAGGGGAGTAGGGAGTTTGGACAGAAGCTACTCAGTTGGTTTGGGTCGGCCAACACTTTAAGGAGGATGTTGACTGCAGCATGCTTCCAGTCTTTAGGGAATGTGGCAGATGTGATGGGGGCGTTGTTGTGAGTGACGGGGTGCTCATCGATGCAACTCTCTGAATGTATATGTGGTGATGGCAAGGATCTGTATGGACCCCTGAATGGATGGATTTCATGATCGTGGGTGTGTCTTCTTTACGTCGAGATTCTCATTAGTGATGGGCAGACTGTCGATGAGATCTCTAGGGCTTGGTTGGTGAGGAAAGTTGGTGTAGATGCCTATGATTTTGTTGTGGAAACAGTTTGGTGGGTCATTATAGATTTCTTGGAAGGGGGCGGTGCTACTGATGGAGGTCAGGGGTGTAGCAAAGTCCTTGACAATTGAGAAGATCACCTTGAAGCTGTTTGTGCTCCTTTTGAAGCATTCAGTTAGTGCTCTTTTCTTGTTACCTATCAATTGCTGGTGGTAGTGCCTGAGTGTAGCCCTGTAGGTGGTTATGTTGGTGGTATTGTGGCCGGTTGTTCACTTTCTTTTTAGCTGTTTGTAATGCCATTTGAATTCTTGACAGTCCTCTGTGTATCACCTGGTTTCCTTGTTGGTTCTTATTTGCTTGTTGAGTTTGATGGGTGCGAGGGTGTCTGCACAGTTCCTGATGCAATTATTGAAGTTGGTAATGTTTTTTTTTAATTTGTCCGCTGGGTTATATTGATCGATGCTGAGGCAGTATGCTTATGAGATTGTCCTTCAGCTGTGGCACTGGTGGGTGTGTTGGCTTGCGGTGTGTTGATCTGGAAGTGGATGATGGAGTGGTTAGTCCATGTGAGCAGTGATGTGGAGCTGTACTTGATGCTCTTGTTAGTGGTGAAGAGGGCGTCCAGCATGTGTCCTGCGATGTGTTGGTTCTGTGACAAGCTGGTTTAGCTTAATGTTATTGAGGCTTTTGAGGATTGCTGTGAACCAGGGGTCTTAGCTGTCTTCTAGGTTGAAGATGAGGTCGCCGAGTATTATGAACGCTTTGAAGTCGATGGTGAAAGGGTGATGAAGATTGTGAAAGATGGCTGTGGTCCGGCTGGTCGGTAAACGGAGAGTTCAATTTAGGGTGACATTTTCTGAGATTTGCAGTTTGCAGGTGTTTCATGAATATGGTGTGCCTTCCATGGACGTTGAGCCCTTGATGGGGTCTTTGTAGATGACTGTGAGTTCTCTTACTGGCTTGTGAAGGAGGTCTTGTAGCCCACTAGGATTGCCGTGGAGATGTTGGGTGCTGATGGGAGACTGAGCCAGGCTTATGTGAGGAAGAGGAGGTCCAGTGTGTCACTACTCAGCAGGTCCCAGATTTCATTTGGGTGTTTGCTGAGAGAGCATGTGTTGAGTAACATGCATGTGAGTGAGTGTTAGGGTGAGGGTTTGCAGAGGTGTGTACTCACAAGAAATGCAATCTGACAATTGGGTGTAATTACATGAATTGGCATAACTGCATAATTTCGGGAATTTCATGTAATGAGAGTAACGTGAAATTCATGAAACTATGCAAATTATGCCAGGGTAATGTATTTTTATCCAGGCCAATTTAAAACGTTGCTGTTGACCTTACAAACAAAACCATTTCCTTTTGATGTAATATAAGGCCATGGCCCATGGTTCAGTGTATTTTTGCTTTCATTAGTATTTCCATGCAAGACTTAGGGCCTAATTATGAGTCTGGCGGTCACTAGATCGCCAGACCTGCGGTTGGCGGTCTGGATCGCCCCTGCTGTGGCGGTCCTACTGACACATTACGACCCTGGTGGTCCAACCAGGCCAGGGTAATGCCGTCTCTGCTGGGATCAGTGATCCCGACAGGCTGACGACGGGTGCAGGTTGCAATCAGCCAGGGCCCTGATGAGTAACACCTAGTTCTACGCTAGCCTTTTCATGGCGATTTCATTGCCGTGAAAAGGCTGGCAGAGAACAGGTGCAGGGTGCCACATGGCATGTGCACTGCAGGGGTCCCACTGCAAAGGATCCTCGTAATGAGCACTGTCTACTGGGCAGACAGTGAGCATTACAAGGGTGCCTGCCGGCGGCTTCATTGCAGTTGGCTCGATTATGAGTCGGCGACAATGCGGCTGCCACTTTCCTGCTGGGCCTACCAGTGGAAACCTTGGTTCGCACCCATCAGCCCAGTGGGAAAGTCATAATTGGGCTGGTGGGGAGGTTGCCACTACAGTGGCGGCCACCCTATTGGAAGTTTGGCGGATGGGTGTTCCTGTCTGCCAAACTCATAATCAGAGCCTTAATAACTGTACAGTTTGATTTTAGGAGCCATAGCGTCAAATTCAAGGATGTCCTGTTGTGTTGAAATACTCAACTTTTATGCCTGGTCTATAGATTCAGTTTGCATGGCACCTTCCTGGGTAGTGAGAATGACATTTATAGAAAGTCTATGAGCACCATTATCTGGCCTATTCAATAGCAAGTATTATTAATGTTACTTTGGAGCTCCGGAACTTCAAAATCACCACTGGAGGTGTATAGTAACGCCTCTGACTAGAACATCAAAAGATCACTGATCCTATTACCTATCTCCTGGTTGTAAAATATAAAAAATTTGAACAATGGTGGATACGTGCATTTCTGCAAAACCCTGATCCAGGAAAGCCCAGCTTTACTTTTTGGTCAAAGACCGATTGGTGGTTTTTCTTTTGGACATTTTTGGCAAAATTCCCATTGTGGAGTGTACTGTGAGCATGAAAGGCACATACACACTTGTTCGGAGTCTTTTTTCTCTGCCACACAAAGGGCAGGCACACGTCACAAAAACCAAAGGCAATTTGACTGGAAGTACAGGATAAAAAGGAAAAAGAAAGGTTTAAAACGTGTAATTGTGATAGAAAAAAATGGAATAACACCCAGAGTGTCCCGAGGTGTCACTCAAAAAGACCAGAAAAACATGACTGAAGTACTGCAAGTACAGGACATTCTGCGATTGGAGGGGTCTAGGTTTAAAGACAAACAGTTATTTGCTTCTATTGTTATGCCTATTAGGTCTCCTTTTTACATCCAATGTAACACAGTTAAGTATCAATTTAGCCTTTCGGATGTTGCAATGTACCTTTGAAAGTGAAATTATTTTTGAAAAGTGTAAATTTTATAAACAACTAGGCCTTTTTTTTATTGAGCAGGCTTAACAAACAAGATAGAAATAGCGTTTTGGGCATCTTAGAAAAAATAAAAAACAAAGTGCATGCATGCATTACATCCTGCATTAACGCGCCTTAAAGCCGTTAAAGTGCATTTAAACTTCCAGAGTAACATCCTTTCAAAATAAGTATTGACACTAAAGTGCAAACATGTGTTACTAAAGTGCATATGTTTGTTACTAAAGCAGCAAATCTAGCACCACTATTATTACTCAACCCCTTCTCCCACCCTCTAACCGGTGTCAAGGTTGTGCCACCAAAAGCACATTAAGATCTCATGTTGACCACGTTACAGTAAACAAATCACTCTCAAAAGAGGGACCCTGATCAGGTTAAGATGGATACATTTTATAAAGCCTAGATGATGTGTGGTACACAAACCACCTTTAGAGAAATGCCATCCTTTTATAGTTGACAGCTCTGAGAGACGTATATCTCAGTTCACAAAAATACTACCATTCACTTATAGTTAATTTACATCCAGTTTCTCTAAAAACTCTTTCCAAAAACTCGGGTATCACTGTTTGCTTGACACATCTTCTAAAAAACCTATACTAATTTCCCACTCCTATAAGTTTATTCTCATAAAACAAGTGTACCAACGAATACGTTTCCATCTTCATTTCCTTATAATTTGCCTTCAAGAAACTAGTTATTTGTCTATAACTAAGCTGAAAATCCATCCTGTTACTCCCGAATCGGTGTATCACTTGGCCCCATGTTATTCATGTCATACCAGCATAAAAATCCACTAAATGATTTAACCCCTTCTTTCTCCACTGGTATACAATTGGCTTTGGTAACACCAGTGCCCAAATTTCACACTCCTGTAATTGGGTATAAGAATGACAAGTTGGGATCTCTCAATACTTAAAGAAAGCTTACAAACACTGTTCTAGCACCCTTAAGGTCATATATCTGGACTTTCATTTTGCCATCTTCAAAAACAGGTCATTTGATCTCACTTTCTTTGACCATAAGGTTTAGAAAAAATAGGCAAACCCAGTTACTGTCATTGAGAATCAAGTCAAATTGTCCAGGAGGGCTGTCTGGTGGTAGGTCTTAAAATTAGGAAGTGCCAGTTCTCCTTGCTCTACCCTCAGTTCTACTGAACAAGTTACTAACCTTCGGTCTCAATTTATCTGGTAGAGACATATTCTAGTTGCAGATTCCATGCCTTAGAATTTACCACCCAGCATCAGACTGCATCTGGAGATATTTCTTCAAGCAGTACCCTTGCGCGCCGTCAGGTGGTGTTGGTCGACTCCGTGTCCGTCATTGGTGTTGTGGTCACCGTGATGACATCAGGATCATATATAGATGCAGCCTCCGCGTGGTGACGTCAGTATTTTTCACGACTTTCCACACCAAAGTTCGGAGCCATGAAGAACACTAAAAATGATGCGTCGGAGCCCAGACCCTGAAAAGGGAATCTCTGTTCCTAGAAATCAGTTCGCAAGGGGGGAAGATGGGTGGGTCGGTAAGGAATCTGCAACTAAAATACTTCTCTACCAGATAAATCGTCACCGAAGGTAAGTAATTTGTTCATCTGATAAGAGACTTCTAGTTGAAGATCCTTACTTTAGAATAGATACCCAAACTATACCATCCCCAGTCGTGGGCTGTGAACCAGGAGCATACTAAAAAGTCCTCGAAGACTGAACAACCAAAGTAGCCGACTCTGTGGACCTGACTGTCCAGACATTAATGTCTTGTGAATGTGTGCACAGATGGCCACGTTGCAGCCTGGCAGATATCCAGGACAGGAACTCCACGTGCTAACTTTTTGGTAGCAGCAGTTACACTGGTGGAGTGAGTGCCAAGCCTTCAGGGGGTTCCTTCATTGCTTTGTTGCACATTTTGATGCAAAGTAGTACCCCTTGTGAGATGGTATGCTTCTGCATAGCCTTACCTTTCTTTGCATCCACATATCCAACAGAGTTGATCATCCACCTCAAAATCTTTAGTACAATTGAGGTAGAACAGCAACAGTCTCCTCGGATCCAAACTTTGGAGTCTCTCCTCTTCAAGAGAAGGATGAGGGGGTGCGTAAAAAGTAGGTAAAGTGATGGATTGGCCTATATGAAAAGACGTAACAACCTCGGGAAGGAAGGAGGCCCTCATACAAAGCACCGACAGGGTGAACAGACAAAATGGGGTTTTGGAAGAAAGAAGTTGAAGCTTACTCACTTTGCGAGCAGAGGTGATGGCAACAAGAAAAACAGTTTTGAGAGCAAGGAGCTGCAAGGGACAATTTTGCAACAGCCCAAAAGGGGCATACAATAAGTAAGTGAGAACCAGATTAAGGTCCACTGGGGCACAATAAACAGAGTGGGAGGAAACAAATGGGTGAGTCCCTTAAGGAATCTACCAACAATAGGAGACTAGAAAAGGGAATGTTGGTCCGGCAATCTAAGAAAGGTTGAAATAGCCGATAAGTAACCTTTAAGGGTGCCCAAAGCAGAACCCTGCTGGGCTAAAGAAAGGATTAACAAGAGAACCTCAGAAAGAGGAATAGCGAGGGGATCAACAGACTTGTTGGTACACCATGCCACAAATTTATGCCAACAACAGACTTCGGGCGGAATGTCAAAAGCTGTCAACTGCCGCTGCTCAATCTCCATGCATGAAGGCGAAGATTGGACAGGTTCGGGTGGAGGACCGTCCCCTGTTGCTGCAACAGACATTCCCCCCAAAGGAGCAGTCTGACTGAAGGATCTGTGGCCATATTCAGTAGCTCTGGATACCATACTCTTTGTGCCCAGGCTGGAGCTACAAGGATTACTTAGGCTGGGTCAATCTTGATCTTCTTTAGAACTCTGGACAGAAGTGGTATAGGCGGGAAGGCATAAAGGAGGTATGAGTTCCATTTGAGGCGAAAAGCGTTGCAGAGCGACTGTCGCCTTGCCAGCTGGCATTGCATGTTCTCTGCAGAGGCAAACAGATCTAACCAAGGCCCTTCGCACTGCTGAAAGACCTGCGCCACTTCCAAATGGAGACGCCATTTGTGATCGACTATGCATCAATGGCGGCTGAGTTCATCTGCTCTGGCGTTCAGAGAGCCCGCAAGATGTTGAACCACCAGAGTAATGTCCTGATGGGTCAGCCACGTCCAGAGGTGCAGAGCCTCTTGCTAAAGGGTCCAGGACCCCACTCTGCCCTGTTTGTTGCAGTACCACATGGTGGTAGTGTTGTCTGTGAACACCTGCACCACTTTCCCTTTGAGAGAGGAAATGAAAATGTCACTTACCCAGTGTACATCTGTTCGTGGCATCAGTCGCAGTAGATTCGCATGTTCTGCAATAGCTCGCCATCTGGTGTTGGGCCGGAGTGTTACAAGTTGTTTTTCTTCAAAGAAGTCTTTCGAGTCACGGGACCGAGTGACTCCTCCTTTTGTCTCCATTGCGCATGGGCGTCGACTCCATCTTCGATTGTTTTTCCCCGCAGAGGGTGAGGTAGGAGTTGAATTGTAGTAATAGTGCCCATGCAATGGAGTGACTAAGTATGCACCTATTTAAGGTTGAGATGATACATATATAAATAATTGAAGGTAACTTCCAAACTGCTACAGGCTCCCGGGGAGGCGGGTGGGCACATGCCAATCTACTGCGACTGATGCCACGAACAGATGTACACTGGGTAAGTGACATTTTCAGTTCGATGGCATCTGTCGCTGTAGATACGCATGTTCTGCATAGACTAGTAAGCAGTTATTTCCCCAAAAGCGGTGGATCAGCCTGTAGGAGTGGAAGTAGTCTGAAATAATGTTCTTAATACAGCTTGACCTACTGTGGCTTGTTGTGCGGATAACACGTCTACACAGTAGTGCTTGGTGAATGTGTGAGGCGTAGACCATGTGGCTGCCTTACATATTTCTTGCATTGGGATGTTTCCTAGAAAGGCCATGGTAGCACCTTTCTTTCTGGTTGAGTGTGCCCTTGGTGTAATGGGCAGCTGTCGTTTAGCTTTAAGGTAGCAGATTTGGATGCATTTAACTATCCATCTGGCTATACCTTGTTTTGAAATTGGGTTTCCTGCATGAGGTTTTTGAAATGCAATAAAGAGTTGTTTAGTCTTTCTGATGTTTTTTGTTCTGTCAATGTAATACATCAATGCTCTTTTGACATCTAATGTATGTAGCGCCCTTTCAGCTACGGTATCTGGCTGTGGAAAGAACACTGGAAGTTCCACTGTTTGATTTAGATGGAACGGTGAAATAACCTTTGGCAAAAATTTAGGATTGGTCCTTAGGACGACTTTATTTTTGTGTAGTTGTATAAAAGGTTCCTGTATTGTAAACGCCTGAATCTCGCTTACTCTTCTTAGGGAAGTAATGGCGATGAGAAATGCCACCTTCCAGGTTAGGAACTGTATGTCGCAGGAGTGCATGGGTTCAAAAGGTGGACCCATAAGTCTAGTTAGGACAACATTTAGGTTCCATGAAGGAACAGGTAGTGTTCTTGGTGGTATAATTCTCCTAAGGCCCTCCATGAATGCTTTAATGACTGGTATCTTATATAGGGAAGTTGAATAGGTAGTCTGCAGGTATGCAGATATTGCTGCAAGGTGTATTTTAATGGAAGAGAAAGCTAGGTTAGATTTTTGTAAGTGAAGCAAGTAACCCACTACATGTTCTGGAGTTGTGTGTAATGGTTGTATTTGATTAATATGGCAGTAGCAAACAAACCTCTTCCATTTACTTGCATAACAGTGCCTGGTGGATGGCCTTCTGGCTTGTTTTATGACTTCCATACATTCTTGGGTAAGTTGTAAGTGCCCGAATTCTAGGATTTCAGGAGCCAGATTGCTAGATTCAGCGATGCTGGATCTGGGTGTCTGATCTTTTGGTTGTGCTGTGTCAACAGATCTGGCCTGTTGGGCAATTTGATGCAGGGTACCACTGATAGGTCTAGCAGCGTTGTGTACCAGGGTTGCCTTGCCCAAGTTGGTGCTATCAATATGAGTTTGAGTTTGCTTTGACTGAGTTTGTTTACCAGGTAAGGAAGGAGAGGGAGAGGAGGAAAAGCGTAAGCAAATATCCCTGACCATTTCATCCATAGGGCATTGCCTTGGGATTGTTTGTGTGGGTATCTGGATGCGAAGTTTTGGCATTTTGCGTTCTCCCTTGTCGCAAACAAGTCTATCTGAGGTGTTCCCCAGAGTTTGAAATAAGTGTTCAGAATTTGGGGGTGAATTTCCCATTCGTGGACCTGTTGATGATCTCGAGAGAGATTGTCTGCGAGTTGATTTTGGATCCCTGGTATAAACTGTGCTATTAGGCGAATTTGGTTGTGAATTTCCCAATGCCAAATTTTTTGTGCTAGCAGGCTTAACTGCGTGGAGTGCGTCCCCCCCTGCTTGTTTAGATAATACATTGTTGTCATGTTGTCTGTTTTGACGAGAATGTATTTGTGAACTATTATTGGTTGGAAGGCTTTTAGTGCTTGAAAAACTGCTAGAAGTTCTAGGTGATTGATATGCAGTTTTGTTTGATGTACGTTCCATTGTCCTTGTATGCTGTGTTGATCGAGGTGTGCTCCCCACCCTGTCATGGAAGCATCTGTTGTTATTACGTATTGTGGCACTGGGTCTTGGAAGGGCCGCCCCTTGTTTAAATTTATGTTGTTCCACCACAGAAGCGAGAGGTAAGTTTGGCGGTCTATTAACACCAGATCTAGAAGGTGACCCTGTGCTTGAGACCACTGTGATGCTAGGCATTGTTGTAAGGGCCTCATGTGCAGTCTTGCGTTTGGGACAATGGCTATGCATGAAGACATCATGCCTAGGAGTTGTAATACCATATTTGCCTGTATCTTTTGTGTTGGATACATGCGTTGTATGATGGTGTTGAAATTTAGAATTCTTTGTGGACTTGGAGTGGCTACTCCCTTTGATGTGTCTATTATGGCTCCTAGGTATTGTTGTACCTTGCGCGGCAGAATGTTGGATTTTGTAAAGTTGACGGTGAACCCGAGTTTGAAGAGGGTTTGTATGATCTGATTTGTGTGATTTGAGCACTGTATGAACGAATGGGCCTTGATTAGCCAGTCGTCCAAATATGGGAACACATGTATTTGCTGCCTTCTTATGTGTGCAGCGACTACCGCTAGACATTTGGTAAAGACTCTTGGTGCGGTTGTTAATCCGAAAGGCAGTACCTTGAATTGGTAATGTATTCCTTTGAATACAAACCTTAGGTATTTCCTGTGCGATGGGTGTATTGGTATATGGAAATAAACATCCTTGAGGTCTAAAGTTGCCATGTAGTCGTGTAGTTTTAGCAATGGCAATACTTCTTGTAGTGTGACCATGTGGAAGTGGTCTGATTTGATGAAAGTGTTCACTACTCTGAGGTCTAGGATTGGTCTCAGTGTTTTGTCCTTCTTTGGTATTAGAAAGTACAGTGAGTAAACTCCTGTGTTTATTTGTGTGTTTGGCACTAATTCGATTGCATTCTTTTGCAATAGTGCCTGCACTTCTATCTCCAGGAGATTGGAATGGTGTGTTGTTAAATTTTGTGCTTTTGGTGGTATGTTTGGAGGGAATTGTAGAAATTCTATGCAATAACCATGTTGGATAATTGCTAGAACCCAAGTGTCTGTAGTGATTTTCTCCCAAGCTTTGTAATAATGACCTATTCTTCCCCCCACTGGTGTTGTGTGGAGGGGGTGAGTGACATGTGAGTCACTGTTTAGTAGTAGGGGTTTTGGGGCTTAGAAATCTTCCTCTATTTCTAGGGAATTGCCCTCCTCTATATTGTCCCCGAAAACCTCCTCTATACTGTCCCTGGTAACTGGACGGTGTGGCTTGTGAGGTGCTGGCTTGTGTGCTTTGACCCCGAAACCCCCCTCGAAAGGGCGTTTTACGGAATGTGCTGTAATTCCCTCTGCTCTGCGGGGAGTAGAGTGCGCCCATGGCTTTGGCAGTGTCCGTATCTTTTTTGAGTTTCTCAATCGCTGTGTCCACTTCTGGACCGAACAGTTCTTTTTCATTAAAAGGCATATTGAGAACTGCTTGTTGAATCTCTGGTTTAAATCCAGACGTTCGGAGCCATGCATGCCTTCTGATAGTTACAGATGTATTAATTGTCCGTGCAGCTGTATCTGCAGCGTCCATGGAGGAGCGTATCTGGTTGTTGGAGATGGTCTGTCCCTCCTCAACCACTTGTTTTGCCCTATTTTGTAAGTCCTTGGGCAGATGTTCAATGAGATGTTGCATCTCGTCCCAGTGGGCTCTGTCATAGCGCGCAAGTAGTGCCTGGGAGTTCGCGATGCGCCACTGGTTTGCAGCTTGTGCTGCGACTCTTTTACCAGCTGCATCGAACTTGCGGCTTTCTTTATCTGGGGGTGGTGCATCTCCAGATGTGTGAGAGTTGGCCCTTTTCCTAGCTGCTCCTACAAAGACAGAGTCTGGTGGCAGCTGTGTAGTGATGAAAACCGGGTCCGTAGGAGGCGGCTTATACTTTTTTTCCACCCTTGGTGTGATTGCCCTACTTTTGACCGGCTCCTTAAAGATGTCTTTTGCGTGCCGGAGCATACCAGGGAGCATAGGCAGGCTTTGGTATGAGCTGTGGGTGGAGGAGAGTGTGTTGAATAAGAAATCATCCTCGACCTGTTCTGAGTGGAGGCTTACGTGGTGAAATTGTGCTGCTCTAGCCACCACTTGAGAGTACGCGGTGCTGTCTTCTGGTGGAGATGGCTTTGTAGGGTATGCCTCCGGACTGTTATCTGACACTGGGGCGTCGTATAGGTCCCATGCGTCCTGATCTTGGTCACCCTGGCTCATGGTGGTGTGAGCTGGGGAGTGTGATGGAGTTTGTGCTGGTGAAACGTTAATCACGGGCGGAGGAGAGGGTGGTGGTGTAACTCTTTTCACCACTTTTGGTTGTGGTGTTTGTTCCGTCTGGAACTCCAACCTTCTCTTTCTCCTAATGGGGGGAAGGGTGCTTATTTTTCCTGTCCCCTGCTGAATGAAGATACGCTTTTGCGTATGGTCCACATCAGTTGCTTGTAGCTCTTCCTCAAACCTATGCTTCTGCATTTGGGAGGTTAGCGAGTGCTCTTCTGTATAAGAGCCTGAAGCTGGGTCGCTTGCAGTCTGTTTCGGCATCGAAACTTTGTCTGCGTGTTTTTTCGGCTCCGAGGTGACTTTTTTCCTTTTCGGGGCCGAAACCTCTTGGCGTCGATCTGTTTCGGTGCCGCTGTCTCGGCGTCGAGCCGTGTCCACACCGGCATCTCGGTGTCGAGGCTTGTCTCCAGCACTTTCTCGGTCCCGAGAAGGCTGCGTGCCGGTGTCTCGACCGGAGTCGGACGATCTCGGCACTGTTTGGGCCTTTTTCGGTGCCGACGGTCGGTCACCGAATTTATGGGTCGAGCCATGGCCTGGTGGCAGTGGCGTCCCCTGGGCCTTGTAAATGTTCCTCTGAGTGGATTTCGACGTCTTACTCACGGTTTGTGTATCGTCGAATCCTTCGGAGTCTGAGTCTTGGATCGAGAAGGTACCTTCCTCTTCTTGTTCCTCGAACTCCCGTTGGGCTGTCGGAGCGGACGCCATCTGAAGTCTTCTGGCTCGACGGTCTCGGAGTGTTTTTCGGGACCGGAACGCACGACAGGCCTCACAGGTGTCTTCGCTGTGCTCAGGTGACAGGCACAGGTTGCAGACCAAGTGTTGGTCTGTGTAGGGGTATTTATTGTGGCATTTGGGGCAGAAACGGAACGGGGTCCGTTCCATCGGCGTTCTTCAGCACGCGGTCGGGCCGACCAGGCCCCGACGGAGGATCGAAAAAACTACCCCGAAGGGCACCGGAGCTCTTCGATCTTCGATGCGGTGTGGAATCTAAGTACGCCGATCCCGAACGCAACAATACCGACGAAAATCTTCCGAAATTAGCTAATTTTCCGTTCCGAAACTCGGAGCGACAGGAACACGTCCGAACCCGATGGCGGAAAAAAAACAATCGAAGATGGAGTCGACGCCCATGCGCAATGGAGACAAAAGGAGGAGTCACTCGGTCCCGTGACTCGAAAGACTTCTTCGAAGAAAAACAACTTGTAACACTCCGGCCCAACACCAGATGGCGAGCTATTGCAGAACATGCGTATCTACAGCGACAGATGCCATCGAACATAATGTTTTGATGCAAGCTTGATAGCCCAGAGCTCCAGAAGACTGATGTGGAGTCTAGACTCCGCCAGAGACCAGACACCTCTCATCTCCCCCTTCCCATGTGGCCGGCTTATCCCAAGAGTGACGCGTCTGTCACTACTGTAAGACTGGGTTGAGGAAGGGAGAGAGATCTGCAGTTGACCCAATCCTGACTCAAAGCCACCACCTCAGGTCTTTTGCAGCCCCTCAGAGATCTGGACCATGTCAAAGAAATGCTATGCCCACTAGAACTTAGGGTCCCACTGCAGAGCCTGCATATGCCATCTGGCATGTGTCACCAGCAGGATGCAGAAAGGACAACAGGCCCAGCAGCCTCAGAGTCATTCTCACCAAAAATCAGGATAGAGACTGAAACATCGGAGTCATAGCCTCTATATCCTGGACTCGATTTTTGGGAGGATAGGCCTGAAACTTCATTTTGTCCCGAACAGCTCTGAGAAGGAGTCAGGTGTGACTTTGGCATGTTTATAGTGAACTCCAGAGTGTGAAGAAGGTTTGCCGTAGTCTCAACCTGCGCTGATGAGCTGCAACCACCGCCATCGCTTTTGTAAACACTCAAGGGGTGCTGGTAAGGCTGAAGCGGAGCACGGGAAATTGAAAGTGCTCGTGACCTACCGCAAATTGCAATTAGCGCATGCGGGCAGACATGGAAGTAAGTGTCCTGCAAATATAACGCTCCCATCCAGTCTCCTGGGGCAGACAGGACCTGAGCCACAGAGAGCATTTTGAACTTCTCGTTCTTGAGGAAGGGATTGAAGGCCTGAAGGTCTAGGATAGGATGTAGGGCCTTGTCCTTTTTGGGCACCAGACAGTAGCAGGAATAACAACCACAACCTACTTATGGCGCAGGGGCCCTCTCTATGGCTCACTTGGCCAAGAGAGCCACGACCTCCTCATGGAGAAGTGCCAGATGATCCTCCAGTAAGCGGCCGTAGGATGGAGGCATGGCCGGAGGGACAGTCACGAAGGGGAGGGAGTAGCCCCTTTAGATGATGTGCAAAACCCACTTGTCCGTCGTTATGGATTCCCAGAGGGGCAGGTGATGACGTATCCTACCTCCAACTGGTCCGAGATAGGGGAACAGACTAGGAAGGCTTGGTGGCTGCTGCAGGGGCAGGGGTGGACTGGGCAGACCTCTGGATCCCTGTCCTACGAGCCTGTGAATTCCATTTCCCCGGCCACGCAGGGGCTGAGTAGCATGGGTGGCACGGCATGGTCGCTGGGAAAGGGACCCGACATGTAGCCCCCTTCCATGGGCACGAAAGGGGCAAAACGTGAACTGTTGTGGATGAGGGGCAGTCAAAATACCAAGGGACCGAGCCATAGCCTGGGACTCCTTGAGCCTCTCAAGCACCAAGCTGCCTTGTCTCCAAAGAGACGGGTGCCATCGAAGGGCATGTCCATAAGGGTTTGTTGGCCATCCCTCAAAAAACCAGATGTCCTCAACCAGGCGTGGCACCTCAAGAGTCAGTCGTATTCAGCCCACATTGAATAGTGAACTTCGCCGTATCTCTCCCATCAGCAACAGCTTGTGAGATGACAGCCCGGGCCTCCTACAGGATCTGTGGCAAGACTTGCATGACTGTAACCCACAATGAATGGGTACACCGACCCAAAAGGCATGCGGTTTCACTGATCGCAACATCAGACTGGAGGAAGAAAACATCTTCTTCCCAATTTGGTCCAGTCTCTGATTCCCGATCTGGGGGAGTGCAAGGGAATGCATCAGAAAAAGAGGAAGCCTGAATCACAAGGCTTTCAGGTGTGGGGACAGGAATTCAGGGTAATTCGGGGCGAGCCAATGGCAGCAGGTGATTGTCCTGTTCACAGGAGCTCCTGTGCTGGGTCTGGACCAGGTACCCAGAAAGACATCAATGAGGGCTTCATTGAATAGGAGTAGAGGCTCCGAAGTGGAAGCTCCAGGTTGAAGCATCTCTCTCAGTAGGTTAGTCCTGACTGCTCCAGAGGGCAGTTCGAGGCCAAGGACCTCAGCCGCCCTACTGACCACCACTGAGTAGAAGGCTCCCTCCTCCGTAGCCACGGTAGGAGGAGAAAGTATGCCAGCATCTGGAGAAGTATCCAGACAACTGGCCTTGCAAAATTCCTGTTCCCGGTCCATGTTAGGGTCATCCAGCTAGTATTCATAAGTGTCCAGCGACCCCCTCCAATCCCTCCTCATACTCGTACCCATACGAAAAAGGGTCCAAATATTACATGGGGTGAGTAGGACCGTCAGGCTCTGGGTTATCAGGTATTAGGATTGGGTCAACGTCGATTGTGGGCCCAACCAACCTCATGAGTGTCAACAGCTTAGCCGGTGCAGGCTAAGGTCGCAATGGTACGACTGGCATCAGTACAGATCCGATAGAGGATCCAGAGAGGTCCTTGGAGGCTGAAGCTGCCAGCGTGGAATCCAAAGGACACAGGGGCCAAACCCTCAGGGCCCAACGGCACCAAATATGAGACGCATGGCCTCACAGAACTCCTTTAGTTGGGCAGGGGTAGCACAGCTCCCGGAAACTCGGAGCAGCACAGAGTGGACCGAGAAGTAAGCTCTGCGGATGGAGGCCTTGAGTGCCGACGCTCATCCCACGTCGCATTGGCTGAGCGACGGAGTGAAGTCGAAGAATGTCTGGCTTTCTTCGACTTCTCCTTAACCAAGTGACCCGAAGACTTAGAGGAAGACGAGTGATGGTGACTCCACAAGCGGTCTCAATCCCTTCCTCTCGAGCGGGACTGGGAGCGATGCAGAGGCAAGCGCCAGACTGGCAAGAGCTTTAGGGACGGCTCCCTCAAAGCCTTCTGGTGCATGGCCCCGCACTCGTAGCACGACTTCGGGTCGTGGGCACGCTCCAAACATTTTAAACAGACCCAGTGCGGATTCGTCACCAACATCATGCGGTGACAGTCTTCGCACGGTTTGAACTCGGTCTTCACCAAAAGTCACACAAAAAACAAAAACTGTCGAATTTGGTAAAAAAACGACCAGGGTAGCTCTCTCCGGATCAGCACGTGGCGTGGAAAGAAAAGAACTGATGTCACTGCCCGAGGCAGCGCCTATATAAGACCCCAACATCAGGGCGGCGACCACAGCGCCAACGACGGAGGCAGTTGACTGGCCCCACCTGATGGCGTGCAAGGGTACTGCTTGAAAAAAAATCTCCGGATCCAGTCTGACCCCTGGAGGAAATTCTAAGTTAAGGAATCTGCAACTAGAAGTCTCTGTCAGATATTTACCATTTAACCCTGAGATTTTTATTTTGCCAATTTTATCTAAAATATGTACTATGTAGCCACAAAGGAAGATAGATACAAAGGAATAAAAGCAAAGGCAGAATTGAAATTTTAATTAAAGCAACTCTCCCAATCAACTTAAGAGGTCGTAAGGTCCGTCTCTCAAGCAACACTTTGATCTTATTAAAGGTTACGCTGTACTTAGGTGGAAAACATTCGCAAAATTATTAGTCACATAGGTTCCTAAATACCTTATGGGGCACTGATTGTCAACTGGCTGGAAGATCTGATTTAGTTGCATTGAATAATAAAAATTCAGTTTTTGCCTCCTTCATCTTGTAGCCTCCTATACTCGTAAAGCCCTTGATTTCATCAATAAGCCTCTGTATATTCCCACTCTCCGCCTTTAGATATAGTATAACATTGTCGGAGAACAGCTTTATTTTAGACATACCTTCTAAAAGAGGCAAAATTAGGTAATTATTTTGAATCCTTATTACTAATGGCTCTATAAACAATGTGAATAGAACCAGGGACAGAGGACACTCCTGGTGAATGCCTCGATTCATCTTAACTATCCCTACCTCCTTAGAGTTAACAATCACCTTTGCCTCTGCTCCCAGATATAGATTCTTCAACATAATTAGGAATTGATTTGGAAACTCAAGCTTCTCCAAAATGAAAAACAGTGCCTGCCGATTCACCAAATCAAATGCTTTTTCTGCATCCTTCATTACAATTGCTGCTTTCTGTTTGTTGATTGAAAAATAATCTATTGCTTGCATTAAAAACTGTGTATTAGCTGCCATCGCTCTTTGGGCCAAAATCCCACTCTGATCCCTGTGTATTACCGCCTGGGCCCCCACAGCGACTCAATAGGCCCACATTTTTGTAAACAACGTATAGTCTGCCTTTATCAAACTTATTGGATGGTACGAGTTGGCGTCTGTCACACAATTATCTTTTTTGAGGAAGCTGGTTATTTTAGATTCTTTCAATTAATTAGGGACTTCTATTCCCTCTCTAACTTGATTGAACAATCTTGTTAAAAAAGGAAGGAGCTCCTTTAAAAACATTTTGTAAACTTTTGATGGTATACTATCACTCCCCGTGGCTTTTGCCTTTGCCATCTTATTAAGGGCATTAACTACTCTGGACACCTCAATTCTATCTGACAAGACAGTTTTTTGATAACTCAAAAGTTGAGGCAGCTGAAGTGTCTCAAAATATTGTTCAAGTTTACCTTGGGGGACAACCTCAACTTCTTCATATATATGCCTGTAGTGGCCTAAAAACACCCTCACAGGTGTGCTTTCCTCATACTCTAGCCTTCCTGTAGCTGGATTTTTCAGCTTACTATTCATGTGTCTATTCTTTTGGATTTTTGTTGATCAGGCCAACTATGACTCTATTTGTTGATTTTCTTCGCATAGCTTCTGCTGAAAGGCTCTACCCCCCAAAATCTCCTCTACCAGAAACACGTGCCTTAGATCTTGTTTTGCTTTTGACAGCAGGTCTATCTTCTCTCGATATTCTGCCAAGGCTGTGGTGTCACCCTGAATGGCCAACATATCACTGGTAGCCTTCTCAACAGCCTCTGAAGCTTCTGAATTAGCTCCAGGAAAAGCTAACTACTCCCTGCTTTATAGGCTAAGACTTGCCCCTTAAATGTGGCTTTAAACGACCGTAAAGTCTGATGCAGTATTGCAATTTATTCATAAAAATTATTTGATAAAAACTCTGGACTCATTCAACTGGATCTGATCTGAAAGCTGGGATCTATCAAAATGCCACCTTGGTCGCACCTTTGGGCGCAGCTCTATTTGAAGACTGACTACCGAATGATCAGAAAAATAATTTGCAATCATGTTCACTGCCCCCATTTCACTGAACTAGTTACAAGAAAAAACTCTAATCAAGAAGCAGATCTAAATCGATTTGAATAACATGTATATTGCACGCATTCTGTGTGGTCTACCCTCCAAGGGGCAACTAGCCTAAAGTCCTGCTTCAAAACTTGTAGCAGCTTAGCTGTTTTTGGTTTCAGCTGCTTTTTCGCTTAATATGAGGTGTCCCTTTTTAAATCTTGCATAAAAGTGAAAACATCCCCTAGGACTATTATCCTCTTTGCTTTCATGACTAAGTCATAGATTTATCTCAATGGCTGTGGATCATCAAACACATTCCCATAGTATTTTACCCTAACAAAAGCCTTAACCCAAATCCATCTGTTGTGGTTGTCCCTCTCTACCTCTTTTATTTGGCATTCTATAGAATCCACGAAAAGAATTGATACACCACTCATGGCAGCCCCTTTTGAGGCGAAGTAGGCTTGAGAGAACTTTCCAGGGAGACACATTTTAGGGTTAGGACATTCAAAATGTGTTTCCTGCAAATAAATTACATCAGGACAGTAGGAAGAAAGTTATTTAATTAGTGTGCTGTTTTTATGCTTGTTCCCTAGTCCATGCAGGTTAAAATTTTAACACATTGCATTACTCAAAAACAAAAAACACAAAACATCCTAGTATCCTGCAATCACTGTATGAGTCCTTGCCATTACTCAATAACATAATCTTCACAGTCAACTTCAGCCCATTCAAACTCCTTACCCTGCTCATTTTAGCTACTCTCACCCTCCACCAGCATGCCTTTCTCCCCCCCATCCTTGGATCTGGGGGCCCCCCACCTTCCCCTCCAAGGTTACCTGCCTTCTAATGGTGCTCTGTCACATACCTTGCGTTTGTAGTGTGCCCCCTCCCTTCTCATCCCCAATGACAGCTCACCCCACTGTGAAGCAAAACACCCTAGAGACCATACCACCAATTCTCAAACCAATTTCTAAATTAAAGACATTCAGGATTTTGGCAAGAAAAGCCTGTGCTTCCTCTGTTCTCTGAAGCACATGAAATCTGCTGTTCACAAGAACGTCAAGTTTAGATTGCTGAAATAACGAGGCTTGGACCCTCAAAAGCTTGAACTCTTTAGCCAATTCTAAAAAAGCTTTTTGACTTTGGGTCACTGTTATTGATAGATCAGAGAACACTCTCATAAGAACCTTTTCTGATAGCGGGAATCATCTTTTGTTAATCGCCACCTTCAAAATCTGTTCTTTATTTGGGTAGTCAGAAAAGTTAACCAGAATTGGTCGAGAATATTTCGTGTTTACGGGCTGAAGTGCTGAGACTATGCGCAGTCATGATTGTCAGGTCTGCTGGAGAGTGCGCTAAGATATGTTTCCTGATGAGAGAATCAATCAGCTATGTTACACTCTGCATTGACCCTTGGGACTCACTTCCTTCCGGAATCCTGAGAAATCGAAGGTTTGAGCGCCTTGCATGGTTTTACATTTCTTCCAACTTACCTTCTAAATAGTGAATCCTTTTTTGCTCATCCTGTACTTCATTATTGAGGGAGCCCATTTTGTCTTCCAAATCTGATATTCTCTGTTCTGCTTCTTGCAGCCTTTTCGTATATTGCTCAAACTGTTTAAACTTCTGCTCAATCTTAGTCAATCTTTGCTGTAGTTTTCTGAGCCTGCTGCTGCATTAGTTCACCTATTTGTACCAAAATTGTCTCGAAAGAGCTTTCGCAGACGCTACTTGAGATATGGACTCCATGCTTATTATATTCTTATCACCCTCCTGGCCGTCGGTACATAGAAAATGCATTCCTGAATTATCAATCCGAGCCTGTACTGCTTCTTCCATCAGACAAGCTGGTACTTGAGAATCAATGTCTGAAATGTCAGAGCTTGCTGCTTTCTAAAACAGAAGATGTTCCTTGGCTCTCGTTACTGAACCTGAGCCTATACCACGGGCGAAAACAACTTCTATATCTCTGTTGACATTACCCTCTTTACTCAATTGTTGCACTTCTATAGAAGTCACATTGTGGCCCTCTTTATGTCCCTCCTTTTGCCGATCTGTAAACTAAGTCATTGGCTGCTCTGCTTGAAGGAGGCTAGAGACTGGAGCAATTGGTGTAGGGTTGAGTAGTAAATGGTCTGGCTGCACAGATTGCCTTAAATTAATCTCTTGGCTGGGGGATGAATGTCTTACCACCATAGTACCACTGTCTTTCTGACCCACAGCCCTATGGGCCGTCACCGCCAAATGTCCTTGCCCTGACCACCATTTTTGCTTTCTGTGCTGGAGATAGGATCTGGCCAGTGGCTGGTGATCTTACATTTGGTTTCTTCATATCAATGACAGTATCGGTCCCCACAAAAATTCCTCAGGCTGAACCTTCTTGCAATGACTCCTTGTGGCAGTCAGTCGATTACCTCAGGGAAACTGAGGCTGGTCAGCTTCATGTTTTTCAGCCCGTCTGCTGACTCTGTTGCCGGGCGGACTCCTTCTCAGACATGCACTAACCAGCCAGTCTACCTGAGACCGTCTAATCTACCAGGCTCTGTATTCCGCCCGCCTCCTCTCCTTGGCTGCAGGACCCTTTAGCAGGACAGTATGCCAGAACGCCGGAATAAAAGGACGCATAGGCATACGTGAGGGCAGGATTACAGGGAGACATCCCCTAGAAGCAAGCCATGTAGGCTCCACCTGCTGCCACTCGAACTAGGTCTTGATAGGCTTTACATGATGCTCTTTATCATTGGACATGCTAGTATTTAAACTCTTTGTAAATAATAGGTGTATTAAATGTTCAGAGGTTCTAATGTTTATAAGTATCAATAGCAGTCCTATGACTCAGAATGCAACAAACTGTTTTTAGGGTCCAGCCTAGGATAGCATGTGCGAGCGCATGCGTATCTCTTGCGAGACGCTGTTGTATTTAGAAAAGGCCTTTGAGCCCACCTGTTGCTTATCATTTGTTGGCTTGCCTAGCACTCTTCTTTTTAGCCATGCAGCTGGTCATGGTGGCATATCATCATTTCCGTTCCTGTCCAGAAAGCAGGGACCAAACACTGACTGATTCAATTAAATCATTGCCCGTCCACTGCTCCCTATGTGATTGAGGTACTATTTTGGTCTTTTTAACTTCTATGGCCCTGCAAATAGAATGCTTGTGACTGGCAAAAACACACCCAATAGGACAAACAAAATTGTAAAGTTATATTTTCTACAGCTAACTCTTTCCTTTTAGTTTGTCAAGTCTTCTTTTCTCACTTTGAATTTGTGTTTTCACTTGTATTTGCTTGTGGGCGTGGTTCTCAAAAGATGACTATTATCTTGTTATAAATATTACAAAGCAATTGTGTCTTTCTTATGTGTAATTTTCGAAATTATGCTTTAACACATAATCATGCAGTACGCTCAAACCACCTCAGTACAATCCAATTTGCCCCACTTCAATCCAAACCACTCACCCCACTCCACTGCAATTCACCACACTCCAATCCTGCCAACACCCCCAACTCCAAACCAAAACAATCTCCCCAACTCCAATTATAAACAATCTGCCCCCTTCAGTACAGAGATCCTAAGCAATCCGCCCCAATCAAACCCACAACAATTTGCCCCACCCAATCCAAAACAATCTGCCGGCTCTAATCCAAACCTATTGTTCCTACTCTAATCCAAAACAATCTGCCCCATTCTAATCCAAAACAATCTGCCCAACTCCAATCCAAAACAATCCACCCCACTCCAATCTAAAACAATCTGTCCAAATATAATCTAAAGCAGTCTGCCCCACTCCAACATACCCCACTCCAATACAGCAATCCAAAACAATCTGCCCCACTCAATCCAAAACAATCTGTCCCATTTAAATCCAAAACAATCTGCCCATTCCAATCCAAAACAATCTATCTGTCCCACTCCAATCTGCCCACCCCAACCATAAACAATCTGCCACACCCCAATACAGCAATCCAAATTCTCTGCCCACCCCAATACAGTAATCCAAATAATCTGCCCGACCGGAATACAGCAATCCAAATAATCTGCCCCACCAGAATACAGCAGTCTAAAACAGTCTGCCCCACTCCGATCCAAAACAGTCTGCCCCACTCCAATCAAAAACAGTCTGCCTCACCCCAGTCCAAAACAATCTGTCCCACTCCAAATCAAAACAATCTGTCCCACTCCAAATCAAAACAATCTGTTCCACTCCAAATCAAAACAATCTGTCCCACTCCAATCTAAAACAATCTACCCCAGTCCAATCTTAAACAATCTGCCACACTGTAATCCAAACCTATCGGCCCCACTCTAATCCAAAACTGTCTGCCCCACTCCAATCCAAAACAATCTGCCCCACTTTAAACTAAAACAATCAGTTCCACTCCAATCTGCCCCACCCCAATTCAAAACAATCTGAACCACTCCAATCAAAAAATATCTGCCCCACTCCCATTCAAATTTATCTGCTCAAATCCAATCCAAAACAATCTGTCCCACTCCAATCTGCCACTCCAATCCAAAACAACCTGCCCCACCCCAAAACAAAACAATCTGAACCACTCCAATCCAAAACAATCTACCACACTCCAATCCAAAACAATCTGTCCCACCCCAATCCAAAACAATCTAACCACTCAAATCTCAAACGATCTGCCCCACACCAATCCACGCATCCCTTACTTTTATTGTCTTCCGAAGATTCACAAGGGCAAATCGCTTCCTCCTGGTCATCCCATTGTTTCCGGGATAGGTTCTGTCCTTGAACCCCTTTTGAATTTTTGCAATCATTTTTTGCAACCTATTGTGAGAGAATCTTCCACATTCCTGAAAGATACTAAAGATGTCCTTAATTTGATTGCCTCTATCAATGCCAACGATTATGTGCAGGCCCTTATCACTTTTGATGTAGCTGCTCTCTGCACTAACATACCTCAGAGTGAGACATTACGGGTAGTAGAGGACACTCTTAACAATAGACCATGGTCCTCAGCCACTCCAGTTGAGTTTATTATGCAATGTGCCACCCTAGCCCTTACTGAGAACTTCTTTTTGTTTGAGATTCAATTGTACCATCAGATACGAGGGACATCTAAGGGGAGTACCTTCGCTCCCGCCTGGCCTGCTTATACAAGTATCACTTTGAATTTTGCTATATATTCAATAACACTAATCCCTTTTTTGGTGGTATCAGGTTTTGGCGTTGTTACATTGATGACATCCTTGTGATCTGGCAAGGCTAGATTCAAGAGGTGGATCCTTTCCTACTATGGATCAATGGCTTGGGTCCTTTTTGGAAATTTACTTCCACCATTTCTTCCACTCATATTTCATTCCTGGATTTAATGATCTCTATCAACTAGGGTAAATTTGAAACACAAAATTGACTGACCGCAATAGCTTACTATTATATGACAGTCACCATCCTAGAGCTTTACGTGATAATTTACCTTATGGATAGTTCCTGAGACTTCGGCGTAATTGAAGTACTACAGCAGCTTTTGAGAAACAAGCAGATGACCTGTCAATGAAGCTACATGAACAACACTACCCTCAGAAGATCATCAACAATGCCTGAAAACGGGCTCACAACAACAATAGAGAGGCACTGCTGTCAACAGCATTAAAAGAGACTGACAAACGCCTCACCTGTGTCTCTACTTACACCCTTCTTTCCAACATCTTGAAGAAACTGATAGTCGATGGGGGATTCTCTGTAGTGGTGGGGTCACTGTACCTAAACCCCTCTTGCTTTAAAAGATCTACTAATATTAAGGATTGTCATGTATGCAGATTCACCAAAAATGTTGATGACTAACTTGGACCTCATTGACACCTGGCACCTTCTGAGACATACAAATTGTAACACCCGGAACTGCATTCACATGATCATATGCCCATGTGAAATACGGTATGTTGGGATGACAACAAGGCCTGTTAAGGTCAGGATTAATGAACACCGTAGTAATATTAGATGCAGACGTTTAACCACCAAATTGAGTGCCCATTATTTAGATGTAAACCATACCCCTGATGGTATACAGTGGGTTGTCCTCGACTCTCCAAACCGCTCCTCTAAATCCCTTTTAGAAATGGAGTAACGTTGGGTCTTCAAATTGGGGACGCATCTCCATGGTTTAAATTATGATATACCATGGTTGACCGTTTCCTCTACTTGGTCAGAGCCTTATAAACTTTTGGTCATGACACTTCCCCTATTTTTCCACCAGATTCTCTACCCTTTAACCTATTTTACCAATTTGATATTAATTAACCTGTATTGGGGTTCTTTTTCATAAGTGCATACTTGTTTTTGACTGAATAGGTGTTTATTCAGTGTGGGTCATTTTTCCCTGTTTTTTGGATTTTACTAAGGGATGTCTATTTTTCCTTATTCCATCTGACTAGCACATACCACATCATGGATCTTCCTCCCTGTTTCTGTTTGAGTTTTCTCTACATCAGTGCATATCTTGTAGACCATTCGAACTAGGCTACGTTTGCACTTTAGATGTTGCCTTTTCATTGGATACTTTACCTTAGTATTTATTTTGATACCCCTGGTGACACAACAGCAGTCAGTTGCTTGTTTCTATTCATTCCCCTCAATGAGGATCTTTTAGTCCTTCTACTATTTTTACCATCTAGTACGAGCGTAAATTATTGGGCATTTAGATGCTGTTCTGTAACTGGATACTTTTCTTCAATATTTATTTCAATGCCCCAGGCTATACGACGATAATCCAACGTTTGTTTCTATTTTATCACCTCCTTGAGAATCACTTGGTCTGTCCGCTATTTTCACTACCTAGTAAGAGTACGGCCTCTTTCATTTGAAGCGATATGCCAATAGTCCGTGGTTTATTTATTTTCATGCACCTCATTGAGGATCCCTGGGTCCCTCTACTATTTTCACCACCTAGTAGAAATACAGCCTCTTTCACTAGAGGCTCTCAACTGATTGGGCGCCCCTCACACTGACCTATCCATTTAACTGGGAGACGCATTCAGTATTACAATCTTCAGGAACGTGGCCCGGGGTAGGTCTCCGGACGGACTGACGTCTGTAACTGTGAGTACCATGACTGTTCCAGTACCTTTGATATGTATTTTTGTAGTCCTGTCAGTAACTTTGTATTAAAGTCATGTTATTTGAGCACCTCGAAGAGCACAACATATTCTGATTTGCCATTCGATTTTACTGGTACTTCTTTTTGTTGGGTACACATACTTCCATAGCATTCACGACCTTGCGAGCATTTTTGAAGACAGAGTCTTGGCTGTATATTGTGGCCACACACAGCCACAGGGACCTTTTAGAGGTCCACCTTTCCGCCATGCCGGAGAGTTGTTTTTGACGCATTTATTTTTTCCAGCCAGTGCAGCCTAATGTTTTAGCTGCACAACGTTTATGCTTTCTAAAAGAACAATAGCCTATGAATCCTTCAGAGGAGTTCTCTTTGATGTACAGTGTGCTATATACATTTTTTTGTCCTTTCCCATAACATCACAGTGTGTTTTTTTGCCCTTTACCTTTCTTCCTTATCCGGATACAACCTTAGCCTAGTGGCACGCCTTGTTCCATGGAGCTGAGTCCCTAATTAAGGATAGGTAAGCAGTGTCTTGTTCCTATTGAATTTGTTTACTGATCACCTCATATGATAGCATCATTACACTGATTGGTCTGTTATTTTCACAGTTCCATAACTTTTATTTTTTGTACCAGTTGTTCTATCATATAATAAGATGCTATGTTTCATTTTTCCATCCACAGGCTCTTCTAGATCACATCCATCTGATGTGAGACTTCCGTGAGTAAATTAACTCATTTTTTGTTTCGCTTTGATTTCTAAATACTTGGCACAATTTCCATTGAGTTCATAAATAAGTTCAGGTGAAGTTATTGCTGTTTTTGGTCCTGAAAAAGCGCCATATGATCCGATTGGACTAGTGTGAGGCGCGAAACATGTTGACCTTTTTTGTTGGAAGTTCCTTCCACCTCGTTTTCAGTAGAGTGTGGGTACATTATTTCCTGTCTACTCTACATTGTTTTTAACCTAGTCAAGGATTCTGCCATATTCAATAAACCATGGTTTGGAGGTTCATGAGGCAATTGTAATTTTCCTGTCTTTTGTCTCCTGTATGTTTCTTTGTCTTTGCCAGTAGGTTTGGGTCTATTCCTACGTGCTCTTCACCGTGGCACATACCATCAGTTAAGGTCTCCGTCAAAGAGCCCCCCTGCGGGGCCCGTCAGATATTGCAGAGCCAGTCTGACGACAAGCCACCCTATGATGAAGCATGGCATCTAATAAGATGTGTGAGGGTTTTGGCTCCTATATATAGAAGTGCCTGGCAAAGTTTCTTCTTCTTACATAGTTTTTGGAACAGTATATTTTTGTTTAATATTAAGATTGTTAGGGAGAGTGTACACTGGCCCATTGATTCTCCCTGTCCACTCTACTCCACCCATCCACTCTAGAACACTCTACACCAGTAACTTTTAGCCATGCTGAACAGCAGCCACACTGATGTACAACATGTCAAAAACACATTGTCACATTCAAAAGCTCTTTTGAAGAGAGGAGATTGTGTATTCAGTTATTTCAGGAATATATCCATACCTTGCTGTTTCATTCTTGTTAAGTTATGGAGTTGTGGCCATCTCTTTCCAAAACACTGCGTTTCGGGAATAATCTCAGCAGGGGTTTAACAGAGTCATTGATCCAGGGCCTTATGATTGCTATAGTGCCCTAAGGTAGAGGCCCCTTGACAGATTTTGGAAAAGGGCAATCCTTTCGCATTATGCCACGTCTATGATTCTGGCATAAGAATCAGATCCACTATTGCCTGTATAATTGAATTAGAGAGGACGGAGATTGGCTAAGGATCTGAAAATGAGACAATACTCCTAGAAACCTGCTTCCAACATGTGCAACTCAGGCTAGGTAAGTGTCCCCAGCTTCATCCTCAGCCAGTATCTCAGACAACTCTGTGGTTCCTGAAGCTATGCCATTGCTGCAGTTCACATTACGGTGTTTAGTATCCATTTTAGGACTCCTACAGATTGCATTTTTTTTTATTTGAGATTGAGGCATATTGTGGATGCCTCCTCGAGTCACAGGTGTCGAGACATATCTACCTGTCCCACCCGATGGCAGATTATGAGTGCAAATACAGATGGCACTTTATGAGACGAAAATGCACAAACGCATTCTCTAACATGCATTCTGCAGTTTTCAGCATGAACTACTCGGAAGTGTTACGAATTGGACAGGAGAGTTAAGTTTTAATTACTCCCCAACAACTACCGTCAATTAAAAAAACACATTTACAGGCTACATCACACATAATATACTTCTCTATGCTTAAAACGTATTCCCGGTTTTCTACTAAGTACAGCACAATGATAACCCTACCTGTAGAAAACAAATATTTCACCGTTTTCAACCAGGATAGGTTAGGGAAAACAAGATCCTTACTATAATAAGCAAGCTGCCAATGGGAAGTGAAAGCATGGTGAGTCTGATTTAGAAAACACAGCACAGAAACCCATACACATGCGAGCAACATGGTGCCGTCGTAGAGGAAGCGGTTCATCGGCCCCGCCCACCAGGACCCAAGCAGTCAGCCGCTGAACCTGCGGCCGAACGGTCGCAACCGAAGGCGCGGCCCCGCGAGTGTACGCCACCCACAGAGAGCTCGGGGTGGAAACCGCGGATAAGAGGAGAAAGCGAGGCGGTAGCAGTGGCGCTCGGGAGGAGGACGGCGAGCGCCTCGTGGATCGCGAAATGGCAGAAAAACTGGCAGATTCGGGCTGTATCTCCCCAAGAGACTCAGCGCTCGCCTAGAGCCCGATGAAACTACAAAGGCGGTAGGACTCGACAAAGTTGTGTGAAAATCGCTCTTTTCACCCAGAGAAGAGAAGGATTAGTCTGAGCTTCTTGTTCTTGCCTCTCCTAAGTGATACATTTATGTCAAGCCTGCAGTAATAGTGTGGAGAGCATTCTCAATACTGGTATAAAGTCGTAGACTGGTAATTAAGCCTTCTTCTCCCCCTCTTTTTAATACGGATTAAATGGACTGTTAAATCAGTTGCTAAGTAACCCTTACAGGCTAATATAGCTGTGCGACCTGCGAATATTTTTACATGTTATTTTCGCTCAGGGCCAGGGAAGAGCAGGGCGCCAAAGAAGGGGGGGGAAGAGAATTAAAAGGCTTGTGGACTCCAATGCTGTCGGGCGTACAAGTAGATTTATCACGGCATTTAAACACCTCGCTATGGTTTCTGAGAAATGTTACGAAACAAAACAAAAAATAGTTGATGCATTAACGATAATCCGCGGTTCAATCGGACGTTTTGGGTCACTATCTCTCGTGTTTAAATTAAATATGGCACCTAAGGCTATCCGGAACCCTGGAGATAAGAATGAAGGAACTAAGATAATGCGTACTGGGAGAGATAAAGTAGAATCAGCACGAGTAAATAAACGTCCGACATCAACAGCAGGCAAATCAGCTGGGAAAAATATGCCAATATTAGGGAAATACGTTAAGATAAGTGACAGTAATACCTCTTCACTGGAAATCAAGGGAAAGGGTAAAAGCCATGACTTTCTTTTCAGGCGGGGCACAAGACAGTGTCTCTGCAACCCCCTCCTCTGAAAATAAGGACACATTAGGTGAAGAATCCACTCTCCTGAATATTACTAGCAGGGAGTTATGCACTGAGAATAACGAACCCTCCGCTAAACCTATACAAGTCACTGACAATATGCCGGAGATTAAAGCTGGGGAGAGCAGAGTAAAGAAACTGGGGAACAACCATCCCCCAATGCAACAATTTGATCAGAGCGAGCACCCGGAGCCGCGAAGGAGCTATAATTTTAACGGGATCTATCGCGGAAAGAGTGGATCAACATGAAGCTCATGGAAGCCCTAAAAGATGGGGTAAAACTACAGGGAAAGATTCCCAACTCCTGGATTGGGGCAAAGATAGCAGTGATAAATTTTATTCTTTGACAGAAGAGTCTGATCCCAGCAGTACTGACTACAGTTTAAGTGAGTCTGAAGACAGCGAAATATCGTCAACTGGAAATTTATCTTCAAGCAATGAGCTTACAGTGCGGCAACCACGCCGACAGCGGAAAACCGTGAAAATACGGTCCTGTTCTCAGGAGGTCTCTGAGAACTCGATATCTCTGGGCGGCAAGACTTTGAAATGGGATTACTCTGGTATTGGGCTTGCAGATACTCCTGCCCTAAGTCACCAGGGCCCAACTAACGGTAAAATGGAAACAGAGACAGGAGCTCGCCCCAACAATCCGTCCACGATGGGTACTGAGGCTGGGATGCTGCAGTCAATATACAGTTCAATTAAAGAGCTGCAAACAGAGACTAGGATCGAAAGCTGGCGTGCAAGGATCGCCACAAAGAGGCTGCAGGGCTCGGTCCGTGAGGTTGTAAAATCATGCACAGAAATCGAGGCGAAGTTAGGCTCAATGGAAGAAAGAATTGTCGCAGTTGAGGAGGAGGTTTATACACTTAAAGAACAGAGTGCTATAAGGAACGAACAATTGACAGATGTTATGTGGAAAATGGAGGATTTCGAGAATAGACAGAGAAGGAACAATCTTCGATTTCTGGGCATACCGGAAGGGCTAGAAGGAAGTAATATACGGACTTATATGGTCAACCTTCTGCGCGGGGCCTTCCCGGAGCTGGAGAACTGGGATTGGGAGAGCGAGCTGCAGAGGGTGCACAGGTTCCCGTTAACTCGGCGGGAGGGGGGCCAACGAGCAGACTCCAAATACCCTAGAGCTATCCTAGTTTATTTTGGAAATTATTTACTACGATAGGAAATTTCTGTCAAGGCTCGCCCCAATACTCCACGCACGGTGGATGGGGTCACCTTCTTCACTCGCCCTGATTTCTGCCATGCTACTGTTGAGCGGAGATGGCGGCTTAGACAACTTATTAAACCTTTTTCAGACAAAGGAGGGGAGGCATACTTGTTGGCCCCTTCGCGACTCAAAACAGTTATGAATGGGAAAGTAAAAATGTTTACGTCAGAAATTAAAGCAAAGGAATATCTGATGGAGATTCAGTAATAGAGTATAGAGATATATGGAAGATAAAGGGGTTTGGGAGACTGGTGGGCGGGTGGGCCCACTTATACACGACACCAACATCCAGGCCATTATTGGTCTGATTGCTCAACAGAATGGGGGGCGGTATGGGAGCTTGGAAGGGGGATGGAGGGGACTGGTCTGGGGTGGAGGAGGGGGGAAGGGAATGGGGGAAGGAACAGGGAGGAGGAGGGGAGGGGAAGGGATGGGAAAACATGGGAGTAAAAAGGAAAGGAATGGACCAAGGGAAGTATCAGAATGGAAAAAAATAGGAGTGGAACAAAGGGAGAAGAAAACTCGAGAGAGAGAGAGAGAGAGACGCTAGATCCCAAAGATTGGTGGGGCGCGGAAGGAGAAATGGGGAGAGAGGGTAAAAAAATTAAAAAATGAAATAAAAAATAGTGGATGGTTAGGCTCCGAATTGCTTCAGTAAACATATGCGGACTTAACGACCCTCGTAAAAGAAGGAGAGTGGCTGAGGAGTTAAAAACCTTCAGGGCAGATATCTACTGTTTACAGGAGACACATGTGGAATATAATAATATTGGATGTCTTGGCTCACTTGGTATGAGAGTGGTAGTCAGATCAGCACAAGAGGTCAGAAATAAAGGGGTGGCGATACTAGATCGGACGCATAGATTAAACTTCATAAGGCAGAAGGCGGGCAGGGGAGGGTGATGGGTAGTTGTAGAGTGTAGCTATGGGCATGGCAGTTTTACACTATGCTCTCTATATGGGGCAGTAACGGACGACCCAGGCGTTTTAGATACCCTCGCTATCGAGCTAGCAGGATGGGCCCCTCCCTATATTTTATGTGGTGATTTTAATTTTAACGGCTCCTGGGAGGGACTACAGGATGTACTGGTGCCCATAGCAAAGAAGTACCAGGGGCGTAAACCTCGGGTATATAAGGCAATGGTCTCCATCCAGAAAGAACTAGGATTAGCGGATGCTTGGGCGAGATTATGTAAACCAGACCCCGGATATACTTATTATTCGGCTCCTCATATGAAATTAGCACGACTCGATTATTTCTTGTCCTCTCCCGTATTGTTAAATCAGGGAAGGATGGAGTATTGTTAAATCAGGGAAGGATGGAGTTATATCCACGGGTTGTATCAGATCATAATCCCCTAGTATTGGATGTGGAATTGGACGGGCTAGAACCAAGGGCTAGGGGATGGACATTTGAAAGGGGACTCCTTAAGGACCCGGAATATTGCAGGCATATGAGTAACTGGCTAACTGAATTTCTGGGGTTCAATCAAGGGTCAGCCCCAGTGGAGATAGTTTGGGACACCCTAAAGGCAGGAGTACGAGGTGAAACATTGAGTTTTAGTATTAAAAAGCAGAAAAACGCCCAAAGCATAATACGGGATCTCCAAACGAAGTTAAGGGCATTAGAAAGACAACTGGTCATTGCAATAGAAACTGGAGGTGACATAAAAAAGGCTCAGGAGGAAGTTGTTATAGCTAAGGCAGCAATCAACGAGATTATGGCTCAAAGAATAGCAGAAAAATATTTAGCGCAACGGGAACAAGGGTATGAGTTTGGAGAAAAATCCGGACGCTTGCTAGCAGTACGGGCTAGTCAGAAAGCGGCATCCGGGATCATCAGAGAGATTGAAGATTGGCAAGGACAGACAGTATCAGCAGCGGATGGAATCAGGAAGGTGTTCCACAGATACTATATGGAACTATACGAGGAGACGTCCTTATGCCCTGAGGAAGATATGTTGGAATTTTTAAGCCCCATCAAAGTCAATAAGTTATCTGAAAGCGATATTCTACATATGGGAGAGCAGATAGATATTTCAGAAATTGATAACGCATTGAGTGATCTCGCCACAGGAAAAGCTGCAGGCCCAGACTTGATTCCCTTAGAGTTTTATACAACTTTTAAAGCAGTACTGCTCCCGGTAATGATAGAACTATTCATTCAGGTCCAGAACGGAGGGTTAACCCCTCCATCATGGGATATGGCCAATATAGTAATGTTTCTGAAGAAATGGAAACCCTCATTAAATCCGGCATCATACCGGCCAATTACATTAATTAATGGTGATGTCAAAATATATTCAAAGATACTGGCCGCACGATTATCTATGGTTATTAGGAAACTAGTCTCCCCCAGACAGCATGGGTTCGTACCAGGAAGGGATACTACTGATCATATTCGGAGAGTCATCGCACTCTTTGATACTACTGCAGTAGCAGAGGAACCTATGGCAGTCGCATTATTAGATGCAGAAAAAGCGTTTGACCGGGTAAACTGGAAGTATTTGTGGCTTGTAATGGAGTATTACGGGTTAGGGAAGAAATGTATTCTAGCAGTCAGGGCTCTATATAAACTCCTGACAGTGAAAATACAACTAATGGGGGGACAATCTGAGAGTATACAGGTTAGGAGAGGTACTAGACAGGGATGTCCATGCTCTCCCCTGCTATTTGCTTTATATATAGACCCCCTGCTAAGACAGCTAGAAGAAAATAGCAGGATCCCACCGATTCATAGGCAGGGATGGGATACAAAAGTGTTGGCATATGCAGAGGACATAGCTATAGTAACCCCTGCCCCTGACTCGGCATTGAGAGAGGTTGAAGAGGTGTCAATGAAATTTGGAAGATTTTCTGGATATCTCCTAAACAGAGCTAAAACGCAGCTATTGACGAACGTATATACAATTACCCAAGACATTCGAAGGGTGGATCAGGCAGTATATTTGGGGATAAATATTACACCAAATATAGGAGAAATTGTCAACTTGAATTTGGATCCCATACTTGCCAAAGCCAGGAAGGATATGTGAAGATGGAATAATCTACATCTGACTATCATGGGGAGGTGTAATATGGTAAAAATGATCTTCCTCCCTAAACTGCTATATCTGTTCCGTGCTATACCACTGAACTTTACTAATTCTAGATTTAAAGAGATAGATAGGGTGGTCATGAGATTTATTTGGGCATATGGTAAGTGTAGAAGAGCAAGCAAATTCATGTCTCTCCCCCGAGAAAGAGGGGGCTGGTCATTACCAAATATAAAATTATACCAAATGGCAGCAGCCTTCCAGTATATGCGCCCATTATGGGGTCCTAAGGAAGAAGGGAAAGCTGAAGCGGACTGCCCTAATAGTTACGAGCTCCAGATAGGAGCAGCAGCCAATGGGTGCTTGGTAACATTTCATGAGCCCGGATATTACAAGAAAACTCGATATAAGGTATTGGAAGCAGCCTATAAGTGTTGGAAGTCATGGTATAAAAAGAAAGGATTTGGCCGATATAACTGGTATACCATGATTGAGAAGAATCCATCACTCCCTGAAATATTTAAGGATAGATATATGGCAAGCTGGATTTCTTTAGGCATAGTGAGGCTAGGGAACTTTTTTGACAAATCTGGGCTCAAGGCGTTTTGTGATCTACAGGAGCAGTACGGGTTAGAGCGTAGAGATTTTTTTAAATACCTACAAATACGAGATTTTCTTGCGAGGAAAACAGGGGGTGTGTATGGTTTTAGGAGCGATCAACTGTTGAACGAGATTTTGGCCAATCCCAATATATCCATCAGGTCAATCTATCCATTATTGTTGGCAGAACAGCCTGACAACCTAGAGAAGAACAAGGAAAGGTGGAGGGAAAAGTTGGTAGATGGGAGTAATAACTTTTTGAGGTCATTAGAGTTGGGACACACTATTCTACTCTCTTCTTCCCTGCAAGCGCAACACTATAAGACTATGCTTGATCTGTATCATACTCCAGCTAATCTTGCCAAATGGGGTAGTTTATCAGGAACAAATTGCCCAAGATGTGGGTTGTACGGAACAGACATTGTACACATGATGGCTACATGTGGGGAATTAAGGGGTTTGAGGAAGGGTATTCAAAAAGTCTTGAGAGAGGTTTTGGGATGTGATTTGGTTCTTACCCCGGAGATTATGATTCTAGGGACAGCGGGGGAAGTGGGCAGCCCATATAGTGCATTTGTTTTTGTAGCTATGGCAGTGTATCGAATATGTATATCTTCTGCGTGGCTGAATGCACAACCTCCGTCCTGGCAGCAATGGCTGGCTAGATTGCTGGCTGTATATTATCTGGAGAAGGCATTGTACGAACGCAAGGGGAAGCACGCCAGGAGGAAAGGGAAGGCAATATGGGGGTCATTTCAGGACTGGATTCTTGCCCATAACGATTAACGTTCAAACCAATCAGATTATTTCCCCCCCCCCATTATGATTAATTTTGTGTCGGCCAAAATCTGTGTTTTTTTTTTATTTTATACTCAATGTAAACTGATGTTAGAGTATATTGGTTTATTTGTTGTATGATTCCTTTCCATAAAAAAAAAAAAAAAGAAAGAAACCCATACACATATCCAAATAGGATTCTGAACAATGAGACAAAACGTGTCAAAGTGAGCAGTGGGTTGGACCATGTGGAATAATCTAGAAATTAAAAAACACACAGCTGGTTTGTCACTTTTACATCTCCTCCAAAGAAAGCTTATTCAAGGGCAAAGTAGGTCATGTCTCTTCCCAGGCTGTTCAACACATACGATAACCTACCAAGGTTCCCGTTTTTTTTTTTTTTTTTAACTAAAGCAACCTGAACTAGATATCTTTCTCTGCCCCAGGACTGCAGACATGGGCAGTAGACCTCTGAGGCATGAAAGCGCGGTACTGGGTGCATATTCCGTTCAAGCAGCGGCATGCCCAGGCCCATTACCACCCTAAGCACAAGCGTTGAAAATTGGTTTTCCCCAGGGACATCATCTGTGCCCTAAGACTGTGTTCATCTGCAACACAAAGGACACAGAAAATGGGTATTGTATTTTTCAAGCGTCAGTACATCCACAAGAGATTCACCTTTTACTGCCACGATTGCATTACTTTAAAAAAAAAAAAAACTCTGGGACAAAAACACAATTGGTCGACCTTGGTTAGTCAGTGCTTGTGCAGCACTAAGAATCTCCTCCCAAGAAACCCAAGCTCTTCTGGTCCTTATGACACAAAGAAACAAATATAAGATTTGCGCTTTGCTTTAGGTCTGTGGGATAATGTCCAAAACACTCCAATCATCGAACTTCTTGGACTTTTCAGAAATACAGAACAAAAATTACATAGTTGTAAAATTATGCATGAGAACGACAGTGGGCACCTCTTAAATAATGCAGACATTCACAAACCTTACACTGCACACAATTTGTGCATCATATGACTCCCTTGAAATATTAAGTGAGTCCCAACATTATTCCACCTTACATATTGTATTGGACACAATGTCCTGAAAAGTACAAAAAAAGAAAAAAGGAACAAGAAGTTTAACACTATAAACAGGTCCTACCTGCTTGCGCACATATTCTACCATAAGCTCCAACTGCCTTGGATCTTCACACTGCTTGTTGAAAAGATTTCGCCAAAGTGCTGCACCCAAAACACGGTCTTCTGACAGTATCCCCTAAAGCAAAGGCATAAAAGTATTACAAGCTGTATAAAAAAAAATCGAAAATATGTATTTTTCATTTTCACTTGGGAAAATGCTTACTATTTTCAAAACCTGATTTAGTGTTGAAATCACATTTCTTAAAACAGTGTAAAAGAAACTTGTTTTGAAACCAGTTCGGCCACTCATCACACTTTCAGAACTAGAATACACATCATTGCCTGGAGGAATTAAACATTATGGCTCAGAAGACACTAGACTGCTTTTAAACCCAGGAAGATTAGCCATCTGAGAGAGGTGCAGTACAGCTGCCAAAATAAGTCATCCTTAACACCTCTTCTTCAGACTTGTTGATCCAAAAGAGGGCGGCCAGGGTTTCCTCCCATTCATTATTCTAGATAAACCTATCCTGTGTCAGGACCGGTGGCTCATATTATGCTCATCTCTTCCTTTATTTTCCACTCAGCAGCCTTAAGTAAAAACCATTAACATCTCAAAGACTACAAATCCCATAAGTCTTTGCTGCAACAATACCACCATAGAGGCACAGTCCCATACATATAGTCATTCAGGAACGCACTTTCTTAGCTGCACAGCAGCCAGATAAGTGCCTTTCATATTTGTTTTTTACTATGGTGATTTTTTTCATGCCTTTTTCCCTTATAGTTACTGGGGTGTTTATGATTCATTGTTTTTGCGCTTGGGTACTGCCTTTCTTATTGTGTTTGTGTGACTCCTCGGTGCTGTGCGTGCTTTCGTCATGCGATCTGGGGTCGTTGCCCTCGGCCCTCTGAGCGTTTTTCCTCAACCGAAACTTTCCATTGAGACTGCTTGAGCTTCTCTGGTGTTTTTTGGTGCGAGTTGGCCCCGCAGGAGACTGCGCTTACTGATACCTCTTGGGTTGCCATTCACTTGTGCAGTGCACTCTGCTGCCGCATGAGGGCATGAGAGGCTCGTCTACAGGAAGCAAGGCGATGTGCTTCTCCCACCTTCCTCACAATCCAGGTGTTCTTGGGTTGACGGGTCATTGCTAATCCCTTCTGCTGCAGCAACGTTCGCGCATCAGCCCAGTGCCTCCGGTTTATCCTCCTTTCTGAGGCTTTCTTCTGGCTGCAGATAAAAGGTTCTCCGCAGAGCACATTACACCTGCCCTGAGTCAATTTAGGGGGCAGCAGTTCCTTTTAATAAGCCTTGACAACTCCAAAGATTTTTGCTAACAAACACTGGCTATTAAAAGTTTTGGTGCCTTAATCCAAAAACCTGTCGGGAAGATTCTTCTTCCCCACTTTGTGGTGTGACCCATTTATTTATGGCCAGTCATTCTAATGAAGATTGGGAGCCTTTGGAAGGGACTTATACACTCTTATCTATTCATGAGGAGTTGGCAGATGTGACTGATGCATCTTTGGAGCGGGTGGTTGCTAAAGCCTTACAACCCCTGAGTCAACAACTTTTGGAGCTGGCTCTCTGAAGTTTCTTTATCCCCCGGCTAGGAAAGTTCTGAGGCCTCTGCTTCCTGTTAATGCGCAGGTACCCTCAAACACGGCTTAACCGGATGCCTGTGCTAAAGTACCAACAAAGTCCTCCAATGCTTTTGACTGGTTATGTCCTGCCTTTATGAAAAGGCGCCTTGATGCCAGGGATAGGGGGGCGACTACCCAGGGTGTGTTTACCCTCAAAGACAATTCCTGTTCCCCCGAGGGACAGATGACAAAGCAGAGGAAGCCTCGGATAACCCTGATGGGGAATCAGGAGATGAGCCGGGTCAAAGAAGACCATGGCATCTGCAAAGGCAGTGCCAAGAGAGCCAGGCTGGATGATGATGAGTAGGACTCCTCGGGGTGCTGGTGATGCTTAACCCGGAAGACATTTACCACCCCAGCTCAGCAGATTGAGTCCTTGTGGAAAAAGTGGCACATTATGTTGCCAGCTGGATATACAGGCCCATTGACCAAGACGTGTGGGCCATCTGAGAGTAGAATGCCTTAGACCTACTCTGGCCAATAAAGTAGCCTCTATGCCTGAAATTAATTCCAACATGGCTACTTTATTTGCCAAACCAATTAACTGTCCTTAGAAAGGTCTAGACCAATCCTGGAGGGCTTGCCAAGATAAAGTCCTGGGACCACTCACAAAGATCTTAAACATGGCAGAAGATGCCACTGAATCCAGCAATCTCATTGATCCTACTATCCTTTCAGGCTGGGCTCAACAAGTCCTGTGTTTCTTGAGCAATGCGAACTGTGCCCTCTCCACGAGGAAGACACATTCTCTATTGATAAAGACTGAACCCCAATTGGATGAGCTGGCCTCTATGGGGGTGGTTTCTGTGGCCAAAGGGGGTCTCTTTGGTGATCCCTTTATTAAGGAGCTTACCCGTTTTGTAAAGACTTTTCCCTCTTTCGATAAGGCACAACAGTCAATTAAAAAAGCATTTAACCGGCAAATTTTTGCCAGGGCCGGAAGTAGGGGGCACTTCTACGGCCGCTCCCTCACTAACCTCCAAAAGACAAGGACAAAGAGATCTATCCAGTGGCAGCATCAGAAAAATTTTGGGGGCTTCTACCCCTCGTGAGGATGCTGCAGAAGCCATGGCAACAAAGCAGCATTTCGTGGAGCAAGCAACAAACCTGGAGGTGCCTCTGGCAAGCAATATACCTTCTTTCCCTTGGGTGGTAGAGGGCAGGCTCCAGTCACCTAAAAGTGGGTGTCCATCACAGGGGGTGCTTGGGTTCTTCAAACCATTCAGGGTTTTCATACAGAACTTTAAAGAACCCCAGTCCAACGTGCCTGTCTACGTCCTCTGGTGTTTTCCTGGGTAGATAAACAGGTGGTGGATCACGAAGTGTCCGAACTTCTCAAGAAGAGTACAATATCTCACTCGACTCTCCATCTGAGGGGTTTTGTGAGCAATATTTTTTCTTGCAGAAAAGAAAGATAACTGTTTCTGCCCTATTATCAACCTCCGGAATTTCAACAGGTGGGTACTGTAGGAAAGTACCATCTTGCCTGGCATGTTACCCCCATATTTCACTGTATATATGTTGTTTTAGTCTATGTGTCACTGGGACCCTGCCAGGCAGGGTCCCAGTGCTCATTAGTTTGTGCCCTGTATGTGTTTCCTGTGTGATGCCTAACTGTCTCACTGAGGCTCTGCTAACCAGAACCTCAGTGGTTATGCTCTCTCTGCTTCCAAATTTGTCACTAACAGGCTAGTGACTAAATTTACCAATTCACATTGGCATACTGGTACACCCATATAATTCCCTTGTATATGGTACTGAGGTACCCAGGGTATTGGGTTCCAGGAGATCCCTATGGGCTGCAGCATTTCTTTTGCCACCCATAGGGAGCTCTGACAATTCTTACACAGGCCTGCCGCTGCAGCCTGCGTGAAATAACATCCACATTATTTCACAGCCATTTACCACTGCACATAAGTAACTTAAAAGTCACCTAACAAATGAAAGGTGAAACCCCTAAATTGTTGAGGTGGTCCATATCTCTACAGGGAATGGACTATACAGTGGAACACAGACCTGGGAGTACCCACTCCAATGCAGATGGACTCTCCAGATATTTCCACTTAGACAATGAAGACTCATCTGGTCATGGCTAGTCTTATTGTCCTTCGTTTGGGGGGGGGGGGAGAGATTGTGTAGGAAAGTACCATCTTGTCTGGCATGTTACCCCCATATTTCACTGTATATATGTTGTTTTAGTCTATGTGTCACTGGGACCATGCCAGGCAGGGCCCCAGTGCTCATATGTATGTGCCCTGTATGTGTGCCCTGTGTGATGCCTAACTGTCTCACTGAGGCTCTGCTACCCAGAACCTCAGTGGTTATGCTCTCTCTGCTTTCCAAATTTGTCACTAACAGGCTAGTGACTAAATTGAACAATTCACACTGGCATACTGGTACACCCATATAATTCCCTTGTATATGGTACTGAGGTACCCAGGGTATTGGGGTTCCAGGAGATCCCTATGGGCAGCAGCTTTTTTTTTGCCACCCATAGGGATCTCTGACAATTCTTACACAGGCCTGCCACTGCAGCCTGCGTGAAATAACATCCACGTTATTTCACAGCCATTTACCACTGCACATAAGTAACTTAAAAGTCACCTATATGTCTAACCTTCACCTGGTGAAGGTTGGATGCAAAGTTACTTAGTGTGTGGGCACCCTGGCACTAGCCAAGGTGCCCGCACATCGTTCAGGGCAAATTCCCCAGACTTTGTGAGTGCGGGGACACCATTACATGAGTGCACTATACATAGGTCACTACCTATCTATAGCGTCACAATGGTAACTCCGAACATTGCCATGTAACATGTCTAAGATCATGGAATTGTCACCCCAATCCCATTCTGGTATTGGGGGGACAATTCCCGGTCTCTAGCACAGAATCCGGGTACTGCCAAACTGCCTTTCCGGGGTTTCCACTGCAGCTGCTGCTGCTGCCAACCCCTCAGACACGTTTCTGCCCTCCTGGGGTCCAGGCAGCCCTGGCCCAGGAAGGCAGAACAAAGGATTTCCTCTGAGAGAGGTGTTCCCTTTGGAAATAGGTGTGAAGGGCTGGGGAGGAGTAGACTCCCCCAGCCTCTGGAAATGCTTTGATGGGCACAGATGGTGCCCATCTCTGCATAAGCCAGTCTACACCGGTTCAGGGATCCCCCAGCCCTGCTCTAGCGTGAAACTGGACAAAGGAAAAGGGAGTGACCACTCCCCTGACCAGTACCTCCCAGGGGAGGTGCCCAGAGCTCCTCTAGTGTGTCCCAGACCTCTGCCATCTTGGAAACAGAGGTTCTGGGGGCACACTGGACTGCTCTGAGTGGCCAGTGCCAGCAGGTGACATCAGAGGCTCCTTCTGATAGGCTCTTACCTCTCTTGGTAGCCAATCCTCCTAACCTGGTAGCCAAACCTCCTTTTCTGGCTATTTAGGGTCTCTGCTATGAGGAAATCAGCAGATAATGAATGCAAGAGCTCACCAGAGTTCCTCTGCATCTCCCTCTTCACCTTCTACCAAGGATCGACCGCTGACTGCTCCAGGACGCCTGCAAAACCGCAACAAAGTAGAAAGACGACTACCAGCAACATTGTAGTGCCTAATCCTGCTGGCTTTCTCAACTGTTTCCTGGTGGTGCATGCTCTGGGGGTAGCCTGCCTTCACCCTGCATCAGAAGCTCAGAAGAAACCTCCTGTGGGTCGACGGAATCTTCCCCCTGCTAACGCAGGCACCAAAAGACTGCAACACTGGTCCTCTGGGTCCCCTCTCATCCTGACGAGCGTGGTCCCTGGAACACAGCAACTCTGTCCAAGTGACTCCCACAGTCCAGTGACTCTTCAGTCCAAGTTTAGTGGAGGTAAGTCCTTGCCTCCCCACGCTAGACTGAAAAGCTGTGTACTGTGTGATTTGCAGCTGCTCCGGCTCCTGTGCACTCTTCCAGGATTTCCTTCGTGCACAGCCAAGCCTGGGTCCCCAGCACTCCATCCTGCGGTGCACAACCTTCTGAGTTGTCCGCATCATAACAGACAGCGCAATTGTTTCTTTCACTCAAAAAGCCCTTTAAACCATTCTCATCTTCTACCATTGCCCGCTGGGTTTGATAGGTCCTCAGGAAGTAGGAATTCGTATGTCCTCCTTTGGCGCCCATTCTACAAGGGGTGACATGGCCTCAAATGATTTTTCTTTGGGAGGTAGACTTGAGGACATTCTCAGAGCAGCGGATTGGTCATCAGACTCTACCTTCAAAGCCTTTTATTTTAAACCAATTCCCAGCATGGCTGCTCTTGTTGTCATTCAGCATGAAACTAGCATAATCTGAGCCTCCGGTCCTGACATAGAATATAAAATTTCCTAGCTATCATGAAGGAAAGCTTCAATTCCATTAAGGACACAAAGGTGAGGATAACCCTCCTGAACAGTTTTCTTGCTGCTTACCCTCCTGATGTTCCTTGTTATACCAACGTTGGGATAAGAATACATTTGTTTGTTTTTTCTTCTGCTTCAATATATACTGTATTTGTTACTGGGGTTTCAATTGTATTGTTCAATACCTTCTTTGTTTTCTTTTTTTGGCTCTGTATGATCACTATTGATTCATTATTCCAGACAATTGTTTCAGAATTGTATTACAGCTGTTTGTTTTCTTCCTTCATAGGATTGAATCAAAAACAGGATTTCTGAAAGGCACCTGGATCAGGCAGCACGCTCGAAGAAAGATGAGGTGTGGTCCTGGGTGGCATGGAGATATGGGATTTGTAGTTTTTGAGATGTAAATGTTTTTTACTTAAGGCTGCTGAGTAGAAAATAAATGAAGAGTTAAGCATAATCCTCGCCTCAGTGTCCTTAATAGAATTGAAACTTTTCTTCACAATAGCTAGGAGATGTTATATTCCAGTAACATTGGGCTTGAGAACCAGATCAGGACAAGCACTCCTCTAAACAGGGGTGTGGCTAAGAAGCTGAAAAAGGCCTCCCGGAGCAGTTGATTTCTGCCATTAAGAAACAGGGGCGTCTGGTGTACAGTAAAGTGAAGAGGTAGTGCTGTAAAAGGTAGGTAGGCATAGGGAGAGACAGTAGCCAGGGAATATCCTTCTGTTGCAGGGTAGTGTATAAGTCAAGACAGGTACCTCACTACCAAACCTTCCTAAAAACCCCTGGACATGGGAAGACTAGTCCTAAAGAAGAAGGCACTGCTGAAATAAAGAAATCTGCTGGAAGAAGGGGACATAAGGACTCCTGGTTCATCCTAGCACTCAGACTGGAACTGCTGTTCAAACAGGGGTGTAGCTTAGTCAGTCAGATTTGGGAGTATGAATCTCAAAATTCCCAACTAAAAAAGCCATGAGTCGAGGGTGGAAAGGTGAGATGACAAGGTTTGTGGTGAACTGTTATCATGACATGCACGGTCAGTACCAATTTGCATCATGTGGGCCTTTGTCTAGAGTAGCACAGTGGGCAAAATATTATGGGTTGTAATTCTACCTCGATTGATGGCAAGTGGTTAGACTATTTGTAAGCATTTGTCCATTGCCTTTTTTGTGTTTGATTGTCAGCACTATGCCTGGAAATCGGGGGCAGCTTTCCAAGCCTAATACTGTCAATGTTTGCATCTGCATACATTCCATTAGCACTCCTGAGGGTGCAGATTTACCAATTTTCTGTAAACCAGTCATACAATATTTACATATATGTTCCAGATCTAAAAAAATAACTATTAAAAAAACTACAAATATGTTCCTGTTCAAAAAAAGAAACCAAAAAACGTTTGGTGAAACAAGAATGAGGTGAAATGAGAATGGTGAGAAAAACCAATGCAGGCAGTGTTAAACCCCAAACAATCCCCCCTGAAGCTATACCCCTGTGTCCAAGAGTCAAGTAGGGTGCCTCTTACTTGCCTGAGCCAGGGACATATTAAAGCTGTAGGAATTACAAGAAAGCCCAGCTGATCATAGAAGACAGGACTGTGGAGGAGCCCTACCTGGAGAAAGATCTGGTGTGAAGAAGCCTGGCCTGATGACCTGGGACAGACCAGAAAGATCATTGCCGGCTCTTGGAGAAAAGGGGAACTTAGCCATTTTTTCCCACCTATGGGGGAACCGGTCTTGGTGTAGAGCTTGCCCAGGGATGCAGTTCCGTAGGTGGGCATGAAAACCATGTCTGTCCTTCTGAGAGTTTTTTGCCAAGTTGAAAATGGGACTGTTGGACACGGCCCTTTTTGTAGGGTCATCCTCAAACTTATTGCCTTCTTCCTTCTAATTTGTCTGACCAGTTTTTGTTGGCTTTAGGACTCTGGGCACTTTACCACTGCTAACCAGTGCTAAAGCACATATGCTCTCTGTGCACATTGTGTACACTGCATTGTTAATTGGTTTATCCATGATTAGCATATTTGAATTACTAGTACGTTCATATTCATTGTAAAGTGCATTAGAGGTACCCACGGCCTGTAAATCAAATGCTACTACTGGGCCTGCAGCACTGATTGTGCCACCCACATGACTAACCTTGTAAACATGCCTTAGACCTGCCACTGCAGTGTCTGTGTGTGCAGTCTTGCACTGCCAATTCGACTAGGCAAGTGTACCCACTTGCCATGCCCAAACCTTCCTTTTTATGCATGTAAGGCACCCCTAAGGTAGACCCTAGGTTGCCCCATGGGCAGGGTGCAGTGTATGTTCAAGGTGGGACATAGGTTAACATGGGGGTTGCCTTTAAATATCTTTTAAGTTCAGTTTCCCTTTGGGAGCAGATAGAAAAATGGAGCTTGGTTTCTCTGAAGTACAATTTAAAAATACATGTTTTGGTAAAGTTGTTTTTTATTATCTGTCAGTTTGAAAACTACACTTTTAGAAAGTGGGCATTTTCTTGATGAAACCATTCTGTGACTCTGCCTGTTTGTGGATTCCCCGTCTGGGTCAGACTGATAGTTGGGCTGTTTGTGAATCCCCTCTAGACAGTAAGCCAAAGGGAGCTGGGGTGTAGCCTGCATATCCTGATGGGCCATCTGAGCTAGAGTGGAGGGAGGAGTGGTCACTTACACCTGAATGGGCTGTGCCTGCCCTCACACAAAGCAGTCTCCAAACCCATGTTGTGTGTCTGGGGCAAGGGCTGGGCAACAACAGAGACTTTCCTTTGAAGTTTGCCAACTTTAAAGGCAGAAAAGGGGTATAAGTAGTGGACCCAAAACCCTGGATTTTTAGATTGCTTCTGGGATCAACAGGAACCTTTGCCAGTTAGAAGAGCTGAAGAGCTGGAGGAGGAGTACTGTCCCTTTGCCTGTGACTGTGCTTTGCTGGGATGTCCTATAGTTGCTGCTTCTGTCTGAAAGAGGACAAAGACTGGACTTTGTTGTGCATTCCTGCTGAGAAGAATCTCCAAGGGCTTGAACTGAGCTTGCTTCCTGTTTTGAAGTCTCAGGGCCATCAAAGACCTCCTCTGCCAGCTTCTGGACTCTCTGCTGAGACTCCTGCCCTGCCTGGTGCCCTGTCCAGTCTTTGGGCCCTTGAACGGTGAGGTTTGCAGAACAAGGACTGCAAATCACCCACAGAACGCTGTGTAGGGAAATTTTTGATGCACCACCTGCAACGCAGCTGAAAAACAATGTGCCACCCGCTTTGTGACAAAAATAGACGCATCACCTGTATCGCGGCTGGGAGATCGACGCATCATGGCTGGAGAAACAACGCAACACCTGCTTGTGGCTACTGATAATGACGCAAACCCTACGTAACGCAGTTTCCTAACATCATGCAACAGGATTTCTCACACATCGTCGCTGGGTGTAAAGGTCATTGTGAACCTGCGCGGACCAGGGTGCCCAATCTGGAAATCAATGCATCACTATCTTGTGGGGGAGTAAAACGACGCATCGCCTACCCGACCGGAGAAGAAACAACGAACTGCCTCACTTGTGAGTAAGGAATCGACGCATGGCTGACTTTTCCGATACACACTCGCCTGCGCAGCTTTGGTTTTGATGCAAACCATGTACTTTGTGTAAAATCAATGTTTCCATTGTTTTCTATTGAGTAAGACTCTTATTCTTTTGAAAATTCATATCTTGACTTGTGTATGTTGGATTTTTCTTGTTTTGGACTTGTTTGATTTAGATAAATATTACCAATTTTTCTAAACTGGTGTGGTGTCCATTTTGTAGTGTCTTCCATGTATTATTGTGTGTGTTGATACAAATACTTTACACATTGCCTATGAGATAATCCTGATTGCTTGTGCCACGCTACCAAGGGGTGAGCAGGGTTTATCTTAAGTGTGTATCTTCATTACCCTGACTAGAGTGAGGGTCCCTGCTTGGACAGAGTGCAAAATGACTGCCAACCAGAGTCCACATTTCTAACAGGAGCCATGATAAAGGTATCTGGCTTAATGGATACCTGCTAGACTACAGTTTCCAGACTTGCCTGCTGGTGGATTTTGAGGACCAGAAAAGTGACTAAGTCCAAAAGTGAAATCATGAACTGGGGTAAGATGGTGTATCTCTCCAACCAGCCAAGTGACCTTGGCTGCTATGAAATTCAGTTTCCCCCCGCTCTGAACTTCTGGCACAAAAACTAACAGCTTCAGCAGGAAATAGAAAACATAACCAATTTAAAGGGACTAAAGTCAATGTGCTACCAGAGCTCTGAAATAGCCTAATTTGAGAAACTTAATTGATGGAAAAAGATGATTGCATTTTTATGAAAAGGAGGTGCGTTCTTGTAAGTCAACATTTGCACACTTAGATACCTTTCAGACCTGTGTACAAAACCACTACACCCAAAACCTGGGGAAGGTAGGCTTTGCTTTGTGATAGGACAGCTGCAGCCCACATAGGTTTCTTCATGATTATGTGTCATGACATTGGATACAAAGGACTGAAAAGAGGTGGAATCTACATGTACTGAGGATGACAGAGTCAGGGAAAGTGGAAAATGTGACATGTCAAACTCCCATCATTGTGCCCATCTGGTTCTGGAGTGTTAAATTAGTGGTGTTAAAATACATTTTCTGGGAGTTGATGTCACTTACATAAGCAATATAAACCAATAAAATAATCCCTTTCATAGAAAATATCTGTAAAGCATGATGGCATTGTTTACCTTCTAGTTACAACGGTACAGACTGCATGACAGGAAAAGGGAGGTAGATTGAATCAGAATAAAACAGCAGAAAGTGAAAACCAAATATGGCACATATAAAATGTTACCCAAATCTGAAGCAAGTCAACATGATATTTTGTAATGGCACATATGCTGTAATTCAAATGCTGCCTAATCCATGATGGTTGGATCTTAATGCTGAACTGCATTGTCTACACAACTGTCTGATCAAAGGTAACATTCCAGGTAATTACAGCAAGAGTTCAACATATGGGGGTCATTACGACCCTGGCCCCATCGCACATTTCACTGCCCAAATTTCAGCCAGTAAAATGTACGATGGGTGCTGCTGCACCCGCTGCACATCAACATTGCTGCAGGCTCTATTATGAGCTGGCTTCAATGTTGATGTGACTTTTCCGCTGGGCCACTGGACGGAAACGCTGTTTCCGTCCGCTAGCCCAGCGGAAAAGTCATAATAGGGGGCCAGCCATACCACCAGCACTGGCGGTATGTTGGCTCCTGCGGCTTCGGCGAAGTCATAATGAGGGCCATAGTGTACTAATGTTTTATCTACAACTGTGCACAGGGTAGACTGCTGAGCGGTGCCAGGCATTACCCATATCCCTGAAGTTGTTGGGACCACTCAGCCTTAACACAAGATGGTCTGAGATGAAAACATGGTCCTCTAAAGCCTCCTTGACCATATGAGGTAGCACAGCTGAGCCATCGAGGTCTCGCTCAGGAGCAAGAGTGTAAAGGCTACACGATACAGTGTAACACAGTTGTAAGAACTACAATAAAGTTGGGATGGCCAGCCAGTGATTGTAGTTTTAAAAGATAAAGCACTTTAATAACAAGTTAATTTATAAGCCTGTAAAAAATTTAAAAAAGATTAAGGATAGTACCACTCACTGACCCAAAAAACACTGTTAAGGTTTAATCCACATATCAACTGTTCATGATTGTAATGCAGTGTGCAATCCATGAAGGTAAGCAACATGTTAAAATCACAATCTGCTAATTAAAAAGTTACTTAACTTCAGTAACATTCTGATGGATCTGACCACTTCTACAAATTCTTTCCCTTGAACTTTCCCCAGCAACCAAACTGGATCCATAAAGCTTTTTACACCATGTCGAGTTAAGGGCAGACGTTTGCACTGCTTGGCAGAATCACAGTATTGAGCGATCTTAAAGGAAGAGTGACACCACAGATGCTTATAAAAGCCCTCAGGTATTGATGAAGTCCGTTTCATCCTTTTTCTAATCCTCTGATGAGGCAAAGCATGTGAAGGACAGAACCAAAAACAAACCTAATCAAACCGTATTACCTTAAGAGTGGAGGAGAGGGGATCTTAAGGAATCTGCGGGAACTGTCCTATCCGTCAGAGAGACTGTTAACAAAGGCAACTTGTTCTTCCAATTCATACAAACCCCAAAACCTCCTCACTTTGGCCCACTCCAACAACATGTTTTAATGGAGGAGGGCTCGGTAATTCATAACACTTAAAAAATGAACGGAAGCGCAACCAATGGAGACTTTCTGCCTTCCTACATATCAAAAAGCCATATATAAGCTCAAGAAATAGTATACCTTTTACTATGGCAGAGATAGCTGCCATACCTTATGTAGACTGGGTTCTAAATAACCCAAAGGAAGAGATTTGCCTGCCAAGGGGTAGCAATGGTTAAGAAATCCATCAAGAAAGTGTCCCAAATGTGGCCCCTTAAAAACAAACAAACACATGGTCTTGTATCCTACAACAGTGAGGCCTATAAATATAACGATTAAGAGCCCTGTGAGTGTCTATCCCACAAAGCCTTAGAAACCCTTAGTACGATGGACTTGGAAAAAACTGAAACTCACAGGCTACTATAGGAAGAAAAAAATGGCCTTACTTTTAAAACAATCTCATCTTTGCCAAAGTATTGAAAGGGGCAGGTGCAGAAAAAATTTGCAGGTCACCAAACAAACTGGGTGAAGTAATGGCCACCAAAAACGCCACTTTCCAGGAAAAACAAACCCGAGCTGACAAGAGGGAGACACCATGAGGAATAGAAGCACCAACCAGAAAACCCTTAAATGGAAAATAAAAGGGACACTTGTTCTGAAGCCTCTTAAAAAATCTAGGTACACTTGATAAGTGAAACAAAGGACTTTGATCAGGTAAATATACTGATGCTGAAATGGACACTACATCAGTGGGTAGACCACTTTTCTAATATTTATTCCATTCAGGACTCTCCAGTGGTTTAAGATGATGATGGGCAAAAGGATTCCACAAAGACCACTAACACTCCCTTGTTTTTTGAGCATGCAGAGGTCTGTAGGGCACTGATTGAAAGTAAAAAGGTAAGGCACCAGACCCAGATGGGGTTCCACTAGACATATTTTACTGGTAAACCGGATTTGTGGGGGCCTCTGCTCACCAACATGTTTAATGCAGTTGCAGCAGTAGTCCTTCTCCCGACATGGAAAACATCAGTTATAAAAAGGGGATAAACTCCATCCAAAGAATTTGAGTTTAGTTATAGGCAAGTATACTGTGGTTAAAAAGAGAACAATCTATTTGCCCTTTATGGACCTTACTGCAGCCTTTGACTGTGTTTGAAACTCTAAATTATGGTGCATCATAAATGAGCTGGGAGTGGATCAGGGCATCACTTTATTCACAAGACAACTATATATGGACGCTTCTGCCTGTGTCCGCTTCGGTAAGGATGGAAAGTGCACCGATAATTTTGGTATTAAAAGGGAAGTTAGACACGAACGTGTTCTTGCCTCTTTTTTATTCTATCTATATGTCAATAGAGTGGACACATTTTAAAGATGTAAACAAAGGATATCCTTACATTTGGGTCCTCCCACTCCCTATTCATTGGTATGCAGATAATGTGGTCTTAGTGGCCAGCACAGGGAGAGGGCTTCAGAGTTTAACTGATGATTTTATTGTATTTACGAACACTTTAGATTTGAATGTGAATGAGAGTAAGAGATTTACAATGATTTGTGGCAGCCAGTAGACCTCATTTTATTTACAAAACCAAGGTTTCTGTGGCTGCTTCTTTTTCTTATCTGGGTATGCTATTTGATGACGATTATATGCTGAAATCTAATGTTTTAAAAAGAAAAAGCCCTTTTTGAGATATCTATTATAGGTTTGCATATTTTTTAATAAAGAGATCGGCTAAATAAAAGTGAAAGTTTGGTGATCTAATCCAGCAAATGTGTGGCTATTGCTTCAAATGGGGCAGGTGTCTGGGGTGTGATTGACACAAAGATGATCCATCAAGTACAAATTGTTTAAAAAAACAATTGTTGGCAGTTCCTCAAAGGTGTGCATATGCTATCTGTCAGGCTGAACTGTGTATCCCTTATAACGAGGACAGAAACAAAGTATCACCTGTCCTACTGTAGCACCCTGTTTGGGTAAGGGAGGAGAGACTACCCTCAACAAGCTGATTATAAAGGACTGCATCCAACTTCACTCTGTCCTAGATATACCTTGGCTTGCATATATGAAGTTGCCATGCAAGATGATTGGTCAACAGGGATTATTTGCTAATCTAGAGTCCTGCCATCTTGAAAACGGTATTTTAAACCAATGCATTTATGATAAGGTTGTGACGAAGAGAGACACTTTGCATTCCCTTAAAACCACCATGCGCTCTTATAATCTGGTGCACATCTATGAGGGTCTCCAACAGTATCTCTTCCATACTCTTAACAGACAGCAGCGTTTTGTCCCCACCAGGTTTCACTTTAACAGTTTACCCCTCTTGGTGGGATTCCCAGCGAATAGTTGCACTCTATAGGATTTGACCCCATGCCCATGTGACGGGAAGTCTGTCCAGTGGAACTTACATATTGTGTTTGTAGTGTTGTGTGAGCTATTAATGATGGAATCATTTGGCTAATGATTAACTCTGTAGAACTGTGACACAAGTGTTGGAACGTCATCAAGCGAATGCAGGTTTAGAATGTTGAGTTTGCGGTTACATGCAGATGAATTATGATGTGCCATACCCAGCTCCATGTGTGGCACAGTCATTGGCAGGTACCCAGTCTGGGGAAGATGCTACAGCTGGCAATGAGATAGGGGATAAGTAACCCGAAGATCAACAATGCTTTCCCAGAGAGTTTGCCATGGTTCAAGCAAACTGCTTGTGTGTGCCAGGTGTGCCTCCATCGAAATGCGGAATCAATGTTTGGCATATGTGGAGTCACAGTGCAACTCCAGCTTCATTGAGAAGTCTACATGTTGTTGGCCAAGAATCTGCTGGCAAGACCGTAAAGAGAAGCTACGGAACATAAAGCTATACATCACATGGAGTGATAATGCTAAAGGCGGACACAAATGGATTCAGATGAGAAGTGCTGAAAACTACCATAGTCAAATGAAAGTATGATAAATAAAAACACTAGCTGACCTAATAATTGATAATAAAGCATACTGTTGTTACGCTTACCAGTGCTTTGATAAGAAGAGCTCTACGACCTTAGCAGCGGTAAAGAGACCCAAGAAGCAGCACAGGGTTATGCATACTGAGCTATCCAATACCTGAATAGGCACACCACCAAAGTTACAGGGTGGTGGTCTAGAACAACTCTAGAGGTCTACAGAAAAGCGAAGGGCTCCAATGGAGACCAAAAAACAGGTCACAGTTCCACAGACTGTACAAGATGACCCAGAGGCCCACACATCACAGGGCCTTAGGGATGGCATGGAGGAAGCCGGTCCTAGTGGATAGCAGGCAGTATTGGAGAGAACTCCATTCTCAGTGCTAGTCAGTCCTGTAAACAGTTACATTTCTGCCGCCTTCCTGAAACCACCACCGTTCCACACTGCCAAAAAGCAGAATATTGGCGATAGATGGACTGCTTGGACAGAGATATTTGATGATTTCATTGGTGCACTAAGAGAAACAGATAACAAGAAGATTATCAAACACCTTAAAAATCTTGCTAGTGAAGGAGTAAAAGAAGTCCTAAAGAAAATACCACAAGGTGAAGAAGTTACACATTGTCAAACTAAAGAAGCCTTCAATCTCAAATTCAATCCAATGCTGCATTTAGATTACAAAAGATACATTTTCAGTCACGAACCACAGAGAGTTGGTGAATCCATAGTAGAATTTGTTGAGAGTGGATACGCTCATCAAAAACTGCAAGTTCAATGAATTCAATGATAAGGAAGCAATACATCTCAGAGTTATTGACAGAGGCCTGTCAGATTCATTCAGATGATGAATGCTGAGAGAAGCTCTTAGGGCCTCATTACGAGTGTGGCGGTCTGAGAACCGCCACACTAGCATTAACGGTCGGACTGCCGCCCTTCAGGTGGTTCGATTGCCCAATTACAACCCTGGAAGAAGAACCTGCCAGGGGACCATCATCCCTGCCCGGAACATGGGTCCCGATGTGGTGACGGCAGACTGAGTTGTACTCAGCCAAAACTAAACTGAACTCAGCACCGTCTGGCTGATTACAACTGCCCTCACTGCCAGCCTTTCCATGGTGGTTTCACCGGCATGGAAAGGCTGGTGGTGAGGGTGTGCTGGGAGGCAACATGGGGGCCCCTGACCGGTATCACTACCCAGCACAGTCAGAATGTGCACTTTCTGCTCTCCATTCCTGGGGTGCTGGTCGCCCCCTGTGTGCTACGAGATAGCACTCTGCACCTTTAAGGGAGCAGAATGCTATCTTGCAGCAATGTTCCCACTGGTCTGATCAGCAGGAATGCTCTATCACAATGTTCCTGCCAGTCAGACTGGAAGGAACATTGTAATAGGGCAGGAGGGGGTGCAACCGCCATGGTGGTCATGGCCTCCCCGCAATGTTGATGTTTACCTCAGAAAAAATGTGCACATGTTAGACTGGCCGCATGTGAAAAAAAAACATCGGCCAAGGAAAAGTTGACATGAAAAGCACCAAAGTCATTCAAACATTTATCAAAGATTACACTGAAAGTAAACAGTTGTTCAACAGCTTTCCTTATCAACAGTGGTGTGTCAATAAACATTATGCCTCAGGAGAATTATAATTAACTATCTCCATTGCCCTGACTGACATCATCAAAAACTAAAGTATATACATGGGCTGCTTCAACGCCATTGAAAAGTCAAGGCTCATCCATAGCGACAATGAAACAAACGAAGACAAACGTGCAAGTGCCAATTCATGTGCTTCAAGGTTCGGCATCAAATGCCTGTTTAGTCAGTTTCAACACAGAGGCTGATATGGGACTAATCTCAGTGAACTATAACATGAATGCTCATCACAAAATATTGTGTCAGTTCCTTTTGTTGTTTCATGGGTTAGGAAAACTTAAGACTATGAAGGTACAATTGCATATTAATGAGGACTCAGTCCTGTTGCTCAAAGACACAGACAAATTGCATTTCATTTACAAGAAGCTGTTTGAAAAGGAACTTCAATCATTGCTCAACCATGATATCATTGACCATTGCACTGGTCCAATGCCATGAGTTTCTCCCACAGTGGTAGTACCCAAAAAGAACACTGAAGGAACTGTATGTATCTGTGTGGATATAGGTCAAGCGAACAAGGCAATGGAAACAGAGCAACATTCAGGTTTGCACATTGCTGACATGATAACACTAATGAATCTTGCGACGGTCTTTTCTCAACTTGATTTAAATAAAGGATATCATCAGTTGGAACTCAAGGAAAACTGCAGGCACATTACAACCTTTTCTACACATTTTAGTCTACTTTGATATAAAAAACTAAGTTTTGATGTGTAATCAGCTACAGAGCTTTTTCAAGATGTCATTCGACGTATCATGCCGCCTGCCATGAATGCTTTCAACTATAGTGATGAAATAATTTTTGGAGCTACAAAGAAGGAGCATGATAAAGCTCTTAAACACCTGTGCTCTTTACTTGTTGATGCAGGTTTAACTTTGAATGCTGAGAAATGTGAGCTTCATAAGACAAAGGTAAAGTTATTTTGCCATATCTTTTCTGATGGGGATATGATACCCTATCCATCTAAAGTGCAAGTGTTGTCAAGTGCTGGTCTACCGCGAGATGTTTCCATGTTACGTTCATTCCTTGGCATGGCCAGTTACTGTTCCGGATACATACAAGACTTTGCCATTGTGAGTGCTCCCTTGAAAGACTTGACAAAAAAAAAATATTTCATTGGTCACATGAATGTGAACAAAGCTTTAAGAGACTCAAACAAGCTATTAAGAATGCTACTGAAATGGCAGACTGTAATCCAAAGCTTCATACTAAAGTTGTTGATGCTATCCCACTCGGGTTAGGTGCACTCCTTCCACAGCACATCAGACACACAAATGCTCGAAGATATATTGTGGCATATGCAAACAAATGTTTGGCCCAAACTGAATGTGCTTATTTACAACCTCAAAAAAAAGTTTAGCAGTGTTGTGGGTGTGGGAGGGCTTGACGGATATAAAAATGCAGAGACTGGATATGTTTCTGAATGGTGACATTTAATAATGATACTGCATGAAGAAATAAACCTGTGATAAGTATAGGAGCCGATGGATCTATCTGTATTAGTCTTCTTTGCTTTTTTTTACTGGGCTCTTCTTTCAAGATGGCAATACCCAGAGTCTCAAAGAAATGAGAAATAACACAAAGTAGAAGATAGGAAATGCTTCTTTCCTCCTTATCCATCACCACACCTGTTTGTGCCATTAAAGATAGGGTAGGGACTTTTGAGACAGGGTTGGGCCTGACCATAAGGAAATCATGCATCTAGTTTGCTTGGAATTTATGGCCTGTAATGTGCTTCGGTTCTTACAGGCATCAAACTTCCAACCCCCTTGTTTCTATACAGGGAGTGCAGAATTATTAGGCAAGTTGTATTTTTGAGGATTAATTTTATTATTGAACAACAACCATGTTCTCAATGAACCCAAAAAACTCATTAATATCAAAACTGAATATTTTTGGAAGTAGTTTTTAGTTTGTTTTTAGTTTTAGCTATGTTAGGGGGATATCTGTGTGTGCAGGTGACTATCACTGTGCATAATTATTAGGCAACTTAACAAAAAAAAATATATACCCATTTCAATTATTTATCATTACCAGTGAAACCAATATAACATCTCAACATTCACAAATATACATTTCTGACATTCAAAAACAAAACAAAAACAAATCAGTGACCAATATAGCCACCTTTCTTTGCAAGGACACTGAAAAGCCTGCCATCCATGGATTCTGTCAGTGTTTTGATCTGTTCACCATCAACATTGCGTGCAGCAGCAACCACAGCCTCCCAGACACTGTTCAGAGAGGTGTACTGTTTTCCCTCCTTGTAAATCTCACATTTGATGATGGACCACAGGTTCTCAATGGGGTTCAGATCAGGTGAACAAGGAGGCCATGTCATTAGATTTCCTTCTTTTATACCCTTTCTTGCCAGCCACGCTGTGGAGTACTTGGACGCGTGTGATGGAGCATTGTCCTGCATGAAAATCATGTTTTTCTTGAAGGATGCAGACTTCTTCCTGTACCACTGCTTGAAGAAGGTGTCTTCCAGGAACTGGCAGTAGGACTGGGAGTTGAGCTTGACTCCATCCTCAACCCGAAAAGGCCCCACAAGCTCATCTTTGATGATACCAGCCCAAACCAGTACTCCACCTCCACCTTGCTGGCGTCTGAGTCGGACTGGAGCTCTCTGCCCTTTACCAATCCAGCCACGGGCCCATCCATCTGGCCCATCAAGACTCACTCTCATTTCATCAGTCCATAAAACCTTAGAAAAATCAGCCTTGAGATATTTCTTGGCCCAGTCTTGACGTTTCAGCTTGTGTGTCTTGTTCAGTGGTGGTCGTCTTTCAGCCTTTCTTACCTTGGCCATGTCTCTGAGTATTGCACACCTTGTGCTTTTGGGCACTCCAGTGATGTTGCAGCTCTGAAATATGGCCAAACTGGTGGCAAGTGGCATCGTGGCAGCTGCACGCTTGACTTTTCTCAGTTCATGGGCAGTTATTTTGCGCCTTGGTTTTTCCACACGCTTCTTGCGACCCTGTTGACTATTTTGAATGAAACGCTTGATTGTTCGATGATCACGCTTCAGAAGCTTTGCAATTTTAAGAGTGCTGCATCCCTCTGCAAGATATCTCACTATTTTTGACTTTTCTGAGCCTGTCAAGTCCTTCTTTTGACCCATTTTGCCAAAGGAAAGGAAGTTGCCTAATAATTATGCACACCTGATATAGGGTGTTGATGTCATTAGACCACACCCCTTCTCATTACAGAGATGCACATCACCTAATATGCTTAATTGGTAGTAGGCTTTCAAGCCTATACAGCTTGGAGTAAGACAACATGCATAAAGAGGATGATGTGGTCAAAATACTCATTTGCCTAATAATTCTGCACTCCCTGTAGGTCTCAGGGCTTAGGACCCGTGCCAGGTTAACATCACCTGGAATCAAGAACGACTTTCTCTTAAATGTCAGGGATTTGTTGTGTGCTGCTCAGTCAGTGCAATACAATTATAGAGTAACTTTCTCAACACTATCCCACACCATGACCTCTCTCTCCCGAAACATTCAGACACCCTCCCCCTGAACACTCACTGCTACGCTGCAACTCTCCTGAGTTGAGGAGGCTCTCCAGCATCCGCTGGTGGCATCCACCACTCCTCACTCCAAGCATCAGGGGCCTTGCCCAGGCTGGTTGCTTCTCCCGACACACGTTTCACAGGATGGTTTCCCTCTGGATGGCGTCTCGCTTTCACTGTCTTCTTCCTTCCTGGTGTTCTCCTTGCTGCCTCTCTGTTCTGCTGTGGCATCCTTTTCTCCACCTCCTCCTATCCCACAGTATTGGCCCCGGTTGCTGGGAAATCCACCTTGCTGGCTGAAAACATGGTAGTCCTTTGTTAGTTGTGTTGGTCTCTGTGCTTTTCCTGTATTAATCCTTTCTCTCTTTTTGTTGTGGATTTTCCTGCGGCATTGGGAGTCAGTGGTTCAGTTTCGCGGATTTGTACACATTAAGTAGGGGGGTTCGGGTCTATTTCCTCACATTAGGCTTGTGAACATTTCCACATGTTCTAATAGGGAAAGCATTTTATGCTTGTGACAGATCGTCAAGCATTGTTGACCATTTTTGGAAATCCAAAAGCCAAGATGTATCCTCACATTGAACGATGGGGTCTATGATTACAAGAATACGACTACACAATAGTGCACCATCCAGGGAAAGATAAAAACCCTGCCGACTACTTCTCCAGAGTGGCTATATAGTGTCATGGTACATCTTCCAAGACAGCTGAAGTCTTCACAAATGTAATTGTGAAATCAAACACACCAGCTGTCAGTTTGTTGGAACAAATTGTCACTACCAAGAGTCAACAAAGTAATATTTTAAAACTGAAAGACATTATTACACACCAGTCTTGGACCCAGCACACTCAACCTCTTGCCAGCGACCGTGAATACCAGAAGTTTAAAAATGTCAAATATGAACTGTCCATAACACAAGAAGGCATTATCCTGAGGGGTTCAAGAATTGTTACTCCAGAGAGTCTGTGACAATAGATGACTGAAGTGGAAAATGGAGGACACTGTGGAATTGTTGCCACAAAACGAGCTCTCCGAGACCGAGTCTGGTTTCCTCATCTCGATGAAAGAGTTAAAAAAGAGTTGAAGGTCTGTCATGCATGCAACTGCCTGTTATCGAAAACTATTACACACCCCTTAAGCATGTCAGAGTTGACAAAGCATGCATGGGAAAGAATTGCTGTTGACTTTTCGGTACTCTTTACAATGGACATCATTTGATGGTGATTGTTGATGAATACTCCAGTTTTCGACTGGTAGAGGATCTCCCATCTATCAAAAATGAGACATTGAGAGATTAGACAGCATCTTTGCGACATGGGACATTTCTGTAATTTTAAAATCTGATAACGGCCCATCTTACAACAGTCGAGAATTCAGAAACGTTCTCAGTCATTTTAATGTGAAGCATCAGAAGAGTACTCTTCTTTGGCCACAAGCCAATGGCCTTGTCAAGCATTTCTGAATACATTAAGGAAAGCTGTTCAGTGTCATGTATTGGAAAAGCTTGACCTTAAAACTGTCTTGAATTCTACCCTGCAACTTTACCCTTTGACTCCTCACTCGACCACAGGTGAAAGCCCTACAACTATGATGTTTGGGAGAGCAATGATGGCCAAGGTACCTCAACTGACCAACATAAGATCAAGTAGTAAGTAGTAAGGAAGAAACCTGTATCAACGATTTGGACTGTAAAAGAAAAAGGAAAACCTATGCAGACAAGCCATAACATGCAAAAGACATTATTTTCACTAGAGGAGATCGAGTGCTTGTCCGTCAGCCGAGAAAAAGTAAGTCTGATGCTCCATTTGATGCTGAGTCATTCCATGTCGTATCCAGCAAAGGACACATGGTGACTGCCCAACCTCCTGGGAAGTCCATTACGCAAAATTCCTTGCACTTACAACATGTAGCTCACCACTTGTCAGATACTGATATCAAAGTAGAGACTGGTTTTTAAAGGACAATTGAAAAACCCGACTGCTGTTGCTCCTGCATCACCAACATAGTCATGGGACACTCCTATTGTCTGTTTACGAAGACATGATCGAGACGAGTAATCAGAGAATCACAAAGGCTCATCGAAACTATGATTGTGTATATATCTGTGAAAAGATTTATTATTTTGTTTTGAGAGATGTAGTGTTGTGTGAGTTATTAACGACGGAAGCCTTTTGGCACCTGATGGACTCTGTAGCACTGTGACGTAAGTGTTAAAAGGTGGTGGTGTGAATGCAGGCTTAGAATGCTGAGTTGGTGGTTAAATGCAGACAAATGAAGACGTGTTATACCCAGCTCTGTGTGTGGAGTAGTCATTGCGGGGTACCCAGGCTGGGGAAGACACTACAGTGTTTCTTTTCTCCTTTTATCAAATACTTAGAATAAAGTATATATTTCCAATTTTTACCAATTTTAAATTTTGATAATGTAGACCTGCCGTGGTATTTTCACAACAGTTACATCGTCCATCGATATGCTGCTCGGTTGCCTCTTTTATAAGGCAGATATGAAAAATAAGGAATTGTGTAACACTGTGATTCTTTTATTTTGTAGTATGTATAGATGCTTTATTTTTCTTGGATTGTTCCATATCTATCTCGTTTGTCTGCACTAAGTTTTTCTTATAATGCTTATAAACTACAGAAATGTGGCAAATATAGATATACTTGACATCAGAAACACTTTAACAGTGTCATTAAAAAGCCCCTTTTCAGCAAGAAACATGAACGGTCCATGTTGGAGGGGGCTCAAAGAGCTGACATTCCACCATAAAAAAATAAAGGCTAAATACTAGACAAAAGACAAATGGCTTGATGTGACAGCTCTTCCGAACATCTGCAGATTTTCGCCTTCAGATAGGTATAGAAGTAGCTTGCTATGACAGGCCAATGTTCATTCCAAGTGAGCGAAGCGGGACGATTTGTTCACAATTAACGACTGGCATTATTGTACTTCTACACGTCGACAAGTAACGCCTTTTGGAGTAGTTCCAATAAATAACATCAAGGTAAAAACAAATGCAATAGAGGGATCCGTTTCTCCACCTTTACTTACATGTAAAGACTCTACTACACAAAAAAGTATGGATTCAAATACTTTTATACCTGCCTCACATTTTATGCTTACCTCATCATATCCAAAAATAGCAGCATAGAAATTTTCAGTCATGGTTCTTATGCTTGATTTGAGGGATACTGAGTCAATCTGAAAAGAGAAAACACCCCAGTTAATAACTTCTGAGTAGAGCTAGGAACACATTAATATAAATATTTGGCTATATTTCTCATTGTAACCTAAACTTTTTCAACCATTACAAACGTTATAAATTAATTCTACCATTACACGTTTCAACAAATAATCGGAACATCATTTTTAAATACTAACTTCAAGAGTACATCTTCTGTTTGCGTCGTTTTTAATTTCTCGGACGTCACAAGACTGCAACGCTCAGTGAAAAGAGCTCATTTTGATTTGGCAAAGTCTATACATCTATAATAACCGCCTTTGCAATGAGAAATTATTGTGACTCTTGAATCACCATCAACGGAGCTAACAGGTAGCTGCAGAAGAAAAAACATTTCCCTGTACATTGTGAGAAGTTTCCTCCACTGATATAAGCTGAAATTGCCAGAACGTCAAGGGTTCTCAGAGAAGTGACATCACTGAATAGATGTTTCTAATTACGTAAAGAGAGATTGCCATAAACCAGGCATAACATGGTAAATCACAAAACCAGAACTCTCATGGAGAATACCCTCGAGGACAATGTAGTTATTAGGAAGAGATGGAGCACATGAAGAGTGAGCCCAAGAACCCTGGACCACCCATGAAATCGCAGAACGTATACAGGGATCCAGAAGGATGCTCTCTCCAGAGAAGATAAAACAACCTAATTACGGCAACAAACACACTTACATGAACTAATGGTTGAGGGTTACACTATCACCTAACCATAAAAATGACCTCCCATGGGGCCAGCACACCATTAGACTTTTATAAAAAAAGTAACTTGGCGTCAAGGTTAAAGGTTAGGCTATTTGCTATATAAATAGCTCCCAGTACAGTAACGAGGGTGCTACAGTAACTATTGCAAGTAAAATACCTTTTGTTTAGTAAAAGGCTGCCGTGTTTGAGGTGCGGTGGAGTATTCACACCTTTTGCCAAAGAACCTGCATCACTGATAATAGCTAAGCCCATGAATGCCCACAACTGTAAAATAACCTAAAAGCACATCTGAACTAGATACTGAATGACTTCCAAAATAAGGCAACTGCTCACAAATAAGACAAACAACAGACGCAAGAGCAGTAACGTTGGGACAAAAAAAGCTAATTGCGAAAATTGGAAAAATATACAATTCAAAATCGGGAAAAAACTGAAAGACATAGAGAAGTTCAAGTTTACTAACTTTGCTAAATTAATTCAAACCAATGCAACGGTAAATCCTAATATAAAAACAATAAGTCTAAAAACAGTTCCGTTGTGCGAAAAATCAAAATAAGCATTGTTGTTTTCTTATACGCGAGTAACTACAATCATTCAAATACTTAATTACAGTCTCAACCGCCTGCTATAATTGTTCCACTGTCCTTTATGTAAAGAAGGCAAGACATTCCTACAATACATCATTCTTGCTGGGCAGCTGGAACTTATCATCAGTGCGCATAAGCTGGCTAGACAGTTTTGTTGACATTACGGTGCAGAATCATCTGTCGTCTGTGCAAAAGAAGCAGAGGCGTTTTTAAAAGTGCATGTTTCCTGGCCCATCTGTCTACCATAGCTATTAACGATAACCTTAAAGTAGGGGCCCATCCGTCTAATGTGCAAGAGTAGCCAAACCGTCCGTAAAGTGCATGCCTTCTACTCAAGAGTGCAGCACAAAAATCAATGATAATAATATATACAGGTGGATGGGAGGTTATACAAACATCAACAATACCCATAGACCTTTCCCAACCCCAAGTTGACGAGCACACGGGATGGAAAGAATCAATATGCGCTGTACCTGCAGATGACAGAGGTGAAAGAAATAAAGTGCATTCTTCAAGGGAATTTTGAAAACCTTGCGTGGCCTCAGTCCAGGATGAGTTCCTGTAATAGTCTACATACATGCACTCCGAGCACCTTCAAGTACAGAGGAGGTACGCTTCATGGATTTCTCATGGCGGGATCCTGAATTTGTTTGACTCATGACTAGCAGTTGGTCGGGGTAGCCTGGACTGTAGTAGGAAAGCAACTTTATCCCCCACAGCCTGAGTTACACTTGTTCATTCAGGACCCTCTTACCTGTACCCAGAGATATCAATGTAGCCTTTGTTGCTTCACTGCCTAGATGATTGTTGACTTCAACAAATTCTATGGATAGCAGATTGGATGATTTTAGATCCTCCAGTCTGTGGATGGATGTTAATAGCCGTAATATATTCCCGCTGTTTAAGATGCTACCTTGACCTTTGGACTTATATTGAGGTAAAAAGAGAGTAGTGTTTGTTTCAGCGTGCCCCTGCAGTGAGATGGACACATTTGGTTGCTGAGAGTTCGGGCGAGGCTCTAGTGGTGTCAGTGTAGCAGGCTGATTTGAAAAGGTATTGGATATTGAGTCTGGCAGTATATCTACTGATGGTATCGATAAAACTACTGGAGGTGTCTGATTTGATTATTTCACTGAATGTGCTTCGATGTTTGTTATTGGGCTGATACTTGATCTAGCCATCCGCTTTGGAGCAGATTCTACTTCTAATGGGAGCCTCTGTGCCCCGTGTCTGGGGGCTGAATCAAAGTCCCCCTAGGGATAATTGCATCATCAGATAGTGGTGGAAGGCTGCGCCTGGCACACAGTTTAGCAGATTAAGAGGACGAATCCCTAAATATAGTTGCCTCGTTAGCTACAGAGAGGAGCAACGGTGTGTCCCAAGATGGGCCTTGTCTACTAAACGCAGCTTTATCTTTAATTGCCTCAGTGCTTATGTCCAAAGAGGAGAGGATGAATGTATTTTGAGTGCATGATGTTACTGCAGTAAGGGACCGTTGAGTTGGACTTCTGGTTATTTGAGTCAACGCAGAAGTAAGCTGTAATATTGGCCTTCCCTTTTCTGCCTTTCCTTCTTTGCTTCCATCGCGGCTGAGGCCTTTTGCCCTGCACAATTGTTGAGGCTCCTTTGTTCGGGAATTGAGCTGGCATACCTTTTGATGATAGGACCTTCAAGGGGGGAGCTGGCTGTGCAAGAATCACACGCTCCTTTTCACACTGCCTTGAAGGTTCTTGCCTTGAAAATGGGCACATTTCGTGCTTGGTCTTGTCACTTGAGCTTCCTACAAGAATGAGTCGGAAACAGAAGCAGTTGCATCTCCTCCTGATGGTGAGGCACACAAAGAGGCAGCCATTATAGGTTGTGTTGATTGCTTTATATCCATCAGAGGTCACCCAGCATAGAAGGTCATCCAGCACAGAAGGGCAGAAATACAGCCTAGTTGCAGTGACTGTGTGTCAGTTTGGGCCCGCTTAATAAAACAAAAACAGCTAAAGAGTCAAGGAACAAAAGTTGAATATCCATCTTGTCTGATTGGTACAGTAAGTTGTTGACAAAAGCTGCATGGTGTTCATGAGCAATGCCAATATAGTATTAGTCTGGTGTTGTTTCTCCTGTTTGAAGTCACTACTGAGAGTTTGGCTGTTTTTTTCCAAGCGGAGATTAGAGGTGTATGAAGCTACCAGCTCTTCCCATTCTTTCGCTGTGAGGTAGGAGATGTTGCAGTCTGGGTCCTGAGTGTCAGCCTTGCACTGGGACAGGTCATTACTGGTGATAATAAAGGGAGCAGAGCTTGGACCCAGGAGAGCGGCCTTGCATTGTGATTTGTTGTTGATGCTGGCAGAAGAGGTTTCTCCGGGGCTGGAATGTTGGGTGGTGGAATTGGAGAGCTATGACATGACATTTAAAGATTCCTTACTTGGCTGCCTGTTATTGCACGTTGTTAGCTCACTTCCTACAAGCCACTTTGTGGGTTGCCCACTTGTTGGTGTACTGGGTAAAGGGATAGGGACGTAAGCCATTACTGGCTCCCAAGCAGCCAATGGAAGAGCAGCCCCCCCCCCCTGGTTTGGGATGAGCTCCTGCTTCCTCGGTTTCATAAGATAGCCCGTCCTTAGTTGGGCTTTTGTTCCCCATCCTGGTAGTCATTCCCTCCAGGCTGCTGCTGGTTTCTCCGTTAGGTTCTGCTTTAGCAGCAGGCGCAGCTGCGCCCTCAGCATTCTACCTGACCACCTTCCTTACAGACACTGCCGATCCTGTGTGCTCATTGTTTTCTGCAGGAGCCAGAGTAGTAGCAGTTTCATTATATGTCAGTCTCATGAGGCCTTAGAAACCCTCCTTAGAGTCGTCCACGACTACCTGTTGTAGTGGGGATGGAAGCCCATCTCCACCGTCACTGCTTGAACAGAGCACTGAGCCCGCGTCTTTTGGTGTATATTTTCGGCTGATAGCTTAGTGTTGTAGTCCTTTTTACAGTCCCCTGAGCTGCCTCTTGAAAATCTGGAGCTATAAGATCCTTTCCTATGTGTGCCTTTTATTTTTTTTTACTAGTGCTTGCATCTTGACGGTTTCTTTTTCTTTTGTTGACAGCTGAAGGTGCATGATGCATTACCCTGCCTGATCTCTTGTGTCCAGCCCGTGCCCCACTCATGCAAGGTGTCGTTTTTGGCGTATGGATGTGCGGAAATATGTTGGTCTTTTGCACTGGGGCTCCATACCCAGTGATGTCGTTTAAAAGACCGTTTAATATATTTGGAAAATCAAAACGCACTAAATGGCACAGTTAGGGTTTGGTGCCACAAGTCAGTATCAAATTATTGTGCACTCCATAGCACTGGTGAACAACCAGGCCTGCTAATCCTTGTTAGAGGCAGGGGTGACCGAAAGGCGGAGCCCAGCCCAAGGTGACCTTGAGATACTGAGCCCTGTTTTTATGTTATGCTCTGGAGTGGTGTTGGCAGACACCAATAATTGTCACAGATAGTTATTGTTCATGTCTGTTGCATTCTGGTGTGTTCTTGTGTGGTTGGCAGATATAGGCACCTCAGTGTGAGTTGTATGTGTTAAGTTGTGTTATTTAAAATATTTTTGCTTGTGTTAGAAATTGGGTCTCTAGTTGGTAGAGGTATGCACCCTGCCCAAGTAGGGACCACATTCCTAGTCCGGGTAAGTCATAACACAATCCAAGTTATCCTGTGCTAGCTCTCTGGTAGCTTGGCACAGAACAGGCAGGCTTAACTCAGAAGGCAATATGTAAAGTATATGTGCAATAACTCATACAGTTACAGTGAAAACACCACAAAAATACCCACACAATCCTTAAAAATCAGTGGCTGTATCCTTGTAATACACAGTACCTGACAAGTGACAAAAATGACGACACACGGGGGGCTGCAGTAGAGGAGATGTGTTGAAAAATAAGGAGCTGCATCGGAATTTTCGGCGTGGCACCGACAATGCGTTGTTTCTTTCCAACCAGCAAGGTGATGCATCAATTTCCCAGGAGCCCAGCCTTGGTTCCTCACTGCGATGTGGGTATATTTTGACACCCAGGGCCAATGCGTTGAAAATCCTTGAAGTGCTGGTAAGAAGGAGCAGGTGCTGCGTCAATCCGGTACGCGAAACAGCAAATTTTCAGCAGCGAGGCAGACGCTGTGTTGATTTCTGCAGATGCACAGGAATTTTCTTTTCTGGGGTGAAGTGTTTGTGGCTCTGAGACTTAGAACAGGAGCTAAGCTCAATCCAAGCCCTTGGAGAGCACTTGTGGGGAAGGCAGAGTGCTTCCAGCAGAGTCAGAGCCTAGGAGGCAGGACAACAAGCAGGGCAGCAGTCCTTCTTAGCAAAACACTCCAGATGACGCCTTTGGGCAGCCACGCAGTCCCTCTGACAGAGTACAGGTGTAGATCCAGTGGTGTCAGAGACCCAGTATCGATACACCCAAGAGTGTCTTTAAAGTAGGGGAAACTTCAAAGAGTGGTTTTGATGTGGACAAATTCCCCTTTCAGCCCAGCCGTGTCTGTCAGGATCCTTGTGGGGGGCTATCAGTCCTTTGTGTGAAGGCAGGCCACTGGCCTTTGAAGTGTAAGAGAGAGCCCCTCCAACCCAGGGAGACCCATTCAGTATGCAGATGAATGCAGATGAGACTCAGGCGGTCATTATAAACATGGCGGTCTGGGCCGCCATGCCTGCGGTAATTACCGCCACCGGCATGGCGGTCCAGACTGCCATATAATAAAGGTGTCAAAACCGACACTTTTGAAACTCCGCCACCACCGGGCTTCCGCCACCAGGCAGCCTGGCGGTGGCGGAGTTTCATATCCACCAGATAATGAGTCAGGTACCACCAGCCTTTCCCTGGCAGTATACACCACCAGGGCAAGGCTGGCAGAATGGGTGACTGCACCCGCCGCACAGCTACATTGCCGCCAGCTCCATTTGGAGCCGGCGTCAATGTTCAGGCCCTGCATTCAGCTGGGCCTGCTGATGGTAGCACTGTTTCAGCCCGCCGGCCCAGCTAAATGTTCTTTATGCGGCTGGCAGGGGTTCTGCAAGCTAGCGGTCTTCTGTCGAGTTCATAATGAGGGCCTCAGTGTCCTGTGTTTATGGCTGTCTGGGTGGAATGCAGATGAGGGCTGTCAACCAGCACAGACCAGACGTGGATTCGAGACAGGGTGTAAGGCACAGAAGGCAGTAAGTGCAGAGAAATGCCTACTTTCTAGAAGTGGCATTTCTAAAATAGTATATTAAAATCGAACTTCACCAGTAAGCAGGATTCTCTACCATTCTGGCCATACTAAACATGACAGGGCTACTTGTCCAAGATCAGAATCTACCAATTAAAAGTATATGAGGGCAGGTATAATGCTAGTTTATGAGAGGAGCAGGCGTCACAGAAGTGGAAAACGAATTTGGGAGTTATTCAATACCAGGACATGTAAAACACATAAGTACATGTCCTGCCTTTTACTTACTTAGCACCCTGCCCTACGGGTTACCTAGGGCCTATCTTAGGAGTGACAAATGCAAAACAAGGGAAGTTTGGGGCTTGGTAAGTGGTTGTTAATGCCAAGTCGAGATGGCAGTGACACTGCACACACAGACCTTACAATGGCAGGCCTGAGACATGGTTAAGGGGCTACTTATGTGGGTGGCACAATCAGTGCTGCAGGTTCATTAGTAGCATTTAATTTACAAGCCCTGGGGACATGTAGTGCACTTTACTAGGGATTTACAAGTAAATTAAATATGCCGACTGGGCATGTGCCTAATTTACCATGTTTTAGGGAGAGAGCAGATGCACTTTAGCACTGGTTAGCAGTGGTAAAGTGTCCAGAGTCCTAAAGCGAACAAAAATGAGGTCAGAAATAGAGGAGGTGGAAGGCAGAATGTTATGGGTGACCCTTCAGCGAGGGCCATTTTCCAACAGCTGGTATATGTATTTCTTTAGGTGGATAATGTCTTCTATTTTGTTGTCCAGAAGAAGTATGCAGTGAGAAGACCGAAACGCATCGACATGTATAAAATGGAGAAGTCACGCTTAATCTGGATATGGAAATTAAATTAATTCATAAGGTATTTCTGGAACGGAATGTATGAGAGAACGCTGGTCTATCTCACAGTATTGCCTTTAGAGAGTGCCTGTTCAAAGGACTGCAGTTGACTTAAAAAGAAATAGTAGTGGAATACTACACTTCATGTTTTATGCATTTTCAAAGTACAATTGTGTCTTTTGTTGAGAATGAATGCATCTATGTGTTTTGTCCAAAATATATCAAGATTCTCGAGGTATTTGAGAGTGTGATTATAATAATATAATGCATTTGTGGTAAAAATGGATTGCTTGATCCCGAGGTAATTCATGTGCTCTGTGGTAGTTAAATCATGTTTATACTTTTTGCCTACTATACAGTGTTTTTATGTACTTTGGGTCCCTGCTGTCAGCAAAGGGGGCGAAGGTGCCAGCTAAAGCCAATCAAGATTCAAGGAATCGAATGTTCTCCCTTGTATTGCCATCAAATCTGTGCAATTCTGCCTGCCTGCACAATACTTTTAATCTCAGTTCTTTCCGTCAGAAGATCTGCCCTCATTAAGGCGCTAGTTGTGTGAGGGGTAGCTGAGAAGGCGCTGCCTCAACCAGGGAGAAAGGGGCAGGAAGTCAAACATCAGCCTAGGGTGGCCGCTTTCGCATCTCACAGTTACAACTCCCTCCCCCCCGGCACGGGAACCCTAACAGCAGCCGTGCCAGGCAACTCACTGCGACCCCTACCTAGCAGGGAAGTGACTCGCTGCAGAAGGTTCAGGCAAGAGGTGTGCCTTGCTCCTCCCTGCCTTCACCTCACCTCGGCAAGACTCACCTCGTCTCGGGCTTCTGGAGCATCTTGAACTGACCTGATGTGTCTTGGGGGGGGGGGGGGAGGGCGCAAGTGAGCGAGGGACTAAAAGATGGGCAGCCGGTCAATGAGAGCAGAGTTGGTTCCCCCGGTTCAGTTCCCCCAACCCAGCACCTTCGGGCGAAGGGCCAGAGGTTGGCTGGATGGCGGGGAAGCAAGCAAGGCAGCAGGGCAGCCGGCGGCTCCAGCGACATAAGACTTAAATACAGAATTCTCAGACAAAGAGAAGGCAACTTTAAAAATGTCTGAGAAACTATTTTTAGACATACTGCTGAAAATGTGTAAGATTTCCTCTTCCTTGCCTGTCCTGAATTAATGAGGCAAATTAGGCCAATCCACACTACACAATATTTGATGCCTAAGCAATGAAGAAAAGCTGAACAATTGTTTTATTGTCTATTAATTATGGCGTTTTTTTGTAAATATGTTGAATCACATTATACCGCTATGTATTGTATAAAGTCAGACTGCAAAGTAAAATCAATAAAAAGTAATATATTTTTAGTTATGCGAATAAAGCCCTTTGGGGTTTGATATAAACAGCAAACCCGTATACTTATGGATGAAGAAGAAAAATAAGTAAACAAGCATTGACAAAGCCAATATGGTTGGTCCTTGAGCAGTGCATACAACAGAGAGGCAAAATACATATTACCACATTCATAAAATGTGCACATGGAGCAGACCAACAGAAACCATTTTCTGAAAAGTCTATCTGATCTGCAGGTACTCGGAAAACATGCCAACAGGCACAAAAGCATCGATGCACACAGATCACAGTTATTTATACTCTTGTGAAACTGGAGGTACAAGATGATGTATACGAGAGCAGCAGCCAATGTTGTACACCACAAGGCACAGAGTGAAAAGCAGAAAGGGTTATAGGCTGAAGCACCTCAGGGGAGCACTGGGTGACAAGATTTATGACAGCTTGGGGAATGAACCTCACAGGAGCAATGGATGACCAGAACAAGGTTGTGCTTCTGGGGGGAAAAGGGGGGAAGAAGGACAATGCCAAGCAGGGGGCATAATGTGACATCCAATATAGTACAAGGAAATGTATAAAATACTGCACAGTTCAATGCACTGTAAAGTAGCATAGAATGATGTCAGAGATGACGAAAGTCCAAATTCTAACTTTGTAATTTGGGATTTTCTGAATTTCACTCATACACGTAGATGTGTAAGTCCCATTATAGAAACAAAAATACCATTTGACATACTGGAAGGCATTTCCGAGTCGTGGAGTGAAGTTATGTTTTGAACAATAAAGGTATGTTTTAAGTAACAATTTCACAAGCCCTCTCAAATTATTTCCTAGCCATGATGTACATGTCCAATCAGGGACGAAGGGAAATATAAATAACCCTGTGTAACCGTACATTGCAACTTCCAAGCACACCCCTGCCTCTATTAATTCTTACAAAAACTGCGTTGCGGGCTTGATGGAAAATCTTTGATATGGAAAGTCCTAAAGGCCTTGAACAACATTAAGTATTTGTGAAATGTTCTCTACTTAAGAAAACACTCATCATGCGAACTGTGTATACACCTAACTTTGCCCGAACTCTCTTCCCATATAGGCTGTCTATACAGTTCACATTATTTCCGACAACCTGTACACTAAATGAAGGCAAATGCAACTCCAGATCCAAATGTGGATAGAACCAGCCCACTTGAATTGAGTATTGCCAATTACAGGGCCGTGATGAGTGATGCATGGAAGTTCATGGCCTGACAGACATTTGGAAATTGTCACACCTAACAGACACTGGATATTCCTTTCAATTCAAGAATCAACTGCTACTTCATCACAAACTCACAAGATATCTCTAGTTACAAGACAGTAGAAGGAGCTCTTTCAGAACACACTCTATTAGTAGTGACTTAAGAAGATGTCCCTTAGGACCACACCAAAAAGGTCAGAGGATTCCTGGCTCCAGAACACCATAGAGAGGGACCACCTTAAGACCTATATGATGGGATGGAAAGGAAGGGACCTATAATATTGGTACACATTTTCTAGTCGGCAGCGAAGTTGTTGAGGGGCAAATGATGCATGATGCTGAAACATACAAAAAGAAGAAGACCCAAACTGAACAGACCAGGCTGGAAATATCCATTAAAGCCTTTGCAAATACTTAAAATCAGGAGTGTTGAATTGCTATAGCCCAATGCCCAGGGCATATTGTATGTATAATGCACCCAGAATGCTCTCTAGTTAGATGCAAATATTTGTAGAAGCTTGAAAGCAAGAATGATAATTCTTTGCTTTCAAAATAAAATGTTCACAAAAAATGCAACTAAGAAAATAAATGTTTTGCTAAACTACTGTGAAGTTTTCGGCACAATTTCTTTGAAGCATCATTTAGGAAAACAGTTTGATGCATGCTAGTATTTCCAAAAAGTACTCATAATAGAACCAGTGTAACTAGTTTCAACAAGATTACGAGAAATACGAAAATAAATAAACACTGGCAAAGCCGATAGGGTGGTCAACATTTTGGTTTTGTCAAAGCGTATCTTATTATGACATGATTTTTTAAAATATTTATTGCTGTGTTGGCTGCAAGGTCCTCACCAATTTAACAAACATTGGCAAGAAGACACAAGACTTTTGTGGTCTCAAAAGCACACACTGCCAAAACATTGCCTGGCACTGAAAAAAAAATATTTTGTGTGTAGATATATGCTTTTTGTGAAAGAGCAGAATGCTGTCACTGACAGTCAAGCCAGCCAAGAGATAGGTAGAGGTATAAAGTTTTAATAAAAGCTATGGGTCTTGGTTAATGTCAGACCTAATTAGGGGCTGAACTCTTAAAGAATGTCACAAAAATGCACCCATAGTACATGTCCTTCCATTGATGCAGATTTACAGTTGTCAAGAATTCACAAGCATTTACAGAAGTAGGCCAGGAATTCGTACTCCTAGAAAATATTTGTTAATTGCATTTTAGCATAAACAAATATGCATGTATAGATTTGCTCATGCAACAATCTGTTGAGCGTTCACAAGTTCACCTTCCCTCCAACCACTTTTTCCCACCTCTGGTAGAAGTTTTACTTCTGCCCTTGTCAGGAGTACATTTCCAACGTTTCTCACCATGAGAAAATATTAGAGGGGTGAAACCCCTAAAACATTCAAGTTAGTAGGTTTGCGCAGACTCAATAAGGCATTTCAATCCTAGAACTATGCTTATCGCTACCTCCAGCCCCATTATGTAGAGCTGCAGAAAGGTGGCAAAATATGGTAATTGCTAGTAATCAAACCCCTCTATAGAAAGAGCCCTTTAATAATCAGAGAGTCTATTTCCAGAGCTCCTATATAGGTAGCTTCCTGCCCTAATTTGTTGCTGTATCTATGTGGTACCAAAGGGACAAGTGCTTTGTTTTACAGGAAAAGTAGATTTATGAAGCAGCCTGTCGCATGGACACATTTTTTAAATTAAATTCCACAACCCTGTATATCAAATAACCCACCACACCAATCAAGTCTGGAGGGATATAGAGAAAGCAAAAGTACATTTCAAGTCCCTGTTTATATCCAAGGCTGAATCCAGCCAGACATGGGAACCCTTAGGACCTTTATAAACGGTATGAGAAATAATGTAGTTTCGACGAGAGGCACAATATGCAATAACTATCATTTACAAATACCAAAGCAATTGCCATATTTACCCAAAAACATAATAAATACTCTTGCCACTTTCACAGAGACCTGCACAGCTTAGTAGCCCAGATCACCACTGACTTAGAGTAACAATTTATATCAGGTCTGAATTCACTTAAATTGTCTAATGCTGGGAAGGACTTCTTAAATGGGAGGCATTTGGAAGGAAGATGTTGCTATGGTCATTTCGACTTGCCTTCCTAAAACTCCTCAGAACCCAATGGAAATCTACAAACTGAGTATAAGCACATACAGTTGATATTTTACATCCCAAAAGGGAGGGAATGAAAATTGCTTTTGCACTTGTGGAGCACCCAAACTTCTGCTGCATGTGGCTGGTATATTTATGACACTTGGGCCCTCATTCTGAGTCCGGCGGGCGCCGTCCGCCGGGCGGAAACCGCCGAAAGACCGCACCGCGGTCAATAGACTGCGAGGGTCATTTTGACTTTCCCGCTGGGCCGGCGGGCGATCGCTAGAAGATCGCCCGCCGGCACAGCGGGAAAGCCCCTGCAACGAGGAAGCCGGCTCTGAATGGAGCCGGCGGAGTTGCAGGGCTGCGACGGGTGCATAGCAGACAGTGAAAATCTTTGTGGGGCCCTGTTAGGGGGCCCCTGCACTGCCCATGCCAGTGGCATGGGGAGTGCAGGGGCCCCCAGGGGCCCCACGACACCCGTTCCCGCCATCCTGTTCCTGGCGGGTTTTACTGCCAGGAACAGGATGGCGGGAAGGAGGTCGGAATCCCCATGGCGGCGCTGCAAGCAGCGCCGCCATGGAGGATTCTCTGGCCCAGGGGAAATCCGGCGGGAAACCGCCGGATCCCCTTTTCTGACCGGCACCGCCAGCCTGTTGGCGGTGCTTCCGTTGCCCATGGCCCTGGCGGTTTAGGACTGCCAGGGTCAGAATGAGGGCCTATGTTCTCCATCCTTGAGGGCTACAGAGTGAACTGAGGAGCTGTGATCCACTGTCCACGTCCAGAGTTGGGCTTGAGTGAGACTCATCAAGCTATTTTCTTGGTCTACCTTTCACTGATTACTTCCAATTGTCCACATCACTGATGAGCAACACATTTATATGTTTGCCGGTTTTGACAAGTAAACGTATTTATAAATTACTAAAATAAGATATTTTAATTGATATTTTAAACAGGTTGCCATTTGGGGGAATGCTGTTGTACAAATAAGAAGCAGTTGTGTTCAATGGGACGCATAGGTATCCGAGGGCATAAACACCCTAGAACAATAATTTAGTGAACAGATTGTCAAAACGATAATTGACTTGCCAACAGAATACAATCTAAACAGGGATGAGTTCTGGAAATACAATTACGCAAAACATTGCTCACTAAGGAGGTTTCTCATGATACCATTACAAGTCCCACTTCTTCGTACTTAAATATTTGAAAAATGGGGGGGAAACAGAGAGTTAGTGTTCAGGCTTTACAAAACACTCATCTCTTTTCCAAGTCTACTGTAGCCTTACATCAAATGTGGTATCTCAGGTTTGTGCAGCTCCATGCAGGGGAATAAAATGAAAAGGGGGATCTAAGACGTACACAGTCAAAGGAATTGATACATGACGTATGAATGTGGTATGGATAAAAAATGGCTAAAGGTTCAAGTGAACCGAAGAAATAAAAGCTCCTGAACTTTTTCAGCTATGATATGCAACACATACTATGGGTCACCACACCCGCCATATACAGCTTTTAGTAGGGTGCTTTATTAAAAAGAAATGCGGGGGCATGTGTTAAGGTGAGTTGCACATTAACCATTAGTCAAAGGCTAACCAATGGTTTACCAGGTAAGATAACAGTTTAATCACGCTTTTGACCACGCATTGTCTTTTGTGAGCATCAGAAAAGCCTAGAGTCCAAAATTAGCCACACTGTAAGTTTAACAATGCAAATCTGCCAACCAAAACACCAATTTTACTGTGTGAGGAGAGGGTGGGGCCTCATGCTGAGAAGTACCTAGGAGGCACTTTTGTCCACCACCTCCTCCTCAAAAAAGAAAAAAGCTGATGCTGATGTCCTGTGGTGTTTTCACACCCCCTAATGGACATCGCCAGTATAAAGACTGAAAACGAGCTGGAAAGCCACTGTTTACAATTGTTTTCAGCTAACTTACCCCACCATCGTGTGAAATCGGCTCCTCAGTGACAGTGTGAGGGGAGCCGATATCGTGTGTCACATGTCTGACATGGAGAAATAACAAGATGGCATATCAGGGGAAATTGTGTGACCATTTCCTGCACAAAGTTAAAAGACTGGGAATCTTCATGTTGCCTTCCTTGAATAAAATGTATTTCTATGGGCATTTCCAAAATTCCATGATTCCTCGGTTCAATGCAATTTATTTCTGTCGGGAGGTGTAGGTACCTCCCAACTCCTACCTCACTACAGTGAGCAGCAGAACGCCCACCCGTGCTCAACATAAGCTGTGTGATGTGTTAAAGTCACATCCTTGAATCTATTTTATTTACAACCTATTTTTTCCTCATTTGCCTCTTTTCTGAAATACTGAGTAAAACTTTGTTGAATGGTTGCAACTCGCAAGCCAGTTACTTAAGAAGATGTAACTAATTGTAAGTCTAAAGAAGAGTAATATAATTGCATTAAATATGGAGTCAGAAAAAAACAACAAACCCTGGCGAAGTTGATATATCTAGATTTTTATACATGAAAGAACTTCTTCGTTGATTGGTAAAGTTGGCGTATGGGGGTGGGAGAATGCGTGAATCAGTACCTGAGTGAGTCAATGTATTGTTGGCTAAATACATGGATGCATGAAAAAGCAACTCCCTGCTTGCGTCAGTGACGAGTCACAAGCATGAGTGAGTTCATCCATAAGCGAAGAGCTGTATTGGGAGAAAGCAGCCACCAGTTCGTTTCCTGGCCTTTGCTGTATTTACAGTCATTCATGGTCTTAACCATTCATATATACATTCTAGCACTCACTCGTTAGATGAGACACTCTGTCAACATTTACTTCATACACAAATGAAGTAATGAAAGTTGATTCTTCTACGTGCTGGGTCGTTTACAATCCATTATTTAAAATATTACGACACCGTGACATGGCAATGTGCAGCCCCACATAGATTTTTGCATGTCTAAACAATGTACATTAACCAGTCGGCCTGAAACGGTATGTCGAACATGATGCATTATTTTTCTCATTCCTTCAAGAACATAACCGGGCCAGATCTTTTGACTCTTTATTTGTTTAGATTCTAATTTCTGAAAGGAACAGCAAATAAACCTGAATGGAAATGCCGGCTTCTACACCGAACTAGTTCAGCTTTGCATGTATAATAATATTCTACTAGTCTCATCTTTTTTTCTTTTAATTAATCTTCATATCATAATTAAAGAGGCAGTGCCAATATGGTATACGTGTCTTTGATCTCATTCCATGATTCCAAGAGATGATTAACGATATCCATATCTGGGGGCGCTGGAGAGCGCGGCAGCAAGATTGGTTCTGTTTAAAAGGGCTCTGATGGCAATGCATTAATCTGACATTCATCTGCAGTCCCTGGACCCAGGGCAAATCCCCGTCATTCGCACAAGCAGCAGTATGCTGGCCAGCCTTCATTGCGGCCCGCGTTGCGGCCTTTTACATGGACCGCCTTATGACTCTGTGGCTGGGGCCCTTGATGTGACGGCAGGGCTCATTTGCTAGAAGCCAGGTAAGCCGCCGGCTCGGAGCCCCCGAACTGATGAGGGACGTCCAGGGTCACTGACTTCCGCAGCCCGGCCCCGCAAGAAGACAACTACGCATGATGGGGAGAGGCGAAGACTGCTGAGGAGTGGCAGCAGATCCTGAGGTTGATCCGCGTGCTAGAGATCAGCGGAGAGGAGGGCCTGAAACCCCCCATTTGTCCGGGCCCGCCGCGGGCCAACTAAACGCACATCTACGGCAAACGGGGAGAGGAGCTCTCAATAGGAGCGGCCCACGTGGCTGTCCCGGCTGCAAGAAGTTCTAAGGACACAGCGGGCCCTACGCAGGCTTTGTGGGCAACCCTGGTGTCCTAGCACTTTAGCTCCCGCTGGAGTGCTGCTGCACCCGCATTGCCTGCTAGTCTCCCAACGCAAATCGGTGGACCCCCCCCCACCCCCAACACAACCACATGACAACACTGTGCCCCTCTTGATGCCCTGGCCCCTGTGATTTAGGGCCCGGGAGGCCAGGGGCCCCTGGCTGCATCCGACTCAAACTTGCGACCACATTCTTGCTTCACAGAGTGAGATACCTCTCTCATCAGACAAGCCCTCCTGGTACAGATTAGCTGTATATAGAATTCACAAGCCCGCCAGGAGTTTGCACTGCCTGGCCCCCAAACACCTGTCACCTCAGTGACAACGGCCTGCTCGTGCCCCCCACTTGGGCCCTGATCATCCTGGGGTGTGGAGGAGCCTGGGAGCGAAATTGGAATCCTGCACCATCCTGGAGCAGTCCAGTCATGGCCCTCTTTAAGGACTACTTTTCGTATCCCTCAACATATTCCTACTAGATCTGGCGTGACTCCTGGGGGCGGAACAGTCACAGTCAAGGCTCCTGGCCTTTTCTAGGGGGTGGAAAGTCCACCGTGCGATGACACCAAGCAACACCTACCAGCCCTGGCAACGTGCCAGACATGAGGAAGGCGGAGGCGTGCCAGTACAAACCTTTGAAGGGCAGCAGCAAACATGCAGAGCCCAATAAGACCACGGAAGACCCCACAGAGAGACTACAGGGGGCCCCCTACAAGACCCAGACCTCAGAGATACTCTAGAGGACCCCCCAGAGAGACCACAACGGGCTCCCTACAAGACCCAGACCTCAGGGATCCTAGTGGCTGTTAGCAACACCCTACGTGCCATTGATGCAGAAATGACCTCCTCGATAGCTGCACTGATCATATGAAGGAGCGGATGGATAAGCATGAGGAATGGCTGGACCACTTGGAGGCCCGAACCTCGGATGCGGAAGAGGGCCAGTTGGTGTAGGGGAGACATCTATGCATGGACAAAGTTCTCGAGGTCATTAAACTCATAAATGAAGACTTGGAAGTGTGGTCCCAGTGCAACAATCTCCGCATCCTTGAGATCCCAGAGTCCACAGCCATTGACAAAATGGAGGACTTTGTTGAGAAAATTTAACAGGTGAACAGATCTTCAGGCCAGCGCCCCCCTGGCCCTCTGCTCGATTGATAGATGTTAGACTCAAACTACAGAGATGGGGATGTGGTCTTCAGGTTCCTCTGCAAGCAGCGCTCCATCCAGTACCAAGAGAACAACGTCTCCTTCCATGACTTCACTCTGGCAGTGTAAGCAGCCCGCTGCAATTTGTCCTGGCAAAAAAACTCCTCCAAAAAGCAGACATAACTTTTCAATACCCTGCAAAGCTGCGCTTACTCCATAAAGCTAAGCCCCAAGATTTCATTGATGCTAATGCTGCTCTAAAATTTTCCTGACAAATCTCGTCCCTAAAGCAGGCATCTCACGCTTCCCCACCTCATCCAGACAACAGCCATCTCAGAGACCCTGAATGATCACTATTGAGGGGTTTATGTTCTCTTACCCCCTTGGCGGCCCACCCACTTTCACACCTTGCCACTGACTGTCAACAGCGGCTGTCCTGTACTCTGATCCTTTTTCCACTGTGTGCGACGCTTAGGGGTGGTACATCCTACTAGCTGGCATGCTCAACAAGTACCTTGTTATATTAGCTTCGATTTATAGTCCCAATACTGACTACGTGGAATTTGTTTCCGAAGTGTGGTGCCTGATCGCTGGCATGGGTCTGGGTCAGTGCTCTGGGAGGATGATTTCAATGTGGTACTTGATTACGTTGTGGACCGCTCTGGTGCCCCTCGGCGCCCCAATCTCCACACAGTGGTGCAACTCCACACACTTATGACCGACAACTGCCTCATCGACATCTGGTGCGCAACTCACACATTCAGCACTGAAGACAAATGTGATTCAACAGTGCGGGCACTTGGTAGTCCACAGACTATTGACTGCTCTGTTACTCATCTTAACCACACCTAATCTGACCATGCCCCTGTTCTGCTAGAGATATCCCCACCGCTGGCTACCCTACAGGCTTTCAACTGCATGGCGCAGTTTTCCAAGATGAGGTCCGAACTGCGGTCATAGAGTATTTCCCCACAAACAAGGGATCAGTAATCTCCGATAACACTATATGAGGCATTTAAGGCTAGAATATATGTCATTTGCATTGCTAAGTAGTCCAGCATCTTAAAGGTGACCCAAATGCAACTCTCTATGCTTGAATGGGACCTACGGTCCCTAGAATTGGAATACTTTGTCAAGAAAAGTGCCACTACTATGGCAGCAATTCACACAAAACTGCTGGAATATGACGGAGGCTCAAAGAGAGACACAATATCTTGACGAGGAGGCGACTGTGCACCATTACGCTGAGGGTGACTGCTCAGGGAAGACGCTAGCTAATATGCTGCGATGGCCCTGGGCTTTGTCCCATGTAGTGGAGATCCTCCAAGAACACCAGGAACAGCAAACCACCGTCTGTCTGTATGAGTTGCATCTGTTGGATGGCTTGTCTCGCTGGAGTACTGTTACCAGAACCACATCTCGCAATGATGGCGGAGGCGTTCCGGTCTTCAGTGAGCATTCGTACGTCGTCATCAGGTGTGGGGCCAAGAGAGCTGCATACTGTTTATAGAATGAGGTGATAAGGCTGTTAAGACCCGAAGCCTTATCACTGGGAAGGCTCTGTATGACTTGCAGGATTTCCTACTCTGTGAAGGGGGAGTCCATGTAAAGACTGTTGGCGTGATCTAGAGATAGCAGCTGAATGGTGTCCAGATAAGCCGACAGTTCTTCCCGGTCTAAAACCAACGAGGTGCTGTAGAGCCAAGAATAGAAGTGCAGCCTGGATTGCACTGGTGTAGAATGTAGCTACGCAGAGTAAATTGTTGAAAAGTAGAGTGAAGTGGCACAGAGTGGAGTGGTGCACAGTAGACTGGAGAGACCTAGTCTGGAGTTGTGTAGAGTGCAGTGCTGCATAACAGAATGGGATAGAGTGCATTACCATAGAGTAGAGTGGTGCAGAGAAGAATAGCGCAGTCATAGAGTGAAGTGTTGCACATTAGGTTAAATGGTGTAGAGTTAGTGGCATAGAGTGTATAGGCATAGAGTGCAGTAGAGTAGCATAGAGTAGAGTGGTGCACAGTAGAGTGCGGTGGCATAGATTAGCACAGAACAGAGTAGCCTGGATTTCAGTGTTGCAGAGTAGAGTGTCATAAAGTGCACTGATGTAGAGTGCACTGATGTAGAGTGCAGTGGCATAGAATACAGTGGTGCAAATCAAAGTGGCATAGAAAGCTGTGGCGTTTAGAGATGCTGAGTAGAACAGAGTGTCACAGTAGAGTGTTGCAGAGTAGAGTATAGTGCCGTACAAGGCAGTGGCCTAGAATGCACTGGTTTTGAGTAAAGTAGCGTAGCATACATTGGCAAACAGTGCAGTGTCACACAGTAGAGTGTTGCAGAGTAGAATGGAATGGAGTGGGGGAGGGTAGATTCCAGCGGGGTAGAGTGGAATGGTGCAGAGTGGAATAGAGTGGTGTAGAGTGCAGTGGCATAGAGTAGATTGTTTTAGAGTAGAGTGAAGAGGCATAGAGTGCAGTGGCATACAACAGTGTCGTAAAGTGCAGTGTTGTAGAGTGCAGTGATACAGAGTAGATTAGATTGGCTTAGAATGGATTGGTGTAGGGTGCAGTGGTGTAGAGTGGAGCAATGTAGAGCAGCACAGTAGGTGCACAGTGCATTGGCATAGAGTGCAGCACATTGGTATTGAGTAGGGTGTTGTATAGTAGAGTGGAGTTGTGCAGGGTAGAGAGATGTAGAGTGAAGTATAGAGCGCAGTGGCGTAGAGTGCAGTGGCACAGAGTGTACTGGCACAGAGTGGAGTGGTGCGAAGCACAGTGGAGTGGCACAGGGTAGAGTGCAGTGGTGTAGATTGGAGTGATGCAGAGTGTAATGGCATACAGTGTAGTGGCGTAGTGTATTGGTGTAGGGTGGTGCAGTGACAGAGTACCAAAGTTTAGAGTGCAGTGCTGTAGAGTGTTGTAGAGAAGAGTATAGTGGTGTAACATGCAGTAGGGCAGAGTAGATTGGCATAAAATGCAGTGGCGTAGAGTGCACAAGTGGTAATGTTTTGGAAATGTCATAACCTAGTGTAGTGATTAGGGTGAATGGAACTCGTGGAGATTCACTCCCCAGAATTCCGCAGAGTTACATGAAAACTCTGTGAGATTCTGTGAATAGTTGGAAACCAGCATATCCCGATGATTTTTAGTGCTGGCAGCACATTCTGTGCTGGAAAAGCATTGCAAACTGAAGCATCTAGCGAGCCAGAGGGTGCTGCTTCTCAAGTTGAATTTGCTGCTTTTCGAGTAGATTTTCTAGTGAGCAGCAGCTTTCTCACTGTGGACGGTTGCGATCACCCGCGTTGGGAAAATCTCGCTGGGTGCGCTTCTTGCGCCAAAAATTGCACTAGAGGATGCAAATTTTTGCTTCGCTTACCAAATTACTGTTGGCAAACCGCGTGCGAGATAAAACTCCACCACTCAGCTGTTAGTGGAACTTGGCATTACAAGCATAAATCAGAATGGCCAAAAATCCACCAACTCCACCAGCATTACGGAATTTATCGCCCAACCTTAGTATTGATTGGTTTTGATTGTATTTAAATATCTGTTTGCACCATACTTCAGAAATACCAAAACATTTGCTTCATTTATACTTTCTAAATTCCGATATAGTCTGAAATATCTGCACAGTTTATTTACATTTAGTTCTCTGCTAGAAAAAAAACTACCATTGTGCAGCCTTCCTCATCACATTCCCAGTAGCCAGCATGATTGTCACATAAATCCTCTCACATTGAAGTCAGAGCAAACCTGTCTCCAGGACTGGGCAAATGGGAGTGCCATGAAGCAGAATGGGCAGGCCTAAAAGATGAGGGCGGTTATCTAATGTTTAGCAGGTGTTTAAGAGGTGGGTCTGGGCATGCTGGATGATATTGTGCAGGTGTGAACTCATACCATCCCTACTGCTGAGTTCTGTCTACTAGTTTTACTTGTGTATGTCTAGAGATTTAAACCTATATGGTTGATATCTTCTCCTCTTTCTACCTCACCCTCCTTTCTATCTCGCCCCACCTCTCTCCCAACTTCACCTTCCTTTGTCTCAACTTCACCCTGCTGTCCCACTCATTTACTTTACTCTCCACTTCTTCCCACCTCTCTCTCTCTTTTCTCTTCATCTCATACTACACTCTCCCCACTGTATCCACCTGTTTCCCCTTATTTGCCCTTCTCTTTTGTCCTTCTGTTTCTCTTACCTCACCCTCCTCTCTTTCTGTTTTCAGGGGACTCAGGCACGGTAAATGTAACTTTCTAAAAGTACCTTTTCCTACTACTTACAAAAAAACAACTTCACCACTGAATTGGCTTTTTTAATAACTATCAAAAATAGGGTATAACTATGGTATTTGCTGGTCCCAAACTCGAGACAGAAGCGTTAATATTTTAATCTGTACTCTGCCTCTTTGTGTAGGACAACGAGTTCTGCCACAGTGAAAACAGATTTTGGACCTTGTCACTGTAGGGACATGGTGACATTCATTTTCTACGTGTCCCACTTTTAAATACAATGCACCCTACACTGCGGGCTACAAGGCCTACATAACTGTGAGTTTGTAATATTTAAAGGGGAGGTCTTTGCCTGTTAGAGAGGGTTATAGTAACAGGTTGCCCTGCAGATTTTACACTGCAGCAGTCATATCACAATGGTAGATATTAAGCAGAATTTTTCAGGCCTTCTCTGTGGATCACACAATTGGTGCTGCAGTTCGCAAGTGGCCATTCACACCAAGGCCCTGGGTGCATTTTCTACACCATATAATAAGGACTTATTGGCAAGTTAATTCTGTCAATTAGGAATAAGCCAATTTGACCATGTTTTACGGGGGAGCACAGGTACTTCATTCATACTTAACCGGGATAAAGTGTACATAGTTCAAACTAGCAAAAATAGTGTCCAAACAAAGACAAATAATTTTGGGTGAAGGTGCAGAAAAGGAGCATCTCCTAACTGTCAGGTTCTTTATTTCATAATGGGAAGGCCAAGTAGCAAGATTGGAACTTCTTAAGTCACAGATTGTAGCAACATACCTGAGGCACGTGCATTAGCCCAGTGTATTACATTATCAGTTTAGGGCCTCCAGATTAACAGCAGCACTTTTATTAGGGCCACTGGAACTATACAAATGGGGAGGACCTAATTATGCAGCAGGATGGACTAAAAATTAGCACACAATGTGGGGTAGAATGTATTTATTATTTTGTCATTTTTACGCATGTTAATTCTGTTTTAAGTACTAGTTTAAAAAGCAACTACAGCAATAAGCACTGGAAGGTGACCAATTAACCTTTGTGAAGGGCGATCCATTGTGCAGCAACATGTCACTGTGTTTTTATTAGCTTGTGCTCCGTTTAAAATGGCTTTCAGTTAAAGTCAGCAAATTATTCAACAGATTATGGATTATGTGGCAAATGTGCAAACATGTGAAACATTCCAGTAACCCTGACTACCATACATTTAGTCTATTCACATGAAAAAATGAGTGAAGTTGTTGGGAAAGAGTAAATGCAGAGACATCAGTGCCCCAAAGTAGGGCGTCTGTCGTCCTTCTAAATATATTAGCAAGGTCCGTCTTCCACAAGCACCTTGGGAGAATAAGAGTAGGCAGGACAACAACAGCACTTATTGCTTGGTTTTCGACAGAATTGTTGCTATTTCCATTCTTTGTAAAAAGAGCACTTGCACTGCTACGTTTCATGCTGTGTCTATGCTATACGACTGAAAATTGACAAGCCTTTTCACTAAGTCACAACTTTGCCACTGTCAGTGTTTTTTGCATGATTTAGTGGCATAAGCAGAGCACTGGAATTATGTGATTCTGCCAGTGTGGCTTTATTCTGCATTATTAAGGATTTCCCACATTTGTCATGTAATCTATCGTCTGATGGATTATTTGCAGATTTTAACAAAAAAACAATTGTTTCTAGCTCAAACAGATCAAAAGTTACTAAATACGTAGCAACACATGTTTCTGCACAGTGGAATTTGCTTCACAAACGTTGACTGGTCACCTTTCAGGTGCCTATTGCTGTATTCTGTATTAAATTTGTAATAATAAGATGTACTTTTTGGCAAGACAATGTTGACATGTATAAATAATGAAGGAATCCTATTCCGAAAAGTGCCATATTGCGCTGTGTAATTTGCCTTTCCTTCCAGCATAATTTAGTATATCATGCCACAGAATTTGATTTTCCTTGGTGCATTTTTCCAGTGGTGTTTGCCATAAATTTGGAGAAAGAAAATAAAACAAACCACTACGAAGATATATATCCTGGTGGTGGGCGCATTTTCACTTTTCTTGCAATGTCAAAAATGTTCACACTGTTTCTGGCATAGTTTTTTTTCATTTCTTAATTACAGTGTGTAGGAAAGTGGAGTATTATGCAGTGATGCTGGTTAGGCCCTACTATGTAATACTCTCACAATACCCCTAAGATGATCCCTCAGATTCAGAATTATAAACCCTTTGCTCAGCCTTGGTAGTGTGGCAAAAAGCAGTCAGGTTTTACTAGAGGAACATGTGTTAAGCATTTCTGAGGACCAACAAAGTCAACAACTTGAAAAAAATTCAATACCAATTTATAAAATTGGAGCAGAGTTTTATATAATTTTAGACACCAAAACAAAGCAAATCATTTTGGTATACCCAGAGTTATGGATTTTAAAGTATCAATAAAATCGGTGCATTTACAAGCTGTCAAATCTCACCACTGCTTTCCATCGGAAAAGTTACTAGTGACACTCTGTCACTTCTGGGGTGAGTTCAAAGGAACCCATTCGTGGTTAAGGCTGAGCGGGTCCCAGGACCAAACTGAGACAGTCAGACCAATTTTACCAGGATCATGGGGTCAGGGTGCAAAGGTGTTCTAGCTGTCCTTGGGGCTGAACATCGGCGCAGGGGGTACTGAAAAATGGTACTTGTGACACTTGGTGACTTGAAGGTAGAGTTCAAGGGAGCCCACTGGAGGTTAAACTTGTGTGTGACCCTGAACCAGGATTCACTAGGCAGAACAACTCCATCTAGTCTCTGCATCTCTAGTGCAGAGGTGTGCTTTGCTATCCTATGTGGTGAACAGGAACTGTGGTTGCTGGTTTTACCACTGAGAGGGTGGGGGCAAAGAAGTTGATGCAAAAACTCAACAACAGAGCTACAGGTGGCATTGGATGAAGGTGTTGCAGTGTGCCCTGAAGTTGCAGTGTCAAGTGAAGGTGGTGATGACAGGACTGGCCACCAAAAAGCCCTGCGAGTGGTAAAGCGGAGGAGAGGTTATCTCTCTTGCCAGAGGTCCAGTGGAAAACTGTAGCCAGCTGTAACTTGGCAGGGAGCTGGACTACACTTCCCATAATGCACTGGACCACATGTCTTTGGGCAATCCCTGGGAGGGCCCAATGACCATCACTTCTTTGGATCCAGTGAGTACCTTTTACTTGCCATGGGCAGGGGACTGGTGCCACTAGTCCAAGATAGTCTGGTTTTACCTTTGGCTCACAAAGGGTTCCCCTCTTGCTGGGGGAAGCAGTCTTTGGTCCAGTATGAGGCACAGTCGAGCAGTTTCAGAAGGCTGCCACAGGTTCAAGGTATCACTCCTTTTGTTAGTGCAAATTCCTGCTCTTGTTGATGCTAGCCTTCTCTTGTCGGACGTTACTGCAAATCTGAAGTTGTGGTAGCAGGGGAGCCCCTCAAATCCTAGATTTAGGGGCGTTAGGGAGTGGGTGCATGTAGCCAAAGGGATATGATTCGTAGGCACTATTCCGCCCCTGAGGTGACCCCATCCGGTGGGCTGTGGTACCTTTTTACCCAGAACCCACCAATTTGCCACTTTTCAAGATTGCAGGAGTCTTTCTCGGCTATACAGAGCAGTCTGCCCACCCTAGAGGTGTGGTAAGTCTTCTGGGGTGTATGCCTCCTGACTAACTCATTTTCACAACTGCCAGGTTGCAAATGTGCCTGGGGTGGCTTTGTCCTCCACTGGGAGACAGCCTGCTTACATATTAGAGAAGGTGTGCCCTTTGAAGCTCACCACCTTGATGTGCCACTTCCCTAGCCTTCCTGGGAGGTAGGAAGGTGTGATCTCCTTCCCATCCAGGCCACTGTCCTGATTCCTGAGTGTGTTGGCACCTCTGCCCAGGGGGTCAGAATCCTGTCTTGGCGGCAACAGCCAGAGCACAGGAAGACGGAGTAACTCAGTGGGCAACTTCTAAGGTTACTTACTGGGTCCATGCCACATCGTCCTCAACAGGAGATTCATGTCAAAGGTTAAAGGGCTTCTATAGAGTCTTCTGAAGAAAAGGAGAAAAATTCCAGCAGAGAGCACTTTTGGAGGTGGAAGGGGTGGGAGTGGGGGTAGGGGGGGTGCGGGTGGTGGAACTGTCAAGTAATGGTCTCCTGCCCCAATAGATGCCTAGTCTTCTTGAAAAAGTGAGATAACTGAGAATAGAGCTTAACCAAAGCTTCTAGTGTCTGCAACAGAGCTTCTGGATTTGTACATTTCGTTTGTGATTTTCAAAACCTCTCTAGGCTTATTTTTACCCCTCAGGATTTCACTGCCCAATATGAGGAGAGCTCTTTTTAACAGTACTCCTTGTCCACTGGCTGATAATGTTTACACCATATTCCTTTGAGCTTTTTGTACTGTTGTCTCATGGCTCTATGTTCACTGTCAGAAAAGGGGGATGACGGTCTCTTCTACACCTGCTGGAGCCTACACTATAGGATGATACCTGGTCAGCCTTTTTAATTAGCTAGGTACTCAGTGCCAGTGCATCATCTTCATCACTACCGATATACACTGGATGTTGGACCTGAATCTCTTGCAGGATGATTCCCCAAATCTTTTGCCTTCTCCTCCTAATTTTTCTGACCCTTTGGCTAATGTTATGAATCTGGTCACTTTATCACTGCTAATCAGTGGTAAAGTGCATGAGCTCTCCCTGTGACCTGGCCTCACACAAATGGCTCGTTTACCCCCAACTGTTGTTTGGAACCTGTGCTGGAGGGGAGAGGGGATACTCCCAGAACCAGTTGTAACTGGTTGAAGCCTCCTCTCCCCTCATTGAAAATGCTTTGCAACACTGAATACAAGTACAGGGGATTTTTCCCCATTAAGGACACACGAGGAACATACTTGGAAGTGGACACAGAAAGCTGCTGGCAGGACGCACCAGGAACTGCTTTAGCGTGCTGCTGCTGTGCTGACCAGTAACCAGCTGGGTCACTAAAAAGGAACTGCCACTGACTGCATCCCCTATTTGTGCTGGCCTGTTGCTGGGCCCCACCACCCTGTATCCCCTGGTGTCCTCCAGAGGCTGGGTGCTGTGGCCCCTGCCCTCTGCACACCTGTGGCTCTCCCGTGGGAGGAGTGCCTCACTTTATTGATTCAGTGCTATCATCAAATGCTCCCGTAATGGACCTTAGTGTGTGAGGAGGAGCACTTCATGTTCATTGGCCGCTTTGCTTGAAAGCGCTATTTCAGAAGGCTTTATTTGCCTTGGTCACAGCGCGTGCGAGTGCTTTGCCTGTGTGACCGAAGGGAGGCTCACTACCGCGACCTGGGCCTGTTAAGGAATTCCAGCATGCACAGAACACGCTGTGAGGTTAGTGCCCCCGGGGTACAGAAGCGCTCTTGGTAGTGCCCTTGGGGCACAAGCAGGAACTGCTTTTCCAAGAATCACCACCGCAGCCCGGATCAAGCAGAAGCGCATCTCTCCCTGTGTGGGGGACTCGCTGACCTACGAATCCATCGGGCCAGGTGAGTGACTGCGTCCCGTAGAAGCCCCTGAGGGCTCATATCCCGCTTCCAGAGGAGTGCACCACCACCCCAAGCTGCCGCTTTCGTCGGAGACGATCGGCCTCACTGCAGCTGTGCTCTGCATGGGGTGGGAGGACCTTGAGAGGTCTCATCATTGGCCTGGGCAGTGTGGGTGCCCTACCGTCCAGTAACGGGGCACGTTTGGGGAGGGGTACCCAAGTTGTTAAGAGTGGTTCATGGGCGGGGTGGCAACTTCATTGGAGGTCCCCTGTGCCCGCAATGAGCCTTCCTTGGATTACTGCATTTGTCTGGCTCTGCAAATAGTAGCATAGGAGCTCCTGTTGGGGCCGGAGTGCGCATCAGGCACAACAGTCGTCATAAACGACACACCGGAACATGGACAGCCTCACCCTGAAAGGGGTTGCGGGTAATTCTCAGCATCCTTGTTTTTCACCAGGATTTTCCCCTTGTGTATGGTGCTTTTTATGACGCTATGCCTCTCTTGTGATCTGTGTTAATGATGTACTTACTGCACCATGCACAATTAGGATGACATATTCCCTTCTATGATTGCCATAGGTTTTCTAATGTTCCTTCTGACGGGCATGTAAGTTTACCTTGATAAGTGCATTGGTTTAGTAATGTTTTCCTGACTACTGCTCATGTTTCAGAATATTCAGTAACCTATGTTTTCTATGTAACTACGGCAGGTTTTTCCAGGGTAACAGTACTGCGTAATGTTCTGACAAAGGCTTGGGTAGCAGGGTATTACTGACATGTTGGTCTAATGATGTTGTGTACAATACAGTTTATTTTTATAGAACTTGGTGTTGTGTTCCTTTGTGTTGTATTTATTGTGTTATGTGTGTTGTGTGTGTTGTGCAAACGCTTTACACATTGCCTCCAGGTTAGGCCTGACTGCTCGTGCCAAGCTACCAAGGGGGTGAGCAGGGGTTATCTTGGGCATGTAACTCCCTTGCCCTGACTAGAGTGGGTGGGTCCTGCCTGGCTTAGGCACATACCATAGCAAACCAGACACACCATTTCTAACAATGGTTGTCAGCGGTGAGGATAGGACTTGCGCTTGCACAATTCCATTGGGACTTATAGTTGCACCACAAATTACACTTAGACCATTACATGTTCTAATTATTATTTGTTTTTTAATTATTCTCCTGTTCTCTCAAACCAGTCATTTTGATTTATAAGTCCTGTGTCGCTATACTTGCACTTGGGACTCTTGTTGTTTTGCACCTGTGTTTGCTCTCATCAAAATGGAATCTACTTTTGACATGGACGAGTTGTGTGATTGCACTCTAGAGGAGTTAAAGGGATTATGAAGGGAGAGAGGCATAACTGAATTTGGAGAATCCAATATGGGGGACCTTAGGAGAGCCCTGTTTAATTCTGAGGAGGCACACTTGGTAGCTACAGTAAGGGAGGGACAAGGGGGTGATGGTTCAGAGGGTGACCCTGAAGAGGACCATGAGAGTAGTGAGGACTCTGAATGGGAGGGTCCCCAGTCTACACCCCAGGGGGACAGCGACCCCAGAGAGTTTGATACAGAGGGAGAAGATGACTGGCCAGGGACACCAGTAGAGAGAGAGGACCACATGGATAGGTAGTCCCTTACTGAGTGCTTGCCTGGCAGCAGCGCCACCTCCCATTCCTTGTCGCCTAAGGAGCTCAGAGATAGGTGGGAAGAGAGGGACCTGAGGCTTCAGCTAGCCCAGCTAGCTGTGGAGGAGAGAAGGGCTGAGACAGAGAAGGCCTTACTCCAGGAAGGATAACAGAGGCTGAAAGGGCCTTTGCCAGGGAAAGACTCTCTCTAGAGCGCAGACTGACAAATCTGGACTCACCTGCACTGCAGGTGGAGTCCAGTGGTGGCAGCTTTGATTGTAGTGATAGGCACAATCCCTACCTACCCACAGACCTGGTGCTTGGGTTCAAGAAGGGAGACAACATACGTCTGTGCTCGAGGGAGTATAAAGAAGCTCTGGTTGCACGCAGGATCCCTGAGTAGGATTGGGGGACTGTCCTGGGGAGCTATATTCCTGAAGAGGGGAGGGATGCCTTACTGGCCCTAGAAGAGAGTGACAGACAGGAGTATCCCCTCATCAAAGAGGCCCTGATAAAAAGGTATGATCTCACCCCTGAAGACTACAGGTTGAGGTTCAGAGGCAGCAGGAAGCAGTCTCACCAGTCTTGGGAGGATTTCGTGGAGAATTGTTGCAAAGCAGTAGAAGGATGAGTGAAGGGTAGCACAGCAACCACTTATGGAGGCCTGTTCAATCTCATTGTCAGAAAGCATATGTTCCGTTGCTATTTTCCAGGGCTACTCCAACACCTGTCACAGAGTAAGTTCTCTGACCCCAAGGAACTTGCAAAGGAGGATGACCTCAGTCTGAGTGCTAGAGGAGCTGGTAAGTCACTGAGGAGTGACCCAAAAGGGAATGGCTCAGGTTAACCCCACCAGGGGGTCGGACAGGGTTCTGAGTGGGGAGTATGAAGGTTCTAGATGGTCCAATGCCCCGACAGTTCCTAGAAGGCACCCAGAAGGAGCCCTAGGGAGGGAACTCTGTACCGAGGAGTCATCCACTGAAGGGGATCCTCTAGTGTCAGGAGAGAATGGAAGGACGACTGTTACCAGTGTCCCACCAGCTCTGCTGACCGGTAGTACCGCCGCGTGTGGGGTTGAATGGGGGGGGGTCAGAAGCTTCCACAGAGGTGTTTGCAGGAGGGGGACAACTCTCACCTAACTCCATTCCCACCCGAGGGTACAGAACGTAGGTGGGGAAACCAGGGCCAGGGCAACCCCCTTGACCTGGAAGTAGAGACAGCTGTCCCAAGCGTCCCTACTATTTTGTCACCTAGAAGCACAACTCCTGATCGGAGGGTGCAGGCCTCTGAGAGTATGGGTTTGCGGGAGGGGACGCCTCTCCCCTAACTCCAGTACCACCCATGGGTACAGACCCTTGGTGGGGTTTCCAGGTCCAGGGTAACCACCTTGACCTGGAAGTAGAGACAACGGTCCTGAGCGTCCCTACTGTTTTGTCCTCTAAGGGTGCCTATTCTGAAGGGACGAGTTTGAGGGAGAGGATGCAACCTCCCCTAAATCATGACAAGCCCAAGGGTACAGACCCTAGGGTGGAAAACCAGGTCCAGGGCAACCCCCTTGACCTGGAGGTAGAGACAGCTGGTCCCCAGCCTCTCTATCAATACTTCTAGGGGTAACAATCCTGGTGAGAAGGTGCGCAACTCTAGAAGAAGGGGCAAGAGGAGGAAGGACTCTTCCCTGACCCCAGCTCAATCAGAGGGGGGACGATCCTGGGTTGTGAAACCAGTTACAGAGGGGGTCCCCTGAACTGGTAGGTAAGCTGAACAGGACGACTGACACCAGCACCCAGGAAGTTCTAGAATCTGTGGGTACCACTCTCAAACGGACGGCGCAGAACCCTAGAAAGAAGGGCAGGGGGAGGAAGGACTCTCCCCTGGCCCCTAATCAGTCTATGGGACCTGTCCGTAGGCTGGAGGACCAGTGGCAGGATAGAAACCCTGAAGTGGTAGGAAGGAGAGTGGAGAGAGGATGCTATGCACCTGTGGCTACCGCCCCCCACTCAGAGATATTTCAGAGACCAGAGGCCGCGGAGTGGCCTGGGACCTAGCTCTGGCCACAGACAACAAGAATGCCTCCATGGGTTAGCTTAGATTGTCCAGGAAGCATAGACAGAGGAATCCAACTGGGTTCAGATAGGCATAGAACTGGATCATGCCTCTTCAGTTGCAAGCCAGGGTCCATGTTCTATCGCCTCAAGCCAGGAAGTCTATCAAGGTATTGATTGGTCCCCCCTGGTTTTAGGCTGGTAGGGGTTCATGTTGGAACTGGCCCTTCTACATGGTCATTCCCCAAACGTTTTGCCTTCTCCTCCTAATTTTTCTGACCCTTTTTGGCTGATGTTATGACTCTGGTCACTTTATCACTGCTAATCAGTGCTAAAGTGCATGTGCTCTCTCTTGTAAACTTGGTATGATTGGCTTATACCTGATTGGCACATTTAGTTTACCTTGAAGTCCCTTGTACAGTGATATCCCTATACCCAGGGCCTGTAAATTAAATGCTACTAGTGGGCCTGCAGCGCAGCTTGGGCCACCTATAGAAGTAGCCTTTCAAACCTTTCTCAGGCCTGCTAGCGCAAGGCCTGCATGCACTGTTTACTGCTACGGTAGGCCCTAGCCAGCTCTATGGGCAGGGTGCTATGTACGTAGAAGCCAGGACACGTGCCTAGAAGTGTGGCCTGTCCTGGTCGTGCCAAACAGACTATTTGGTTTCTCACTGCTGTGAGTGCTGCCTTCTCACAGGATTGCATTGGAAATGCCCTGCCTTATGTCTAGGTTGTATTGTCTGATTTATGAGGAGTAGCGTAGGCATGTTTGGTATGGTTGTAATGGTAATGAGAAGTGCTGATTACTGGTGTAGGTGGATTTTTTATTATCATTACAGAGATGCCACTTCTAGAAAGTGAGCATTTCTCTGTGCTTAAGACTCTGGTGTTTTGGAGCTCGACTCCAATCCACGTCTAGGCAGAGTGACAGTTGGACTTTGTGCATACTTTTCAGACAGCCTGTACACAGGGAGGGTGGAGGTGTGACAGACGTGCATCTGCATATTGAATGATCCTCCTGGGCTGAGAGAAAGGGGGGGCGGGCACACTAGCATCTGTAAAAGCTGTGCCCAGGCCTCACAGAAAGGGCTTGTTTACCCCGACTGATGTTTGGAGCCTGGGCTGGAGGAGAGAGGGGACACTCCCAGAACCAGCTGTAACTGGTTGAAGCCTCCTTTCCCCCTCATTGAAAATGCTTTGCAAAACTGAGTATAAGTACAGGGGATTTTTTCCCAATAAGACACACTAGAAATATACTTGGAAGTCGACACAGAATGCTGCTGGAGGGACTCACCAGGAACCGCCTTGGACTGCTGCTGTTGTGCTGACCAGCTGGGTCACTAAAAAGGAACTGCTAATGACTGCATCCCCCTTGTGCTGGCCTGTTGCTGGGCCTCGCGCCCTGTGTCCCCTGGTGCCCTCGAGAGTCTGGGTGCTGTGGTCCCTGCCCTCTGCAAACCTGTGGCTCTCCCGTGGAAGGAGTGCCTCACTTTATTGATTCAGCGCCATCATTGAATGCTTCTGTAATGGAGATTAGCATGTGAGGAGGAGCACTTCGCGTTAATTGGTTGCTTCGCTTAAAAGCGCTATTTCACAGCACTTTATTTGTCTTGGTGACAGCGCGTGTTGAGCGCTTTGCCCATGTGACCGAAGGGAGCCTCCCCGCTGTGACCTGGGCCTGTTAAGGTATTCTGGCACGCACGGAGCGTGCTCTGATGTTAGTGCCCCCAGGGTACAGGGGTGCTCTTGGTAGTGCACCTGGGCACAAGCAGGAACTGCTTCTCCAAGGATCACCACCGCAGCCCGGGTCAAGCAGAAGCGCGTCTCTCCACGTGTGGGGGACTCACCGACCTACAAATCCATCTGGCCAGGTGAGTGGTCAGTCCCATCGGAGGAGGAGCGCACCACCACCACAAGCAGCTGCTTTCACCGGAAACGACTGGTCTCACTAGAGCTGTGCCCCGCGTGGGATGAGGGGACCTTGAGAGGTCTCGTCATTGGCCTGGGCAGTGTGGATGCCCTTCCCTCCAGTAATGGGGCACCTTTTTGGGGGAGGTACCCTTGTTGTTGAGAGTGGCTCACGGGTGGGGTAGCAACCTCATCGGAGGTCCCCTGTACCCGCAATGAGCCTTCCTCGGATTACCGCATTAGTCTTGCCCTGCAAATAGGAGTATAGGAGCTCATGTGGGGGCCTGAGTGTGCCTCAGGCACAACGGTTGTCTTAAACGGCGCACTGGAGCACGGACTGCCTCACCCTGAAAGTGGTTGCGGGTAATTCTTGGCATCCTTGTTTTTCACCAGGATCTTCCCCTTGTGTATGGTGCTTATTATGACGCTATGCCTCTCCTGTGATCTGTGTTAACGATGTACTTACTGCACCATGCTCAATTAGGATGACATATTCCCTTCTATGATTGCCATAGCTTTTCTAATAGGTATGTAAGTTTACCATGATAAGTGCATTGGTTTAGTAATGTTTTCCTGATTACTGCTTATGTTGCAGAATAATCAGTAACCTATGTGTTCTATGCGACTACTGCTGGTTTTTGCAGGGTAAGGGTACTGTATAATGTTCTGTCAACTGCTTGGGTAGCAGGGTATTACTGACATGTTGTGTTTGGTCTAATGATTTTGTGCTCAATTAGGATGACATATTCCCTTCTATGATTGCCATAGCTTTTCTAATAGGTATGTAAGTTTACCATGATAAGTGCATTGGTTTAGTAATGTTTTCCTGATTACTGCTTATGTTGCAGAATAATCAGTAACCTATGTGTTCTATGCGACTACTGCTGGTTTTTGCAGGGTAAGGGTACTGTATAATGTTCTGTCAACTGCTTGGGTAGCAGGGTATTACTGACATGTTGTGTTTGGTCTAATGATTTTGTGTACAGTACAGTTTATTATTATATACCTTGGTGTTGTGTTCCTTTGTGGTTTACTTATTGCATCACGTGTGGTGTGTGTTGTGCAAATGGTTTACACATTGTCGTTGGGTTAGGCCTACCTGTTCGTGCCAAGCTACCAAGGGGGTGAGCAGGGGTTATCTTGGACGTGTAACTCCCTTGCCCTGACTAGAGTGGGTGGGTTCTGCCTGGCTTAGGTGCATAACCTAACCAACTAGAAACCCCATTTATAACACCAGAGTACTGTTATTAAGGATAATAGCTATTTTCTTAGTCTTGGTCTTGGCTAGCTGTGATGCAGAAAGGAGGGATTAAGCCCTCTATTACTACGACCTTGCTCCAACAGCCAGCAAAAGTACACTGTCAAGTGGTCAGACCACACATTACTCTGGACCTAACCCACCTCAATATGACTATTGGAAAAAAATAGTGTCAAGAAGATGACCTGCCAGATGGGTAGTTTTGTCCACCATTTCAATCAAATCCCAAGTGGACATTAGGTTCCGTAGACAAGACTAATGGAAATCCTCAGACTTATCTAAGTGTATATTCAGATCTTCAAGAATCGTAGTTAGAGTACTTTAACATGAAGCTTGACAATCCTTCTTCCACTGATGACATAATTTGGAGGCCAAGCATGGAGGGTGGTAAATTAACAACCCACCACTGTTTTGTTCGGGACGGGGAGGAACAGATACCAATTCACAGTTACCAATTTAGGGAGAGGGCACTGGCACTCGGGCCCGGTTAGCAGGCTCCAGTGCACTTCCAGAGTCATGACTAACAGCATCTAGAGCAACAGGTGTGGGGGAGATCATTCAAAAAAAAGGCACTTTCCTACACTGTGTGATGGATCTTGCGGTCTCGATGTAATGGGGTGTGTCTCTGGTACCCCTTCATTTTTATTGTGCACAGTAATTAAGCTTTGACAGTGAGGCTTCAGACCTGTTTTTTTCTTCAAGAAAAATAACATTTCATGCTTGTGTTACCAGCATATAGAAAGCAAACAAATGTGAATTACAAATGACAAAGCCAAAAGAAATGGGCAGAATGAATTCCCTGGGGAGATTTCCGAATGTCTCCAAAATTTCATTAGCAAACCAGACAGCTGTGCTGCCTAGCAGGCTTCAATCTAAAAAAATCTATTTTTTACTGAGCAGATAAAAATTTACTCTTGAGCAACACACTTCATTCTAATCTGCTATGTATTTAATTCAACAGCTACAATTAGTCTGGCACAAAAAGAGATATTTTTTCCCAAGTGTAAGACTGATGCGCGAAGACATTGAAAGCACCATAATAGTGTTTAGAGATGATTAACTGCCTAAGCACACAATTGTGCCTAACAAATCAATCAGGGTAAACATTTAATGGGGGGGCTTTATGAGGTGTTACCTATACTTGACCTTTTCTGGAAAGATTATGGGGAGCTTGTAATTTCTACACTTCATGGTCCATTTTATGGGTGGCTCGCAGTTCCAGATTAGCTACCATTAGACATCAGTCACTTTAAAAGAAACAGTGTGTGTAAGCTGCTGCACACTCTGGGGTTATAATTGATTTCTCCAGGTGAAGTATTTGTAGTTGGCAATATTAAATGCATCCGATGTGAAGTATCTGAACTGGAAATACATAGACTGGAAAGAGAAAGAAAGGGTGCTGGGTGAGGCATCACGTAAAGAAGAGAAATACCATTGCTCAAGATCACAGGGACAGAATGGCTGGTCTGTGGCCTCATCCTAAGTATGAATAGCACTGCCAACAGAGAATGACTTAATAATGCTGATTTGGTGGCAAACTCTATCTATGATGGACTGTGGGCTGATCCAAAAAATGAAAGAAACTCTGAGCAAGCAATGGCTGAATACGGCTGACCTAAACTCCCTTTCTGGTTATTATATTTTTTATGTATTATTCAAAAGATTTGATAGACAGTTACTACTGGGGTGCCAGGCCAACAAATTACAGAGAACAGCAGAAATGGGCTTTCAAAATAAGCCAATGTACCTGCATTGTGGGGCAAGTTTGAAAATGTACATTACATTTGATCAAACAAAGAAAGCAATTCAAAGAAACTGACCATTTTCTATTACTTGTTTTATAGTATTTATTGTTGATTTCTTTGGTGACACATGCAAGCCACCTCAGGTTGCACATAAAGAGTGAAGAAATATTTAAGCATTCATTACGACAGGGCCATGGTGGCAGTCTCACCGCCACAGGACCGTCGGTGGACACCGCCATATTACGACCACTGTGGTTTGGCACCTGCCAAACGGCCGGTTCCTGCCCGTCCCACCGCTTTACCGTGGGGTACCGGGCCGGAGATTTCCGCCTCCAGCCTGGCGGGATTCGAATAACCGGTGAGGTTATTTCAACTCGGGACAGGGCCAGCATTTTCCTGTCTCACTGCCAGGAAAATGCTGATGGAAAGGAATCCAGACAGCAGGAACTTGCGTTCCTGTCGCCGGGATACCCCCCCAGACACCTCCGCACAAACGCAAGCATGCACACACACACACAATTACACAAAGACACCCCCACAGACACTCATATATACCCATACCCATCACACATGCACGCACACACACTCCATCCCCGCACCCCCCTCACTCATCTTCACACAACCACACCCCTTCCCCACATTCGTACCTCACCACACACAAACATACACGTGCATGCAAGCACTCACTCACACCCCCTTACTAATCCACCCATGCACACCTCCCCCTACTCCCCATCCATATGCATACACACATGAAACCCGGCCCACCATACACATTCACCCACAAAAGCATCACTTCACTTCTTTTACACACAGACACACACGCACGCACAAACACTCCCTCTTCCTCCCCCCCACATTCATGACACGCATAGGCAATTCACCCACACCCATTTACACCCCCCACACCCTCTCCCCTTGCGGACAACACTTACCTCGTCTGTTGAACTGCTCCTCTGTGATGGGACGGGGCCTGACGCTCCCACCACCGGCAGCACCCCGCCACCAGAAGACCGCCACACAGAATTATGGGTCATAATTCTGTGGACGGTCTTTTTCTGGAATGGCGCTGCCGGCGGTGGAACAGCCTAATCGCCGCCGACCGCTGTCGCAAATGCTGCTGGATATCTGACCGCCGGCGGTACAGATATCTGGTGGTAGTCATAATACAGTGGTCAGAAGACCACCAGCACGGGCGGTCTTCCGGCGGCTGCAGCTGTTTTTGGAAAAGGCCGCCACAGTCATAATAAGGGCCATAGTCTGCACATAAACTCTCCCAAGATACTATGTTTTTAAGAAAAAAATAAAACATACATATCTGGCAATGTAGACTGCAAATACCTTAGACAAATACCAACTGTTTTCTTTTGAAAACACAGGAAGCGCTCTGAGAGTAGAGTCTTTCCAGTGAATCACCTAATGTTGTCAAAGCAAGAAAAATGTTACATTATGGTCCGATCAAAACTTATCAGCTGGCACTACAAATATTCTAGTGAACTTAAGACCACCTAATCAACAAGGGAAGCCTGGGAAAATATTTGACACCCTGGTTATAAATCAGTGAGGTCCCTACAGTTATCGTGCCTAGCAACTTAATACAGTTCACATACATGACAAATAATGAAATATTGTTCTTATGGTTGCTTAAAGAAGGGATCATAGACAATGGAATGAAACTCAAGCTTTCAGTCAGCAGGGATGTGGCCTTTCACCACTGAAGATGAACCTTGGGCCATTTAAGGGCTCTGTAAGCAGAAGTACATGATGTGCTGATAACTCTCTCCCTTGATGAAAACCAAGTTGGAGAATCAAATCTTGTGAAAGGCTTTGTCAACGGATCTCAAAGTTGATAGGACATTGAATCATGACCCAGAGGCAGGAAAGAATAAGAGCAAAAAAGATATAACTAAGTTTTCAAAACATAAAGAAAATATACTAAAATTATAAAAAACAAAAACAGTGTTACAGTATTTCTACTAAGGGTCTTGCTGCAGTCTTTCACCATTTACAGACAGAATGGATTGAGAGAAGACGAGGGGAAGAAAATCAAATCTAGTTTAGGGAGAAGGGAAATGATGCTACACGAGTTAGGGATAAAGAAGGGGGGAAAGAGGGAAGGGAGAAGTCAGCATCTGACTCATTTACAACAAGCACTGGCAAAGCTAAAGGGGTCAGGTTTTGGCTGCCAAGCTGCTGCACCAGATAGTTTGTGTTTATTCCGAGTATATTTATTAAAGCATGAGAAAAAAAATTCAAAGACAGCCTCCTGTATGTGTGCATATATGCAGCTGCATGGGATGCCATCTTGGAATGGTTTTTATTATATTTTGTAACAAAAACCATTACAAAATGGCTACCAGTGCATCCTCACAAATGACCATTTTTAAATTATTTTTTCTTATAGTTTAACAAAAACAATTCAAAGGTAATTGCTCATGTATGTGCATGTGTATGCACACACAGGTGAACATCATGTTTTTAATAAAGAATACCATAAACCAATCAAAGATGGCCTTCCTTTTATCTGTGCACATGCATGAGCACATGCAGACATCTATGAATTTTTTGTGGTATAATTTATTATTATTTTAATGTTCAGTGTGGCCAATGGCCAGTGCTGAATGTTAAATAGTAGGTGTGGGTTAGCTGCCTGCACAGAGAGAAGAAAGTAGCCTGGTAGCAGTGAGTCGGCAGCTGCCAGGCACTCGCAAACCGAATAAAAATAAATTTAAAAATCTTAAAAGCAAACATGCCCATGAAGCATTGGCACAAAGGTGCACGACTTTTATGGGGAGTGTGGATAAGCAAAACACCATCATTCACAGTGCATAAAGCCATGCTGATATACTCACATGTGCTGTATGTTGTAGTAAATGTAACTACACTAAGAATGGCACTGCAACAGACTGATAGAGAAGGGGAGCTGACTGAAACGACGCTAGATATGTACAGACTTATGTATTTTTTCAAAGTTTTTTTTTTTTTTTTTACTTTGAGTAGCACCACATCTAAATGGGAAATTGCTCAAAGTAATTTGTTGAATTTGAGTGGACAACTGAAAACGGATTTAATAAAATATCTGATGGAAAAAAACATTTATTGGAAAACAGACGATGATATGGCTTTGAGGCAGTTAGCTCCTTTCTCTATCATCAGCAACTGTCAGTGTAACATTCTCCCGACAGAATAGCAAAATAACCAAAAGACTTTCCGGATAATGTTCTTGCTTCCCATAATTTGTTCAGCACGTCCTTTTTAGAATGCAGCCTACCAGACAGTACAGCTGTCTGGTTTGCTAAAGGCATTTTGAGACTTTCAGAAAGGTGACCTAAGAATGCATTCCTCTTGTTGATTGCAACTGGCTTAGTGGTTTGTAACTCATTTTCTGGCTTTCTATTTGCTGGCTTTATTTGCTTTAGACTCTACAGGTTCAGTTAATTCCTTGTTATCTAAACCGTGCTTCCCATATTCTTACACAAACACCCTTTCTGTAAACCTTAAATCTTTTTCTTATCTTGTCACAATTGTATTCAAAGAACACTGTCAAATGCCAGGCTCTGTCTTCCGAGGGCACTTGTTTACTTTTCGTTCTCTGACTTCAAAGTTAGAGGATTTATGTGACAATCTTGCTGGATCCAGGGGTAGGAAAAATGTTTTTTTTCTAGCACACAACAACATTTAAATAAACGGTGTAAGTATTTCACAATATATAAGAATTAGGAACATAAATTAAGCACATTTTTTGTAATTTGTGAAGTGTTTTGGGGACAAATACTTTAATATGATCAAAACAAATCATTACTCTAGGTGATGCAATTTCCACACATTATACACAGTATAATGTTATTAGTAAAACTGTATGCCTGTGCAAAAGTAATGGTAAATTCAAACGGAAATGGGTTGTCTGCAATGGCAGTGTGCTACCCCATTATGTATACTTCGCTCTACTCTGCACTACTCCACACCACTGCACTGTACTCTGCACCACTCTAATTTACACCACTCCACTCTACTGCTCTCTGCACCACTCCACTCTATGCCTCTCTACACTGCGCCACTTTACTCTATGCCAATGCACTCTTCACCACTCTAATTTACACCGTTGCAAATCAAATCAAATCATTAACATTTATAAAGCGCGCTACTCACCCGTGCGGGTCTCGAGGCGCTAGGGGAAAAAAGGGGGTTATCGCTGCTCGAACAGCCAGGTTTTTAGGAGTCTCCGGAAAGCGGAGTGGTCCTGGGTGGTCCTGAGGCTGGTGGGGAGGGAGTTCCAGGTCTTGGCCGCCAGGAAGGAGAAGGATCTCCCACCCGCCGTGGAGCGGCGGATGCGAGGGACAGCAGCGAGTGCGAGGCCAGAGGAGTGGAGGAGGCGGGTGGGGACGTAGAAGTTGAGGCGTCTGTTGAGGTATTCCGGTCCCTTGTCGTGGAGGGCTTTGTGTGCGTGGGTGAGAAGTCGGAAGGTGATCCTTTTGCAGACTGGGAGCCAATGCAGGTGTCTCAGGTGTGCGGAGATGTGGCTGCTGCGGGGTACGTCGAGGATGAGGCGGGCCGAGGCGTTTTGAATGCGTTGCAGGTGATTTTGGAGTTTGGCTGTGGTCCCGGTGTAGAGGGTGTTGCCGTAGTCCAGGCGGCTCGTGACGAGGGCGTGGGTCACGGTTTTTCTGGTGTCGGCGGGGATCCAGAGGAAGATCTTGCGGAGCATGCGGAGGGTGAGGAAGCAGGCGGAGGACACGGCGTTGACTTGCTTGGTCATGGTGAGAAGAGGGTCCAAGATGAAGCCGAGGTTGCGGGCGTGGTCTGTGGGGGTCGGTGCGGTGCCGAGGGCCGTGGGCCACCAGGAGTCGTCCCAGGCTGACGGGGTGTTGCCAAGGATGAGGACTTCCGTTTTTTCCGAGTTCAGCTTTAGGCGGCTGAGCCTCATCCAATCTGCGACGTCCTTCATACCCTCTTGTAGGTTGGTCTTGGCGCTGGCGGGGTCCTTGGTGAGGGAGAGTATAAGTTGGGTGTCGTCGGCGTAGGAGGTGATGATGATGTCGTGCTTGCACTCTACTCCAGCCCTGTCTAGGCCACACCAATCTACTCTGCAACACAGCACTCTACACAAATCCACTTTACTCTGTAACACTGTAACACTCATCTCTATGCCCCTGCACTCTACGCCAATCCACTGTGTGCCAAGCTAATTTACTCTGCACCACTGCACTCTACCCCACTTTACTCTATGCCATTACACTCTGCCATTATATGGAACTACAATCTACCCTGCCACTCTACGTCACTTCACTCTACTCTGAAACAATGTACTCTATACTACTGCACTCTCAGCCACCCTACTCCACTCTGCACCAGTGCACTCTACTCCACTGCTCTCTATGCCACTCTACTCTACTGTACTCTGACATTCTACTTTGCAACACTGCACTCTAGGCCACTGAACTCTATACCATTCTGCTCTGCACCATTTTAGGGTACTCTACTCTGCACCACTCTACACCACTGCACTCTTTGCCACTTGACTCTGCACCACTGACCACTACAGCACTCAACTCTATGCCACTCCACTCTGCATCACTGCACTCTACTATGCACCTCTTTAATCTAAGCCACTGCATTCTACAGCACTGCATTGTATGCTGCTGAATTCAATGCCAATGCACTCAATGCCACAGCACTCTGCAACACTGTACGCCAACGCACTATGTGCTCCAGTGTATGCCACTCTACACCACTCCACACTATACTACTCCAACAGATTACATTCTCTGCCACTCAACTGTACAACACACTACTCCGCTCTTCGCCTTTCCACTTTACGACACTCCATGTGACTCTTCTCTATAGCACTAGCTTTTTTAGGCATTCTGAAAGCAGCCACACTGGTGTAGAACATGGCTAAAACACATTAACAAAATCAATATCTCTTGCAAAGGGGGGGGCCTATTGGCTTGACAATGCTGGACTGTAGTGCCTTCCCTGGCTTCCATTTTCTCTTTAAAATGTACATGAGAACTACAAACTGATCAATTAACAACGTATGTAATACTTTTAACACAAATCACGCTCTATGTGAATCGTATTGAAGCCCTAGTTTGTTAATAAATACAATTCAATTTTAAAAGCAAATCACATACATTAAGAAGATAACTCAATAGCTCGGTTGTGACTCAAATGTAACCTAATTAGGAAATAAGTCCGTACTTTCCAAGCAAGCTTTTTGCACTCTGTGGAGTAGATGAAGAAACACAATTTATTAAACCATTTGACAGAAATAGCAACAGGACAAAAAAAGCAGGTATTTATTATTTAAATCTTGTGATGCTGGCGTGGAATGTATACTACTGAAAACCGGCTGAGCAAATATTTTTTTATCAAACTGTTTTTATTGTGAAAAGTGTATACTCCTGCTTGTTTACGCTTTTCAGATAAATTATAGGTCTGGGTTGCTGATGTACCTGAATGTGTGAATATCTGACATGAAGTTTTAGCATTTCAGCATTTTTATTCCCCGGCGTAAATGCCTTTATATGTATCGCACTGGCAACAACACGGTAATTACAAGTGGGGTCAGGAACACAGCTGCTAATTTTCATCAAGAATTCATACCAGTCAAGGGAACAAAGGTGAAACATTAACTGTCAATCAGCCTGATTAATGGATTTTAAACTAGTCTCTTAGGACCCACTGATGTAATCACCAGCCTCCAGAATGAGGATGCAAGAGCTGTTTTACCATTTTGACCACAGATTTATTTAGGGTCAGTCCCCTAATTATTCCAATAACCGCACCCCAGGAGACATCTTAAATGTCATACAAGCACTTCGAGGTTAAATAACCAAAGTTAATTTTTGAAACGCTGTGTACTGTATGTTAAATAGAAGGTCTGTAGTCCAGCCATATATTCAGAACCAACGACTTCTTATTTTCTCTTGTTTCAGATGCATAGCATTTGAAGCTAGACAAGAACTTCCATACCAATTATTTTTTGAATTCTCACTACAGACCAGATGTCTCTAGCACACAGCTTTGTAACTAATCTTTTACCATACAGTATACTCGGCTGGGGATTTGGGTCTGTCCTTTCCTCGTGACTGGATGACGTTCCTGCTGATTTCAAATACCTACTCCTGACTGAATTTCTTAATTGCCTGTACTTGTATTTGTACTGCCACTATAGCACTTAAGCTTCATTTAGCCTTTTGACCCCTTTGCTGCAAGCCCCCCTCCCCCAAACCCACCCCCAAAAGCCTATTTGTTTTGGGGCTTTTTGTGGTAATTCGCGCTTAGGGTGCCTAGGAATTGTGCATTTCCCTGGAGGGGACTGAGAAGATAGGCAAAATATAGCAACATTTTGAGATTCTGTGTTTTTTAGAAAAATAGGGAAAAAGTTCTCCAGATAAGTCTGTGTTTTTTCCCCTAAAAACGGAATCCACAAACGTTTGCTGTACTAAAGGCACCATCTTCCCAGCTATCAGGAACATGCAGAGCTGAATCAAAAAACCTAGGCCCAGATTTAAGAGGGCCTAGTGCCTCCTTGTGCCACATTAGCATCATTTTGTTTTTACACTATGTGGCCGAACAAGGCCAAAATCGCTGCACCAGATTTACAAAGAGACGCAATGCATGCATTGCACCGCTTTGTAACCCATTGTGCCACACTATGCCTGCACCAGCATATTGTATGCAAAAGGGTGTTCCCCCACTAGGGGGGCGAAAAAGTGGCGCAAAGAATTCTAAAAGATGCCAGCCAATAGTCTAGTCCAGGTGGGCACCTCTTGGGGATCAGAAATCACTCCAGTAGAGGCCAGCAGCAGGGCTCTGGCAGATCCAGTAGCAGCTGGTCAAATGACGGCCTTTGAAGCTTGCTGTGTACCTGTAGCTCATTTAGGAGACTGACCAACTGACCCCTGTGATCACTTTGGGTAGCCTGGTTCAAAGCAAACAGGTTAAGTCTTCTTTATTCAGACAGTAAGGCAGTCAATCAAACATCAAGGCAGCCCTCTGGTAGCAGAGCTGTCCTTCTTCTGAATCTTCCACAGGTCCAGGAGTGTTCTGATGAGTGGCTTGGAGATCTGATATATTCATATATAACAAGGATCTAGCCTTTGTGTGGGGTTTTCCATGACCTACCCCTATAGCTGTTATGGAAAATCTTCCCCTTTTCCTGGTTGGTCAAGGCTCCAAACTGTCTTGGGCAACAAAAGGTAGGACAGGTCTGGTATCAGGTTCCTTTGTGTGTGTTGTGGGCAAAGCCCTGTAAAGTGAAGATGGGTGCAGCTCCTCCTCAGCCATCCCATGGGATGGCCCATTCTGTCCACACCTAAGCCCTCTGTTTTTCTATCTGGAATTAATATACAAACCCCAACAGCAGAGCAATTCACAGTTGTGTAACACAGTACCATGGCAGAAAGGCACAGTCGGTTGGGACCAGAAAGTGCTAACTTTCTAAAAGTGGCATTTTCAGAATTGTAACTTAAAATCGGACTTTATCATTAAAGAGGATTTTAAGTTATAATTAGAGTATAAACAGCATATCTCTATCTGCTCGCAATCTAAGGTTAGAAATTATTAAATATAATTAGGTACTCCAGTGTTATTCAATAAGAGAGATAGGCCTTACAACAGTGAAAAACAACTTTATGAATTTGTCACTGTCAGGACATGCAAAACCTAAGTATGCATGTCCTACTTTTTAAAGATAATAACACTGTCCAATGAGACTTCAGGGCCTAATTATAAGTATTAAGAAAGGTTCAGGCATATCAAAAGGTTTATTTTGTGGGTAGAAATGTCTGTTTAAAACTGCACTACAGACTGCAGTGGCAGGCTTGAGATATGTTTTTAAAGTACTACCTTAGTGGGTGGCATTAGTTGCACAGGCCCTTGATATATATAGTTTCATTTACTAGGGACTTAGCAGTAAATTAAATATGCTAATTAGGTGTAGGACAATTTTACCATGTTTAAAGGAGAAAAGACAAGAACTTTAGCACTAGCAAAGTGTGTAGAGTCCTAAAACCAACAACAAACAGAAGGGGTGAAAGCAAAAAGTTTGGGGGAATGCCATGTGACGGATGGCACGTCTAACAAAAACCCAGTGGTAAACTGAAATCCTCAAAGACTATTCCATTCTACCAAAGTCCTCTAGAACATGCATTCCTCACCATAGGGGTCACGTCTCCCTTGTGCTGAAATTCATCCCAATGAATTTGAGTTTGAAAGACACAATTTTCCTCAATTAATTAGAAATCAAAATGCGAAAAATAGCAGTCGATGGGCGGTATTGTGAGTTGGTTTGATGATTGTTTATGTTAAAAATAATATTTTTGGGCTTTATTAAACCATTACATCAAAAACATAATTGTGCTTATAACTCACATGATTATTTGTATAGACCTAGGGGTGTGCTGACTTTCTGGGGGCGGGGGAAGGGGTTGTTTACACTTCAATACTTTCAGCCCTTTGAACAAGTTGACTTTGATCAAGTCTTTAACTGGAGATAATACAACAACAGTGGAACCATAACAATTAGGAACAAGAAAACACAAAACAGACATTCACCTGGAACAGGAAAACTATTGGTGCGTGGAAGACACAGAAGCTGGTACAGTGAATATTCAGTCACTAGTAACTGAAGACAATTACACCAATACGAGACAGGGTGGCCCTGACACAGAGGAGCCAAGACTAGATAGCTGTGTCAAAGAAACATGGACAGTCATGAAGGGACACGTGACAATGGCATGCAGTCTGGAACATGGAAGCATGTACTGTGGCACCAGGAGTGAGACAAACAAAGAAGGAGAGCATTACACACTTATATTGGAACCCAGTAACAGGAGAATACATTTGTTTGAAGGAAACTCACATCCTGTGGAATATAAAAGTTACTCTGAGACAAGCAGACGAGCACCAGGGCAGGGAAAAGATGCAGACATTCTGAAATGGATTTTACTTACACTTGACAAAGTATACACTGATAGCACCTCAGTAAAGACACTGAAAAAAACCTAAGGTGAAGAGCACACTGAGTGATACTCATCAGGAAACAAAGGACACTAGAAGAAGGCACCAATCACTTCAGGACATGGAAAACTTTCTCATTAAGACAGGGAGATGCTGACAAAAAAGAATGGATTCCTGCAATGTCATTTGCACTTGCCTAACAAACAAACTCCCAAACTGTGGAGATTTCAGAATTAGGCTCCCGGCAGAAACAATAACACCAATTCTGAAAAAGCCTTCTATTGGTTTCTGATGGAGTCGAACTGCATTTAAAACTATGCATTAAGCCAAGGATCTCTGATTGACTTCCGGACACCAGATCAAGTACTGATCTTTCAAACAGCTAGAGAATGTCAGGTGTTCACTCCGGATACTGGGCACCAAACAATGGAAAACTCTAGACTCAAACCTACCAATTTGCGAGCTATCATTTCGATAAAGCGCTGAACAACAGAAATATCTTGAGAATGTCACTTGTCAGTTCCATCTCAAACTTCCTTAAATATTGTTGTGTACCCATCTTTATGCCTATCCAAGCACTATGAAGTAACCTCAGGGTAACATGGGGCATTGTATTAACTCTATAGGTGTGTGCGTCGGCCACTGGAGGACGCACACACACTCTCCCTGGTGCAGGCCATGACCAGTGGCCGACGCCAGGGAGGGGTTTTAAAAATCCTCCGGTGTGTGGCACTGGAGGATTTTTTAGAATTTAAATCTCCCTCTGGAGACCCGGAAGCACTTCATTGTCAGCCCCTCTGTGACGTCTTGGTTTGTTTTCCCCACCAGAGCAGGAAGCAGCAGGTATGGCCGCTCTCTGCTTTGGTGGGGAAAACGGGCCCAAAAGGGCCTCCCCACCTTTCAGGAAGGCCTAATTTAAAGAGGAGATTCTCCCCTTTCAAACAAGGCCTTCCTGAAATGGTTTCCTGGCTGTGGATTGCTACCCTTCGGTCGGGGTGGGGTGTGATTGTCCTAACTCCCCCACCCCCTCCAACCAGGGTTTAAAATAAATGTGGAAAAAATAAAAAAATAAACTGACAGGGGGTTACCAGTGAGCAAATGGGTGGTTTCCTGGGGGCCACAATCCCCTCCCTCAAGGGAAACCACTCAGCTACTATATATATATATATATATATATATATATAGAGAGAGAGAGAGAGACACTATGGGGGGAGAGTTCTCTCTCTCTCTCTTCATATATTTATGTCACTTTTGTCAATGCATGTGGGGTTTCCCTTGGTGCTGCGAGTGATTTTTCAGTCTGAGGAGTCCCATCTGACAACTCCTCTTCCAGTGATTCTGAGGGATGTGATGAGGACAGTTGTGCTGTCGCGTCGCAAGCACTGTCTGTGCAGCGGGACAACATTGTGTTAGCCCAACCCAGACAGCAGGTGCGTGCGGCGGCAAGCACATACAGACTACTCTCTTGGGAGCTTGCCAATTTAGTTCAGCCCCAAATTCCACCGCCCAAATCATACTGTGGAGACTTCAAAATTCTCTATCACAAAACAAACAGGTTTTGGAAGGAGGGCACCAATGTTTTTAGCCCTGGGCTCGGCGGCCATATAGGGAAACCTACCAAACCCAGACATTTCTGGAAAGTAGACCCCAGGGGAGTCCACAGAGCTGTGGCTTGTGTGGATTCCCCAAAGTTTTCTTACCCAGAATACCCTGCAAATGTGAAATGTTGAATAAAAACTCAATTTTTTCTTGCATTTCTCTCACACAAACTACAGGAATATGCTGGGAACCACAAAATTCCTACCACCCAGTGTTTCTCCACCTGTCCTGATAAAAACGCTACCCCACTTGAGTGCCTGTGTCAGGAATGGATCACCCCAGGGTCAACAGTTGCCCTCATGTATGGACTAACATTGACCATTGTTTGTGCCATTCCTGCCACGGGCACTAGGCCTACCCACACAAGTGAGGCACCATTTTTATAGGGAGACTTGAGAGAATGCTGGGCGGAAGGAAGTTTGTGTTTCCCCTCAGACTCCGGAACCTTCCATTACCAAAATATGCAGAAAACGTGTTTTTTAGCCAAATTTTGAGGTTTGCAAAGGATTATGGGAGGCAGTACCTGGTGAGAGCCACACAAGTCACCTCATCCTAAATTTCCCTAGGTGTGTCCTTTCCATAAATATATAGGTTTGGTAGGTTTCTCTAGGTGCCAGCTGAGCTAGAGGCTAAAATCCACAGCTAGGCACTTTGCAAAAAAAAGCATCCGTTTTCATTAGAAAAATGTGAGTGTCCACGTTGTGTTTTGGGGCATTTCCTATCGCAGGCACTAGGCCTACCCACACAAATGAGGTACCACTTTTATGAGGAGACTTGGGGAATGCTAGGTGGAAGGAAGTTTGTAGCTCCCCTCAGATTCCAGAACTTTGCAGCACCGAAATGTGAGGCAAGACTGTTTTTAGCCCAATTTTGAGGTCTGCAAAAGATTCTGGGGGACAGAACCCTGTAAGATCCCCACAAGTCACCCCATCATGAATTGCACTAGGTGTCTTCTTTCCATAATTGTATAGGTTTAGTAGGTTTCCCTAGGTGCTGGCTGAGCTACAGCCTAAAGTCCACAGCTAGGCACTTTGCAAAAAACACATCATTTTTCAAAGGAAAAATGTGATGTGTCCATGTTGCATTTTGGGGCGTTTTCTGACGCGGGCATTTGGCCTATCGACACAAGTGAGGTACCATTTTTATCAGGAGACTTGGGGGAGCACAGAATAGAAGAACAAGTGTTACTGCAAATTGTATTTCTTTACATTTTTTGCCTTCCAAATGTTAGACTGTGTAAGAAAGAAGTCATTTCGAGAAACATCCTGTAGTTCACATGCTAGTATGGGGACCCCCAAATTCAGAGATGTGCAAATAACCACTGTTTCTAAACTCCTTATCTTATGCCAGTTTTGGAAATACATAAGTTTCCTTGATACCTATTTTTCACTCTTTATACTTTACCAAATTAATTGCTGTATACCCGGGATACACTGAAAACCCACTGCAAGATGCAGCTCATTTATTGGCTCTGAGTATCTTAGCTTCTTGATGAACCTACAAGGATCTATATATCCCCACAACGAGGAGGGTCCAGCAAACATAACGGTATATTGCTTTAAAAAATGCATCATAGTTGGAATAAGTTATGGAAGAAAACAGTCAGAAAGAGCTAGTTTTTTTCCAAATCATTTTCAATATTTCTTTCATTTCAACTGTTACTTTCTGTAGGAAAATCTTGAAGGATCTACACAAATTACACCATGCTGAAATCAGAATTTTGTCTGCTTTTCTGAAATATTTAGCTGTCCAGGATCCACGATTTGTTTCACACCCATTTCTATCACTAACTGGAAGAAGGCCCAGTAAAATGCCAAAACTGTGTTGAAAAATATGGTTTTCTGATTTGTCTGGCTGTTCCTGAAAGCTAGGAGGATGGTGATTCTAGCATCGCAAACCCTTTGTTGATGACATTTTCAGGAAAAAAACAGATGCTTTCTTCTGCAGCACTTCTTTCCCCATTTTGGCTCATTTCTTGGTCTCTTCCAGGGGAACCCACAAACTTGGGGTACCTTTACAATCCCTAGAACGTTGGGGAAAAAAGGACGCAAATTTGGCGTGGATAGTTTATGTGGCAAAAAGTTTTGGGGGCTTAAGCGCGAAATAGCCCAAATAGCCTAAAAAGGGCTCAGTACTGGGGGGAAAAAGGCCCAGCAGCTAAGGGGTAAAACACCTAAATAACTAAAACAAACCTAGAACCTCACATCACACCAGCTTCAAAACAAACAAAATATTTATAAGTCATATTATTCTCTCATACGGATACCTCAGACATTTGTTATCTTAAAGTGCACAAACAGATCTGCAATGTCCTGTTTTCATTGGCCACTGACACAATCACTATAATATCACACTCTGATCACAACTGAACTACGGCTGTTTCCTTCTAAATAAAATGATCATACCTGTTCTATGTTAAATCTGTACTCCTATCAGACATAGCAATTAGTCATCTGATTCCTAATTTTAAAACAACTTTTAACAGAGCCATACCCATCTACTGGTAACCTCTCTTAAGCACACATGGCTGATAATTTACCATTATTATGCCGTGCAATTAAAAGAGTTATCAAGAAATATCATTTGATGCTTTTCAAATTGATATGTATCTGAGAAAGCGGTGCAACCCATACTTCTGCTCACAAAATGGCACCAAGCAACTCACTCCTTCACTGGTAGCATTGCAAATGCTCAGAGAACGTAAATTATTGAAATAAAGAGGAGAAATACCCCAACCATTAGTTTGAATTTCTTAACGTAAAAGTACATTGCATGAATGTAAAGTTATAGCTAAGTAAAATTGCAAGATAAAGTAAAGAGATTTAAGTGCACATTAAAGGGATGGGATAAGCAAAGCTGCAGTCACATTTCAGAACGTTGGTCCAAAAGAAAATCAAATTTTTCATTGCTAATAATATTGGGCCTGTTTTATGAATCTGAATAAAGTGCTTGAAAAAAGTAATCTGCTCACCTACATTTAATCTCAGAAAGAGCTGTGCAAATGGGTCAATGGTCACAAAAGTATAGGGAAGGTCTCAAATCTGACACTTTTTAAAACCCTGTAACAATCTGTGTTTGTGTGGACTGCAAAAAATAATATACAGAATTACACCAAAAAACAGCAGAAGGACTTCCTCTATCTTTAATTTTTGTTGTGAATTGTTGTAAATTTAGAGAGTAGAGATTTTGATGTATTCACAAGAGAATGTCATAACAATATATTGACAGTTTTGGTCAAACACTGGTTAATGGTTCGACATTTGAGTAAAAAAGAAAACTTGATTAGCACTTTCTTCTCTTATCAATTTTCCGGTTTGCAAAGTTCACACAATACATATATCGAAATAGATTTCTACCTTTCTAACGTTAAGAGGGCTTGGGCTACTCCGGAGGTCAAAATTCCTTAAGTTCAAACAAAAGGAAAACAGAGAGATATATAATTTCCTACAAAAAAGTAGTCACTTATGATTTCATTTCCAATCCCCTCTTCCCTAATATAATAAAGAATACTGCAATTATAATCACAAGCAATACCATAGACATCAATTTCTGTTCAAATCCATAGATGTCCTCTCAGCGGATAAATTAGATTCATGGCTGTACTACTACCAGCATGCAGATGTTGAAAATAATAATTCTTTGCTACTTCAATGATGCTATAGATGATGTCTATGGTAATTTTGTAATTGACGCCCCTAATGATGTTTTTGATGATGTAATTTGAAAAGTCACCTGTATCATCAATGCAGGATCAAGAACAATGCAATGTTGGAGATATAGCTGTGGTTGCATAGCTCACCATAACTTGTGAATTTCAGTGTTTTTTATATTCTGAATTGTGTCCCGAACATCCCTTCAATTTAAGGTTTGAGAGGTATTTGTATGTTTTTTTTTTTTATCAACTGTTGTGTTGTGATCAGAGTAAGCAGCTATAATGTATTTCTGACAAAGATTTTTCTGAGAATTGTTATTATAAATGAGCAGTATTTAAAGGATTTGTGAAATAATTATTGCTAGAGTAAGTCAATATCAATGGGATTTATAGATGGGATGATTTAATAATCTGAAAAATCAGGCTGCACACTACAAAATTGATTATTTATTACAGAAGCCTTTAGTGGGGCATAGACTGTTTCGGTTTGTAAACTTTATTCAGCAAATACAGAATAGTCATAAAAGTACATAAATAAATCATTATACACAAACCCAGTTGCAATATCAACATTCATAAATAATTAAAACAAATAAAAACAGAGCGCATCACATGCAATTGCTCATATCCAGTCTGTACATGTCTAAAAAAATAAGACTTTTCCTTACATAAATGTCATTTAAAATATATAGCGCCATGTTATAACACAGGTGGGAATTATTTAAATTGGATTAAAAAAAATCCAATGCAGCCCGATGAGTTCTTATATTCTGGGCAATAAAACATTTTTAAGTTAAAAGATCCTAAGTTGTACATACAATTTAAAGAACAGCATAAAGTGCAAGGTGCTCTGTTTGCCGGATCCATCACAAAGGCAACAAACTGTTTCAGAAGGACAAAATCTCATTTTAGGGAATGCTACTAGGTGATACATCGTTCCCAGTCTAAATTTTACCAAACCAAATTGGTGCTGCATATTAGTGACACTAGATAGATAACCTTTACAGCTTTCCTCGAAAGAAAGGGACATATATACACCAACTGTAGATTTCATAATTTCAGTGGCTCTCCTGCTGTTCCACCTATGTTGCAAAAACATATCCTTGATTAATTTTCTGAATGTGTCAAAACTCGTTCCGGGTCCGATTTTATAGATATGTTGAACATGGTATTGAAGGAAGAATCAATGTAAGCATGCCAGGGGATACAAGAGGCATTATCCAATTCGAAACAACCTAAAATAAGTTGTTTAGTAAAGGCAGTGTCATCTTTGGCCCAGATGCTGTACCAAAATAGCAGGGGGCTCATATGCAGCACATCCTCCAAATACTGTAGACCCACCTCCTGATGTGTAATTCAATTAGATGCTGAGGTAGGTAAACATAGCAATCGTTTTAAAAAACAATTTTCCTCCATTTGTAGAGGACTGCTCTTAGTGTATCCCCATACCGCAGCCCCATAGGCTGCCATAAGTAAGACTCTTGCCCTACAGATGTCCACCATTACTCTTATGAGACAACTACCTAGTTTGCTAGCAAGTCTAAAGATGTAAACAAGCTCCTACACATTTCTGCCCCTAGAAATATCCAGGACCCTTTACTTGAAAATAGGACCCACAGATAACTAAAGGAATTAACAGTGGTAATTGGCGTGTTTGGTATAAAAAAAACTTCTAAATTTCTGGGCCTTTTGGCCGCAAACCATCATAGAGTTTTAGATTTATTAATCATCATACCCTTTAAAGTCATAAATTCCTCAAAGCCATTCATTACAGGGAGTGCAGAATTATTAGGCAAATTAGTATTTTGACCACATCATCCTCTTTATGCATGTTGTCTTACTCCAAGCTGTATAGGCTCGAAAGCCTACTACCAATTAAGCATATTAGGTGATGTGCATCTCTGTAATGAGAAGGGGTGTGGTCTAATGACATCAACACCCTATATCAGGTGTGCATAATTATTAGGCAACTTCCTTTCCTTTGGCAAAATGGGTCAAAAGAAGGACTTGACAGGCTCAGAAAAATCAAAAATAGTGAGATATCTTGCAGAGGGATGCAGCACTCT